>NC_141696.1:968372975-969022975 GCF_964263255.1 Lissotriton vulgaris | reverse complement strand
CAACGCAAAGAGTGATCACCGCAATTAGCAGACATTCCCATAGGGACTCCCACAACTTTTTCCGGCGTAACCTCCACCGCCACTCTTCTCAACCACAATGTCGGGCAGAGAAGAAAGGAACAATACCAAGAAGGTGAAACCAGACCCGGTGATTTCGGATTCCCCCATTAAAAACAAAACGGACATGGCGGCCACGAAGGAAATGATCCTTAAGAAACTGGCAGACCTCCATGACCTCTCTAAGTCTACCAAAGCTAACACTGGCTCCATGCAGCTCGATCTCACAGTGATCAGAGCCGACATGAGGGCAATGAATACAGGATTGGGGTGGCCGAACAACGCATTAGCGACGTGGAGGACCTATCACGACAATCAGCGACAAAAATCCAACGCCTAGAAAATATCACTGATGCTCTCAGACGTCACAACTCTGAGTTAGAGGACCGGAACAGAAGGGGGAACATTAGAATCTTTGGCGTACCGGAGAACTCTGAAAAAGACGCAGATTCATGCTTGGCCTTCCTAGAATCATGGATCCCCATGATCACCAAAATTGATTTTCGCACGGCCTCAAGCTGGACAGGGCACACAGGATCCCCACCTTCGCTAGTAAACACTCTAAAGGCCCCAGGCCGTTGATATGTAAGCCGCTCAGGTTCCAATATGTCGAGTTGATCCTTCAATATGCAAGGAAAAACCACTCCATTCTATGGGAAGGCCAAAGAATCATCTTCACACAGGACTTTTCCAAAGACACGGTGGAAGTTCGTAAAGGTTTTCTTGATCTCCATGACAAACTCGGATCCAAAAACATCACCTTCTCCTTTGCAGGCCCCGCTAAATTCAAGATCATGATAAATGGCCACCCAAGATTCTTCACGGACCCCAGAGACCTAGCGGGTCTCCTCGAAGATCACCATGAACAGGAAATGGAATCGGCCTCTCCAACAAGAGGAAAACGACAACTCTAACCCCTCAAGAGGCAACTCACTCGACTAACTGACATCCTGCTCTAGCCGGATTGTGATTTGAGATTTACGGGCTCAAGATGTGCCCGACGTCAAGAAACTATCGTCAAAAAACTCTATCCTGTTGCCAACCCTCGAACCACGAAGTCCAACAATATGCCTGGGTGTTCTCCTGTACCGTGAGTTTATAAAATAAGACAGCTGAGCCACTTCAGTGACTTTAGGATTCGTGGTTTGATTTGGAGTCATACTAATGTTTTACTTATGCTGTCTTAGTCTCAGCTACTGTATTTCTGTTATATATAGTGAGTCTACCGCAAACCAGACGAGGCTCAGTCTTCCTAGCCCTATAGTTCACTCATCACCTTATCAATACCTAGGTCTTGGGAACCTAATAGACTCATCATTTTGCTTAGATGCTAATTAGAGCCAATATGCTAACTCTATAAGATCCAATCTTAGCCCTACCAGAAGTTTTGGTCATTGGTTCGGATAACCTAATATCGGTTACTCCGGTTCTTGCAGCAGGACTTAACCATGCCCAATTGCTTCCAATACTGGGATTGTTAATATGTTACAGTTACTGTTACTCCTGTTCTGCCTAGTAAGGTACTGTCGTCGTACTCCCTACGTACGTATTTGGGGGGAGGGGGGGAGACATTGGGTGAAAATGGGAGGGAGGGAGAAACAGGGGGTTAAGAAGTTTCAGAGACCAAGAGATTTTACCTACATTTTGTACTGCCTTTTGCTCATGTTGGTTTCTTGCAGGTACAGCATTCACGCTTTTTTGCACCATCGTCTTTTGCTTACTTGCTATACTCTCCACCCTTTACTTAAAGTTGCATCTCCTTGCACTGAAATATGCAGGCTATCCATACTAAATTCATCAATTCAAGATCAAGATCTGCACCCACCGCCCAATCTACGCGGGCAACCCATGACACCCCGCACATCAAGCGTTTTTTCACCAGCTCACTATTTAGCGACTATAGCTCACACAGATGTCTAACGCCAAATCATTAGCAGACGACCTTAATATAATCTCCCTGAATGTCAAGGGACTTAACCATCCGGTGAAAAGACGGAAAATATTTGAATACCTCGCTAAAACAAAAGGGGACATCATCCTAATTCAGGAAACCAAGCTGTCAGAGGAAGACTTGCGTTTTCTGAACATACACTAGTCGTCACACATATTGAGCTCCCCTGCGACACAAAAAAGGCGGAGTAATTACTTTATTAGCGAAAAAATCCAACTTGACTCTAGTCTCACACACTCATGACAGAGGGAAGACTATCAGTGACCCATCTCCTAAGGAAAGATGACCCCATACGCCTGATAAACATCTACGGCCCCAACTCCGATGATCCTGAATTTTGGGACTCGGTCAATAAAACACATTCCGCAAGACGACCTACTGATAGTGGGGGGGCGACTTCTACCTACCCATGGACCCAATATTGGACAGAATCAAAATGCACATTCCATCCTTCCCGATCACATGAAGCCCTATTACGACTTTGCGAGCGATACGGTCTAAAAGATTCCTGGCACCTCCAAAACCCTGATGGGAGGGACTACACCTTCTATACCGCCCCACTCAAATCATACTCGCGCATTGATTTATCCTAATCTCAAGCTCCTTCACACACCTTAGAGGAAACTGAAATAGCCCCTCAATTATCTGATCATGCCTGTATCCGCACCAAACTTGCTGGATCCCGTTCGATCCTTCCCCCTAGAAGATGGCGATTTAATTAAGAAACCCTATCCAACCCCACCAACAAATTGCTCATAGCAAACGCCATTGAAGAATACTTATTATTAAACGACGTTGAAGACACTGCACCTAACACCTTATGGGACGCACTTAAGGCCACAATCCGAGGGGTCATCATCAATATCAGAGCCAAAGCTAACAAAGCATTAAATAAGGACCTAGAACAACTGGAACAGATATGGTTCCTAGAGTCCCGCCACAAATCCAATCCCGTCGTTGAAAAGACGCTAGATCTATTGACCAAAAAGAACGAATAGTTTCTTACCTGTCGGTATAGTTTTGCAGCTTGAAGATCTTTCTGGATTCACTATGCTGTGCATATTCCGCGGTCTTGTGGTTGGGTCCGGATTCGTAGTCTTTTCTTTGTTTTTTTTTTTTTCGTCGCCCAGGTGGGCGTCGGCGTCACCCCTCTTTGGGTGCATTTCCGGTGACGTCGGCATGCTTCATGCGGAAGCTCCCACCCTTGGGCGCCATCTTCGGATTCTTTTTTCCGTGTTTCTTTCGTCTCCGAAGTGATGGCAATGTTCTATGTAGGTGAAACTTTTTCAACCGCTTTGTACATGAAGTCCCTTTTTTTTTTTTTTACCACCTCTTTCCTCTCCAGCCTCATCTTTCTGGCGGAGGTGGGTGGGTTCGCTAGTGAATCCAGAAAGATCTTCAAGCTGCAAAACTACACCGACAGGTAAGAAACTATTCGTTTTGCAGCGTGAATCTTTCTGGATTCACTATGCTGTGCATAGATTTTGTAGCGGTTTCTCATTTCTGTGGCGGCTAGGTGGAAGATGAGCTTTGGTTTTTGAATATGTGCTGGAGCACCTTTTGTCCGACTTGTGCTTCCTTGTTCATCTGAACATCCACGCAGTAGTGCTTCGGGAATGTGTGTACCGAAGCCCATGTTGCCGCCAGGCATATGTCTTGTATGGGTGCGTTAGCCAGGAAGGCTATTGTAGCACCTTTTTTCCTAGTGGAGTGGGCACGTGGCCCCTCTGCTAGTTCTTGCCCTGCTCTTTTGTGGCAGAGTTGAATTGTTTGCGCGATCCATCGTGCAATAGTGTTCTTGGTTACTGCCTTTCCCATGAAACTGTTGGCGAATGACACAAAGAACTGCTTTGTCTTCCTGTGTCCCTTTGTCCTCTCGATATAGTGCATGAGCGCCCTACTGGCGTCTAGGGTGTGTAGGGCTCGCTCCGCGCTAGTTGTTGGTTTTTGGAAAAAACTCGGTATCTGTATGCACTGGTTCATGTGGAATTTGGACACCACCTTTGGCAAGAAGTGTGGGTCGGTCCTCATCACAACCCTGTCATTGTGTATTTGTATGTAGGGTTCCTGTAGCGTTAGCGCTTGAAGCTCGCTTACTCTGCGTAAGGACGTTATTGCAAGCAAGAAAGCTGTTTTCATGGTCGGCATTTCTAGTGAGGCCTTGTGGAGTGGTTCAAAGGGCTCCTTCATGAGTTCCGTTAGGACTATGTTCAAGTTCCATGCCGGTGGCGGCACCCGCTTGGGTGGTGCGATCCCCTTCTATCCTTCCAGGAACCTCTTCACAACCTGTGATGTGAAGAAAATCCTGCCCATCTCACCCCTTGTGTAGGCGACTATCGCTGCCAAGTGAACTCTTAAGGAGGACGAGCTGAGGTTTTTCTCCAGTAAGTGCGTGAGGTATTTTAGCACTGTGGAGTCCTTCATTTTATTGTGAAGTCTTTCTTTCCTGCACCATATAGTGAATCTCTTCCACTTTGCCACATAGCACTTCCGTGTGCTGGGCCTTCGTGCCACCCGAAGGACCCTGAGGGTGCCCTCTGGCAGTCTCAAGTGTGCTAACTCTATGTCATCAGGAGCCACGCCACTAGGCTCAGGCTCTCTGGCTCTGGGTGCAGTACCTCTCCGTTGTGCATGGAGAGCAGGTCTTTTCTTCTGCCGAATCTGTGGGGTGCACTCTGTGACATCTCCATGATCTGCGAGTACCATGTCTGTCTGGCCCACTGTGGCGCGACCAGTATCAGGGTCATGTTGCTCGCTCTGCACTTGCTCAGTACTCTGTATCAGTGGTATCGGGGGAAAAGCGTAAGCAAATGTCCCGGACTAATCTATCCATAGGGCATTCCCAAGGGACCCATCTTCGGGTTGTCTGGATGCGAAACTTTGGCATTTTGCATTCTGGCGTGTTGCCAACAGGTCCACTGATGGCGTTCCCCACCTGTTGAACAACCACCTCGTCTCCTGAGGATTGAGCTCCCACTCGTGGGATGCAGATGTCTGTCTGCTGAGCCAGTCTGCTTGAATGTTTTCCTTCCCCGGTAGGTGTATGGCCAGTAGGTCTATCCTGAGGGGGATGGCCCATCTCCATATCTCCTGTGCCAGTGTCGAAAGCGTGGTTGACTCCTTCTGCACTGTGTGCGTCACAACCACTAGATCCTCCCAACTGCCAGAAGCCTGTGACCATTGTTCCTGGAGCCATTCTTGGATGGGTCTCATGTGAAGTCGTACATTTGGTAGCAGGTGGATGCATGATGCCATCATCCCCAAGATCTTGCTCGCAGTCCTCACTGTCCGAGCTTGTCCCCTCCGGTAGAGGCGAGTTTCCCTCACCAGGGCCCTTGCTCTCTTGTCACTGGGGAACACCCTGCCCTGTAAGGTGTTGATCTGTGCCCCCAGGAAGATCTTTACTCGCTCGGGCTCCATTGACTATTTCTTCCAATGGATGGAGAACCCCAGGTTTATTAGCGTGCTCGTCACTGTATGTGCGTCTTTCTTGCATTTCTGGTACGAGTTTGCTTTCACTAACCAGTCGTCCAGGTAAGGGTATACGTGTATTCCCTGCCTTCGTAGGTGCGCTGCGACTGCCGCGAGGCACTTTGTGAAGACCCTCGGTGCTGATTTTAACCCGAAGGCTAGTGTTGTGAACTGGTAGTGGCTCTCTCCGACCGTGAACCTGAGCATATGCTTGTGCTTTACGTTCATTGGTATGTGCAGGTAGGCGTCCTTGAGGTCTATCGTGACCATGAAGTCTCCAATCTGCAATTGCGGTAGCACCTCCTGCAGGGAGGTCATTTTGAATTTTTGTGTTCTTATGAATGTGTTCAGGAACCTCAGGTCCAGAATGGGTCTCATTGTCTCGTCGACCTTTGGCACGAGGAAATACGTTGAGTATATTCCCTTGTTTCTTTCCTTGAAGGGAACCCGTTCTATGGCCTTCTTTTGTAGGAGCTCTTTTGCTTCTTCCTGAAGCCGCTGTAGCTGTTCGTTTGCTAGTGGCTTTCTCTTTGGTCTCCTGCTTGCTGGCCTCCCTTCCAATTCTATGCAGTACCCGAATTGGATGATGTTCAGGATCCATTTGTCTGATGTGATCTCTCTCCATTCCTGGAGGTAGAATCTTAATCTTCCACCCACTGGTGTTATGTGGTGGTAGGTGTCCAGTTGGTCTTGACCCCTTTGTACGTGTTGCCCCCTGGGATCTTTTCTGTGGGAGGGCACACGGATCTCTTTGAAGTCATTTAGAGGCGGGCCGCTGGCCCCCTCTTTTATGCTGTCCTCGTCTATTTCCTCTCCCTCGAAAGGACTGGCCTCTTGACTGGTACTGCCAGGACTGCTTCTGCTGACTCGGTTGCGCCTGCAAGTCCGCTTGGTGCTTCTGTTGGAAAGCCTGGTGTGAAGTACCTGGCTGGTTTCCACCTCTTCCGCCGGGCCTCCGTCACTGGGTGCCCCTCTTGTTGCCTCTGAACTGCAATGCTCCCATGGATCTTGCAGTTTCATTGTCATTCTTTAGTTGACAGTTTGTCGCCAACTGTTGTCCCGAACAGCGTCTCGCCGTTGAATGGTGTGTTCAAGATGCTGTGTTGCACCTCTGGTTTGAAGCCCGAGATTCTGAGTCATGCGTGTCTTCTTTCTGGAGGTGTCTGCTCCATCTAAGGCCGTCTTGAGGCAACAATTTGCCGCATTCTTCCAGTCTTCCACCAGTTTCTCGGCCTTCTGCCTGGCCTCCTGAGGCAGGTCTTTCACCAGCCGTCCCAGCTCCTCCATGATCTGGTACATGTGCCTGTTTATGAGGGCATTGGAATTAGCCATGCGCCATTGGGTCGCGGCATTCCGTTCGATCCTTCTGCCCACTAAGTCCATCCTTTTGATCTCCTTATCAGGAGGTGGGCCAGAAGTAGTGGCCACGTTAGCCCTCTTCCTTGCTGTGGCCGTGATGATGGAGTCAGCTGAGACCACGCCTCGAATGTAGGCTGGGTCCTTTGATGAATGCGTGTACTTCTTTTCCGTTCTGGGAGTGACTTCCTTGCATGTTGCGGGCTCCCTGAATGCTTCCATCCCCTGCGCCAAGACGCTATCGAGCATAGGCAGATACTGGCTCCTTGTTTGCGTGGGGAGTAATGTCTCGAGAAGAAAGTCCGCTTTCTGCTTCTCCTCGTCGAGCTCGAGTTTGAAAGCTGCTGCCGCAGACCTTATCACCGAGTTGTAGGCCCCGATGTCGTCCGGCGGCGATGGCCTCGAGGGATATGTGTCGACCGCCTCTTCCGGGCTCTCTGTGTCGACATCCAGGTAATCCTCCTCCTGCGGGTCAGAGGTGGCCGACTCGGCGTCCACCCTGCGGTCCTCTTCCTCCCCATAGCTGTAACTCTCGTAGGGGTTCTCGTCCTCCTCCTGGTCGTCGACCATTTCGACGCCAAGCTCATGTTCCTCGACGTGTTCGTCTTCCTCCTCAACCAGTTCTAGCACGGGTGGCTTGGTCTCGTGGGGAATCGTGAAGGCTCTCATCTCGGCGTCAAAATCTTTCTTCCGCTGCAAGATGTTTTCCATTTCGGCTTCTAGTCGCCGTCTTTTCTTCTCCATCTCGGCCGCGTTGTCCGCGCCGGGTTGTTCGGCCCCTCTCTTCGGCGCCTGGCTCGGCAACGAGATTTTCTGTGCCGATGACTTGGACGTCGAACTGGGTTTCGGGTCCCTGGACGGCGTCGGGGCTTTAGGGTCTTTCTCCCTCGACGTCGATTGGTCCTTTTCGGGGACGATTTTCGACGACTTCTGCTGTTCAACAGCTCTCGGCGCCAGGGACTCCTTCTCAGAGGATCCGCTGGGCCTGTGGGTAGTCGCGGACGCCAGGTGTTTCTGCGTCGGCACTTTCGGGGTCTTGCCCTCGTTTTTTCGAGACTCAGAGTCTCTCGTGTTCTTGGGGAACGACGAGTCTCCTACCTTATCAGATGTCTTCGTGTAATCGGTCTCTACGACCGTGTAGCTGTTGTCTTCGGCGGCAGCGTTGCCCTCTTCCTCCGAGGACATCCCTAGCTCGTACAGCGATGGCGTCGGGGCATTTCCTTGGAGGGTGGCGTGTGCTACCCTCTGGCTCTTCCTCACACGAAGGGTCTTCAGGGCGAAGGCGGAGCAGGCGTTGCAGTCCTCGCTTCTGTGGTCTACCGGTAGGCAAAGGTTGCAAACCGGGTGTTGGTCTTTCTGTGCTTACTTGTGGTGGCAGTTACGGCAGAACTTGAACGGCGTGTTGTCCATCGAGTGTTCAGGCCTCCCTGGCCGCGTGGACGTCGACGATCGTCGAAGTCCTCGATGATTTCCCCTTCTTTTCGCTGGTCAGTGATCGGCGAAGTCTTCTGTAGTATTCTGGTGGCTTTCTTCTTTAATTTCAGTCTTTTCCTTGTACTTTCTCCAAAAATGTCTGGAGCCCAACGGGAACGATCCAGACCCGACAGCGGAAAAAAGAATCTGAAGATGGCGCCCAAGGGTGGGAGCTTCCGCAGGAAGCATGCCGACATCACCGGAAATGCACCCAAAGAGGGGTGACGCCGACGCCCACCTGGACGACGAAAAAAAAAAAAAAAACTAAGAAAAGACTACGAATCCGGACCCAACCACAAGACCGCGGAATATGCACAGCATAGTGAATCCAGAAAGATTCACGCTGCAAAAATATGAATACAACACCATCACTAGTAAAAGAGCGGGTGTATGGATCAACCGTTTCAATGCCCTAAAATTGTGTGAGGGGAACAAAGCAGGTAAACTCCTCGCTTCCTACCTCAAGCTTAAACAGAAGTTATCGACCATATCCTCAATAAAAGACTCCACAAATAACACCCACACCAGACAATCCAAAATCCTCGACACATTCAAATCCTTCTATGAAGACCTGTATAAAAACGATAAACCACTAGACATGGCAGCCTGCACTGACTATCTTGAGTCCCTTCAACTCCCAAAATTGTCAGAAGCCGATAAATCTCAACTAGGGTCTCCCATCACAAGCGCAGAAATTACAGCAGCCATCAAAACATTGAAGAGCAACAAAGCCCCCGGGCCAGACGGCTTTTCTGCGGCCTTCTATAAAGCCTTTACTAACCAACTCAACCCCGCTCTCCAAACCTTTTTCAATTCCACAGCGACCAGTGGAAGCATTTCCCCCTCGATGAGTGAAGCCACAATCATAGTGATCCCCAAAGAGGGGAAAGACCCCCTCCTCACCAAGAATTACAGCCCCATCTCTTTGATAAACCTTGATTGCAAGATTTACGCCAAAATTTTAGCGAACAGATTAAATTTCTTCATCCCAAAATTGATTAGCCCAGCACAGGTTGGTTTTCTGAAACATCGGATGTCGAACGACAATACCAGACTACTGTGTCACCTACTGGAGAAAGCTAAGAGCTCTCCCTCCCCAATGGTAGCGATAACCTTAGACGCGGAAAAGGCCTTCGATAAGGTTTCATGGTCTTTTCTCCAACAATTTATGCATTCTTTCAACCTCGGCCACTCTTATCAAAATGGTGATGGCCCTATACTCCTCCCCATCAGCTAGAATAGAAATCAATGGTACCCTTTCCAACCCATTCCGTCTCTACCAAGGCACCAGACAGGGATGCCCGCTCTCCCCAGCACTTTTCCTCCTGGCCCTTGAACCCCTCCTAACTGATATCAAAAATAACAAAGACATAGCGGGCGTTTCTTTCGGAGACACTCAGATAAAGTTAGCAGCTACGCAAAATTAGAAATTAACACTTACAGTTCAATGTGGAACATTCTTCTACAGGTTATAAAAATACATTAAGTATCCAACTACTTTCTACTATGTATTCTTTTAATACAACTGCAATGGTTTTCCCTTAGTGGTGCTATAGCACCTCTATACTAAAACAAAGGATAGAAAATGTTCATACTGTTGTTTTCCAATAACCAGCTCTGGGAACTCCATTTAAATTTTCACAGGTTATGAATGACAAAGATCTTGTGACAGAGTAAAATAGATATATTTCTCATCTTCTTGCATGATCAATGAGTCACTCTAGCAAAAACAAATTGGAATTTCATACAAAGGGTTTGACATTACCTGTTTTCTCTGTATCTAGAACTTGACTGTTGTGGACTGTGATTTACTCTTCTAGAAAACTTTTTTTCTCGTTCCTCTTCCTTCGATATCTGTCATACAAGAAAGCTATAGCTGAACTTCTGTGTATAAAACAGTCAAAGAAACTAGACAAGATAATCATTTCACTTGAGAGAGTGCGCAATGCGAAAGTGAGTCCTAATAAGGATTTCATTTTAGCACACTTAGCTGAACATGAACAAACACAATTAATGACTACCCACATCTGCCCAACACAGATGTTGCATAACAATTGCATTCTGAAAGGGATCTCCCAATGCAGCTACATTGCATTTCTTTTAACAAAAACAGACATGATTACTCTTAAGTTATGTAGTTCAGTAATTAGAATTCCTGAAAGCAGACATTAAAGTATCAGCATTTCCCAATTACAGCATCAAACTGCAACTTTAAAAATGTAAACAAATTATGGTAGACATATTCATGAGGTGACAATTTTAAAAACATTAATAAGCCTTGCACAGTAGATATATTGTATCTGAGACAGATGGGGTTTAAGTAACAATGTGTGGCAAATAAACAATAAATGTGGTATATCATGCACACCTCTATTATATAGATCACAAACATTCCAGTTGTTCGTAAAAGCTTTCAATGGTAAAATCCCCAGCGGCATTAGAATAATAGTGTCGCACCCTGTGAACTATTCTAAATTGTAGGTATTCTTGCAGAGCTTTATATTCTACAGTATCTGCGTAATGTGTACAATGTTTTAATTGGGAACAATGCTTGACGTCGAGACCATGGCTTATTTTTGGGGTCGAGGTTTTTAAAAATAACATCAGGTGTGCAGGGGGTTCCAAGAAGTTAAGAGTGCTATCGTGCAGTGTGAAAAATGTAATGCTATGCAAAGATTCTTGGTAAAAGTATATTGCAACAACTCGTTTTTAAAAGGCTCCAGTTTTAGTAGGCAACTTAGAGATCCCAGTGTGGCGTGTAATAAATTGTACGGCCATCTTATTATATTTGCCATGGCTCTAGCGAAGAAGCTAAGGTAACTCGAGACGTAATGCTTAAACTGGAACTGGTTGATGAACTTTTATCATTTTGTGAAGCAAATTTCATATATTTGTTGCTTGCATTTATTAATTGGGATTTATTCAAGAGCGTAAAATGAAATTAGGTATTTTCATACTGTAATCCTCTAATAAAGAGTGAAAATGTCTGTACCTAGAGGAAGAAAGTAATATCTTCAGTGCGCTAATATTAGCATCTGCTTTAAGGCCTATATGTTGGAAAAGTTAAGAATTTTGTAAAGTTTGCCAAAAATTCTCCCTATGTAGGTATATTCTTTTGCTACCTCTATTGGCCTTCCCTAGAGTGTCCAATTAAAAGGAGAGAATTTTTGTTTTTATCTGAAAGGTACTACCTTTGTTTTAAGAATATTTGCCTATAAAAAGTTTTCTTCTGTGATTGATGTAAGATCTAATATGACATCATCATCATCTGCATACATCGAAATGGGCACATTGCTGGATGCTATTTTCAGAAAAAAGTTATTTATTTTTAAAAGACATTCGGGGAGGTCGCTTCTATAGAGGGAAAACAGAAGACGGGCCAAAACACAGCCTTACTTTTAGACCATTCTGTGTAGCTATGGATCAGGTAAGACCTTTATCTCCCCCCATTCGTAATCTGCACCATGTTGCTGTATGTAGTGAAATAATTTGTGTTAAAAGTTTGTGAGGTATTCCTAGCTTCTCTAACTTCTTCCATAGTGTGGATATGTCAACTGTGTCAAAAGCAGTTGTAAAGTCCACAAATACAATGCAAACTACCTGTAATTTCAACGTTACAGATTTGTCTATAATTATAACGCCACAATATTGTCTGTTAGAGTGTTTTGGGCGAATTCCAGCATTAGCAATTGGGATCACTCCTCTGGAGAAGGCTCAGTCTTTCAATCAGTCCAGGACGTTGGCGTGAAAATCTTCCCAGTTGCGTTCAACAGAGCAATTTGACAGTAATTGCTAGGTATTAAACGAGAGCCTTTTTTCAAGAGAGGAATCATAATACTCCCCTGCCATAAATTTGGAATTTTACCAGATTCGTAAAAGAATATAGGGAGGGAGGGGGGGCGGTTTAGAAATGTACTCCATTCTTCTGGGTTGCTCTGGAGGACTTTAACCAGGATTTTTTTGAGGCCCACTGCTGCTGAAGATCTGGCGTCTTTATGTTTTGAGCAATTTGTTGTCCAGTTGGTGCTGAAGTATCCAGGTTCTTTTTAATCTACATGTGGTTGTATTTACTTAAGTTATCTGAGCTCTTATTTAATTTATATAATTCCAGTTGCTGTCGCTATTATGCTCCAGAATGCCTATTTTTATCCTTTAGGTCTTGAATGGTTTTTTTTCTGTTTGCGGGCTTTTTTTAACTTTGCGATTTTTTTCTACCATCAGAATTCTGCTGAAATGGTAATGTACTAAATATATTTAAATTAGTTATTGCATGGTCTGAAGCCTTTCTTTTTGGTCGCTTGATTCCCTTCTCCTGGGTATCTGATATTTTCTGGAGAGTGATCACGATGGCGGAAACAGTATTTTTTAATGTTATGGGAACTAATGGGTGTTTATGTTGGTCCAGTATCGAAGAGATCATCGCAGTGTTCATTTTGTTGATGGTATTAGTGTTCCAAATTAAACACTCTTCTTTTTTATCTATTTCAGCATTACCATTCACCTGAGTTAAGGCCCATGGAAAAGTAAAATGCAGTAGAACTTCAATTTTCAAATACAGGATTGCGTGGTCGCTTTCTTGTGTAAATTTAGATACCGGACTTTTCCGAATTAGTCCTGACCCAAGATTATATAATCTAAAATAGATGAGCTGAAGATTCCTTATCCCATGAATGCGGCGGGGACATCTTATATTCTCCCATTTAATACCACTCCACTGATTGCATTCACTAGTGTGAGAAGTATTTTTCAGCGTTTGTCTGTTTTTATGGTTGTTTGGAATAATGGCGCTGGGATAGACCATGCTTAATCTTGTTCGTTAACACGGTCTCTTTTCTGGAGTGCATTTGAGATTTTCAAATAAAGTCGCCGGTTAGTATTTTTTTATGGGAGGATTCCCTTTTGATTCTATTATTGTTTCTACTTTCTAAAATGTTTTTATCATTAGTGAAACAAATACAGGTCCTGGAGGAAGGTAGATGTTAAAGATGAGCAGATGTTGAGTAGTAACAAGTCTTTATTTCCAGTACTTTATCTTAATGCATTGAGCATTGTTGCAAGACTTATTAATCACTTCCAGGTCCCACTGTATTTCTTCCCTTGATAGAACTCAGAGTCCAACTTTTGTGTGGCCTCTTCTCACAGCCTCTGCCGGAATTTCAAATACGAATTCATCTTTTTGGTCGAAGGTGTTTAAGGACCATGTTTCTTGGAGGCACACTATTGCAGGTGAGTTTTCCAAAATTAGTGCCTACTTTTGGGGCTCTCTACTGGCGATGTTCCATGACACAATTTTTAGAATTCTGCTAAAAAGGGAGCTTATTTGCCTTTCCCTGCCTATTACTATTCAGGTTACATAAGATCCAGGACAAAGTGTTTTCCTTTGGTGGCGTTTGTACTTTTGTTAGGTTGTTGTTAAAAATTCGCCTTTCACCATCTTTAACACCTTGGCTGCTTTGACTTTTCCCCTCCTGTGCTGCATTCCATGATTTACCATTATTATAAGCACAGCTCCACTGTGCCTCGTGCTGCATTCCATGATTTACCATTGTTCATGACGAGCTCAGCTCGTCATAAGCACAGCTCCACTGTGCCTCATGACGAGCTCAGCTCGTCATGAGCATGGAAGGGGTTAATACATATGGTTAATTTTCCTTAAGAGATGCGTAGTGAGTCCTTAGTGCCAAAAGTTATTTGGTTATGTTGTTGCTTCCTACTCTCGTTCATCTCTAGTATCTTTGTTCACTCTGTTGCATACTTTATTTGATTGACTCTTACTTTGTCAAACCCGTTTATGTTTAGGGAATCACTTTCTTTCAGTATTATGAAAGCGAGGAAACAAGACCAAAACTCAATTGTTGCCACCGTGGGTTGAGATTAATTAGAAAATGCCACTAATTTTATTTCTGATGAGGTTAAGGAGTGGAGTGAGTGGACCTGGAAGAGAAGGTTTAAGATCTTTTCTCGATACAGCAGGTCTTTCATAAGGGGAGAAAGTCTGTTATTAGCTAGGTGCGATAGTGGATCTGTGACCCCTTTCCTCTGGAGTTTTCTGAAATTGAATGAGTTTCTCCTTCTAAGTTGGTCTTAAACTGCTGATCTTTTATAAATGTTGCAGTTTTGAAGTTTGGTGCCAGAGGGTTCAGTTGTATCTGATTTTCATTTCTGTTGAACAGAAGTTGGAAATCTTGGTTTGTGTATCCGTTGTTTTTATGTTTGCAGACCCTTATTGTGCAGAAGAGAATGACTGTGGGGACTTTAATTTCAGTGTCTTTAGTTTATGAATTATTCGCTTTGCTCTTTAATCATTTTTTTTCCCCCTAGTTCTTATATTTGTATTTTCCCTTGTCTTTGAAGTGGACCCCGACTTCTTTATATTTTAAATTTACAGAGGCTGCATCTCTTCTTTATTTAAAGAATGAACTGAGGTCTCTTGCGATCTTCTCTGATTGAAAATTGCAAAGAGTGAAATGACCCCATGTAGATGGTTTTCACTTACAGGGTCCATAAATAATTTGGGAAGGGAGTAGATGTTATCATCCTTTGTGTTCTTGCTTTTCTCTTCTTTCTGGCTCGGTCTTCCTGGTTTGGGTTGCTTTTTGCATCTCAGCTATTACGTGTTCTTCCAATAAAGATGCTCTACAGCCTTGTCCCTTTTCTCCCTTATCTTTATTAATTTTCTGTTGAAATTTGAGGATTTTGCCTAAGTTGCTTATTTCTCTTCTGGTCCACCAGATATTGGAGTTTTCCTGTTTTTTCCATGTAATTTTCTAGAAGGGACAGTGTTTATTCCAGGACCCTCTGTAATGTAAAAAGTGTTAGGGGATCTTGCCTATTGGAAGATTGCGGGGAATTGAACAGTGGGAATTCCGAAGAAAGCAAGATATTTTCCACTGTATCCGATATATTACTGGGAGTGCTGTTAATTAATTGAAGTGTCTCCTTTGTTGTTTTTGTTGCCTCCATGAGGTCCAGAACTATAATTTATATCCGGTAAAGTGAAGTCTGTATCTGGTATTTGAGATGGCATCACTTCTATTTGAGGTGGTGTTTCCTGATGCTCAGCTACATTTCTGCACTCTTTTGTCTGATTTGTTTTGTATCCTTCGAATAGTTGAATATAGTTATTGTCCTCTGTCTTCACAGATTCAGTTTTTGCTTCATTGTTATATCATTCCAGTGTTTTTATCTGTTAAGCAGTTTCTTTTTTTATGGTCCGCATTTGAAATGTTGGGGGGGGGGGGTGGGGGGGGGGATGCTTCTTACCCAGTATACTCTGTTCATGGCACATAGAGCTGTAGAGTCACATGCTGTGCATAGCCTGCCATCTAAAGCTGGGTCCGGATGTTTGCACTTTGTTTTTGTTCAAAGAGGTCTTTTCCAGTCACGAGGCAGGTGTCTCTTCCTTTCGGTGATGGAGCGTAGGAGTACAGACTCCATTATTAGATTGTTTGCGGCAGAGGGTGATTATGGAGTTAGTAGGAGTAGTAAGAGATGTCCATGTTTATATGTATCTTAGTAAGATGCAACAGCAACAGGTATAGGTACCTAGGAAGGGGGTGGGCGCATGTGTCTACAGCTCTACATGACATGAACAGATGCATACTGGGTAAGTAGCATTTTCTGTTCAAGGAATGTGAGCTGTGCTTGTTATAGTCTATGCACAGCAATGCAATAGGTCTCATTTGTGAGAGTTTAAGATATTGGCATTGTAAATAACAATGCTTTTTATTTAGGTTTTAAAAATCAACAAGCAAATAAAAGGCATTGTCATTTACAATGCCAATAGCTCAAACTCTAGTAAATGCGAGACCTATTGCATTGCAAATGCTTGCTCTTGCTTGCTTCAGGGCCCCTGACATTCCTGCTACACTTCTGAGACAGTCAGAGTAGTGCAAGGCGGGATGTGCGCACATGATTCTGAGAGCAGGGCCTGGCCAAAGTACAAGCCTTTCGACCAACCCCTGCTGTGCATGCCCACAGCTGCACATTCAGATGTTTGGACACAATAAAGTAGTGAAACGTGTAATATCAAAAACCCCCAAATTTCACTGCAAACATTGTTAATGGTTAGTTGTGATGTCTTCTGCTCATAAGACATTAAAGTATTTTTTTAAACTCTGAATATTCCTCTAAAAGTAAAGTTATGGTTACTAAGCAAAACTGAAAATACCCCCAAAATTGACCAGTTATTGAGAATACTATAAATGGCTCCCCCGCCAAGTAAACAATAATTCACACTCCAAACGCAAAATTAAAAGTAGGCCTCAACAATGCAGCATCATTAAATACAAGGGCATTTCATCAGAAAGAAATCATACTCCATCCGTAGCGATGTCGTCAATACCGTCCATGTTAAAGGTGCCATGTAGTTTCATTGGTGAGGTCATGAGCCTTGCATTTAGGGTGTGACTTATGGTCTGCTCAGCTAACCATAACTGGCTAATTTCAGAGATGTTTTAGTTTTGTTTATTAACCATAACGTCAAGTGTGGATCTTTCAAGCACATGTTTTAAACATATGTTGATACCAGCCAAACAGAACAAATCATATTTTACGATTGCTGAAGATTTTTCAGTGAATACATACATGCACTTTCATGTATGCTCAAGGGAAGTTATCATAACTGTTAGTCATAAACAACCATCTGTCAAATATGCTCACCAACCATAGACCTGTTTATTCCTAGTTGGGTGTCCTGTGATTCCTTTATTCCGGTTTCAAATGCCTTCCTAAAGCGCTTCAGGGGGGCTGTCTCCTGTATCATTAGACCGGTTTATTGCCTGCTGCTCAATGCAGTCCATATTCCTTCAATCTTTCTACCCATTCATTGCGGATGTTGGTTATAAACCAAGCTTGGAGAATCAGTAATGGCACAGTGGGTCAGTTACATCATATCAACAATTGAAAAAGAGGGAGACATCTGATTGTTTAGGAGACACTGCCCGTACCCTTACATCGTCACACTATTTGCATCTTTCTCCTGGGATCATTAACTTTAAAAAAATGCATCTATGATCCGTACTGAGACTCAGTAAACCTGCCACTTCTTCTACATGTGTCTTGATTGAGAGAGGAAATTGCTCAATATGGTATGGAAGCAGTGCTTTAGCTTTATATGTCCACATGATGTGTACAGCTGTGTTGATTAAAATGCATGCTGCAAGAATCCGTACATAATTTGAGGGTCATTGGTTTGAATATAGCTGGCAGGGCGGCTAAAAGTGACAGAACGTGCAAGGTAAAGCAACGCAGCGATGTGGAAGATGAGTTGGACACATGGCAAGGCAGACAAGGCCTGCCATCCTTCGGAGGTGAGATCATTTTGTACCACAAGTTCGTGATGAGTAACATTAGCTTTTTTCAACACATTGATACGAGTGATGGGTGGCACAAAGCACTATGTAAAATCAAATGACTTCTAATCGTAAGTGTGCAACAAGCTTCCATTCATATTAGTTAAAATCCCTGGATTAAGAATGTACCTATATTGAGTGTAAATATAGACTTGACACTGAATATGCTACTTACCAGTATGCATCTGTTCTTGGCATGTAGGGCTGCTAACATTCATATCTTAGCATTAGATCGCCAACTAGTGTTGGGTCCGGATGATCGCACATTGTTGTCCTGGAAGAGTCTTCGAAGTATCTTGAGATGGGTGGCTCCTCCCCTGGACTACAGTGCGCATGGGCATCGGCTCCATCCCCAGATTGTTTTTCGCCATTGTGGCAGAGGATGGAGTGAAAAGTGTAAAGGATGTCCATGCTAATTATTGAATACAATAGTATATCTGCAGCTGCGACAGGCACCGGGGAGGAGGGTGGGCGATATGAATGTTAGCAGCCCTACATGCCAATAACAGATGCATACTGGTAAGTAGCATATTCAGTTCGAGGCATGTGGGCTGCTAAATTCATATCTTAGCATAGAATACATAGCAGTCCCTCCATCAGCGGCGGTTGCCCGTGCCAGCTGCAGAAACCTGAAAAAGTGTCTTGAGAACAGCCTGCCCTACAGCCGCTTGCTGTTTGGAATGTACATCAACACAGTAGTGTTTTGTAAAGGTATGTGGTGTAATCCACGTGGCTGCTCTGCAAATGTCCTCTAGAGGAATGTTTCCTAGGAAAGCCATGGATGCCCCCAACTTGCGTGTGGAGTGTGCCTTTGGGGGTATGGTTAAAGTGCGCTTGGCTTTATGATAACAGATTTGAATGCACTTAACAATCCATCTGGCTATTCCGGCTTTGGAAATTGGGTTGCCTTTGTGTTGTGGTGAGAAGGCAACAAAGAGTTGTTTCGTCTTCCTAAAGTGTTGTGTCCTGTCCATGTAGTACATCAGTGCCCTCCGTACGTCTAACGTATGGAGCATTCTTTCCGCCACCGTTTGTGGGTTCTGGAAGAATGCCGGCAAATCGATAGTTTGGTTGAGATGAAAATGTGACACCACCTTTGGAAGGAATTTGGGGTTAGTACGTAGCACTACCCTATTTGGATGAATCTGAATGAAGGGCTCTTGTATTGTGAGCGCTTGCAGCTCACTAACACGCCTTAGTGACGTAATAGCAATTAGGAAAGCAACTTTCCACGTTAGGAACTGCAGTTCACACGAGTGCATTGGCTCAAATGGTGGTCCCATCAGTCTGGTGAGGACCACATTGAGGTTCCACACCGGAGCTGGCGGTGTTCTTGGGGGAATGACTCGTTTCAGACCTTCAAGAAAAGCTTTAATGGCAGGCACCCTGAAGACCGAGAGATGCTGCCTATTTTGAAGGTAGGCTGCGATGGCGGATAGATGTATCCGAATAGAAGTGAACGCTAGTTTGCACTTATAAAGGTGTAACAGATAGCAAATGATGTTAGGGATAGATGCATCTAGCGGGTTTATGTTATTGTCTGCACAGTAAATGACAAAACGTTTCCATTTTGCGGCATAGCATGCCCTGGTTGACGGCTTCCTCGCCTCCTTGATGATGTTCATGCATTCGGGAGGTAGGTTGAGGTATCCAAACTCTAAGACTTCAGGAGCCAGATCGCTAGGTTGAGCTGTTGCGGATCTGGATGCTGAATTTCTCCATGGTTCTGCGTCAGAAGTCTGGGCGTGAGGCGCAGTCTTTGATGCGGCACCACTGAGAGTTCGAGGAACGTGGTGTACCAGGCTTGGCGCGCCCACGTTGGAGCAACTAGGATGAGCGTCATCGAGTGTTGCCTTAGTTTCCTCGCCACCAGTGGTATCAGAGGTGTCGGGGGAAAAGCGTAAGCAAATTTGCCTGACCAGTTCATCCATATCGCATTGCCCTGCGATTGGGGGTGTGGGAACCTGGCGGCGAAGCTTTGGCATTTTGCGTTCTCCCTTGTGGCGAACAGGTCTATGTCTGGACGACCCCACCTCTGGAAGTACGGCTGGAGTACCGATGGATGTATCTCCCACTCGTGCATTTGATGACTGTACCTGCTGAGCAGATCCGCCATCTGATTGTCCTTCCCTGGGAGGTGTTCTGCCATGAGGAAGATGTTCCTCTGAATGGCCCACTTCCACATGCTCTGAGCCAGGTGAGACAGCTGTGGTGAGTGGGTGCCTCCCTGCTTTTGGATGTAGTACATCGCGGTCATGTTGTCCGTCCGGACTAACACCACCTTGTTGCACAGATGTACAATGAAGGACTTGAGTGCATGAAGATCGCCATCAGTTCTAGATAGTTGATGTGCATCTTCTGTTGCTGCGTCGTCCATAGTCCCTGCACCGTGTAAGTGAGCAGATGAGCTCCCCATCCCTGGAGAGATGCGTCCGTTGTCAGGATAACCTGTGGCACTGGCTCCAGGAACAGTCGGCCCTTGCAAAGGTTGTGTGGAGTCCACCAATGCAGAGAGTTGTATGCCCGACTGGTAACCAACACTAGGTCTGTTAATTGTCCCTGAGCCTGTGTCCACTGATTTGCTAAGCACTCCTGGAGCGGGCGCATATGCAACCGTGCGTGAGGGACTATGAAGATGCAGGAGGCCATCATGCCTATCAACTGCATGAACACTCTTGCTGGAAGTGAGTGTCCCGGTCTGAACTTTTGGATTAAAGACTGTATGCCGTCTATCCTGACCTGGTTTGGTTGCGCCTTGGCCGTCAGGGTATTGATTGTCGCACCCAGAAATTGCCGGACATGTGCCGGCTGAAGGTGTGACTTTGGGTAATTCAACGAGAAACCCAGGTCGTGAAGGAGGTGAATGGTAGTCGGCATGTCCGCGGCGCACTGCTGTTCCGACCTGGCTTGAACGAGCCAGTCGTCGAGGTAGGGGTAGACATGGATGTTCTGCCTCCTGAGGTGCGCTGCTACTGTCGCCAGACACTTGGTAAACACCCTTGGGGCAGTTGTGACTCCGAAGGGTAGGACTTTGAACTGATAATGCGTGCCCTGGATAGTGAACCTGAGGTACTTTCTGTGGGACGGATGTAGCGGAATGTGGAAATAAGCATCCTTGAGATCTAAGGTTGCTAAGAAGTCTCCTTTGTTTAACATAGGAAGAATCTGTTGCAGTGTAAGCATGTGGAAATGCTCTAACAGTATGTACAGATTGAGGGGACGGAGATCCAGAATTGGTCTGAGAGATCCGTCCTTCTTTGGGATGAGGAAGTACAGGGAATAAACCCCTGTGCCTTCCTCCCCCACTGGCACGAGCTCGATTGCCCCTTTTTGCAGCATCACCAACACTTCCTGCTGCAATAAGTGCAAGTGCTCTGCGGACATAGGTCTTTGCCTTGGTGGAATGTTGGGTGGAGTGGATTTTAACTCTAGACAATAACCGTAGTGGATAAGCTGTCGCACCCACCTGTCCGTGGTGATGTTGATCCAGACGGGCAGGAACTGCTGTATTCTCCCCCCGACAGGTGTTAAGTGGTCGGGGGGCAGTGACAGAGAGTCACTGGCTGCTTGGGGCAGAGGAGCGTGAATTGTTGCCTCCTTTGCCGCGTCCTTTGTTGCTGTTTCCCCTGTAACCCCTCTTGTTTTGTTTGGGGTACGAGGATTGTGCTCCACCTCTAGGGAACTGTGACTGTTGACCCAACTGTCCTCTGGTGACTCCACGGGAACCTGAGCGACGAAAATTATTGCCACGAAACTGCTGTGATTGTAGGGCCCCCATAGATTTAGCAGTTTCAGTGTCTTTTTTAATTTTTTCCAGGGTGGTGTCAACATCTGGACCAAACAGTCTATCCGGATTGACTGGTTGATTAAGTATGGTTGTTTGAATGTCAGGTTTGAACCCCGATATGCGGAGCCACGCCTGTCTTCTCAGCATGACACTGGTGTTAATGGCCCTAGCGGCTGTGTCCGCGGCATCAAGTGCACACTTTATGGCCGCGTTGGAGATCAGTTGCCCTTCTTGTATCTTGAAACTGCGGAGGCAGGTGTTCCACAATCTGCTCTAATGTGTCGTAATGTGATCTATCATAACGTGCCAGTAGTGCCTGTGTATTTGCAATACGCCAGAAATTGGCAGCCTGCGCAGCCACTCTTTTGCCTCCAGCCTCTAGCACTTTGGACTCCTTATCCGGGGGAGGAGCTTCACCCGTTGTTTGGGAGTTGGCCCTTTTGCGTGCGTTTGCTACCACCAGGGAGTCAAGCGGCAACTGTCCTCGAATGTATGCAGGGTCTGCAGGCGCTGGTCTGTACTTTTTTTCAATACGTGGGTTGACCACCCTCGCCCTGGTAGGCTCTTTAAAGATGTCCGCAGCATGCTTGAGGACCCCTTTGAGCATAGGTAGTGTCTTTACAGTTCTTTCCGAAACTGAAAAGGTGTCGAATAGAAAGTCTTCCTCAACTGGGTCAGCATGCATGTCCACATCATGATTAGCAGCTGCCCTCTCAATGAGTGCATGAAAACCTGCAGAATCCTCTGTAGGGGATGCACGTGTACTGAAAGTCTGTGGGTCTTGTCCCACATCTTGTGTGCCTTGGTCCCCAATGGCATCATATGAATCCGGCTGTGCATCAGGTTCATTGACTGGGAACGTATATTGTTCATCTTCACCATAGCCCTCACTTTCAGAATGGTCTGGAGATGGTGTTGGGCTTCTTGGAGGAGGCTGAATAGGTTCCATGAGGCCTGAGGCGTCCTGTGGAAACTTTTTCTTCTTTAGGGGGATGACATAGGATTCCACCGGCTGCGAAGTGATCTTCCTTTTGTAAAGGGTTAACTTCCCAGTGTCCGCGTCTATGAAACACTCCGAATCCTCTTCTGGGTCGAGCACGTGACCCGAAGATGCCCCTGCCGTCGAAGATTCCGACTTCTTTGGCGTCGATTTCGATGAAAAGGCCTTCGGCGCCACTTTTGGCGGTAGAAGGAAGAGGAGTTTACTTGCGGGCTTGACCGGGACGTCTGCCGCCTTCTGCGTCGATGGCGTTGGCGTCGACGAAGAAAAAGCCTTCTCCCTAATTCTTTGTAGTGAAGAAGCAACGAGAGATGCGTCGGTGACCGATGTCTTTGGCACCGACGAGGTGGCCTTGCCTTCGGATGCGTTCCGTTGGTCCTTTGGAGGGACGGACGGCGCCGACCCCGAGTCCTTGGAACGATGCGCAGATGTCCCCGTTGGAGCCGGGGCTGTGTCGCTTGCTTTGGCTGGCTTTGCCGGCGCCGGCGCGCTTGTCTTGTGCGTGCCACCCTTCTTAGAGGATCTGTCCTCCGGCGCCGATTTTGACCCTGTGGAATCGCCGTGTTTCTTCGACTTCTGCGGACCGGAGGTCGACGGAGTCGATGAGGCTGCCGGTTTACTTGTTTTTGCTGCTACGACCGCCATCTTAGGGGCGATTGAGTCCTTAACTTTCGGTTTCGGTTTCGGGTCGGCCATTTTAGGTGCAGTCGAGACCGTTGCTTTCGGTTTCGGTTTCGAAGCCCTCGGCGCAGCAAGTATGTCCGTGGCCGGGCCAGCAGGCGGGGCCGTGGCTTGCGCTACAGGGTCTTGGGTAAGGCCGACAGGCGATCCCGCGACCCTCTCCTGATGTCCGTCAACTTCGGGGCATAGCTCGTCCCCTGAGCTATCTTCCGCGGCCCCATAAACCATATCGTCGTCCCCTACCTCGTCGACGTATTCAAGGCCTTGACCCACGACTCCGTCGTCGTCATATTCCGGATCAGCCTCGACCTCCGTCTCAGGCGGGGAGATTTGAAGATGATGGCTCTGGTCCTCCTCTTCTTGGTCGTCGAAGATGTTTTCTGGATCCGGGGCCGCCTGTTTGGCCACAAGGCGCACCGCGCGCCGAATCGTGCGAGTCTTCTTCGACCTGAAACTCGCACAGGCCCTGCAACTCCCTTCGTCATGGTCTGGCGAAAGGCATTTATTACAGACCGGGTGCACGTCTATATGTGGGTATTTGGACCCACTGAGCGGACAAAGCTTAAACGGACTCCGCTCCATGCTGGGAACTTGGTGTCGAGTCGCGATGAGAAGGCCTCGATGTCCGAAGAGTAGTAAAAACTCAGCTGATTCCGGCTCCGAGAGACGGAAGAACTCGAGACCGTACGCAAACAATACCGACGTAAAGAACCCAAAGCCTTTTGGCCGTTAAAATTGATGTTTATTCGGTTCCGACGGAGAGACGTCGAGACCGCATCCGAACCCAATGGCGGAAAAAAACAATCTGGGGATGGAGCCGATGCCCATGCGCACTGTAGTCCAGGGGAGGAGCCACCCATCTCAAGATACTTCGAAGACTCTTCCAGGACAACAATGTGCGATCATCCGGACCCAACACTAGGTGGCGATCTAATGCTAAGATATGAATTTAGCAGCCCACATGCCTCGAACCTATTATTTACCTCAAAACATTTCTTGGTACAGAATCCCTTGAATGTCTATTGTTTCAAAAAGCGTGTGTGATAATGTCAGAGAAGCACGCAGTTTATGTTCAACAAGTAAACCTTCACAGTGAAGAAAAAGTCCTGCTCACACCAAAACACTCTAAGACCACCCTCCATCTCACATAATCGCTCCTCACCACAAACAGCAGGTTCTTGATCTAAACTCCCAGGCCAAAAATGTACACAGACAGCATGTGTTGCTCATTAATTGTCCTATTTTCAAGCCGCAATATAAACGTGCCTTGCTTTAGGCGCCATATGGTTGTCATTGTAGAACATGCGAGTCATGTTTTTTCCCAAAATGCACAAATCCTCTCTTGATCACCAAATAGTGTTGATTTAAGAGCTACTGTACAAGAGCACTCCAATCTGAATCCAGACGAAACGAGCGCAGACCTATTCGTAACACTTCAAAGGTTCAGCAGTCAATTAGGCGAAGGCTTGCAAACGGTGCTTCAGTCTGACCTCATGTTTATTGGCTTATGAAAGCGCTTTGGCAGCTCGCGCTGGAGTTTTCCACCACTCAGACTAGAGTCGGAGATATAGCGCCCCGATTAAATGAACAGCCATAAGAGACCGAACAGCAATTCCTTCAGAATAAAATGCACACGAGAAATGTAACAAGCATTGGCATAGCCAATAGGTCTCGCTTTTGGGAGCTTATAATTATTTAGTTATGCAGTAGAATATTCTTGGTGCAACTACACCAACTGTTGCATGGCTAAACACTTATAAGGTCCCAAATGCGAGACCTATTGGCTATGCCAATGCATGTTGTGTTGACTGTACTTAAATACGTAATCTAATAACCACTGGCACAGAGTGAAATTACATAATCTACAAAGAAACTAATTGTATGACTTGTGGAGGAGGATGGCTTTGGTAAAATATCACACTATTCTTATGTGCAAAATACATGCGCTCTATTTATCAATTAAAAGACGATAATGTTTGTTTAACAACGAAACCATGTGTCAGCTGGAGACAAAGCTGCCTTCCGTTAAAAAAAAACGTCATTCCATCTGGTAATGTTGGTTTAAGAATTAATCCACTTAAACCAACATTGCCGGGTTGATGTTTCAAAATATATAGAGCGCGCGCATTGAGCTGGAGACAAAGCTGCCTTCCGTAAAAAAAAACGTGCCACAGAATTCACTGTACACTATGCAATCTTAATTGAAAAATGCACGCACTCAATATATTTTGAAACAACAATCCTGTAATGTTTGTTTAAGAATGAAACCACTAAAACATAACCGGTTGATGTTTCTAAATATATAGAGCGCGTGCATTGAACTGGAGACAAAGCTGCCTTCCGTGAAGAAGCAGTGTTTTATTGCTATTGGGTTTTCATCTATCAAGGACATAACAAAACCTACAACAGCATCAACGAGAATTTAAAATAAGCCCGTACTTTAACAAATCCGTGGAGTTTGAAAGCTTCATTCGCTTGGCATAGTGTTGTGTGATTCTTGTTCAGCTGTCAATTCATAAAGCTCATATTTGTGAAGAACAAAAAGCAATGGCTTCGTGGCCGTGAAAGTGACACGGCCGCGCGGCGCGAACGTTAAAGCAATAAAGCTGACGAAGCCAGATGGCAGCTGTGCACGTTGCGCGCGCTTGTGCGCGTAACAGCAAGCTGCTGCGGCAAAGGTAGCACTTTGAAAATCCCCTTACTAAAAGTCGAGCCGAGCAAGCAGCGCATGCGCTGCTCTAGGCTCAACCTAAAAATAAGGACACTGGATACTTGAAACAACGGAGAATGCTACCTTAAAAGGGCTTTTGAACAATTCTACTTTAAGATTCATGACCTGGGATGCATACTTCAGCCACGAGACAGCGGCTCACTTTCTAAAAACATCAATAAGAGTCGGACTGCACACGCACACCACAGAGGAGCATGGTCGAAAGAGCGCGGCAGCAAGGCGAACGCATGCTGCTGTGCGTAATAGACACAGACGGGAATGGGTGTGGCAAAGGCGGGACATGCGCCCGCCTTTGCCCAAATGTGTGCCTTTAAAAAAAAAAAAAAACATGCTAAAGCCAATGCCTGCCTGAGAAAGCAAAACCACACGCACAAACGTGTGGTCAGCTTTCAAAACCCTAGGCGCGAGACCTAAAAAGCACTTATCTATTTATTTTAGAGTATTATAGAGCGCAAACTTGACCCGTAAGGGTATCAGAGCGCTTTACAGAGTCCGAGAGTCATACAATAGGCAGGATATCACAAAAGTACTGTAGATTAGAGCGCTTTACAGAGTCGAAGAGTCATACAAGAGGCAGGATATCACAAGAGTACTTACATTAGGGGGAGGGGGTGCTGGGTACCAGAAGGATAAGAGAATACTGTACATCAGAGCGCTTTACAGAGTCAGAGAGTCATACATAGGCAGGATATCACAAGAGTACTGTACATTGGTTGGGGGGGTGCTGGGTACCAGAGGGATGGGAGAATACAAGGAAAGCATTATAATTACAGTTACTGAAGACAGACAGACCCCTGGTTTCTTGATGGGGAGAGGTTGCAGGGCAGTAGTCTCTGAGGTGGTTGTGGAATGGGTTTAGCCAAGGAATTTATTTACCCATGAGGAAGGATTTAGCCTCCTTTTTGAAGGGTGCCAGGGAGGGGATTCTTCTTATGTCCGGTGGGAAGGAGTTCCATATACTTGGTGCAGCCCCAGCAAACGCCCGAATGTAGTTTTTTTTTTTCTGAAAGCGTGCAGGCTGGAGTAGGAAGACATTGGCTGATCGTTAATTTCTGCTTCCTCCGGAAATCACAAGTTTCTGTGCAAGATACGCAGGGGAATTTGAGTGTAGGGCCTGGTGCGTGATGCATGCCAGCTTGAGTTGAATCCTAGCCTCGAGAGGAAGCCAGTTCAACTCTTTCAGATGAGGAGTGATGTGATCAAATTTCATTGTGCCGGTAAGTAATCTGGAGGCTGCATTGAGGCAGGCTTTTAAGGGTGCTAGGTAGATCTTGGGTAAACCAGAGAGGGTGGAGCAACCATATTCCAGCCTAGAAATAACTAATGACTGGACTGCAAGTTTTAGGTCGGGAGCGTCAAGAAAGGGTTTCAGTTTCCATAGGTAGCTCAGGTGGAATCTGGCAGATTTGGCCATTGAGTTTATGTGGTCTCGCATGTTTAGGTTATAATCCAAGGTAATTCCCAGAGATTTGGCAGAGTCCACAATGTTTGGGGGGACAGTTTACGGCTGCGATAGCTTTAATCCATGTCTGGATCTCATTTAGAGTTGCTTTTGGGCGGGGAGATTAGGAGGAACTCCGTTTTCTTAGCATTGAGTTTGAGTTGGTTGGAGGAGAGCCATTGGACGGTCAGCTTCAGGGCCTCATTCAAGGTGAGGATCTCCTCAAGAGTAGTGCCTAACCTAGTAGTTCCTCGAATGGGCCCGACAGTCGGGGCAGGCCTTGTCGTCGTGGCCGATGCCCAAACACATCAGGCACTGGCGGTGAGGATCCGTGACCGACATGGTGCGGTCGCAATCTTCACAATGCTTGAAGCCGGGCATCCCTACGGCACCGTCTGAGTCGATTAAGACTTCGAAATGGATCAAAATGATCACCAAAAAGTTAGTCAAAAATTGACTGGGTTACTGCTTTTTCCAGATCTGCGCTGGCTGGCGGGGAACAAAGAAGAACTGACGTCAGCACGCGGAGGCGGCGTCTAAGTACTCCGACGACATCACGGCGCCCACGACGCCGGAGCCACAGACGACGCCTACCGACGCGCAAGGGTACTGCTACGCAAAAGTTTCCGGATCCAGTCGGACGCCTGGGGATATTCTAAGGTAAGGAATCTATCACTAACTTGTCTCTTTCAGATAAAAGGGATTCATATGACTAATCTTTCGACAGTGTTGTCTTTATTTTAATTTTAATTTATGTTCAAGTAAATTATAATAAATTTAGTTTCCCAAAAGCAAATACTTTTTTATGTAGTTCTATGTGGTGAGGAGCAATGTATAATAGGTCTGTAAACTAAAAGGTAAAATTGTATATTTACCTACTAGATTATTTCAACTAGTATGGATAATCATCTAGATTAGCCCACAAGAGGGATTGGGAGGCATAATGTAATTTGACTGATATGCAAAGAAAATGAGTGCATTTACACATTTTATATCTTTATTTACTAATGCAGAATAGATTTGATTTGTTTTAAATTCAAACTGTCTTACAAACCACCTACAAGAAAACATCCAAAATTCAAACATTCACTGCTACAGAAAATGTGTGATCTACTAAAACCGCATTTAAACATTGAAATACAAAACATTATGTCCAGTATGACTTTTCTGTGGTTAAACATTCATGCCCAAACCTGTGCCATTGGTGGTGCATAGTAGCGCTTCCAGAAAAACCACTTGTGCATTTTCCAGCAATAAGAAGTCTAACATTATTTTCAAAGCACTCTCTTCCTCATTTGTACAAAGGCAATATTTACTCCCATTTGTAAATCGCCCTCCCCAATTATTTGCAACTGCCCTAAATTTTACTTATCATGGCCTTAATAACCAATTGTCCAATAAAGCGCTCATTTGTAAAAAAGACACGTATTTCTGATAAGATGTGGGATATGTTCAAATGGTCATGTTAAGTAGAGAAATTGGAAAAGCTTTCAAAATTCCTCCTTTTGGACACCTTTTACATCTCACTTTTTCTTTTTACAAATACTTTTAGGCAGAGACTTTTCATGTTCGCATTGACAATGAGACTAGCACCTCAAGCTGTATTGCGAACTATGCAAAGGTGCTAAAATGCCTCAATTAATAATCACAAATGGGGAAAAAACAGCCATATTTTTCCTAAAATATTTACTAGGGTAACAATTACAGATTAAATCGATGCTAGTCATTATGAGCTTGTGTAACCCTTTAGAAGTTTAAGAAAAACAAAAAGAAAATACGCATTCAGACAAACTGGTTGAGGAATCTCCAGGATTTTAAGAACATGGTGTCTACTAATAAAAGATGTTCCAGACATTCACACAAAAAAACCTGTATTAAAAGGTGGATATGAACAGTTCTGTTTCAGGCCATCTACAAATGGAATTTTACATGAATATTAACCTCAGTCTTCAAGCTAAGCATGAGTTCACATATTACAGTACAGATTAACCAAGAAAGCAAGGAGAGATCAAGTTTTTGCTTTTCTAATTCATGGGATGAGGTTGAGAACGGTGTATATGTACTGGGATGGATCACTGATACACCACCTATGGTGCCTTTACTGAGAATATTAGAGTAACAGTATTTAATGAGATCACAAAAACTATGGACCCATTTAGTGTTAGGGATGGATCCCATGGTCCTAGTGAAACAAATGGGGCAGTGCAGTCCGCCCAAGTGTGCAGCTATGAACTACCCATAGGGACTGGCATTTAACTGCTTATGGGGGTGATTTACTCTGGCAGGAATGCTGGATGAATTTTGACAAAATGTATGGACCCTTAAAAGAATACTTTAGCTTAGTATGACCAACAAATGTAATTATTTTCCAATGTGACGACGCCTGGCTGTAGCGAAGTGAGAAACTGCTTCTTTTTCAATGGTTAGCCCCCACTTTTTGCGTAGTTTTGATGTGGTTTTAATTGTAGTGCACAGGGTCCCTGTCAACCAGGTCCCCTGTGCGGACTAGAAACAATTCACATCCTTGGCAAAGGCGTCATACCTGCTCCTCAAGGACAGGCCAGTGCTCGTAGAGGGAAGCTTCAAAGGCCTGAAGATTTAGTAATGCGACCCCAGCCTCTGCTGTTAGCAGCAGATGGCAGCCCCCGATTTACACCTCCACTTTAGGTAGGAAAGCCGGCAGGAAAACGTAGAAGAATAGGTGCGCTCACCTCTTCCAACTCCACCCCTAAGGTGGGAAGGCGAGGTGCAGCACATCTTTCAGTCCCCGCCATCTTGAAGATGGTGAGACCCCTCCAATCAGGGCTAGGTCTATGCATATGGCATAGTAGAGGGTGTAGTCACCCCAGGTAAGGTGCCCATTGCCCTACCCACTACTCCCCTTAAAAACACCCCAAAATTCAGTATTTAGGTGGCTTCCCCTGACCTGGAAAGTAGATCTGCGATGACTTAAGAAGCATGAAGACGGCCCTAAAGAGAAGAATAAGGACGAAGACTGCCTTGGCCCCAGCCCCACCGGCCTATATCCAGCTTCTGCAAGTAGTCTTGCAGCCAGCGACCTATGAAAATCCTGGGAGGACTGCTGCCTCCGAAAAAGTCATGAATCTCCTGTGGACAGTTGACCTGTCCAAAAGAAACAAGCTCCAAGGACCCCGGATCCATCTCTCCTGCCCACTCTGCACCCAATGCCCACGGTCCAAGTCTGAGCAGCTCACCTGGGCAGAGAAGTCACCCCAGAGATCCTGACCTTAAGTCAAGCGTGAGCTGACCCCTCCTGGACTCTACAGCTGCACGTGCAGCCTGAATCCAGATGCTCTCCCGACCAACTCCAGTAAGAAGACTCAGGCATCGAAAGGCACTCTCTGCACCTGAAGCACCTAGGCCTTGGTGACCTGAACCAACGGTGCCTCTACAACTCCCTACGTCTCCACTTACCATGGTTGTCATTGGTCTCCCTCTGGCAACCATCGGTGTCACGCATGCAGCCTGTTTGCTAAAAGAAGAATCTCCATAGAAAAGCATTGGATGCCCACCGCGGATTCTGCACCCGGCCACCCCATGTGCCACTGGTGGTGTATGTTTGGTGCTGCTCTGTACCTCCAACCGCCCTGCTGGTGATAATCCCCAAAGCCTGGCTCCTGCAACTGATTTAACTACCTGCAAGCAGTGTGGAGACTGGCACCCCAGTCTCCATTGAAAAGCATTGGGCCCCCTGTGCAGTTGGTGGAGCAGTTCTGGTACTCACCTGACCCTTGCTGACTTTTGGTTCAAACTGGGATTTTAAGTGCAATACTTACCTGTTTAACCACAATATTGTTTAAAAACGTACTTACCTTATTGAGAAGAGCTTGGTCTTCAAATAAAATACAAAGTATATTTTTATAAAAATTGTTCTGGATCTCCAAGAGTCGTGTATCCATTAGTAATAAGTGTTCTGGAATAAATGTCTTACACTCCTTTGTGCTGGGCTTATGGTTGCTGGCCCAAGCTACCACTAATAGAGCACTTTGGGTTTTACATTGAGCCCAGTACACTTTTGGGGAACCACTGTACTGCATGCACAGTATTACCACCTAGTAGTGGCAATATAATATGCAGTCAGCCTCCTACAATAGAGTTTGGTTAACGGGGTTAAAATAGCCACAGTTTTGCTATATAGAGGGACTGTGCCGAAAGCATCAACTTAAATGTGGTAGGAGGTGGAGTACAAGATGGCTAAGTAGATAGATAGAAGATCATATTCTTCATGATGCTGTTAGTTTGTTGCTTCATGAAAATGATCAATAAAAATGGAATTAAATAAGAAAAAAAGCGACAAAGTGCAGCACGCCACAAAGTCAACAGTACCACATTTAGATTATCCAATTCCGCCTGCTAAGGCAATGTTAATTGACTTAAGGAATACCTAAACTACACTAAAGCTGTCTAGCACACTGACTGTCCCCAAGTTTACACGCAATAAAATGTTGCTATCTAAATTAAAGAGGGGCCACTATAACTTAGATGACATCACAGGGCTACTCACACTGATCAGAGATGGAAGACTTCAGCATGTTTAAGGATCCAAGGTAACCAACATAACAGACAATACTAATGGCAGATTTTGCTGCAGAAACACTTCTAACAAACCACATTACAATTATCACAACAACAAACAAACAAAATCACAGTAAAAACACAAATGAGATGAGGAGAATGGCACATGAATAAATGTTATTCCACTTTATGGGGGCTGTTAAAAGCCACTACCTTGCTGACTATCAGCAATTGTTATTGTATATATCCACACAGTAAACAGGAAAGGAGATAAAGTTTTGTGAAAAAAATTGCAACAATTAACAACTTTGAATCCTAAGTGAGATAAAGGTAGTTTGCCACTAATTAACTATTCAAAAATGAGCAATATATTACCTCTTCCTTCTTGACCTCTTTTTCCGGATGCTGCAAGAATTCCACCTTTATCGCTCCCGTTGGTGGCAGTTCCGGTGACGGTAGATAACTCTTGTCATTTAGAGCCTCAAAAAGCTTGTCAACGAATCCATGCGTCTCTTTAAATTAACAGGAGTAAACAATCAGAACAGCATAGTTTTAACAACTGACTAAGAAATTCTTAATGGAATTAAATATATAAATATGCAGCCTTTAGTGAGTCCTTCAAATGAAATGACAATACGAATAGAAAAATACCAATCTGAAATTCACATTATATAAGACACAAATAAGAGATTTCATGTTTAGGATTACTTTTCCAAGAGATCGGTTTAATTTCTAGAGAACCCCACAATCACTTATCAGCTATAGATAGTAAGGACCAGTCTCCTACAACTGAATCAATTCAAAAGAATTATTATTGTTGGATGTAGGCCTCAATATAACAGATCATGGGCATGTAAATGCATGTAAACTTGTTTAATAATAGCTGTCAAATAACATTAGCGCCCACTCCTACTCAAGCCAATCATCTCAAAATAAGAGTGTAGCGTCTTCTTGTCACACCCCAATATCCAGCAGTGTCACCACCTCCCGAATGAAGAACACCGTTTAAGATTTTGGAAGTAGTCATTTGAAAAGAAGCTGGGCCACATCGATACGTTACTTGTCTCACGGTGAAGGAGATCTTTTCCTTCCATTATATTTATATCACAGTCAACATAGTACTAAGTGTATCGCACAAACAAAGTTATTACCAAATACATTCCTGTATCTTAACACTTACGAGTTACCTCCTACATTCAAATTAAACCACGCCAGAATCTAGTTTTGGGGGAATAGGTTCCTCTCAGCTGCGTTACTTTGACACAGACTGTTTAGCACTGGATGACAAATAACGTTTCTGTTTCTGTTTCCAGAAAGCACGGGATTGGGATCTGGGCACCAGATACAAGACTCACACTGGGAGTATTGCTGCGCCCAGAGCAAAGTTGTCTCACTTAACAGTAAACTAAGTTGATACATTTAAAATTTTTATGAAGAGCATACATGTCCCCAGCGAAAATTCACAGGATTAAACCCAATCGGCCACACACTTGTCCCAAGTGTGGTGCACACCGAGCTGTTTTTGCCAACATTACTTGGAATTGTGTAAAAATAGAATGATAATGGAGGGCCATCTTCACTCTCTTATCGAAGATAATGCTGCACACTATAGCCCCTGTCCCTGCAATAGCTCTGTTGGGGAACGTGCGAGAGATTCCAAAGCCAATAAGCACATTTACAGCTATTGCGCTGCTATTGGCTATGAGAGAAAGCACTGCACTGGGGGAGCAGTTACCCCTGGCTTAGTAGTCTGGTATATTGTAATACAAATAGTGAACTATTTGCCATGACTCAGCCCTTGGCGTCCAGGGCACGGGACATTTGGCGGCCACTTAAGTGTTACTTGCTGGAAGTGGGCTTGTCCCCTCTTTCGCAGTAGTCAGCAAGAATAGTGCCTGCCGGGGTAAGTTAGACCTCCGAGACTGTCTCGGATGCATTTACGATTCAGAAAAGGGGGTGGTGATGAACAGAGTGTCTGAATTAAGCAGACCACTCTTACCCAGTCCAAAGATCAGGGCTTGATTCATCACCGTTATTTATCTCACTGCACCATCCCAGCTCAGAACCTGGCTATATGCAAATCAGTCTGTCCCTGGCCCAGTGCATCATGGGAACAGGGCAGACTAAACTACCAAGCCAATTCTTCACCAGAAAGGAGACAAGCTACCGGGGACCGGTTTCTGGCATTTTAGCCGTCTTCAGCCCGGCTTGCTTGAATCCTGATGGTGCAGTGAGAAAGGGACTCATGTCTGAGTATACCCTGCCACACCTATAGTGGCCAAAAACGATTCAGAAAAGGGGGTGGTGGTGAACAGAGTGTCTGAATTAAGCAGACCATTCTTACCCAGTCCAAAGATCAGGGCTTGATCCATCACCGTTATTTATCTCACTGCACCATCCCAGCTCAGAACCTGGCTATATGCAAATCAGTCTGTCCCTGGCCCAGTGCATCATGGGAACAGGGCAGACTAAACTACCAAGCCAATTCTTCACCAGAAAGGAGACAAGCTACCGGGGACCGGTTTCTGGCATTTCAGCCGTCTTCGGCCCGGCTTGCTTGAATGCTGATGGTGCAGTGAGAAAGGGACTCATGTCTGAGTATACCCTGCCACACCTATAGTGGCCAAAAACGATTCAGAAAAGGGGGTGGTGATGAACAGAGTGTCTGAATTAAGCAGACCACTCTTACCCAGTCCAAAGATCAGGGCTTGATCCATCACCGTTATTTATCTCACTGCACCATCCCAGCTCAGAACCTGGCTATATGCAAATCAGTCTGTCCCTGGCCCAGTGCATCATGGGAACAGGGCAGACTAAACTACCAAGCCAATTCTTCACCAGAAAGGAGACAAGCTACCGGGGACCGGTTTCTGGCATTCCAGCCGTCTTCGGCCCGGCTTGTTCATCACCACCCCCTTTTCTGAATCATTTTGTCCACCATAAGCGTGGAAGGGTATACTCAGATGTGAGTCCCTTGCTTACTGCACCATCAGGATTCAAGCAAGCCGGGCCGACGACGGCTGAAATGCCAGAAACCGGTCCCCGGAAGCTTGTTTCCTTCCCAGTTTAAGAATTGGCTTGGTAGTTTGGTTTGCCCTGTTCCCATGTTCCTTTCCGTATTCTGGCGGTTGACCTTTGGAATTCCCTTCCTGTTCACATCCGTGCCCTAAATAGCCTCACTCTTTTTAGACGCGCCATCAAAACTCACCTGTTCGCCGCGGTTAGTTGATTCTTCTGCTTTCAGCTTTGACCTGTTATGTTGTGGTATCTGATCAGGCGCCAGGACGCCCCTTCCCTGGGGCAGCTGTGCGCCAAATAAATGTTGTTAACATAACATAACATAACAGATGGTCCAAGGTTAAAAGGAGGGGCTTCATAAGAATCCTTTGTTTAAAGATAAGGCATGGACATACACAGTGTACGTGCAGAATAACTAAATGCAGTCTGCAACTTGTGTCAATGTCTTTGGTCGCCCATGGCAGAACTTGATCTGAAGGGAAGATATTAAATCGATATTGGTAGTGTTTTTTAGTAGATTTTGCCAAACAGGACTGCCACAAATATTCTTGGCAAGTTGGGAACTCTCAAAAAAGGAGATTTTTCTTGCGATTTTATTCCCCCCTTTTTAGGTTTCGCCTGGCGTTCACTGCGCAAGCAGTGTCGCGCAGACGAAATTTTTTGTTCTTCAGTACGGGGCTTTAACCCGCCTCTCTCTTCCATTGGCTAGCTCCAGAAATGGAGGCTAGCCATTGGAAGAGAGATATGTCAATAAATCTCTGAGCAGATTCGTGGGCGTTCCGCTGTTTTTTATAAGCCCCGCCCCTTTTTGAACATCATGCAGCGGTGGGCGGTGTTTATTTTTTTCTTCAAGTCATGTTTTTGTCATTCCTTACGTGTCTGTGCCGGGATGGACGTGTCCGCTCTCCCCCGCAGCCCCCCTGACGGGCCTGGAGTACTGCAGATCCAGAGTACCAAAGCCAGCTGTAGAATGCATGACCCACAGAAGGCCAGGGCCTTGACGCCAAACAGTGCTAGGCATACATGCCAACAGATTATTTAGGTGAGAGGCTCGCAAATTTTTATGCCAAAAGTGACCTAAATGTGTGTCTTCTGCCTGAAATTGCCTCCACTTCAATATGTCAATAGGAAAATACATTCTCCCGATTATTATCTTTTAAATCTCCCACTTGGAAACTGTTGGCATGTATTGCTTGAGAGGGCCTGCTCTCTGGCCTGGAGGGTGGCTGTATTTACTGGTGGTGCGTGTGGACCTTTCTTTCCAGCCCTCTCCCACCTCCGCGTGCACAAACACGGCATAAGCTGTAATTACTGCCTGCCGCTGACGCTATCTGCTGGAGGTGCCATGGTGTTTGGAGCCGCCTGTCCGCGCCCCTGGGCTCCGGCAGCGTCTCCGTGAGAGGGAGTGTGGGAGACTGTCCTCAGACAGCCGTCACTTGAGCACACCCCATCCCAGGGCTGCCTCTTTCATGGGGACAGCGGCAGGGGTGACAGTCGGGCCCGGGCTGGTCACTGGAAGCAGCCGCTCGGGGCAGTCCGGCGAATGTTAGTGACAGCCAGGTGGATAATGAGAACGAGGGATCCCAGTACTGGGTCTTTTGGAAGGGACCATTCTGTTCAGAAACAGAGGCGCCCTGAGTTTAGGGAAAGTGTTCCATTGCGATATTAATAAAACCAAGGGATGGATCAGATGAGGCTCACCGGCCTGAGTTGCCGTCATTGAACCTTGGGAACCAGTGTCCTGTCCGGGCGTCGACTCAACCATGCTGTGATTCCTTGGCCAAACATTTAATTTCCCCGTGCCTGAAATAATATCAGTAAAATCTGACTTTGTGAGTTTGTGTAATGTAATTTGGTGCTGGTAAAAAGCCTTTGAGCCAAGTTTGCGCTATATATAAACAACAAAAAATGCATACATTGCTTGTTGGCGCGTATTCCCACCGTTTCACAGAACTGTAAAACAAAAAAAAACAAGCACCTTTATTTATTACACAAGAACTCTTTTTATTACTCTCTGAAGGTTGAAAGAGCGAGTCGCCTTTACAAGATTTTGGAGCTGTGTCCTTCCTGCACGTTACACGCATATTTCTGCATCCAGTGCTTATCTCAGCTGCCTTATCAGGATTGTACACCTTTAATGCAGTGTTGATGGCGATGTTTCACCTCAGCTGCCTTATCAGGATTGTACACCTTTAAGGCGGTGTTGATGGCGATGTCTCACCTTATTCACGAGGGGAACACGAGGAGAGCTGCCCCCTTACACCTTCCCATGGGTTGTGTGTGGCGTGCATCCCTGGGTTCAAGCAGATAAGTAATCCAGAAATGCAACCTTGTCAGTGAGCACATCCAGCATGGCGGAGGCTGCCACGTCATGAGGCGGCTGACACGCGTGGGACAATTACTTTCGGTCATGGTGTGGATATCATGTTCACCCGATGCATGTTTTGGGAGGCTTGGCAGCAGTGTCCCTAACGTGCTGGGTGGGCGGGTAGAATGGAGGACGGTTTGTGTGTGGGTGGGGGTGGGGGGGTGGAGAACGAGGCGGGCAGCAGAAAGGGGTGCTGTTAATTACCTGGGGTCGCACCACAGTCCTTCGCTTTTTAGGTCCATGCCTGGCGTTCACTCCCAACCCCCCCCCCCCCCCCCCCCCCCACCCCCCAATACATTTCCTCACCCTCTGAGCAGGGGTCATCCAATGATTGAGAAGAGGTATCGTGGGGAAACCATACTTCTAAAAATGTCTCCTGCTGCCTCACTCCACATTGTGAAGTATTAATGATATCCACCCTCAATAAAAATGATACATCACATCCTACTGCAACCCCCCCACTCCCATCCTCCATCAGCATTCTTCCACTCATGAAATAAGAAATACTATCTATTGGCCTAACAGCTATGCCAACTCTCCAGGCCTCACTAAGAAAGGTCTCCTGCCATCCCACTTTAACTTTTCTCCTCCTCGCTATGACTTCCATAGACTTCCCAGGGGTATTCCTGTAAATCTTTGGGCCTTTTACTCCAAATTTGACAGAAAAGCTACAGGAGCAGATTTTGACTTCAGAGCTTTGGCTATGTGAATTCAATTCAGAGAAAGTAGGAACATCATCACCTACATTCACAAGCACTTCCATCAGGCTGGGCAAGGGAAGGGAAGGATTTAGGAGACACTGCTGAATGCCTCTGTTGCCTGATTGTGATCCGGTTTTGTGTGCCTCTGTTGCCTGCTTGTGATCCGGTTTTGTAAGCCTCTGTTGCCCGCTTGTGGTCCGGTTTTGTGAGCCTCTGTTGCCTGCTTGTGGCCCGATTTTGTGTGCCTCTGTTGCCTGCTTGTGCCTCTGTTGCCTGCCTGTGACCCGGTTTTGTATGCCTCTGTTGCCTGCTTGTGATCCGGTTTTGTGTGGCTCTGTGTGTGGGTGCAAATGCAATAGGTGTCGCATTTGCGAGAGATTAGGCTAATGGCATTGTAAATGACAATGCCATTTATTTATCTGTTTTCAAAGCCAACACATAAATAAAAATGTTGTCATTTACAATGCCAATAGCTCTAACTTTTGCAAAGGCGAGACCGTTGCATTGTAAATGATTGTTTTTTTCTTTTTTTACAGAGAACGACTTGTTCTTTCCTCCCACAGATCTTGTCATTACATAGTTTTAGAGAGCTGAAGATGACATCATATAGGTTTTTAATGGTGGAGTCCTCACGTGATTGTTCAATCCAAATCGGATGACTCAAAATAGGAGCACTTGAAATCTTTATTTTGTGCAAAAGTTATGACAAGAGCCTTTCTATCTTCTGTTACACAGCCCGACCTCCAGCCTGATCATTGATTGGTAAGCGTTTACAGATGATTGCTTTTAGATACTTTAATTAAAGGCTCTGAAGAAGGCCCTTATTTCTATGGTAACCTATACCATGGAACAGAGCTGTGGTGATCAAAAATAATGCCCAGATATGCATTACAACTTAGATTTTTCCTTTATGTACCAGGGGTTTTGCCTTTTAAGTTTAAGGTAAATTATCATTATCTTTGTTTTATCTATATTTATTTCCAGCTTTTTTTTAGAACAGTATCTACTCAGCCCATTGAGAAAACTTAGAAGTACATGAAGCTCTTTGGTCAGTGTTAGTGGATATGGTCCTTATTCCGAGGCCGGATAGTGAACACCAGGCGCTATGTTCCATTTTCAACCTGGCCCTATTTACGAGTGAAAATCTGGTGCCTATTAATTTTTTCCAGAGCGCTCGATACAGTCAATAATCGGCGTAATGTAAAATGGGCGGAAGATTCATCTAAAGTAGTATTCCTAAAGACGAATCTATGAGGCCTTTAGCCACATTCTCGGCCTATGATACGCCTGATACGGTTTATGTCCAGCGTGATTTTGTCAACGTGCACGGTTTATTAATGGGCTATATAAAGCCCCTCTTTCTAAAGGAAAGAACCGGGGGAAGCACCATAAAGTAATGACCTTGTTGGTTTAAACAGGATTGTAAATGGAGGAAAAGAGCCCTGCTAAAAGGAAGCAAATTAGAGATATCGATGGCCAGGAAGTCTACACTGCTGCCAGCAAAAAGGAGATGGGAATGGAGACATTATGCAGACCTTACCGAGGCACTTGATAACAAAATATTCTGGTCCTTTTGGAAGCTAATGGATGAAGGTACACGTACTGCTGACGATCACTTGGAGGCTGTTCAGCCCGATCAATGGGTAACCCACTTCACGTCACTGTACAAGAAGGAGGGACAGAGGTCAGATTGAGGGGTCCCATAAGTCTGTAGCTGACTTAATGCCCACTGAACTTTCTACCTATGTAACAAGTTTGTCCATATAGGTACTCCTTCTGCTTCACCTTAAGTGTAAAAGAGCATGCCCTCAAACTTACTAAGAAAGGTAAGACGCCCGGACTGGATGGTATCCCAGGTGATTTGTTTCCATCTAAACCGGAGGTCTGGGTCCCTTACCTTAACCAACTATGTAACACCATTATGGGAAGTACTAAAATACCACCATCATGGCAGGGCTCTATTAGTATTCCTATTTATAAAAAAAAAAAAGGGTGGGTGGGTGGGGGTTAGGGATAATCCATCAAAATATATGCAGATTAATTTAGTGGACGCCAGCCAGAAAATATTCTGCAGACAGATACTAACCAGGTTGAAAACTTGGCTTGCTGACAATCTTGTATTTGAAGACACCCAGGCAGTGTTCAGGAACAAAATTAGTACTATAGATCAGGTCTTCTGTTTTATTGTTTTGTGTTGGAATTTTGTTACTTTAAAAAAAAAAAGAACATTTATATGTTGCCTTCATTGACCTTCGGTCAGCTTTTGATTTAGTCGCGAGAGAAAGGTTATGGAGGGTGCTGGTGTCACGTGGCCCATAGGGAATTGTCGCCTTCACTAAGTTAGCATGAGCACGTTGCAGCCTGTATGCTGCTTAACGCACGTTACTACATGTGGTTTTTTTTGCAATATTTTCTATGGCTGCTTTCACATGAGAACTCATCACTGGCTTCGCTCTCTGCATGTTCCTGGGATTTTGACTGAACATTATGTGCAAGGTCGAACAACAATGTCACTTGTTATACTGTTCTGGCCAGACCTTAAGACAAAACATACCGATGCAGCTGTTGTTTGGACAACGTACTTTGTTTTTTTAGTGGGATACAAAAATAGGCGGAGGGGCCTTTCCAGAGAGAAGAGCGAGACAGCACCTACGATGTGGATCTACCATCTATAGGCTGAGGTATGGGGTCTGCTGCCAAAACCCAGAGAGCTTCTAACATATAATAATTCTTCATAGCAAGGGGAGGGAGGTTAGGTTCCAATGTCTTTTTATGATGATATCTCCCATTATGAATAATGGACTAGCTGCTATGCGGACTATATTTGTACTATGCGTTTTCCTGCTTGTTGTGGCACGAATACTGCATGTTAGGGCACGTTAGTTAAAATAAATTTTTTAAACTGTTTCGTGTCTTTGTCAGATCTTTTTGTGGACAAGTACAAGAGTGCGAGCGAAAGGGTGTGTATCGTTACCGCGATTCCTGCGAGATCTGGGTGTGTTGTATTCTGGGGTGTCTAAGGATTAGCTACTTACCTGTAATCCTAGTTCTCTTCAGGGGTATCCTCATCAAAGTCATAAGCATATGAATATTCCCGCCCATGTGAGAGACCCCAGAAAACATATCATATATATATGTAGCTCTACATATATGTATATATACATATATAAACACTCACAATGCAGTCCTCTCTGTAAGAGCTGAACAATGCTGCAAAAGACTTTGCACATAAACATTCCAATAAAAGCAGGGAGAAAGAAAAACCTTTGAAAACTGCTTTATTACACAGTAGAAAAAGTAATCCTGCAAGGAAAATGAAAGCATTGTCAGCACATAGGCTGCATTGTAGTGAAAACCCTAGAGTAGAAAGCTGAACAGCTAACTCATATAGAAAGTAACGGAAAACTGGCACTGTGCCTTTAAGGAAGCCATGACCCCTAGATCCCATCATGCCTCAGGGATGACAGTTAGGTCAGTTGTTCTTTGCGGATAACCGCAGACCATTTCTTTAAAAATCAAACATATATTTCACATAACTACTTGCCCCGGGAGGCGGGTGGGTTGCTTATGACTTTGATGAGGATACCCCTGGAAGAGAACTAATATTACAGGTAAGTAACTAATCCTTCTCTTCCAGGGGATCCTCGTCAATAGTCATAAGCACATGAATAGAATAGCAAGCCAACCCCTTATCCGGCGGGCAAGCAGACTGGAAACTATGCAGACATCAGAAAAAAACAACCCGCCTTTAGGCAAGCACAGACTCCGAGCTTTCAACAGTTAAATCAATCAATCAACAAAATTTGTATAGCGCGCTACTCCCCCAAAGGGTCTCAAGGCGCTGAGGGGGAGGGGGGGTCGCTACTGTTCGAACAGCCAGGTCTTGAGTTGTTTCCTGAAGGAGAGATGGTCCAGGGTCAGCCGTAGGTGAGTGGGGAGGGAGTTCTATGTCTTGGCTGCCAGGTAGGAGAAGGATCTTCCACCGACGGTGGATTTGCGAATTCGTGGGACGGAGGCGAGGGTGAGGCTGGCGGATCGGAGCTGGCGGGAGTGTGTGTAGAATGTGAGGCGGCTGTTGAGGTACTTCGGGCCTGTGTCGTGGAGAGCCTTGTGTGCGTGGGTGAGGAGTCTGAACATGATTCTCTTGCTGACGGGGAGCCAATGCAGGTCTTTCAGGTGGGCAGAGATGTGGCTGTGGCGAGGGACGTCCAGGATGAGTCGAGCTGAGGCCTTCTGAATACGCTGGAGTCTTTTCTGGAGTTTGGCTGTGGTTCCAGCGTAGAGGGCGTTCCCGTAGCCCAGACGGCTGGTGACGAGGGCCGGGTGACCGCCTTCCTGATTTCGGCGGGGATCCATCGGAAGATCTTTTGGAGCATGCGCAGGGTGTTGAAGCAGGATGACGAGACGGCGTTGACTTGCTTGGTCATCGTGAGGGAAGAGTCCAGGTTGAAGCCCAGGTTGCGTGCGTGGTCCGTTGGCTTGGGTGCGGTGCCCAGGGCAGGGGGCCACCAGGAGTCATCCCAGGCAGAAGGAGATGGTCTGAGGATGAGGACTTCCGTCTTGTCTTTTGAGTTTCAGACGGCTGATCATCCATTCTGTGACGGCTTTCATTCCTTCCTGGAGGTTGGCTTTGGTGGAGTCGTTGCTGAGGGAGAGGATCAGCTGGGTGTCGTCGGCGTAGGAGATGATGTTGAGGTTGTGTTGGCGAGTGATGGCTGCGAGAGGCCTCATGTAGACGTTGAAGAGGGTGGGGCTGAGTGAGGATCCTTGGGGAACGCCGCAGATGACTTCGGTGCCCGCGGATCGGAACGGGGGGAGGTGGACTCTCTGGGTTCTACCGGCGAGGAACGAGATGATCCACTACAGTGCCGCTCCTTGGATTCCGGTGTTGCTGAGGCGCTGTATCAGGGTGCGGTGGCATACGGTGTCGAAGGCTGCCGTGAGGTCCAGGAGGATGAAGGCAGCAGTTTCCCCGTTGTCGAGCAGGGACCCGATGTCGTCAGTGGCTGCGATGAGGGCGGTCTCTGTGCTGTGGTTTGCTCGGAAGCCGGACTGTAAGGGGTCGAGGGATCCGTTGGTCTCGAGGAAGGCGGAGAGTTGTCTGTTGACGGTCTTCTCAATGACTTTGGCTGGAAAGGGGAGGAGCGAGATGGGGCGGAAGTTCTTGTGGTCCGTGGGGTCCGCGGTGGGTTTCTTTAGGAGGGTGCTCAGCTCGGCATGTTTCCAGCTCTCCGGGAAGGTGGTGGATGTGAAGGAGCTGTTGATGATGTTCCGGAGTTGGGGTGCGATGATGGAGTCGGCTTTGTTGAAGATGTGGTGTGGGCAGGGGTCGGTAGGGGAGCCGGAGTGGATGGTGTTCATCAGGCGGGTGGTGTCTTAGGTGCTGACAGGGGTCCAGGTGCAGAGGGTGGTGGTGGGGGGGCTGGTTCGGTGGTTGGGTGCGTGGTCAACGCGCCAAAGCTTTTGTGTATGTCGGCGATATTGCGGTGAAAGAACGAGGAGAGGGAGTCGCAGATGTCTTGCGAGGGTGTGATGTTGTGTGTGCAGGCGCTGGGGTTAGAGAGCTCTTTAACGATGCTGAAGAGTTCCTTGCTGTTGTGGGTGCTGTTGTCCAGTCGTTCTTTGAATGTTGTCCTTTTGGTGGTGCGGATCAGCTGGTGGTGTTTGCGGGTGGCGTTCTTGAGGGCTGTCATGTGCTCTGCTGTCTGGTCGTGGCGCCAGGCTTTCTCGAGGGTGCGGCAGGTTTTCTTGGGAGTTTATTTAGGTCGTTGGTAAACCATGAGGCTTTCCTGCTGCCGGGTCTACTGGGAGGATTCTTCAGTGGTGCAAGTTAGTAGGCGCAGTTGGTGAGCCACTGTGTGAGGTTGCGTGCTATTTCGTCGGGGTCAGTCGTGTTGGTGGGCAGGTTCTGGCTGAGGGTGGTGGTGAGCTGGTCGGCGGTGATCTTGCTCCAGCTTCTGCGGGGAACCTGTTGCGGGTGGTGGTCGGTCGTAGTTCTCCTGAAGTTGAAGTGGACGCAGCTGTGATCTGTCCAGTGTAGTCCGGTGGAGTGGCTGAAGGAGATGTGCTTGCTGGAGGAGAAGATGGGGTCAAGCGTGTGGCCGGCGTAGTGGGTGGGGGTGTTCACCAGTTGCTTGAGTCCGAGGTTGGCGAGGTTGTCCAGCAGGGCGGCGATGTTGCAGTCCTTGTTGTTCTCCAGGTGGAAGTTGAGGTCCCCTAGGAGGATATAGTCTGTGGAGGTGAGAGCGCAAGGAGGCCTGGCCCACTTGGGTATCTGCTCTGGAGTCTGAATCCAGACTGTAATGCCTGGTAAATGTGTGGACCAATTTCCAAGTTGCCGCTTTGCAAATCTCGGCCATCGGTACATTATGCAAAAAAGCCACTGTTGCCGCTTTGCCCCTAGCTGAGTAAGCTTTAGGGGTAGCAAGCAAAGGTTTATTTGCCAATTGGTAAGATAACTTTATACACAAGACTATCCATCTAGCGATGGTCCGTTTGGAAGCACCAAAACCCGTTCTGACCGAACCATAGTCAACAAACAACTGGTCACATTTTCTCACAGATTTTGTGGCTTCTAAGTAAAATTTGAGAACTCTCTTTAAAACCAGCGAATGCAGGGCTCTCTCCGCTGGAGTCGTAGGGTTTGGAAAAAAAGAGGGCAAAGAGATGGACTGATTTATATGGCACTTCGACACTACTTTAGGTAGAAAAGAAGGGTGGGTTTGCATAACCACTCTATTATGGGGGAACACTGAATAGGGCTCTTTAGATGACAAAGCCTGAATTTCGCTAACTCTGCGTACAGAGGTGATTGCCACCAGGAACACCACTTTCCAAGACAGGTGTTGCAGAGAAGCTTTATGGATGGGCTCAAATGGATGGCCCATGAGCTTGGACAATACCAAATTCAGCTCCCAAGGTGGAGAGGGAAGTCTCACAGGAGGGTAAACCTTCTTTAGCCCCTGTAGGAAATCCTATTCCACCTGAAGCTAAAAAAATGAAGGTTGGTTAGGAGACCTGCGATGAGCCGTAATGGCTGCCAAACGAACCTTTATAGAAGAGTACCTTAAACCAAATAGAGTAAGTACAGTAGTATGACCTCCTCTTGACCAGTAGTTGGGCTCCAACCCTTTTGAACACACCACAGATAAAACCTCTTCCACTTCATTGAGTATGATGCTCGGGTGGGAGGCCTCTGATTCCTTTAGAATGTCCATGCAGTCTGCAGGAAGATTTAGGTGTCCATACTGCAGGACCGCAGGAGCCATGCTGTCAGGCTGAGGGAAAGAAGGTCCGGCCTGCATGGAAGTCTCCGATGCGGACGAATTGACAATTGCAGGAGATCCGGGTACCACCACTGGCGAGGCCAATCTGGTGCTATTAGTATCATTTTCATCGTGTTCCACCTGGTTTGTGTAAAAGTAAATGGTGGTTGTGTTGTCCGTTTAAACCAATATTGAGTCGGACTCAAGGGCTGGTTGAAAAGCCTTGAGGGCCAAGTGGACTGCCCGCAGCTCAAGCATGTTGATATGGTAAGTCTGCTCGTGGGGGGTCCATCTCCCCTGAGTTTGAAGAGGACCCAGATGCACCCCCCAGCTTTGAAGCGAGGCATCTGATCAGGGATTGTACAGGCGTAGGCTGATGAAATGAAACTCCCACCATGAGATTCTGAGGGCGCATCCACCAGAGGATAGACTTCCTTGCAATGGGGGATAGAAGAATCCGGTCTTTCCACTGACCTGAGGCCTGACTCCATTTGTCTTCCAGGTCTTACTGAAGTGGTCTCATCCTCAACCTGGCATTGGGTATGAGAAAATGCAGGAGGCCATTGAGCCCAGCAGAGAAGCCACCTGCCTCACTGACGGCCGCGGAGTTTGAAGAATCGTGTGTCCTTTGATCTTCATTGATGATCGTCTATCCGCCGAAGGAAACACTTTTACTCAGACGCAGTCGATAGTGGCTCCCAGGTAGTGGATCGATTGGGTCGGTAGCAGGACTGACTTGTCCAGATTGACATGAAGGCCCAAACGATGAAGAAGGCTCAGACACATGTGAAGATGCTCCTGTACCAGAGGAGAGGACGATTCTTTTAGTAGCCAATCGTCTAGGTATGGGTATACGTGTAGGCCTTGACGATGTAAGTAAGCTGCTACGACCGGCATGCACTTTGTGAATACCCTTGGGGCCGACTTGAGGCCGAAAGGCAAGACTTTGAACTGGTAATGATCTTTCCCTACCGTGAAGCGTAGGAACTTGCGTGGCCGTGTCGTGATCGGGATGTGGAAGTATGCATCCTGAAGATCCACTGAGCACATCCAATCGCCCGTCTTCAGGTGAGGGAAAATCTGATGGAGAGACAGCATCCGGAATGTTTCTTTTTTGATGCATCTGTTTAGAAGGCGCAGATCCAAGATGGGTCTGAATTTGCCTTGCTGGTCTTTCTTCCTGACCAGGAAGTATCTGAAATAGATGCCTTTTCCTCTTTGTAGTAACAGGACCATTTCTATTGCCTGTTTTTTTTTTAGAAGGGTCGCCACTTCCTGACGCAAGAGATCCAGATGATGTTGTCTGGATTTTATCGGAGGACAGTCTTTTGGAGCTTTGCAAAAACGTAGTGCGTAGCCATTGACTAGTATATTGTGCACCCACTGATCTTTTGTTATTGTGCGCCACTCTTGAGCATAGTGCATTATACTTCCTCCGAATGGAGTGCACAACGGTGCTGGAGGAAGCAGACTCATTGCTTCCCTCCTGCCTTTATATTTGGATTTCCTCTGCTTATTCTGGGACCATTGAGGGGTTTGAACCCTCTGTTGGCCCCCTTTGCGATGTACTGTTTGAAACGCTTTCTGAATTCTTTCTTTTTTTCTAAGGCCAACCGCTTTCAAGGTGTCCAACTCAGTCTTCATCCTGCCCATCTCCTCGTCTGCAAGGGCCCCAAACAGAGCGGTACCAGATATGGGCAAGTTTAAAAAGCGTTGTTCAGCATCTGGTTTCAACGCGGTGAGTCGCAACCAAGAGGAACGGCGTGCGCAAACGCCATGCGCATAAAAATGCGCCGCCAGGGAGACACCATCAGCTGCTGCGCTTATTACTTGGTTTGACACCAAAGATCCCTCTTGGATAATCTCCGCAAAGTCTTGTTGGTCTTCCTTCTGGAGTTTTGCCTTGAAACGATCCAAAGAGTCCCACAGGGATCTGTCATAACGCCCTAACAGGGTTGAAGCATTGGACACCTGTAGCGAGGATGCAGCCGAACCACAGGCTTTCCTTCCCCAAGAGTCCATGACTTTACTGTCCTTGTCTGGTGGGACAGATGAAGATGCCACCGAATGTGTCTTTTTCGCTGCCGCGATTATCACTTTGTCAGGGTGAGGATCAGACCTTAAAAACAGATGATCCGAAGCCGCAGGCTTATATTTCTTTAAGATCCTTGCAGGAGCTGCTTTTACTGATGCTGGGGCCAGAAAAACGTTCATCACCGGTTCAATGACTCCCGGTACCAAGGGGAGTAACGGTCTCGACATTGATCGTTGGTGCAGCGTTTCAAAGATAATGGACGTTGTTGTCGGAGTTGTGGCCATGGTAACGCCCAACTTCTGTGCACCTCTGGTCAACACATCGTGAAAAGTGTTCACGTCATCAATGGGTGACACTCTGCTGGGAGGACTCTCCGTGAGGGTTGGAGAGTAATCCCTCTTAGACTATTGTGTTGTCGTTGACGACCATGATGGTGTACGCTGCCTTCTATGATGGCTACATCTTTGGTCCGGAGACCTGCCTCTGTGCTCCCTGGGGCGAGTGGTAGGCGATTTGTCTGATTCTTGCAGCAAGCGCTGTAAAAGAGACCTATTTAGACGGCTTGAATATTCATCATCCCTTCTTCCTCCGCCCGCTGCTGTCGACTGCCACACATGCAGTGGTTGCATCCATCTGGGAGAGAGGTGAACCGAAGGGGTTTCTTGTCTCATATGAGGGCTTCTAGAAGGGGAGCCTGCAGGACCTCCAGATTGCACAGATGCACTGCGAGAATAGGCAATTGTCTGTGGGGGACTTCGGATGGAATGCGAAGAGGCCCCACGCGATCTTGAACGTGACCGCCGTCTCGGAGAGGGATGAAACGTTTGTCGTGACGTGGATCTGCTCTGCGTTACCAATATGGGAGTTTTTCTGGTTTGCAAGCGTCTCCTCGACGTCGATCTTGTGTCTCGACGTCATATGGCGTGACGCCGAATGGCTAAAGTCTCTAGATATTGCTATATTAGAAGAGTGTGCCTGATGCCTTCCCGCTACTCTGTCCAACGGAGTAAACCTTCTTGACGTCGAACGATCCCTCTACGTCGACACCCTTGGCCTTGTCGATTTCCGCCTCATCGGGGATCTGGAACTCGACGACGAACGTCGTTTTGACGCCACCGGAGCAGATGGTACTTGCCTCGACGTCGAACGCCTTTTGGAAGACGTCGACGGAGACGTATACCTCGACGCCGGTCGCTGATGTTCCTGCGACGGCGGAGCCTGACTCGACGTCGACAATCGCCTGGTTGACGCCGACGGAGTCCCATGCTTGACGTCGAATACCTGTGACTAGGCGCCGACTGAGCCTGTCTCGACGTCGACTGCCGCTGCGACGGCGATGACAGAGACCTCTCTCTCTCTACGTTGTGCGAGCCCTCATCAACGGAGATTGTTGCTTCGACGCCAATCGTCACCTGGTTGACGACGGCGGAGGTCTCCACGTACCTGTGAATTTCGACGACGACCGGTCTTCTCTCGACGGTGAGCCTGCCGCCGAGGGTTTTTTTGTCGCAGTTTTCGTTGCTGAAGAAGGGTCTTGAAGCGCTGAGCCCGACGCTGTTCTCTTCTTCCTCAGCGGTGACCTGTTTCTAGAGGATGATCTTCTCTCAGAGAGGATTCGCCTCTATGGCCTTGCTGTCTTTTAAAGTTCTTTTAGACAGAAGACGACAATGCTGGCAGGTGTGAGGATCATGATCTGAAGGCAAACATAAAATACAGACTGAATGGGAGTCTGTTTTTGCCTTCTTTTGCCACAGGAGGGGCAAGCATCAACAAGCATTTACAATGCAATGGTTTTGCCTTTGTTAAAGTTAGAGCTATTGGCATTGCTCTTGACATTATTTTTATTTATGTTTTTTAAAAAAAACAAATAAATGGCATAGTCATTTACAATGCAACTAGCTTTATCTCTCGCAAATGACACCCACAAACACCCAGAGAGCCCCCCCACACACACACAGAGCCCCCCCCACACACACAGAGCCCCCCACACACACACCCACACAGAGCCCCCCACACACTGCGACCCCCCCCCCACACACTGCAAGGCCTATACACTGCGAGCCCCCCGACACACTGTGACCCCCATTTCAATAGATGTGTGATGCTTACCTGGAACTAAATTGGTCCCTGCATGGCTAAAAGGTTGAAATGGTGTAGGAGGCAAGGGGACAAATGTGAGCATGGAGAGAAAGGAGTATAAGTTTGAGATTAGTGACTGGGTGAAAATAAGATTAGGAAGGACACAGGGTGGTCTTTCCAAATTAGATGGTCTATTTCAGGTAGAAAATGTCAGTAGGTTCTTTGTGTTCTTGAGGGGGGATAGGTCCAACCGGCACCATAATCGGACGTTTATTTTTTATACCCATTCACAACAGGCAACTAGGCAGGATGGTCGTCTCAGAGCCCAATCAGCAGTGAAGCAACAAGGTCCCTAAACCTCCGTAAAAGCATGTATAACACTGAGGGGCCCTCCTCACCACACACAGGGCTTGATAGAACTTAATTAGTTCCATACCGACGATTATTGCCAGACCAAAAATGTGTTTAAAACAGTAACATACACACTTGATATCTAGGAGAGCTCACCGTGTAGCACTGCAGACCCCAATTTTACCCCCATTTTTGCCTGCACACCCTAAAAACGACCACATACAACATGTATACACTGTACGCGTTTAATAGCAGTTGACTAGGAAGTTCAGAAAGCTTTTTACAAGCGAGTAGTCCGCCTGCTCACGTTTATTCTGGGTTTTCCGCTGCTCGAGTTCGCATTTTTAACATGAAAAGCAAAAGGAAAAACACAAACAGACTCGATGGGCTACTCAACCTATCTAATAATATACAACCGGATATTTGCGTGTCTAAAGTTAAAAAATGGGTTATGGCAACTTCCAACTGAGCGTTGAAGGGACTGACTGAGAAATGTGGGTCTCCGAGGCAGGGTGACAGTGTAAACAAGCATTTACAATATAATGGTCTCGGCAATATTAAAGGTAGAGCTATTGGCATTGCTCATGACATTTTTTTTCGGGTGTTTTTTAAAAAAAATCATAAATAAATGGCCTTGTCATTTACAATGCCAATAGCTTAATCGCTCGCAAATGCATGACCTATTGCATTTTACACCCACACAGAGCCACACACGTAAAGCCACCCACACACACACACACACAGAGTCACCCCTGCACTCTGCACTCTGCACTCTGCAAAATCGAGTACGTCTCATCAGAATTAAAGCCTTTAAACGCACAGTCATTTGTGAAAAAGACCTCTCGACTTTAATATCTATATCGTCAATTATGATAAAATCATCTTTCACAGTTGTTGTACGAAACAGTAAGAACCTCCATATTCTTCTCGGTAAAATCGAGTTTATAAATGGGTCTGTAAAAACATATTACAAACAACTCGGCCTGCTGCCACGTTACTATCCTGACAGTCCATTTCTTTTGATGACCTTCCGTGGAGCAAATCAGAGAGAGGCGATTAATGCCCATTATTCTGAGCAGGGGGTCAACTGTCCATATTGTTGTGAAAATTTAAAGCATGAAAATGCAAAAAAATTTCCTTTGAGCATTCATTGCAAACACTTATTTCATCTTTAATGAATTTCTAATCTGCCTTCCGTCACTCCTCTGCATATCTTTGCCGATCAAGTTCAAACCGCAAATTAAAGTTTAGAGTTATGACAGTCACATTTTAAAAGTCCACCCAAATGCACTTCATGACAGAATTAAACTTTTAACAGAACGTGAAATAATTTATGTAAGCTCACAAAGCTTTCCAGCGAGTGTTTTATGGAGCAGGGTTCACTCTATTTAGAAGCAGGCGGCATTTTGGTAAGAAGGTAATTGGGTGAAAGACAAAGGACTCTGCCCAAGATCGCACGCTTTCGGTCAAGTGAGGGAGCAGGGGTTAGCGCCGAAGTCTCCTTGTTTTACAGTTAAGTAGCTACGAGCGCCTCTTCGCTTCATTGGGGAGAGGAAGGTATAGTGCTGTAATGTGAACTGGGTGTTCTCTAGGCGCTGTTTTTAAGCAGCACCCTTTCTCCAGCGGACCACAAAAGGGTGCGTCTGAGTTCCCATCGAGTTACCCTCCGATGCTTTCCCCGTCCGCCCCCCTAGTGCCAAGTGACCTTTGCCCTGGAGATGATGTGCTTTAAGGTAGCGCTTACAATACATTTCGGCGCTGCCATCACTGGACTTAGACACTACACCCCAAACCAGTGTTCAGCTGAAGCGTCAAGAGCTCACACCTTCAATTCTTCAAACACTTTAACAACACACACACACAGCTGCGCCACCTCCTGCTTTGAGGGGGGGGGGGGGGGGGGGGGAGGGGGTGTGTGGGGGGGGGGTCTTTCCGGCACACACACAGACAGACGGACACTGCAGGCAGGCAGACAGCCAATCACCGCAGGCACACAGATAGACGGACATTGCAATCAGACAGATGGACACTGCAGGCGCACAGACAGCGGGACACTACAGGCACACAGACAGACGGACACTACAGGCACACAGACAGATGGACACTACAGGCACACAGACAGATGGACACTACAGGCACACAGACAGATGGACACTACAGGCACACAGACAGGCACCGTATCCTGGCCGGTTGACATTGTAAACCTAGACACAAGGGTTGTTTCTTATTCCTGCTGGCACGGAGTGGCGCATCTTCGGCGTTTCACCCTGTGCGAGATTTGTTGAAGGAAGGAACAGATAGGAGAGGGGCTGCTCCATGACACTGTGGTTGCCTTGACAGTAGGTGCTCACTTTTTTTTGCTGGGGGAACGAACAGACAGGCTGACATTGCAGCACGCACACAGAAAGACGGACCTTAGACACTGCAGGCACACAGACAGACAGAGACTGCAGGCACACAGATAGACGGACACTGGAGGCACACAGACAGACAGACGGACCTCGGACACTGCAGACACACAGACAGGCTGACACTGCACGCACACAGACGGACATGCAGGCACACACACAGACAGACGGACCACGGACACTGCAGGCAGGCAGACAGCCGATCACCGCAGGCACACAGACAGACGGACATTGCAATCAGTTTCGTCTGAATTAGATCAGAGCTGTGGGAAACGGCACCTCCCAAACACACACTCACGCACACACGCGGGGCGGGCAGCTGTGCTCCACTATTAAGGGCATCTCGCAGGAGCTAACTGCGAACTTAATTACTGTCTAACTCACCACAAGATGCGTGCCAGCATTTACCGTCTCCAGCACCTACGATTAAAAGGCTCCACCGGCCATAAACTATTCTTGGAGAGGGCGACGCGCACAATGATGGCGGCATCTGTAACTCAATGAAAACGCGAATTTCTCGACCATAATCATTTTCAAACCTAATATTCACATAATACCCACCCGTCCTAGAACCAACGGAAGAAAGCATTGAGCCCCTTCCTGTGCTAAATAAAGTGTTCCGTCCATACCGGAAGGGGCTGAGATGCTCGGTCAAACTAAAAAAAAAACGTGTTACCGGAGGGCGGTTCTTCATGTTCACAAAAGCGAGGCAGACGGAGAGTGAAAGGGGAGGGGGGGGCGGGAACGGGCACACGGGGAGGGGGGCTGAACGTGAAAACACATTTATAAAACAAAATGCTCACAAGGAACAGGGCTCCACTGGGAACAGGCAAAAAGCACTCATGCAAGCAGGAAGGCGGGTGCCGGTTCAATGCCGGACCAGATTAGGGGGGTGTTCCCGAGGGCTTTTGGCTGACGTAGCATGACGTCGCCAAAAGCCAAAAAATCTCGGGAACGCCCCCGAATCTGGTCCGAGATTGACGGACGGAGCCCTCTCCCAATCGCTAGCCTCCATTTATGGAGGTAGCCAATTGGAGGAGGGGGCGTATACCCAACCCACACACACAACTCAAAAGGTTTTTTGGCGCATGCACAAAGCACATCGCCAGCCAAAACCTAAAAAGGGAAGGTATTTCTGACTGGAAAATAATGCCAAAACCCTTCAAAAACAGTTGAGAAACACTTCAACACAGGAACAAGCATTTGCAATGCAATAAGGCTCGCATTAGTAAAGTTAGAGGTATTAGTATTGTAAATGAAATTTTTTATTTATGTTTTAGTTTTGAAAATAGCGAAATTAATAACTTTGTCATTTACAATGCCAATAGTGTTAACTTTAGCAAACGTGACACCTATAGCATTTGTAATGCAATATGTGTTGTATTTACATGACTTAGATGTATTAATATTAAAAATAACAATGGGTTGTATTTTTTTTCAATATTTAATACTTAAATAAAAGTTATTGTAATGTATAATGGCAATAGCTTAAACTTTTGCAAATACATTTTTGGAAGATTATGTTTAGTGTATTTTATTGTGATGAAAATACAAGAACATAAGTGAAATGGGCCGGGGGAGGGATGGAGTGTGGGCTGGGGGAGGGATGGAGTGTGGGCCGGGGGAGGGATGGAGTGTGGGCCGGGGGAGGGATGGAGTGTGGGCCGGGGGAGGGATGGAGTGTGGGTCGGGGGAGGGATGGAGTGTGGGGCGGGGGAGGGATGGAGTGTGGGGCGGGGCAGGGATGGAGTGTGGGCCGGGGGAGGGATGGAGTGTGGGGCGGGGCAGGGATGGATGGATGGATGGAGTGCGGGGATGGATGGATGGATGGAGTACAGTGATGGATGGATGGAGTGGGATGGATGGATGGAGTGGGATTGATGGATGGATGGAGTGGGATTGATGGATGGAGTGGGGTGGATGGATGGAGTGGGGTGGATGGATGGAGTTGGGGGATGGATGGATGGAGTGGGGGAACCGAAGGCAAGAAAAAACAAGTACAATCAGGGGAGCAGAAGGCAAGAAAAACGAGTGCAATCAGGGCAGAAGAAGGCACGAAAAACGAGTACAATCAGAGGAGAAGAAGGCACAAAAAACAAGCCAGCTTAAAGCTCACCAGCAGAATGCAGATGCCCCCAGTTGCTTATTAACTCGATCAGAGAGTACCCATGCAACACCAACAACCCCATCCTTGTTTTAACTGGGTGTTCAGTCATGAAATGGTGAGCAGAACAAATTTCCCAATTCCACACGGAGGATGCGGGGTTTGGAATTCAGATGCCTTTGTGATGTGAGCGGTAGAGTGAGGGCAGTAGAATGAGGGCGGTAGAGTGGTAGTGTGAGGGTGGTAGAGTGAGGGCATGAGGGCAGTAGAATGGTATATTGAGTGTGGTAGGGTGAGGGTGGTAGAGTGGTAGAGTGAGGGCGGTAGAGTGAGGGCGGTAGAGTGGTAGAGTTAGGGCGGTAGCGTGAGGGCCATAGAGTGAGGGCGGTAGAGTGGTAGGGTGAGGGCTGTAGAGTGAGGGCGGTAGAGTGAGGGTGGTAGAGTGAGGGCTGTAGAGTGGTAGAGAGGGCGGTAAAGTGAGGGCGGTAGAGTGGTACAGTGAGGGCAGTAGAGTGGTAGATCTCTTCTGCCGCCGTTCTTCCATTGCTGTACGGCCGCAGTTGGGGGAGACTGCATTGCTGGACCACCCACTTCCGCCCATCGCGTGCCTGGAGGCGCTTAAAGCACAGAAGCTTCATTCGCGTCGCAGACACGCGTGGGCGAAAAGCGCTGGGCTAAGCCCGGGCAAAGGGCGGGCCGTCTGTGGCCGTCCGGGGCCGAACGAGGCCGGGCTGGGCCACCCCCCTTACACTTCTCAGCAACCATCGTTACTGACTGGTAATTGAGACTGTATTTGCTTTTCTCAGCTGGACTCCTGTTGATTTGTTCCCAGGACAGTGTTCCTTTTAACAGTATTTTAACTGTATAAGGCAATTTCATTTTGTTCCTTATTAAGGCTTTTCGGATTTTTTATAATTGTTGTAAGCATTTGGAGAGAGTTAATCATGTCTAAAGTTAACAATGTAAACACCCGCCCCGCCCTAGCTACTCTTGACAATTACCTTGTTAAAGTAGTAGACAAAATTAACAAAGAACGCCGATTATCATTGGGTCGGGGGAGCCCCTCTGTCCCATTACCCAGTCCACCCAAGTCACCCATATCTTTATCGACATCTTTAGTCGATGTTAGTTGCAACTTGGAGTTCCCTGTACTTCCAACTAAGGCTACCCTTATAGAATCAGAGCCTAACTTGGTCACGCCCGAGTCCCCTCATGATACAATGGTATCAGGTTCACCGGCTCCAAGAGCCCAGAGGGTATTAAGATCTGGGAGGAGCATTAGTAAGATAAACCTACCAAAACGGGTGGGGAAACATAACAAAAAAAAGACTGGAGCCACTGTCCAAAAGTGATGTAAGTGACCCAGCAGCTGTTACTAATAATCCCCAGGTTAAACTAGTTCCGGAAGAACAGTTAGAGATCTTGATTAGTATTATTGAAGCAAAGTTTGATAAAATTATCAAACCTTTAATGGATAAACTCGACACTATTTCGGGGGAGGTAGTGAGGTAGGGAGGCCTGAGTTTACATACAGGGTCTAATGTTAGCCTAGAAGCTAGTTCAACGGTTAATGGTTCGATAACCGAGACACCAAAGATGCTAAGTTATTGTAGCTGTACCCAACCCTGCGCCTATGGCGTGTTTAAACACCCCTATTACCATAGTCCCAGTGGAGAAGCCAGGGCCAGTTAAAGAGAAGATTAAGCAATATGGTTACTCGCAGCCCGACTTACCCCCAGACTGTGCCCCATACGTGACAGTTCTAACTAATGTCCCACCAGTCAGGGAGACGGGGCCTCAAGGCAATTTGGAAACACATGAATCCCTGAAGAATAAAACTGTGGGGTGGCTTAACCGAGAGTGTGGTTTCCCGGTAGCTCTGTCTGATTAGATTCTAACCACCACTAGACCTAACTGGATAGGGAAATCACATAAAAATATGAGTGGTGACTGTGTAATAGTTAATTTTAAAAACCCACTTCTTGCCACCACATCTTTGATCAGAGCTACCTCCCGCCCACCGAATGATCAGGGAATTACACTCAGACCTCTGGGGTTTTTCTATAGACATTTATTTGCCCAGCCAACTAATGACTGTGGGGAGAAGAGGTAGTGCCTTTAATGTGCCTAGAGGTTTTGAGTTGGTAACATCCAACCGTTTCCAATCTCTGAGTGGTTTAGATTCCAACGATTGACTGGAGTTTGACCAGGTCCCCTCCTTGCCCGTAGTAGAAATCGTACCCTGTGAAGGAGAGTCAGAAGGAAATAATATAGGGCTCCCCGTCCATGTAAGTGAGCATTATGATTGCTGCGTGATATACAGTGTAGTGGGTTAGTTAACCTGTTGGGTGTATTGAGGGTCTTTCTGCAGTAGATAGGTTAAGTGTAACCCACCCTAATTCTAACGATATACTAGACATTCATCGTATTAGTCCAACTATCACTACCGCTGAAATTATGCAAACACCCACTGGGCCCCCGAATTGTTTTATCGCCAGTTGGAATGTTGCGGGTTTAATGTCCAAAGAGGATTGCCTGGGGTGGACAGAATTTGTTGATCTTTTTGATATTATCTGCCTCCAGGTAACTTGGTGTAATAATTTTACCGGTTATAATGGTTTTGTTTCTTACCAATTACCCGCTATGGCATCAAGATCCAGTAGAGCCAAGGGAGGGCTTTTGGTTTTGATTCCTGTTAAAATCCCCATAATTGTTAAAAAATATGTTTTAGTGGGGGCTCACTCTCAAATTTTATGGTTGTCACAGGAAGAGGGAAGAAACATTATTCTAATTAATTTTTAAACATTTTCGATGGCACCAGGCACTTGGTGATTAATGCCTTTGAGAGTGCCCTGGCTGATATCATAGAGGGTTCGAATGTTATTTTTGAATTTATTTTGGCAGGGCATTTTAATATTGCAGTATGTCCCCTCTCCCACCAAAGTACGTGTGGGGTCACCAATCGTTTCGGCGATGCCAATCTCCATTTCCCCCATAGCAAGTACGGGGAATCCTTGAACAACCTCTTAGCGGCATATGATATGGAAATATTGGTGAACGAGAAGAACGATTTAGGTGAGAGTATCCCCACTTTTTCAGGAAGGGGGGCAAATTCGGTTATTGATTTTATATGTATGTCTTCTAATCTTATCCCCTGGAGTTTGGCCACTAGGGTCGTGGATATCATGCTTAGCGACCATAACTGTATTACTATTGAGGTCACACTCTGGAACGAAAAACCTGTACCTGATTCGTGTGTTATCATTAACATTGAACCCCATAGACCTAACGGTACCAGGTTAAGATGGAAAGGGGATAAAGCTGAAATTACGTCTGATTTAATCATAAATAGCTGCTTATTAGAAATCACTGCGATCCTTGAACAAGCTGACATCACTGTCGATCCTATTGTATATTTTATCAAAATTAATTCCATTAATGACAAAGTTTACTAAAACAGCTGGGCGTAAGTCCGACCAACGAAGGGGATGGTTCGACCATGCATGTACTATTGCGCTTAAAGAGCTTAAAGAGGCTCTGGGAGCCAGGTGTCCCAGCTTAGAATAAACTATAAGACAATAGTAAAGCGAAGGAAGACGGAATTACAGCTTGAGGCCTGGGATAAACTGACACTGGCCGCTGAATCAAAAAACTGTACATTATTCTGGGCTACTGTTAATTGCCCGTTTCTTAAAGATGAGAAGGTACCAGAATCAACATCTATGGTTAATATGGAAACATGGATCTCCCACTTCTCTAATATCTTTGACTCAGACAAAGCCCTGGGTAATCGTAAGGACAGTTGGCCCATTGTCCCTTTGGACATTACCATTACTGAGGTTCTAGACAGTATTAGCGCTAGTAAAGAGGGAAAGGCTCAGGGCCCTGATGGGGTGCCTATCGACGTTTATAAGACTGTTCCTGAGGTATGGGGTCCACTGCTGGTTAAAGTTTTTAACGCAGCGGTTTGTCATGGGATACCCCTAACCTGGGAAGAATGAATTATTATTCCCATGTTCAAGAAAGGCGATCGGGGGGATGTGAAAAACTACCGTCCAATTTCCTTGTTGGATTCCTCAATAAAAATTATGAGCCGAGTACTTCTGGTTAGACTGGAAGAATGGGCAGAAACCAACGGAATCCTGGCTAACTGCCAGTTTGAGTTCAGAAAAGGGCGAGGGACAATTGAGCAATGCTTAAATCTCGAACTTTTGATCGGGAAATACACCCAGGCCAAGAAGGGCTCTATCTATCTCTGCTTCGCAGATTTGAGCAGCGCTTTCGATATGGTGGACCACGCAATTCTCTGGGCAAAATTGATTGAAATGGGGGCACCTGAGGGTATTGTCTTTTTTTCGGCCCGACTATGTTAATTTGCGTACTAGCGTTTGATATGGCTCTAATGGGGAGTGTACCACCAAATTTAAGATCGGGAGGGTTATAAGGCAGGGGTGTGTTTCAGCCCCCTTGCTTTTTACACTTTTCATTAATGAAGTGGACACGGTCCTACAGACAGTAGTGGCAGATGCCCCTAGAGGTAATGATTTTAACGTCCCGGTAATACTCTATGCGGACGACGACGTGCTGCTGTCCAGGACCCTGACAGGCCTTCAGCGCTTGATGGACGGGTTTTCCCAGTTCATCAAGAGTAGAAAACTTGTGATTAATAAAACCAAAACATATGTTATGGTGTGTGGGCCAGGGCTTAGTAAGCCCCAATCTTATTATATAGAAGGTCAAAAAGTTGACAATTTCTGCTACCTCGGCATTACATTTTTCAAGAATTGCAGCTGGGCCAGTGAGCATAAGAATGTTAGGACTAAGATGATGAGGAGCGCCACGTGGTGTTCACTTTTGCCACCAAATTAGGGGAAAAACGGATAAAAGATATGCTCAAGATTTTTCAGTCTAGATGTCTCTGTTGCCCTCTATGGGGCAGGGGTTTGGGGTCTGGGTCCGGCTGGGAGCCTCCAGGTGGAGGAGAAGAACGTCTTCTAAAACAGACTTTTGTGTCTGCCAAAATCTGCCTCTAACGATTTAGTCCATAGAGAACTCTGAATCCAATATCTAAATGACTTGATTCTCCTGAGACCTCTACTGTTCTATCTGGCTGAAAGAAGAGACATCTCTAAATAGAGCTATTATTAACGATTGTCTCACTGTTGATAACCATTTAAAGATCCCATGGATTAAATATACCATCAACAGCTTTCAGGAGTTCTATGGCCTCAATATAATTACTGATAGATATGGGGCCTCAGACATATCTAAGTCTGAAATGAAGAATATCTTTTTGAATTGCAAACCAGAGAGGCGGACCTGTAACGAAGACAAGTTATCCACCTGTGTGTTTTACAGCAGTATGAACGAAATAGCGGGCTATCAACCATATTTCACCCAAGTGACCAGAGTTTCCCATCAGTTTGTTTTAACAAGGTTAAGGATGGGGATTGTGCATAACCTGGTTGCTTTCCCTTCTCTGAATAAGCACCCTGCAGGCCCTTGCCCGTGTGACAATATTTCTGCACAAAGCACTATGCACTTTCTTATGCTGTGTCAATTGTATAGGAATTTCCGCAAAACTTTTTTTAAACCTATTATTGTCAAGTTTGGTGTCAGGACAGTTCATGATTCTATGAAATTGCTTTTTAACTTGCACCATCCTGATGTTTGCTTTTTTACAGCTACTTTCCTGCTTAAAGCAATTAGTGTCAGGAAAAGTAGGAGTTTTTAAATATTTATTCTGTCCTCGCCTGCATATTATGTTCCTTTTTTTAACATTGGCTGTCTAATTGTAAAAGTGATTGTATCGTAACTGATATTTGAATTTTAATTATTATCTGTGTGCTTTTATGGACATGTTTTTTTGCTCCGAATAAAGCATTATCAAATGAAATGAGTGGTATATAGAGGGTGGTAGAGTGTGGGTGTGAGGCGGTAGAGTGGTAGAGTGAGGACAGTAGAGTGAGGGCATGAGGGCGGTAGAGTGGTAGAGTGAGAGTGGTAGAGTGAGAGTGGTAGAGTGAGAGTGGTAGAGTGAGAGTGGTAGAGTGAGAGTGGTAGAGTGAGAGTGGTAGAGTGAGAGTGGTAGAGTGAGAGTGGTAGAGTGAGAGTGGTGGCAGTAGAGTGAGGGCATGAGGGCAGTAGAGTGAGGGCATGAGGGCAGTAGAGTGAGGGCATGAGGGCAGTAGAGTGAGGGCATGAGGGCGGTAGAGTGAGGGCATGAGGGCGGTAGAGTGAGGGCATGAGGGCGGTAGAGTGAGGGCATGAGGGCGGTAGAGTGAGGGCATGAGGGCGGTAGAGTGAGGGCATGAGGGCGGTAGAGTGAGGGCATGAGGGCGGTAGAGTGAGGGCGGTAGAGTGAGGGCGGTAGAGTGAGGGCGGTAGAGTGAGGGCGGTAGAGTGAGGGCGGTAGAGTGAGGGCGGTAGAGTGAGGGCGGTAGAGTGAGGGCGGTAGAGTGAGGGCGGTAGAGTGAGGGCGGTAGAGTGAGGGCGGTAGAGTGAGGGCGGTAGAGTGAGGGCGGTAGAGTGAGGGCGGTAGAGTGAGTGCATGAGGGCTGTAGAGTGGTAGAGTGAGGGTGGTAGAGCGGTAGAGTGAGGGCGGTAGAGAGGTAGAGTGAGGGCGGTAGAGAGGTAGAGTGAGGGCAGTAGAGTGGTAGAGTGAGGGCGGTAGAGTGAAGGAGGTAGAGTGAGGGCGGTAAAGCGAAGGCGGTAGAGTGGTAGAGTGAGGGGATCGAAAATCAAACATTTTCATATAAACAGACAAAAAACAGTTATACATTCATAAATGTGAACAAAGTCAAAATAATAATTAAATAGAAAAACAACAGCAAAACAATATTACAACTACCTAGATTACATGCACGTGAACATGGCAGGTGCGAAGCCTTGGGGATTTCAGCTTTGTTTCGGTCCAATTAAACCAACATGCCTGAAAACAATGATTTGTAAATGAAAAGTCCAGGACGGTAAAAATGCTGCCAGAAAGATGTGTTGTGAGATTGTGTCCCTGCCCCAACGATACAAATAGCTTTTGGTTAAAAAGTAAGGACTGGGGGCGTGGCCAAGATGGCGACGGAGTAAGACGTGCCTGCGAGCTCCTCCGGCACCCCGAGCCTTTCATAGCTTTGTTTAGCTGCACTGGGGCGATTCGACTCTCCTGGGGTCGCTGAGGTGTCCTGAATTGGTTTGATCCTTCTCCCGTCGAACTACGGCGGAGGACGATCGCACAGAGGTCCGGATGGACAGAGTACATTGGGTAGGCCTGCCACGTGGCGCGCGCTCGCCGTCTCCAGACATCTTGGTCTGTGTCCACGATTTCCAATTGAAGGAGACAATCTTGCGGAAGGCGAGGGACACCAATAACTTGCTTTTTCGTGGGCACAGCCCTCAGCTTTTTCAAGATCTGGCGGCTTCCACCTTGCAAAAACGACGGGACTTCCGCCCGATCACGGCCTTCCTGAGGGAGCACGGGGTATCCTACTCCTGGGGTCACCCCTTTCGGCTCATTTTCAGGTGGCAAAATAGACTGGTGCAAGTGAGATCCCTAGCAGCCGCCAGGGAACTGCTCGGCATGGAGGAAGCAGCCGCGTCGCCTCCCCAAGAAGACGTCGCCGTTCCCGCTCCCCAGCATGGCAGAGAGTGGGCCGACACGGTGTGTCAGAGGGTCCGACTCCATCGGCGAGCCAGAGTGAAAGGGGAGAAGTTTTGGCCTCCCTGGCCCTGGTGACTGAGTCGAGCCGAGTGGACAGCTCCTCGGCGGCCTAAGCTCCCTCGACGGCGGCCCGTGGGAGCCGGGGGGGCTCTACCATCTCAGGTACTCTCTGGGACAGTTCTCCACTGGAGGGTTACCCCGACCCTGAACTCGAGGGGGGCATTACCAGGGTCTTCTACCCCCGACCCTTAAGGTCATGTCCGACTTTCATTGTTCTCTTTCTAGTTCTGACTCTTTCCTTTTTGTGTTTTGTTTTTGAGGCTCCTGTGGATTGTGGGAGGGTTGTTTGGGAAGGGACCCGGTGGTGGTGGCTGGGGACTTGGTATGGCTGTAGTGTGTTTGGTTTGGTTCTGGCGATATGGGGTGCACTGATTGGAGCGATGGGGGGAGGTGTTTGACTCAATGTCGCCTGTTACAATAGGCTCCTGGAATGTTAAAGGCCTTTATTCTCCTCAAAAGCGCCAGAAAGTGTGGAAGTATATTCTTGATTATCAATTAGATGTGGTGGGCCTGCAGGAGACTCATTTGGCCCGTAAAGATGAAAGCAGACTTAAGCACAGGCAATATCCCCTGATTTACAAATCCTCAGCCACTACTAAGCACAGAGGAGTGGCGCTTTTGTTCCGCTCTACACTTCAATTTCAACCTGTGGGGGTGCGGGGGGATAAGGAGGGGCGGTGGATGATGGTGAAGGGGATGCTTATGGGTAAGCTTTGCACGTGGGTGGTTGTCTATGCGCCGAATGCGGGCCAAAATGGGTTCCTTGAGGCCTTTCTGAGGGTGGTGGGGGACTTTGGGGAGGGAGCGTTGATAGTGATGGGGGATTTCAATTTGGTTTGGGACAAATGTCTTGATTGTTCACATCAGCAGAGGACGGAGGCGGGTCTCTTCTCCCCAGAACTGCGTGATACTTTGATAAGTCTGGGCCTTATTGATAGCTGGCGTTCCCTCCACCCCCGCACTAGGGACTACACGTTCTATTCCCATGTCCACCACACTTATTCCCGCCTTGATCACATTTTTTTGCATCAATCTCTGCAGGGCGACTTGCGGGATAGCAAAATATTTCCACTCTCGGTCTCCGATCATAGCCTTTTGGCGACATGCTTGATCTGGGCCCCAGAGTCGTCCCCTCACCGCAAATGGTATTTCCCTGCATCCCTTACGCGGGATGAGGAATCCTGCAAAAAGCTTAGGGCAGCCATTGGTGAGTTTTTTTAGCTTAACAAGGCTGGTGACACCTTGGTCTTCACCCAATGGGACGCCTTCAAGGCGGCGACGCGGGGCACGTGCATTGCGTTGAACTCCGCCCTGAACTAGCTTAGGCGCGAGGAGAGGGAGGCGTTGGAGGCGGAACTGGCGACACTGGAAACTGCGCATAAGCAGAATCCTTCTCGAAAGACCCTTCGCCCTCTTGCTGCGGTGCGGGGGAAGCTTAGGGCGCACTATAATAATCGGGCTGAATATGCCCTCTTGCGCCTACGGCGCCTTTCTTATGCTCAGGGCAACAAAGTGGGCGAACATCTGGCACGGCAGCTCCGTGATAAACGTGAGAGGGAATATGTGGGTGGCATTCGGACGCCCTCCGGCGTCGTGGAACATAGGGATGCGGTTAAGGCAGAGCTTTTCGGAGATTTTTATGCCGCCTTGTACTCGGCAGACCGCCTGGCGCCGGCCGCTCAGCGGGAATACTTAGAAGCCCTGTCGCTTCCACAGGTTTCCAAGGAATGGAACGAACTCTTGGAAGCCCCCTTTACTAGGGAGGAGGTGTTGACCGCCATTCGGTCCCTTAAACCGCAGAAGGCTCCGGGCCCGGACGGCTACACGGCTTCCTTCTATCAGACGTTTGCGTCTGAGTTGGGGGACCACTTGGTGACTCTTTTCAACAGCATGAGGGAGGCGGGCCACACTACGGGCACTATGGCGGAAGCTATGATCTCGATCATTCCCAAAGCGGGGAAGGACCTCTCTAAATGCGAATCGTACCGGCCCATAGCCCTGTTAAACGTAGACGCTAAATTGTACTCCTCTATCTTAGCTGCCCGGCTCCAGGACCTCATGCCTGCCCTCATCCACCCCGATCAATCGGGCTTCATAAAGGGTCGCCAGACCCATGACAACACTAGACGGCTAAGCCATCCGATCGAGAAAGCTAATCGCTTTAAGATTCCAGCTGTTCTGGTAGGCCTTGATGCTGAAAAGGCGTTCGATCGGGTGGATTGGGACTTCCTCTTTAGTACCTTGCAGGCCTTCGGTTTTTCTCCCAACTTTATAGATATGCTTCGGGCCAATTATCATGGTCCGCGCTCGAGGGTTATGGTGAATGGTCATGTCTCACCCATTTTTGCACACTCCCGGGGTACGAGGCAGGGCTGCCCCCTATCTCCTCTACTTTTTGCGCTCAGCATCGAGCCTCTTGCCCTTCGGGTACGGGAAGACCCGGATATTGTGGGTCTCCCCTTTTCGGGGGAACAGCACAAAATATCTTTTTTTGCTGACGATGTCCTATTGTCGCTAGCTGACCCCGGGACTTCCCTCCCGCGTGTGCAGGACGTGCTCTCCCAGTTCGAAACGGTGGCGGGTTTTCGGGTCAATCCTGGCAAATCCTACATTCTCAATCTCACGCTGCCACCCACTGAGGTAGGGCGCATCCGACCGCTCACGCCCCTGTCCTGGTCTAGCTCCTCCATAAAATACCTCGGGGTCCGGCTGACCTCATCCGTCGCTACCCTGTATGCGGCTAACTTCCCTCCTCTGCTGACCCAGATACAGGCCGAGCTTAATCGCTGGAAGCCCATGTTTATCTCCTGGTCGGGACGCGTGCATGCCGTCAAGATGACGATGCTCCCCAAGCTCCTTTATCTGTTCCAAGTAGGGTGACCAACTGTTATGGGTGCAAATTCAGGACGGTGACTGTAAAAATTCAGGACAAAGGGTCAAAATTCAGGACACAAATTCAGGACAGTAGGTCAAAACTCAGGACAAAACTTCAGGACAATTGGATAAGTTTTAAAGACACATCAGAGGTCGCGCAATAGTATATAAGTAAGCCCAGCCATATCCAAACATATTCAACCATTTGCAAACCTATTCATCATGTATCCGTCCATCTATCATTTCACTCATCCATCCCTTCATTCATCCTTTCACTCATCCATCATCCATCCATCCACCGCCGGGACACTCCAATGGAGTAGCCGTGCGCTATAGAAATGTAATTTAACATAACATAACACCCTTTCACCCTATCCATCTGTACACTCATCCATCCTCTTCTACCCATCCATTCCTTGACTCATCCATCCAGCCATTTACCCTTTCACCCATCCAGCCATCCTTTCACTTACTATCCATCCACCCAGTCACTCATCCTTCCAACCATCCAGCCTTTCAGTCATCCATCCATCCTCCCTTTCTCTCTCCATCGACCCTTTCACTTAGGAATCCTTCATTCCATCCATCCACCCACCCATCTACTCATCCACTCACGAATCCATCCATTAACCCTATCACGCATCCATCCTTTCTCTCATCCATTTATCCTTTCACTCCTTCACTCATCTATTCATCCTTTTGTCCATCTACCCTCCTTTTCACTCACTCATCCGTCCTTGCATCCACCCTTTCGCTCATCTGTCCATCCATTCACCCTTGCACTTATCAGTTCATCAATCATCTATCATTTCACTCATCCATCAACTCACTCATCATCCACGCTTTCACTCATCCACCCTTTTACCCATCCAGCTACCCTTCCACCTGTACATCGAGCTATTTACCTTTTCTCTCTTCCATCCTTCCACTCACTCATCAATCCATCCATCCTCTCTCATTATCTTTCAATTCAATCTTTCATTCATCCACTCACCCTTTCACTAATTCATCCAGCCATTCACCCATCCCTTCACTTACTCACTCGCCCCACCTTTTCATATTAATTTTGAGCTGAGCCTTTCTGAGAAGAGGCCCATCAAGAACTTCACCCTCGCTGCAGGAGCCTTTCCAGGAGTGAGACAGAAGCCACCCAGGGCAGAGACAGGATCCACCACAGGAGGGGGACAGGAGCCATCACAGGCGGGAGGGGGGGGGGGGGGATAGGAGCCATCACATGGGGGGCACAGGAGCCATCACTGGGGGTGGGGGGGGGGGGGGCAGGAGCGATCACAGGAGGGGGAACAGGATCCACCAGAATGGGCACAGGGGTGGGCATGCAGTATTCTAGTATCATCTTGGTCTCTTCCTGGGTGGGGTAGGGCTCCTCACCCCCTCCTGGACAAGACAACGAGAAGACAGGCTCCCTGTCCAAAATGTTAGTTTTGCCAGCCCCCACTGATGTACAGTACGTAAAGGAGATACTCCAAGAGAACTGATTGAACTGATTGTTCTCTATACTCTGTTAATCAGTGTGGGTGCGCTTGTGCCATTTCTTTACTTTATTACATTATAGGCTGCAGCCTGCATGTTTGAAAACCTGCTCTGTGAAGAGAACCAGTGCTGCCTCGGTGCAATCAGGGCCGGTTCTAGGATGTTTGGGGCCCTGGGCAGAAAGGCAATGTGTGAGGCGGCGGCCCCTCTCAATTGCAGAGACGCATTCAGGGCTGTTTGCATCTCAATAGATGCCCCTGCTCCTGAAGCCACAGCCCCTCCCTCTGTCACCTTCGAGCACCTCTTAACAGCTCATCAAGGGCTGGAGAGGTGTGAGGCCATCCCGCTGTGCCTCTCCAATGCTGCGGGGCATCTGAGCTCTGGAACAGCCTCAGAGTTAAGGCGGGAGGTGGGTGGAAGCTGTGCCCGGTTAAAATTACGGACAAATGGCGTCCGTTAAAGGATCCTTCACGGACAACGGACAGACAGCCGAAATTACGGACTGTCCGTGAAATTTACGGACGGTTGGTCACCCTAGTTCCAAGCCCTCCCTATTACTTTGGAAGGGGGGGTTTTTCGGCGTCTTAAATCTATGATTCTGCGCTACATCTGGCAGGGAGGTCGTGCTAGACTCTCCTTTCTTACGCTACGCCGGCCATTGAGGAAGGGCGGGGCTGGCCTTCCAGGCATTCTTCTTTACTATAAAGCGGCGCAACTCCGGGTGCTGGCCGAATGGACCCAAATGGAGTCGGAAAAGCACTGGCTACATATGGACAGGAGTGTGGCGGGTCGTTCCATATGGGACCTGGTTTGGAAGGCGAAGGGGGATCGGCCACGCAACGCCTACATTAGCACCCCTACGAGTACTACTCTGAAGGTCTGGGAGTCGGTCTCTAGTGATGAAAGGTGGACCTCCTTCCCCTCCCCCTTCACAACTAATCACTTTAACCCAGCGTTTCCGCCGGCTCTTGTTGAGGGGCCCTTTGATGGGTGGAGGGCGGGGGGCTGCCACCCACTCACACATTTGTTCCATGGTTATGAGCCGCTCACCTTCCAAAATTGCATGCGCGACTATGGGGTGCCACCTACTGAGTGCTACCGGCACGCCCAGCTGCTGCATTGGGCAATGTCACCCGAGGTACGGGATGCCGCGACGAGGCCTCCCATGGATTTCGAATCTTATATCACTCGCACATCATCTATGAAAGGGGTGATTTCATTCCTCTATGACTTGCTATTGACCACTGCTATCTCACCTCGCCCTAGATACATGGGTTTGAGGGAGGAACACCTGGGGCGGGATATCTCCGACGAGGAGTGGTCTCACCTCTGGCGTGATCTGCACAGATTTAACCATTCTATCGATCTTCGGGAGGCCCATATGAAGACCATGCTAGATTGGTATCTGTACCCGACCCGGTTGAAAAAGATTTTTCCTTCTGCATCAGACAGGTGTTGGCGGGGCTGTGGTTTCCTTGGGGACTTTCGCCATATCTGGTGGGATTGCCCCATCATACGCCCCTATTGGGAGGAGATACTGTCTCATATCAGGGAGATCCTGGGCTACCAGATTCCAGATTCCATAGGCTTCGTGCTCCTGGGCCTCCGGGACTCGCTTTTGGAGCACCAGACCAGGGCAGACAAACACATCCTTTGGCTCTGCGTGGGTGCGGCCAAGTTGACCCTGGCTGCAGCATGGAAGAAGAGGGAGGCCCCTGCTCTTTCCCTTTGGTTCGCTAGGTTGTGGAAGTTGTTGAGTGTGGAGCGTATGGCGGACATTTTCAGAAATAACTTTAAGAACTTTACTTTCAGATGGGGCCCACTGGTCCGCTTTCTCTCTCGAGGGTTGCCGTCAGCGGTCTGCCCACCCACCATACGCACCCTACATCTGTTTCAGGTGTGAAGTCTGCTTGTGCGAACGTCTGTTGCTAGGCTGCCACCACCGGGGGAGGGAAGTAGTTGGGAGGTTGGAGCCTCTGGGGAGGGGGGGGGGGGGGGGGGGGGGGAAGAGGTTTGGTTCGTTTTACTTTCCTAGAGGGGGATGGGGACTTTTGTTTTTTCATGTTCGGCCTTGCCGCACTGTCTTCCTCATGGCCGGGACACTTGGAGGCGCAAATGGACTTGGTCGAATAAGCCTCTGACTTGGACAGCTTTGCCCGGTGCCAGTAAGGGCTTTTGCCCCTCCGGGACTTATCGGGGGGTTTGATACTGTCCCGGGCGGATTTTTGAACCCTTTTTTTTGCCCTGAGCGATGACGCTGTACGAACCTTCATCACTATTATTGCTGCTTGGCCTTATTGAGTTGGCCCCTGCGAGGGCACTTCTTTTTTTGCATTTCATCTGATTCCATCCCTTCTCTCCTGTTATTTCTGTCTTCCTGTCTTCTCAATAAAAATATCTTTAACAAAAAAAAGTAAGGACTGCCTGAAGGTGTCACTTAGCAGTATTGTTTCTATAATCGGACTGAGAAAATTGGTAGAAAGCTGTAGCTGATATTAAAAGTTAAACCTAGCGCCACTGAGATGCCAAAGGGCGCAGTGTCACGTGCCACGCCTTTAGCCAGTTTGGGGCTTTTAGCCAACACAGTTTCCTATTTTTGGGTAGAGTTTGTGTTTAGACTTAATGCGTGTGGGCTTTCAACAGTTTCCCAAATAAAACCGCTTTGCGCCTATCGGACCGAAACTGGCTGTCTCAATGCATTCCACATGACATGCGGCTGTCTGGCTTGTCTGTCCGGTGTAACGAATTTCTATTTAACGTGACATCTGAGAATAAAATATCATTTGAGTCAGAACCGAGCAGGGCTGGAGCAGATCGGCTGAAGCCGGAGGTTCGCATTCCTCTTTTAATCTGCACCGGGATCTGAAGTCGTCCAAGCGACAGACGATAGACAGAAGTGGAGCAGTCCTGCGCGAGCCGAGACGACGGGCAGCAGAGACAGGAGGGCGTGCGCTCCCCCAGGGGGATCGGCAAAAAAAAAAAACTGGATAGGCAACAATGGCTCACAGCGTAAGGCGCTTAAACAGAATCTCACCTTGCGCGGAAAAAATGTTGAAACAAGCTCATGAGCAAAAAAAACCTCTCCCCCACCTCCTCGGCATAAAAGTGACATTTGTATACCGTTCTTGGTACCTAAATGGTTAAGTAACAGCAAGGATTAAACTTGATAACTTATTTTTTCTTATAAAGAGATAAACGTAGTGTTTACGGGGGACACTTCATAAGAAAATAACGTCAGTATTGGACATTATTTAAAGTGACGGTATCTGCACAGTTTAATCTACAGCAAATGGCAAGATGGCTTCAGTCGCATCCCTTGTTGGACTTCGACTTGCATATGGTAAATTCCTTGCAGGCAGACACTGCAGATCGCGCAGAATTTCAAAGAGTGGCCCTGTGTCGGTCCATCTTTGGTCAGAGCAGCGTATCACTTTCAGCGTCTGCTTTCTATTTTTATTATGTACTGGCCTGAACCATCGCAGCTGACTATTCGTGTTTCCGAAGTGGATACTTAAGCACCATTAATTAGGCAAATGTAACACTATTTAGCGTGCTTAGAGGCGACAAAAGTATGATGCTTAGCGCTACATAAAAACAAGTTATCATCATTATAAAACCAAATCGATAATGCCTTCACTGTGAGCCGTACCTGGGAGAAGAGGTGATGGGTGGTGGTGGTGTGGGATCAGAGGTTGGGGGGCTAGGGGTCGTGACCGGACCAGTCCTTATTCAGGTTTGCTATTTTCATAATCCTCCGAAATGCACAGCCTGGAAGAAACGTTTGGAGCAGGCGAATGTGCGCTTTATAAAGTTGATGAAAGCTTCTAGCGGACGGCAATGGCTGATTAAAGATCGCGTGTGGGGACATGTTGAAGTTAAGAACAACTAACTAGAACAATGACCAGTATAATGCTAAACAAGTAGGGGAAATGCAAGCGGCCGGTAAATGCTAAAAGCCTTCTACTACCAGGGGTTGACAGCTGGCCTATACAGCGACAAATTAACAATTCAATTCCACCAAAGTTTATGGTATAGATTTTAGACAAGTCCGGATTGTCTATGGCAGAAAATAGGAGAACTTTGCATTTCCACTATGGCTTCGATTTGGACAACAACGTTTAAGTGGACTAAACACGAAAACTCTAGAGGAAAAAATATAGTTTGTGGCATCACTCCCAAATAAATAAGGAGAGGTGGCAGTGGTGAAAGGTTTTGGAGTAGTCTGGTCGATATGGCATGTTGAGGGGAAGAGCTGCATAGAGGAAACCAAGGTTGATGCTTGTGCTGTTTAATGGGGGGCTGACAAGACGCATGAGGAGCAGCAGCCTTTGATGTGCCGGCCGGCCATGCAGTGAATAATTAGGGGAGGAGAAATGCCGGCCTGAGGCCGAGCGCAAAGCAACAGATGGCTTTGATGTGGAGGCAGGCGGCTCGGGCGGATAGAAGCACGTTCACGAGACGGTCTCATGCACTCGTGGAAATCCACATTTTGAGAGCTTAGTTTAGCTCTTAGTTTCACCTCAATAGACTCGTCCTATTCATTCCTTGCGGAATGGAATAGGACGAGCCCTAAAAATGTTGAAGGAAAGAGGTTTAACCTAAAAAAATGAAGCAATTTCTGACTAAAAGTCAGAAAAAAAAGAAGAGCTGTAGAGACCAGGGTCCTATCAGAAGGAGCCGGAAAGAACAACTGACCTAACTGTCACCCCTGAGGCATGATGGGATCTAGGGGTCATGGCTGCCTTAAAGGCACAGTGCCAGTTTTCTGTTATTTTCTATACGTGTTAGCTTTTCAGCTTTCTACTCTATGGTTTTCACTACAATGCAGCCTATGTGCTGACAATGCTTTCATTTTCCTTGCAGGATTACCTTTTCTACTGTGTAATAAAGCAGTTTTCAAAGGTTTTTCTTTCTCCCTGCTTTTATTGGAATGTCTATGTGCAAAGAAGTCTTTTGCAGCATTGTTCAGCTCTTACAGAGAGGACTGCATTGTGAGGGTGTTTATATATGTATATATACATATATGTAGAGCTACATATATATGATCTATGTTTTCCGGCGTCCCGCACATGGGCGGGAATATTCATGTGCTTATGACTATTGATGAGGATCCCCTGGAAGAGAACCATTTGTTTCTCTGTGAGTGAGTAGGAGAGCAAGTGAGACACTGCAGCTAGTAATTCCTGGGCTTGTGAGTACTTAGGTGGTAGGAAGACCTAGTTCCTGAACACAAAGGTTCCATAATACTGCGCATAGTTCTGTGTTTGTGCAGAATCCCCGCCACACTCGGAAACTACTGACACCAATGCACAAGTAAGGTGGAACAACATGGGCAACCTCACAATTAAGATCCCCATTAGAAAGAGCGTTAAACGGCCCCAACCTTCTTTAGCATGTATATCAATGGGGCAGAGAATTTGGGTATCTGCAGTTGAATATGATGCACAAAACTTGCCGGGATTTCGGTCCCGATTTTAATGTTCGCTGATGACACCTTACTCATTTCCAGAACCCCGATGGGACTTCAGAAGGAACTGGACTCGTTTGCAGCCTTCTGCAAAAACAGAGGCTTAGAAATAAATCCTGATAAGTCCAGATTTATGGGGATTAATCCCAATAGGTCCTTTAGAGGCAAAATAAGAGCAGACGGCTAAATTTGATTAGCTGGGTATAAGGATGTCAGACTCTTTAAAATGGGGGAAGCAAATCTATAAAAGCAAGGTCTGAATATACCAGAGTGCACTTTTAATTAATAGGAAACACAAGGCTTCTGCTGAGGGGCCGTGTTACTGGTTCTAAATATCCATCAAGCCACTGCAGTGTCGGCCGCCCTTCACGGGGCAGAGATTTGGGGCTTTACAGATGCAACTTTTCTAACTAGTGAGGAGAACAAATTTATCAAAGGTCTTCTCAATTTGCCAGAAGCGCCCAATTAGTGCTGTTGCGATTCGACCTAGCCCTCAACCCCATCCACTTGGTATCCTTCCACAAACTATTGCTATACTGGGTGAGGATATGGTGTACCCCGGAATTAACCATCTATAAAGAGGCACTTAGGGATTTGATAAATTGTGATAAAACTGTCCGTACCCCTTCATTAAAACACATCAAAAAGCAGTTTGGACTGCTTAACTTCGGGAATATGAGGACTATCCCTGATGAAGTCACTAAAGGTTACAAGTTGCTACTAAACACTAACTATTGGAAATGGGATGTGACCAGAATCTGTGCGAGGATAGGGAGAGCTCACTAACAGTGCAATTTTTGCTTCATAAATGTTTCCCAAGTTTTAAATTCTATATGATAGGATATATCCTGCGAGGGCAAAACGAGTGGGATATCCAGTTTACACTTGGTACCCTACCCCTTAGATCTCTCACCTCGAGACGGTGTATAATGGAATGTTATCTAGAGAATTGCTCCTTCTGCCCATTGCAAAAGGAAATAGAGGCCCACGTTCTGTTCTTTTGTCCCAGATACTCTATTTTACGGTGCATTGTGTGAACTTAAGGGTGTAAAACATTATTGGGAGGCATAGGGTTTATTGAAAACCGACACAAATAAATTATTAGTATTTGCGGTATCACGTTTCTTATGGAGGGCTTGGTCAATACGTACGAAAAGCTCAACACCTGTGAACTAGTAATCATTAATACTGCTATGTATGTAAACGTTATGCGTCTTACAGCCATAGTACTATTAGCCAAAGTGTCCCTATGAATTGATCTTAATCTTGTTCTTTCTCATGTGTTTTTCTTTTAAACTGTTTTAGTTGATTAGAGTATGTATTAACGACGGACTTTATGAACGGGACAATTCTTTCTAGAGAGGGGAGGAGGGGCTATCTAACATGATGGACTTCGTTTTTGGCATTGCACTAGGCTATCAGGGAGGTTTATGTTGCTAGTGGAAATTGCTTTCCCCCGAGATCCTCTAGTTATTATCTTTCATCACAATGTTTGTATTCATCTTTTTTTTTGCTGTCTTTAATGCTCTATTTATTATGATATATTTTTGCAATTTTAAGGTCTTCCGACCAAAATGACACACACAAACACGAAGACTATGCTAATACACATCACTTAAAATTCCATGACGCATGAATACTGGCATGTAAGAGCATGCTCTCTTCATCCTTCTGCTTAAGAAAATAGGACAATACAAGTAAAACATACGCTTTCCGAGTTACTATAACCATAACAAATAATATATGCAATACTTATAGATGTGTCCAAATATGACAGAAGCTAAGAGAACCTGTTGGCTTTTTACTTAAATGATCCAAACCTGAAAAAACATGTTAAGCTACAGAAACCATTTCAGTTACCATATTTTAGTTTATGAAAGCATCTTGCCATGGAGCACATGCAAATATACAACATATTTATAAACCAAAAAGTATTTTTTGTTAACTAGCAATGGTTTACAGTTTTACCGGCTGACTGCCATAGGTAGATAGTAGGAGGCAGCATGTTGGGGAAGTGGGCATCCTACCTTTCCTGCTTTGTCAGTAGGAGCATGAGTTCTACTTCATCACATAAACCTCTTCATCTATGAATTGATAATTTTCAAGCTGCCTCTTGGCATGTGTGAAACCTTCAGCTTAGTCAAAACCATCTATTCTGATCTAACCATTTGTTTGCTTATCCATTAATACTTACAACCACTTACACACTCACCCATCAACACATCAACACATACAAACCTGAGGAGGAGCTTCGCGCGCAACCAAGATGGTCACGTGAGCACAGGGCTCCATAGACCCTCGCCACCTCCCCCATATATCCTGCATTTAATCCAGACTACGACGACGGGTTACTGAAGATGCAAAATAGCTGATATAGTAGCTGTTTTCAGAAATCGATTTGGACCCCGGTAACCGAAATTACGCTACTTTGAACTTTTGTGGCCTGCTCCATGAAACTGCCTGGGACTCGAGTCATCGTGGTGCCCAGGTGGTAGTTGAACAACAACGGCCTGCGGGAATCGGCTGAGCGCCCCAGAGTCAGTTTCGTTCTTGATTTTTCCACCTCAGCCTATCTCCGCCCAACTCTGGCAGTCCACGATCCGGACCCCGCAACTACACCTGGCGCCAGCGGTCGAGAGTTCCTGGTCGTATGATCTCCTGCCGAGACTCACACTCGGACTTCCCTGGGGCTGAATCGTGAGGAGTCATTTTTACCAGGTCCCAAAGGCCCCTCCGGGGCGCAACATCTAACATGGCGGGCAAACCCGACAGCGAGAAGCGGAAGACCAAAACCACTCACCGAGGGGGTACCATCCAATCGAACATTATGGATCGCTATACCCAGCCTAAAGGGTCCCCCGGTGGTGCGAGTAGGTCTCTGGAAGAGGCGGGTGATGGCTCGGCTGCATTGGATGATTTGACCCTGCGTGACGTCATGGGCGCCATTGCTAGCATGAAGACCTCCATAGGCCAACAGTATGAGGTATTGGCCCTAAAGCTCGACACAGTGGCGATCGAGGTCAACCTGATCAGGGCGGATTTATCGAAGACCAACGAAAAGGTCAAATCCCTAGATTTGAAGACCTCCAGCCTCACGACCGATGTGTCAGATTTGCAAACGGAGGTTCGCAATTTACGGTCCTCCAACGATCTCTTTGCTCGCCGGCTGGAGGATTTTGAAAGTCGGGCAAGACGCAACAACGTGCGTATCATTGGGGTCCCGGAGAAGTGTCGAGCTGACCACAGATCTCCTCATGGAAGACCTTATCTTGAATCACCTCGCCCCCAAAGGCCTGAGCAACTTTTTTGCGGTGGAACGTGCGCACAGAGTGCCGGGTGGGAAGCTGAAAACCAGGTGCCCTCCACGGCCTATAATTGCCAGAATTTTTTATTATAGAGACAGACGCTATCCTGCAGGCATTACGGGCAGGTGGCCCTACCAAGTTTGAAAACACCACGGTGAGCTTCTACCCTGATTTCACCCAGTCAGTCCAGAAACAAAGCATGGGGTTCCAGGGGGTGAAGCGGCGACAGAGACATGGGTATGAAATACGCGATGCTTTTTCCATCTCGGCTTCGTGTTGAACACAACGATCGGACGTTCTTCTTTGATCGCCCGAGGGTGTGAGTGACTAGCTTGATACATTGCCTACGCAGCGAGATCGCTCGGAACATTCCGGAGGTGCTGAGGGTGGCCCGTTGGAACAAGAATAAGGAGTGGTTACCTGTTCCCGGACAGTACACAGAACTGGCAGCAGTGGTTTGATGACTTTTGTACTTGCAATACTTCTGGTGTAGTACCCAAAGGTGGCAACGGGGATTTAGTTTAATGTTAGGGCGACAGGCACACTGCAAGTTGGGGTGGCCTTTGAGTCTAACGCAGGGGTGTAGGGTGGGGGGATGTGTTCCTGGGATTTGTTGGGGGGTGAGGCGGGGGGGGGGGGGGGGGGGGTTTGGATGCGTTTTATTTTGTTTCAAGGCAACGCATTATTTTGCATTTTGATCTGGGCGTTGTGTTCGCTGTGGGGTGGATTCTGCCCTTACTTTTGGGATGGGGGGGTAGGGGGTTGAAGGTATTGTGTTGGAATGTTAACAGACTGGGAGATAGGATAAAACGAGGAGTGGTATTACAGCTGCTGAGACGCCTTTCCCCAGATGTAGTTTTACTGCAGGAGACACATTTGATCGGCAACACGTGCCATGCATCGGCGAGGTTATCGTCTAATCGCACACTCTGGATTTACTTCTGGATCTAGGGGGGCGGGTATCCTAGTCAGGAGTTCCCTCCCCCTGGAGTTAGATGATACAATTCTTGACGACAGGGGACGCTATGCTGCTATCACTGGTAGGTGGGAGGGGAAGACTATCTCATTGCTTTCTGTGTATGTTCCACCTGGTTTGCAGACTATGACCTTAGCTGATCTGGGGAGAGTAGTGTTGGAGCTCCCCGAGGGCATTCTGGTCATGGGCGGAGATTTCAATTCTGTCGTTTCCGGTAAAGAGGAACGCAGCCCCCCCCAGGAACCTCACGAGATCACAGTCTTGGTTGAGTGGCTTCTTGGAGACGCTGGGTCGGGTAAATTGTTGGAGGCTGCTGCACCCGGGACAATCTGTCCAGATGCCAGCTGCACAGGCCTCTTCGGTACGGGAAGTCAGACACTTGGCCAGGGGTATATCAGACCACTCCCCACTGTGGCTTCTGATGGGCATGAAGATGGGCTGAGGGTCGAGTGGCTTCGATCAATCCTTGCCATCTCCGTAACCCCAAAACCCGGGCTGAGTTGGTTAAGTCTTTAGACCACTATTTTGCTGAAAACGTGGGGTCAGTGTCCTCTTCTGTTTCGCTGTGGGAGGCTTTCAAGAATGTTAAGCTTGGTCAGGCACTGTCGTTAATTGCCAGCACAAAGAAAAGCAAAAAATGTGGCGGTGGTCTGTCTGGAAACCGAGATAGCCGAGCTGGAGGGGGAATTGGAGTTGGGTGTCACTCATGATAAAGTGCATGTCCTCAGTCTCAAACAACTTGACTATAGGGCCCTGGTAACAGATGCTGCTAGAGCCATGAATCGAGAGCAGCAGGGGCGGCTGCACGATGTTGGAGACAAAGCTGGGAAACTGATTGCCTGGTTAGATAGAAAGGAGAGGGCGAGTCGTGTGGTTCCCGTGATTGAGAGAGTGGATGGAGTGCGTGTTACTGACCCGGTTGAGATTGTGGAGTGTTTCGCTGAACACTTTCGTAATGTATATTCCCCAGTCTCTGACAGACCAAAAGAAGACTCGCATTTATTGTTAAGAGACATCGTGTTGCCTCGCCTATCGGATCCAGATAGGGATCTGATGGACGCAGAGTTTTCTGATGATGAGGTAGCAATCGCTATTCGTTCCGTCCACTCGGGAAAAGCGATGGGCCCAAATGGTCTCCCCGTCGAGCTTTACAAGCTGCGCCTGACAAAACGATTTACAAAAAGGGGGGTGGTGATGAACAGAGTGTCTGAGTTAAACAGACCACTCTTACCCAGTCCAAAGATCAGGGCTTGATCCATCACCGTTATTTATCTCACTGCCCCATCCCAGCTCAGAACCTGGCTATATGCAAATCAGTCTGTCCCTGGCCCAGTGCATCATGGGAAGAGGGCAGACTAAACTACCAAGCCAATTCTTCACCAGAAAGGAGACAAGCTACCGGGGACCGGTTTCTGGCATTTCAGCCTTCTTCGGCCCGGCTTGCTTGAATCCTGATGGAGCAGTGAGAAAGGGACTCATGTCTGAGTATACCCTGCCACACCTATAGTGGCCAAAAACGATTTACTAAAAGGGGGGTGGTGATGAACAGAGTGTCTGAGTTAAACAGACCACTCTTACCCAGTCCAAAGATCAGGGCTTGATCCATCACCGTTATTTATCTCACTGCCCCATCCCAGCTCAGAACCTGGCTATATGCAAATCAGTCTGTCCCTGGCCCAGTGCATCATGGGAACAGGGCAGACTAAACTACCAAGCCAAACGGCTGTACCAGCCAGACGGCTGTAATGCCAGAAACCGGTCCCCGGGAGCTTGTTTCCTTCCCAGTGTAAGAATTGGCTTTTGTAGTTTGGTTTGCCCTGTTCTCATCATGCACTGGGACAGGAACAGACTAATTTGCATACAGCCAGGTTCTGAAACTGGGATGGTGCAGTGAGCTAAAAAACGGTGTTGGATCTAGCCCTGATCTCTTGACTGGGTGAGAGCTTTCTGCTTAATTCAGAGACTCTGTCCCTCACCACCCCTTGTTGTAAATATTTTTGTCCACCCTAAGCGTGGAAGGGTATTCTCAGATGTGAGACCCTTGCTCATTGCACCATCAGGATTCAAGCAAACCGGGCTGAAGACGGCTGTAATGCCAGAAACCGGTTCCCGGGAGCTTGTTTCCTTCCCAGTGTAAGAATTGGCTTTTGTAGTTTGGTTTGCCCTGTTCTCATCATGCACTGGGACAGGAACAGACTAATTTGCATACAGCCAGGTTCTGAAACTGGGATGGTGCAGTGAGCTAAAAAACGGTGTTGGATCTAGCCCTGATCTCTTGACTGGGTGAGAGCTTTCTGCTTAATTCAGAGACGCTGTCCCTCACCACCCCTTGTTGTAAATATTTTTGTCCACCCTAAGCGTGGAAGGGTATTCTCAGATGTGAGACCCTTGCTCATTGCACCATCAGGATTCAAGCAAACCGGGCCGAAGACGGCTGTAATGCCAGAAACCGGTCCCCGGGAGCTTGTTTCCTTCCCAGTGTAAGATTTGGCTTTTGTAGTTTGGTTTGCCCTGTTCTCATCATGCACTGGGACAGGAACAGACTAATTTGCATACAGCCAGGTTCTGAAACTGGGATGGTGCAGTGAGCTAAAAAACGGTGTTGGATCTAGCCCTGATCTCTTGACTGGGTGAGAGCTTTCTGCTTAATTCAGAGACTCTGTCCCTCACCACCCCTTGTTGTAAATATTTGCGTCCTGACAAAATGGCGCCGTATCTTCGTGAAATGTTCATGGAATCGCGAGACGTCGGTTCCCTTCCCCATGATCAGCGACTTGCGACCATTGTGGTGATTCACAAGGAAGGGAAACCGCAGGATCGTTGCGCATCCTATAGGCCTATATCGCTCCTGAATGCAGAACCCAATATCCTTGCAAAATTGTTGGCAAACCGATTGATAAAGGTGGTCAGCGATCTGATTTATCTGGATCAGTCTGGTTTCATTCCACATCGCAATACCGCATTAAACCTGCGGCGTCTACATGGAGTCCTGGCGAAAGAGGTGTCGCTGTGTGAACCGGCCATCTTGGTTTCCTTGGATGCTACAATGGCCTTGGATACTGTGGAATGGCCATATCTTTGGGCTGCTCTTGCAAAGTTTGGTTTCGGCCCTGGTTTCATCGGTTGGGTAAAATTTCTGTATGGGGAACCGCTGGCCCAGATTGTGGTAAACGGTCGGGTCTCTAAGTCCTTTGTTCTGGGGAGGGGCACGCGACAAGGGTGCCCGTTGTCCCCACTGCTTTTCCCCCTCGCCTTGGAACCCCTGGCCGCTTGGCTGCGGTGGGAACCATCGCTTAAGGGTATTCGGTGGACCCCTGATTTTGAGGATCGAATATCACTTTACGCAGATGATATTTTGCTGTATCTCACGTCGCCTCGGAAGTCGCTGATAGTAGTGTTTGATGTGCTGAACTCGTTCGGGAAGAACTCCGGTCTCGTGATTAACTGGACTAAGTCCTGTGTTTATGTACTCTCTGGATACACTACCCCTTTGCCACGCATCTGCCCCATACAGGTAACGCAGATAGGTTTTAAATATTTGGGGGTCTTTATTTCACTGGACCCCGCTGTCCGTTGAAGTCTGACGTCGCAGCCTGGTGTGGTCTGCCGTTGTCCCCTCTCGGACAGGCAGCCCTTTTCAAGATGATGTCTCTACCACGGTTTTTGTATGCGCTTCAGAACACGCTTTATGTCATTCCGGCGAGTTACTTACGGGAGGTGGAGAGTTTACAGAGGCGGTTGATATGGGGCGGACGTCGCGTATCGCCCTTGCCAAACTGACACTTCCCTGGTATGACGGAGGTATTGCACTTCTGGATATCAAGCGCTACTACTGGGCCTCCCAGCTGGGAGCGATTAATCATGCAATGTATGGCCCCACGTCAAACCCTGCGTTTGAGATGGATAAGTGGCAGCTGCCGGGTGGAGACTACAATAGGGTGCTTTACTCCAAGTCTGTTAGAGGGAAACTCTCAGGACCCACTAAGATTGCAGTGCGAGTATGGCAGAGTGCGAATGCGGCAATGGGGTGGTCAGATCGATTGACCCGGGCAACTCCGCTCTACGTGTCTGAAAGATTGGGTAGCTTGTGGAGGACGAAGGGCTTTGAGAAGTGGGATATGATTGGTATTTGTAAGGTTGGAGATCTCTGGAACAAAGATAGGATTAAGACCTTTGAGGAGTTGAAGGTAGAATACGAACTTAGTGACAAGGAGTTCTTCCGCTGTATGCAGATTCGCCACGCACTGAGCTCGGTTTTTCCAGCCGGTGTCGCAATTCCGGAATCATCCCCTCTCGGAGATCGGGTGTTAGACGGATACGTTCCACACAGCACCATTTCTTTGATATATAAGAAATTGATCAACGACCGTACAGATTTTCTGGTGCACCTCCGTGAGGTATGGACCAGTGATGGGCTAGAGTTGGATGATAAGGACTGGCACACTGCGATATCCTCTCCCAAGGAGGTCGCAATTCCAGCCCATCTCCGGCTAGTGCAACTCAAAATCCTGCATCGGATTTATAGAACTGGCCCCCGCCTGATTCGTATGGGTTACTCTGTGATTGGGTTGTGTAAGTGTGGATGTGGCTTAACGGGTACTTTCCTCCACATAATTTGGGAATGCCTGGAAGTGGTTGTGTTTTGGAATCAAGTGTATGCAGTAATGGAGGAAGTCACAGGAGTTCCGTTGTTGCCCGAAGCCAGGCGCTGTTTGCTGAATGTTTGGGAACCGACGGACTATGATGTTGCGCAGACTCGGTGGGCGACCCTTGGGAATATGATAGCCAAGAGAGATATAGCACAATTGTGGGGGTCCCAAAGAACACCCACTATCACTGCATGTAAGGAAAATATGGATTGGTGCATGTTTCGGGAGAAAACGGTGTATATGGCCCACGGCAGACCGAGGAAGTGGGGTAAAATTTGGGGCCAGTGGAGCTCATACCGGTGGAATGTGTGCACTCCTCCCGTCATTGATATTCCGGATATGCCGCCTTCCCCCTAACCTGGCATTCCAAGTGTTGTCTAGTCCTAAGGAAATGTGAATCTGCTTCCCCCTGCTCCCCCCTTTTTTCTTTTGACATTGACGATTTGTATTGAATTGTAACACGCTTTTCCCCCCTTAGAGCATGTACCCAGCAGTATTGCCTTTTATTGCCTTGATTGTTTATGTTTATTTTATTGTTAATAAACAGAGTTATTAAAAAAAAACACGTACAAACTTGTCATTCATCATTAGTATTATCAAAACAATAGTAAACATCTACACGTAACTGTATGGATAAATATAGTTTTCGTCTCCTACCCATTTTTTAGATTTCATTCTGTAAACTATAAAAAAAAAATAAGCACAATTTATAGAATCTAATGCATACCATGTATGAGTAAAAAGTGGGTTTTATTAACAGTACATGTTGGTGCTTCTTAAAGCTCAAAATAATAATAATAATAATGCGATTGCTACGAAGATGTTTGTCTGTTGTATTCTTGCTGTTTAACAGGCGTTCTCCACGGGACCTTAAATTTCTACTCCTCAACCACTACTTCAACACGTGCACACGATGTTCTACTTTTTTTCTGTTTGACTGGTTCCTTCAGGACAGACATGACCCTTTCAGTCTCCCAATTCGGTACCCGATGCCATTCTTCGATGCATCCTTTTGTTGTACTTGTGTGACTGTGGCCACTCGATGCTGTGTTGTTCAACTGTGACATTTGTACATTTCTTCACGTACCTAGCTAGCGCTATAATAAATGTCTACTATACTGGTTATCTATTTTGTGAACATTTATTTTTGTAAAGAACTCTGACTCAGATGCTCTCATAAACTTGTTATCTTTGATGTGAACATTTACTGTTGTAAAGCTCTCCGATACCTTCAGGTCTAGCTAGCGTTATATAAAACCACTAATTGTTAATTAAGAAATATACAAATGCTTTAGCGCAAACTTTAAATACCAAACATATATTTACATATACTATACCTAACAATGAAAATACCTAACCTGCGATACCCAACATTCCATACTAACCATATTTTCTTTCATAACTTATAATACCCTACATATCTACAGTACCTTACCCACCTAACTCTACCATACTATACTGTACGTCCTTTCCTACCTACCATATTTAACCTACCATACCCTTTTCACCTACCTACTCATATCTAACCGACCATACATAATCTACCCATTCTGTGTAATTTAACATACTTGGGTGGCATGCAGTGTTCCCCCTAAAAGATGTCCCTGCCCGCCAAGCAGCCTTCAAAATACTGTGCACTACAAGGCTCTAGGCGTGCACAGAGTTTATTCATAAGCGGTCTGTTTCCATATGGATGTGTTTTTCCTCCCATTTGCATCCGGTGGGAATCAACACTCCCTTGCTTTCTCTATGTAATGCAGAATAAATTGACATGCTGCTGCACCTTTTTACCCCATCAGCTACTGCACCTTTTTACCCCATCAGCTGCTGCATGAACATTTCTCCTGGTCTTAGTTATATAGCTGCAGTACAAGGCAGCCCCACAGCAAAAGATGACAAAGCATGGGACTCAGCTCAACTTCATAAATGTACGTGTCATTTACTATAGGACAAATGTGTAAGAAGCTTTGCTGAAAAGGAATATATCAGCATGAGATCTTTATTAATACTCTGTGTTGATAAGTGATGCAATGTTCTTTCACAAACCTCTTACTTGAAACTGGAAATAAAGAGTACAAAGACTATCAGTGTAAAAAGAATGGACTATTTACAAATGTAACTTTTGGTTTTCAGATAATGCGGCTTGCAAGGAAAGAAGATTCCAAACTTGCACGTGAGGAAGTGTGGGGCGTGCTGAAGTGTGTTTACCATTACAGTGCAAAGTAAATGTGTTTTTTTGGAAAGGATACATCTGCCCGTGGCAAACATACATGTTTGCACTGGCATTCTCTACCAAAAAGGGCACAACAGACCTAGCTGTCCCATGATGAACAGACCTTTTGCACAAACTCATAAATGGCGAAGTTAACGAAATAGAACTTTCGATAGGATGTTTCAAATACTGCTACTCTTGAAAAAATGGGACAGGAAGCAGCCTGTCCGCCTGGCAAGTTCTGCAGAAAGAAAAATAAGCTGTCAAAATTATGCACAGAAAAATGAAATGTTACGTTCCCTTGTTTCTTTCCAAGTGCCCACAACGTACCACATTGATAATGCCCGTGTGAAATGTGCCTCCTCCACCTGGGGAGAAGGAAAGTCAAGTGGCATTTGTACATGTCTCAGGGTACAGAGCAGATCTCATGTCCTTTACCAACGACTTTCTGAAATTACTTGTAGAACAAAGAAGAGGGTACAGACATCTAAAGAGACTGGAAGGGAGACAAATAGGTGGAAGGGAACGCCTGATAATTTCGTAGAGTACAAAGTGAAAAAAAAAATAGTTACTGAGAAATGGCCAGCATAGCCATTGATGATCGGATGCATTAAAGGGTTAAAGAAAACTCTTTTGGACTGGCTTTGAAATAACGATCGTGGGCTGGCCACAGATTCTGGGCACTGCGCCAAGACTAAACCATACACTACAACAGTTTTCTGCGGGTATGAACATAACTGGTTAAAAAAGAAATGTATTATTCACAGTGGAGAATGGAAGGGAATGCAAATTCTTAAATGCATATTAACAAAATAGGATGGAATAACTGTTACAATTTATAGTTGTTTAAAGTTCATTTAAAGGAGGCAAACATTTGCTTACAGGTCAGGTTACGCAATTGAAGGGAGGTAGCCAGAGTGCTCTGCATAGCATCACTTTCAGGAGAACAGTCTACAGCAGAAATATTAAAGGTTATTTCAGTGCGTTGAAAAGTGTGTCCCCGTTTCAAGTGCTAAGTATGCATTTGAACATATTGCCTCTGTCCCCACCATGACAACAATGCAAGTATTGAACTAAGATATGAATGATCTGGGTTGGGTTGGGTAGCCTGCGCTCCAATTATACAGAATGATGTATGTTGCTAAGGCCTATATGTCCGAGAAAATCGTAAAAGTACGGCGGGTAACACTACCCTCCATGCCTCTAGTTTACACCCCAGGCACACGATCCAAAGTATTCCCTATGGAGAAATCCTCAGGTTGAAAAGAATATGTAGTGTTGCTACTGACTTTGAGATATGTGTTAAAGACCTGCGCAGCCGTATGAAAGCCCGAGGGTACACAGAAAAAATGTTTAACCAAGCGCTAGTGAAATCCCAGGGCAGAACACGGGCCAGTCTATTAAGTCAAGCTTCTGAGAATATCGAATTGCCTGATGAGACATCAGATGTTACCAAACAGGAATGTCCCAGATTTATCACGGATTACAGTAGCCAACAAAACAAGATAAGGCAAATAATCAACCACCACTGGCCCACTGTACTAACCAACAGTGTACTAGGTAGTAGGTGATAAACCCCTGGTCACCTTTCGTCGGGCACTCAGTATGGAGCAGTGCTCGACCAGAGTAGTCCTGAGCTCAAACTCAAACCAAATTGGCTAATCAAGGAGGGATTCCGGAAATGCTCGACCTGTAGAGCATGTAATTTCGGAATTAATAAGACACACTATAAAACCCCCTTCAGTGATATTAAGATTCCAATTAAAGGTCAGCATACATGCAAAACGGAATATGCAGTATACGTACTGACATGTAACTATGGCCTCAATTATGTAGGCATTATGTAGGCAGCACTAAACAGCCAGTACATGTCAGGATTCTACAACACATTCACGCCATTTTACATTCAGATCCTGCATATCCGGTGGCACGCCATTTTTTGAGCTCACACAACAAAGATATCAATTGCCTAACTTATTATGTAGTGGCCTCAGTTCCCAAACCAAGGCGAGGTGGCAACCGCGAGCTCAAACTACGTCTACTAGAGTCACGAATGATCCTCGAATATGACAGTAAATGGCCGAATGGGCTTAACATTACAGAGGATCTTCGCCATTTCTTGTGATATGCTAACCTTCTTTGAACACTGAGTTTTCAGCACACTTATTGGATCTAGGAGCAAATCCCTCTAGATAGTCAGGTTCCCTGTTATCTAGTAGGCCAAATATTCCCTCCTAGGTGACCAGAGATAGTACATGTCCAGTCAGACAGTTGCGTGGCCAGTCAAGTTCCTTGTTGGCCACCCTTCCACTAATAGAATTAGCTCCTTACCGCCTCCAATTTTGTAAATATACACTGATTGTTATTTAACATCTAGCAAACACCTTTTATCAAATTTTGTATGATATTTATTAGCACTTTTTTACACCGGGTGTTTTTAAGCTATAAGGAATTTGACATATTGTAGTTTTAAGTTAGTATCAAATGTTTTTACAGTTTTTTTAGAGATATATAGAAGAACAGTGTCCTATCTCTAACTGTTAAGATTGCATTCATGCATTGAATACACAGGATACTTTGCAATATGTAGGTTTAGCACTTTATCCCCATTCCCCTCATGCACTTTAATATACTCCACTTGACGCAGGCTTGGAACCAGTCAAATTTGTTTATATTTACACTTATGGATCAGCCTAGGATCCTCCAGTCACTCCAATCAAATCACGTGTGAAATTTACGGTTTTTTATTAATGGATTTATCCCGGAATTGAGTATATGGAAAGCTTGCAAATAATAATTGTAGGTCTATATTATACAATTATTGCATAGTGTTGTATTTAGATGCATGTTGCCTTGAATAATGATTTTTAAGTTGTTATACACACTATTTGTTAATTCAAAAATCCCTTATTTTGCACTATACTCGTAGAGATAGGAGTAGTATGTCTTTCATTTTCATGACACTTTGACATCATGTGACTGGGCGGGCTGATTGGGTGTGCACTGCATTATAAAATCAAAAAATTCAAACTGGCTCACTTGCATGTGAACAAGGGCTTTTCAAGCCAGAAACGCGTAGTGCCCTCTTGCCTACCGACAATTTTGCAATAAAGAAAGAACCTGTGAAGCGCATTTGGTGGTCCGTCTCCTCTGTTGCCTTGCCGACCTGACTCCCGTCTGACTCGGAAGTGGTGATATATATATATTTATATATCCAAAGCAAAGCACTGGGTCCTGCTGGGATTCTTCTCCCGGGCCAGGTAGCGCATAGAAATTGGCGGACCACAGAAAGCCGATACCATATAATCCAGGGATCGCCTCACGGCAACAAACATATGCGCACTCAGGAATCCATAGTTAGCATCAAAGGTTTATTTTCAGGTTAACACGCTACGCGTTTCGACACCAATGTGTCTTGATCACACGTGATATATATATATATATATATATAAGTCAGGTTAGGTATCTGGCCATCCCCAAAAGCACAATGTTTTCATTCTTCTTTTACTTTTGAAGATAATATACTTTTTAGGTTCTTTCCTTCATTCCCCTACAGAGTGGAATGCTAAATGTTTTCACCCTCTCATATCTCTCATATCTGGTTGGAAAGCTCCACTGGTGCAAATACGTTCTATAATTCTAACAATTTGGCCCACACATTGCACCACTACTGATTTCCCACTGACTTCTCACCTAGCAATGGGTCATAGACAGGGAGTGTTTGGTAAAGAGTAATGCATGTGTGCTAGTGGCACATAATTATGCAGAGTTGCAGGAAATATAACAAATTATATTGTAAGGTGAATGGGGTAAACTACTTTTTGACGCAGTGCATTCGCCAGGGGCTATAAAGGATTGGACAAAGAGTAGTAATATTATGTTTATTTATTGATCTTTAGTAATGAATGTATGCCAATGCAGAAGGATAGTGTGCTTTGGATACTGTGCTTCGTATTATGATGTTTTAAGTTGCACAATATCATTATATAAGATCTTTAAAATAGAATTTCTGATTATGCCAGGGCTCCTTCCATAGTAGGGTTTGAATACTAACTATTACCTTATGCTGACACGTTAACACAGATATACATACAGGGGCTGAAGGTAATGGTAAGAAAAGTTACAGGACTGAAATGCCTTTTGGAGTATTTGCAAAACTACTAACTTGCACGTTTTAAGGGTTTTCACCAACTCTTTCTCTGAAACATGTTTCCATGCTGAGACAGGTTGGATTTTTACTCTACAAAGTGGCAGACATAATACTTCTTCAGAGGTTGAATAAAAGCAGGGGTGTAGATTTTCGCATGAGCATAACTACACCTGCATAGTTGCTCATGCTTAAATGCAGTTCGCAAATGTTTTCTAGGAGTACTATTTCTTGGCCTACTTCTGTAAAGTCTTGTGAATTAACAACAGTTGCATATCTGCACTTAATAAAAGAACGTGGGTGCACTTTATTTCATAACTGGGCACCTAATTAGGTCTGACATTAACAATGACCTTCTGTGTTTATTAAAATGTTGTCTCTCACCCTCTCTCTCCATGAGGCGATTCCTCACATCAACAGGCCAACAAATACAACACGCACAGTTGATAAGTGACCTCCAAGAATTACTAAGACCATCCAAAGTGGTCATAATAAAATGTGCAAAAACAACAGTTGATGGACAGAATGCAGAACAATGTCATACATTCACCCCAGTACAGAGATCTGGGCCTAAATCCATCGTTTTTTTGCACTCCACACCACCCCAGTTCAGACATGGCAATATGCAAATCACCCTTGATCCTGTGCTTCATGGGAACAGTCCAGCCATGTCTTAATAACGATGGATTAAACCCAGATCTGTGACTCGGGGGTGAATGTTTTGCCATTGTGCAACATTCCGTCCATCATCTTGTGTGTTTTGCTGTTCACCCTATGTGGGAAGGGTATGCCCAGACGTGGGTCCCTTGCTCACTACGCCACTGGAGTCAAGCTATCCTGGCTGAAGACGGCTGATAGCCAGAAACCGGTCCTAGGATGCTTGATTCCGGTCCAGGGAAGACATGACTTGGCAGTTCAGTCTGGACTGTTCCCATGAGGCACAGGGTCAAGACTGATTTGCATATGGCCATGTCTGAACTGGGGTGGCTTGGTGAGCAAAATAACGATGGATTAAACCCAGATCTGATCTGTGACTGGGGGTGAATGTTTTGCCATTGTGCAACATTCCGTCCATCATCTTGTGTGTTTTGATAATAAAATGTGCAGTGCACACATCAAAAGATTATGTATCGAAGGGCAAGGCATTTATTGATGGGGAAGAAAAGAGAGTAGCACTGACAGGCTTCCAGTTAGCAATGGTACAAATAACAAGCAGCGAGAAGAACACTAAAGATAACAGTGACTCATTACACTCTGACCCAATAAATATTCAGAGGAAGGTAGAGGAGGATGAAAGAGGAATGGGTCAAAGGAGGATGTGTGCAAACAAGAAGGGTTTATGGACAGGGCCCCATTGGAAGATATGCCTGCCTTCAGCAATGCTTCCTTTCATCACACGCCTTTTTTCATGGTGCCTCACATTTTGGCCGAGATGGCATGATCAGATTGTTTTCCATATGTTGGTAGAACTCCAAGTTCTGCCAAATAGCAGAAAGACTTTGCAGACAATGCACTGTTTGCGCACAATACAATACAATACTGGAAAGGGTACACCAACTGCACCTCGTCATTTCCCTCCTCCCCACAGACCATTGGAAAGCCTACAGATGGACTCCACAGACATGCCCTCCACCCACAAGTACAAATATGTTTTGGTAATAGTGTGCATGTCCAGCAAGTGGACGAAAGAGTATCCCACCAAGAACTGTGATGCAGAGACTGAGGCCAAATGCCTTCTAAAAGAACTCCTTCCGAGATTTGGGATTCCATCCCTCCAGAGCTTAGATAATGACCCAGCGTTAATCTCCCATATGATAGCGGAACTATGAAAGGGGTTTGGGGTCACACAGAAATTACATTGCGCCTATCACCCACCCGCAGCGGGTGCGGTGGAGAGGAAGAATGGGGTGTTGAAGAATAAGATCGGAAAAATTAGTGCATCAACTGAACTTTCATGGGTAGATGCACTACCACTAGCCCTGCTGGCAATGAGAAGCACGCCAGATAGGGTAACAAAGCTCAGCCCCCACTAAATAGTACTTGGCTGCCCTATGAACATTGTAGGCCATATGTCCACACCCTCCACTATCAATAACAGACGACCTGCTTTTATGTTTTTGCAAGAAATTAAGAGACCTTACGTTATCTTCACCGCCAGGTTCTGAAGGCTCTTCCAGAAGCAGCAACTCCACCGCCACATGACTTGCAGCCTGGTTATTGGATCTGGCTAAAGTCCCACACCCGAAGGGCACTGCCTCCAGCCAAAGTGGAAGGGACCACACCGGATCATCCTAACTACAGCAACAGCAGTAAAGTGCCAAGGTTTGACATCATGGATCCACCGCTCCCACACCAAGAAAGCAGAAGGGCCAGACAGCAGAGAATAAGCTCCACCAGCACCACCAGCGACATCTGAGGCACCTCTCAGGTACAACCTTTGAATCACCACGCAAGACAAGACCAATGGGAAATAAGAGGCAGATATCAGCTAGGGGCAGGCTAGGCCTCCAACAGAAGACACCAGAGACAGTCACCTACTGCAGACTATAAGTCCAGGCCTCTAGGTATCACTCCTCCAAAGACGTCTGTCTGCCTTTCAAGGGAGTGACAACTGTCATGTGCTAGTAACCTCTGACAGTACACCATCAAGGTACCAACGTTTTCTTCTAAATGGTTCACCGGCGTCTGCACCAATAGACCCCTAGGAGGTGCAGAGCCCACTAGTTAGAGTTGCTGGTGATGCTCCGATTAGGCACATAGCGGTGCATCACCCGCTAGTTAGATATCAAGGACAAGGCTTTGGAATTTCATAGAACTGAATTGAACACTTGGTTAAGGGTATGCAACGACTTAAGTTGACCACAATTACGACAAATGCCAGCAACAAGATCTGGAAGGCTTAGATCTATACAGGTGAGGGTAGAAGAGTAACCCCTAATAATTCATGTAAGGTTATTGTGTCCTGAAATAAAATTAAATAGTGTGCTGGAACTAACTCTATCAAATCCTCTGCTATTGAGTGGGTTAAGAGACCTTATCTTGCAAGACATCGCAGACATGCAACTTGACATTTTTGATTGCATGATTTATGCAATAGAAGAGATTGGATCTGGTCTTATCAAAGACATTAACTGAACAAGTGAAAGAAAGGAACAATGCCAAGTACGAGAAGAACAGGCTGAAAATAGCCATCATTGTTAGAAGCAATATTGACATCAGTCCCAGGGATAATAATGACTGCGCTGATATTTGCAAAGGACATTGAAATACCATTCATCTATGGCCGGCAGGGAGGTGAGAGGTTAGAAGATAGTAATTTGGTATCAGATGAAGCAATGTAGAAGCCATCTTTCTTGTATCATACCAAATGCTGTAAGCTTTTAGGCCCTGCTAAGTTGACATAAAACGCAGTGCACAAATGCTTGTACTTTTCTAGGTTTGATCAAGAATAATACGTGGCAGGGAAGATGCTCATGTAGACACAGACATTTCAGCATAGCACATTTTGCAATATGTCTAGTCTTTTCTATTATGTTGCAATTATTAACTGGAAAAGCACCAGACTTCTATCTTACATTACAGTGGAATGTCCCAGAAGCTGCCCACTTGGGTCACGTGGTCAGCAACAGTATGGTTCGGATCTTACATGGTATTCGACTGTTTCAGACCCTTGCTAATTGGTCAAATGAGTAGGGCTTAATTTGTGCTACGTAGGTGATGATGCCGCATCCTTTGTGGTTTTGGCCTATAAAAGCTGTCACCAATGTCACATCTTTGGGCATTCAGTACTTATATTAATCCATCTTAATGGTGAGGAGCCTAAGAGGGCAAGATTGGAGTGGCTCAAAGGGAGTGTCCATTAAGTAAGATCCAAATTAAGGTCTTATTGAGGCAAAACAAAGGGAACTGGGGGGAAACAGGTTGTAGACCTTTAAGGAACCCCTTTACCAATAGGGGACTTGAAGAGAGACGGCTTATCTGGCATTCACAGGATGGTAGATAAATACCCATTCAAGGTGCCCAATGCAGAGCCCTACTGGGCTAGGGTATGGATAAACAAAAGAACCTGGGAAAGGGGAGCACATAAGGGATCAATCTATTTCTCAGCACACCATGCCACAAATGTATTCCAACAGCAGGCATATACTGTCTTGGTGGGGGAACGCCTGGCTGCCAAGATGACATTACAGACTTCGGGTGGAATGACTAAATTGTCAACTGTCACCGCATAATCTCCAAGCATGGAGGCGGAGCGTTGACAGGTTCAGGTGGAGAACCCTCCCCATATGCTAAGACAGAAGAGCCTTCTGAAGGGGTAGTCTGATCAGAGGACCGATAGCCATGCTAAACAACTCAGAATACCAGACTCTCCTGTCCCAGTCCAGAGCTACAAGGATGACTTGGGCCAGTCATTCCTGATCTTCTTGAGAACTCTGGGCAGGAGTGGTATTGGCGGAAAGGTGTACAGTAGGTAGGAGGACCAAAAGTATCTCAGTGCGAAAGCCACCTTGGAAACTCCAACACGCAGCAGTGCTGACAATGCACCTGCTCGGTGGTGGTGAATATATCTAACCAAGGCTCTCCCCATTGCTGAAAAGGACCTTGTAAAACCTCCAGATAGTGATGCCATTCGTGACCTGCTAGGAATTTTTAGCTGAGTTTGACCACATTGGCATTCAGAGAGCCCACCAGGCAAATGCCTTGATGTTCCAGCCATGTTCAGAGACGCATGGCCTCTTGACAAAGGTTCCACAACCCCACCCCCTCTGTTTAGTGCAGTACCACATGACAGCAGTGTTGTCCATGAACACCTCCACTAGCCTTCCCTTGATGGAGGGTAGAAAGGCTTTTAATGGCAGTCCGATCAGCAGGAGCTCCAACAGGTTTATGTAGAGCCCATATTCCGCAGGAGACTAGAGGCCTTTAATCTTCACCTCTACCAAATGGCCACCTGAGCCCAGGAGTGACACATCTGTCACTACTGTCAGATATGATTGGGTAAAGGGAGAGGGGTCTGCTGCTGACCCAATCACAGTTTGTTAGTGCCCTCCGAGATCTGGACTATGTCAGAGATATTTTCCTGATGCTGTGCCCACTGGAACTTTAAGTTACACTGCAGCGCTCACATATGCCAGCGCCCTTTGTGTCACAAGCAAGATGTAGGAGGCCCTGAGGCCCAGCAGTCTTAGACTCAGTCTCACAGATACCCAGGATAGAGGCAGAAACTTCTATATCATAGCCTGAATATCTTGAATTTGCCGTTCGGGAGAATAAGCCAGAAACTGCACTGTTTCCAGAACAGATCTGATGAAAGGAGGCATCTGAGAAGGGTTAAGGTGTGACTTCAGCATGTTGTCCCATGAACCCGAGTGCAGGATTCCTGTCGTAGCCTGGCCGTGGGAGGCAGCTGCCTGGGACAAACCAGCCTTCAAAAGTCAGTTGGCAAGGGGAAGAGTGGCACTCCTGATTTCAACAGATGAGCAGCAACTACCATTACCTTGCTGAACACCATAGGGTCACTTTTAAGGACAAAGGGGAGCACAGCAAACAAAGTACTTGTGACCTACTGTGAACCACAAGTAACATGGAAGTATGCATTCTGCAAGTCCTATGCTACCATACAGTCTCCGAGGTGCATGTCAGACACAACTTCTGTAAACATGAGCATCTTCACTTTTTCCTTTTTCAAGAAGAAACTGAGAGGACGCAGGTATCGGATTGGACAAAGGACTCCATCATTCTTAGGCACCAAAATGTAACGAGACTAGCAACCACAAGCTTTTTCTGATGAAGACACCCCACTATGGCTACCAGGGGCATACAGTAAAGTTTTGGATATGGAAATCACCTATCAACCAAAACACTGAGTTTGTTCACATAGGAAACACCCTTACTAATAAAATACTTGAGCAGGACAACATTCACAAAGTTAGAGCTGATCAAAGTGTACATACCTCAGATCTAGTCCCCAAGCAAAGAAATGACGCTACAGATGCCTGGGTATTTCTCTAAAACTGTAATTGAGCATATGCACAGGAAAACTATTCTCTATGCTGATATTGGCCAAGTCGTTTTTAGGTCTCGTGGCGATTACAGCGCGAAGCGCTGTCTCGCCAGAGACCTATAGTAATCAATCAATCAATCAGTGACACTTATAAAGCGCGCTACATACCCGTGGGGTCTCAAGGCGCTGGGGGGGGGGGAGCCGCTACTGCTCGAACAGCCAGGTCTTCAGCTTCTTCCTGAAGGAGAGGTGGTCTTGGGTCAGGCGCAGGTCTGTCGGGAGGGAGTTCCAGGTCTTGGCGGCCAGGTGGGAGAAGGACCTTCCTCCTGTAGTCGCTCTTCGGATGCGGGGGACGGCGGCGAGGGCGTGGTTGGCTGATCGGAGGTGGCGTTTGGGAGCGTAGAAGTTGACTCGGCTGTTGAGGTAGCTCGGGCCTTGGTCGTGTAGGGCTTTGTGTGCGTGGGTGAGGAGGCGGAAGGTGATTCTTTTGTTGACGGGGAGCCAGTGAAGGTCTCGCAGATGTCCGGAGATGTGGCTGGTTCGTGGGATGTCGAGGATGAGTCTGGCTGAGGCGTTCTGGATCCGCTGGAGTCTCTTCTGGAGCTTGGCGGTGGTCCCGGCGTAGAGGGCGTTGCCGTAGTCCAGTCGGCTGGTGACGAGGGCCTGGGTGACGGTCTTCCTGGTCTCGGTGGGGATCCACCAGAAGATCTTCCGTAGCATGCGTAGGATGTTGAAGCATGCCGAGGAGACGTTGTTGACTTGCCTGGTCATGGAGAGGGAGGAGTCCAGGATGAAGCCCAGGTTGCGTGCATGGTCTGTCGGTTTGGGTGCGGTGCCCAGGGCGGGAGGCCACCAGGAGTCGTCCCAGGCGGAGGGAGAGGAGCCCAGGATGAGGACCTCCGTCTTGTCCGAGTTCAGTTTCAGGCGGCTGGTCGTCATCCACTCGGCTACCTCTTTCATCCCTTCGTGCAGGTTGGCTCTGGCGGCGGCGGGGTCGTTGGTCAGGGAGAGGATCAGCTGGGTGTCGTCGGCGTAGGAGATTATGCTGAGGTTGTGTTTGCGTACGATGGCCGCGAGGGGGCTCATGTAGACGTTGAAGAGGGTGGGGCTCAGAGATGATCCTTGGGGGACGCCGCAGATGACTTCGGTGGCCTCTGACTTGTACGGTGGTAGGCGGACTCTCTGTGTTCTCCCGTCGAGGAAGGAGGTGATCCACTCCAGCGCCTTGTCCTGGATTCCGACGTTGCTGAGGCGCCGTACTAGGGTGCGGTGGCAGACCGTGTCGAATGCCGCGGAGAGGTCTAGGAGGATGAGGGCCGCTGTTTCTCCATTGTCCATCAGGGCTCGGATGTCGTCGGTGGCGGCGATGAGGGCGGTCTCGGTGCTGTGGTTGGCTCGGAAGCCGGACTGTGAGGGGTCGAGGGATCAATTCGTCTCGAGGAAAGCGGCCATCTGCTTGTTGACGGTCTTCTCGATGACTTTGGCTGGAAACGGGAGGAGCGAGATGGGGCGGTAATTCTTGAGGTCGGTGGGGTCCGCTGTTGGTTTCTTGAGTAGGGCGCTGAGTTCGGCGTGTTTCCAGCTCTCGGGGAAGATGGTGGTGTCGAGGGATGTGTTGATGATGTCTCGCAGGTGGGGTGCGATGACAGCGTCGGCTTTGTTGAAGACGTGGTGAGGGCAGGGGTCGGTCGGTGATCCGGAGTAACCGTCTCTGCTTCCCAGGAGACGGAGATGGGCACGCGCAGCTTCAGAAATCGGATCGGCGCAGGCCACGTGCGTGTGTGTGCACATCTCCTGTCTCCCTTGCAAGCTGCAGCCCGTCAATACGCATGCACCGAAGTCACAGCACACTAGCACCTGCCCGACCAAGTAACTCTCCCCTGTCAATTACTCGTGCCCACATACAAAATCCCTCCGTGATGGCCGACGCCGACCCCACATACAAAATCCCTCCATGATGGCCGACGCCCCCCCACATACAAAATCCCTCCGTGATGGCTGACGCCCCCCCCCCCTCACCTGCGCAGCGATCCTGACTGCCTCTCCGGTTCCACAGCTGCCGAGACAGGGCCTCCGCCCGTGTACAGCCCCTATTACCTGGAGCTAGCAGCACCGAACACGGCCAAGCGTCACTGCGCGAACCGTCTGACGTCACTGGCAGACATTTCTGGTTATAATCTTGAATGGATCTTTAACTTGCTAGTGTGCAATTTCCACCAGGAGTACCTATACGTAGTTTTAACTACTTTCATGCTACTCGATTATGTAGTTTACGTTGTTCTATTGTAAAGCGCTCTGACACCTCTGGGTAAAGTTTGCGCTATATAAAAATGCACAAATAAATAGATAGATAAAATGGATGCTCAAACTACTGGGGGTGCCCTAGACGAGAGTCTTCCCTCTTCAGCTCCGAGCCTACCGAAAAAAATTCTCAGGGGAAGCAGGAGCGAGACGGCTGACCCCGGAAACCGTGGAGTGTGAGCGGCTCGCTCCCTCCCAGGGACTCCCTCTGGCCTGTCGAGGTGTCACAAACACAGTTAACCACGATGTCGGGTACGAATACTCTCACACTGTCACCGCTCACGCTCACCCCTTCATCCAGCCTTCAACCTCCTTTCCTCCCAGACTCCTTTAACCCCTCCCATTCTGTTGTCCTCAAATCCATCCCGCTCCCAGATGCCAAAGACCAGCTGCCCACAAGGCACTATTGTTCTCTCTAGTAGTTCCAGCGAAGGCCACTAAAATCCACTTTCATTCCCTTCGTGAGTCTCTTCTCTCCCAGTCTAAGTCACGGTGTCCCATATGGCTTGCCCCCTTAGCGCTGTCAGCGTTCTTATGGCGGTGTAAAGAAGCGCTATACAAAAAACATTGTTCTCTTGAAGTGCCAGTCTGTGCGATATCAGTCAGTCATGGACTGCACTGCAGCGTCGCCCGAGGCCAGAGTGACAATTGGGTGCAAGGACGTCAGGCCCGAGCTGCGCTGCCTCTGAGCCACACGCTCCGCTGGTGCCGAACTGAGCTGGGCCCGCGAAGCGCTACACTGCTCCGAGTGACACTGAAGTGCACGGCCTCTGTCCTGCACCGCAGTGGCAGAAGTTCTGAGCTGCATTAACACAATTCCTGTGTGGTAGGTACACCAGCTTCATTCACACAAAGCCATGGGCTGAACCCACACGAGAACAGAGTTGCAATTTCTACACTGAACTGCAGGGACAGCACAGACACGGCCTTGAACCAAACGGGCGCTGGCCCAGTAACAGGGAGTCACATCTCCCAATTCCTGTTGAAAATAGATTTTATATGAAGCGAGGAGAGGGTGTGTAAGGTGGGTAGGAGGGATTTCATATTATACAAACAAAAACAACCTGCACAGTGCAAATCCCATGACACAAAAATACAGCAGAAAAGGTAAATAAAAAATGCTTTATCGACAACCACCCCAATGCCTGTGACACCACCACCCCATCCCCGCCCTGCCCCGTCGCCTTGGGTTCTCTTCACACACCAGTACTCTTCACACATTAGGAATAATGTTCCAGGGCTCCGGGGTCCTCGCAGATAGATCCATCTCCCCGACAGCCTATAGCCCTCTCCAGACCCCACTGCCATATTCTACATCCCGCTTCCTTATCCCGCACCCCAGTGCCTGCCCCACAGCACACAGTTCTCCAAGGTCCCCAGTTACCACTTACTTTCAAAGATCTACCTACAGAACTGCTTTTAGGCCAGAGCAATGCTCTCAGGACTCCGCACATCCCAAAGCACACAGAGGCCCCTGCAAAGCCCATAGCGCAGACCCCCAAATAGTGCTGGGAATGGAGGGATGGGTTAGCAGCAGAATTCGACCTCTCAGGGACGCAGCAACCCCCCAACTGCCCTCTTAAGCCTAGCGCTAGCCTGTCACTCTAAGGGTGTGCAGTGTGACGGGTGAAATGGCCCCAGAGTGACTATCACATCAGGAGCAGAAGGAAATGATGGGCGTAGATCTCGGAGGCGTAGAGCAGTGGTGTTACACAAAATAATGTACCACCACCCTAAGGAAAATGTAATGAGGGCACCCTAGTGTCTCACATATCTCACAGATACTCATTAGCCTTGGACTGAATGAACCATTTAAGGGTTGGGGCGCGGGGACCGCAGGGGCCTGGGTTTCGGACACGTATTAGAGAAATTTGAAGGTGCCACCTGAACGCGAGGTGTCGCCTTTCACCTCAGGGAAGAATGGGATAGGCCACCAGGTCGCCCCATTTGAAACAATTATCAGCACTTCCCCTTTAGATGCATTGTACCAAAGGCAATCACTGTTGTTCCCAGAGTGGCTTCAGTATAATCAGTGTCATTAAGTAGGTACAAACATTATGCAAAACAGGGCACATTTCTGCCAAGATTACCCTCATATGTTAAAGATGACAATGACTACTTCTCTGCACATTAAGATTTGCCCCGTCACTCACCAATTCAAAGTTTAAAATAAAAATTGATGCAACGCATTGTCATACACATTGCCAATAACAAACTTTAATGCTGCGAGACCTATTGCATTGTAAATGCTTGTTAATTGTAGTTGAGGAGATATGAGACAAAGGAAAAGTATTTATCTTGTGCACTGATAACACAACAAGACTCCTACCTTTCTGGAGGAACACATCAAGCTGATCAATGCACAGGGCCTTCAGTTCTCGCTCGCTCTTATCTTTTTTCACTAGTGCAAGGACGTATTTTGCCAGAGCCGAAGGATCTGCATCGCAGCTGAAAAATAAGTACACCTCATTCAGCAACAAAAGAAAACCAACAAACTCAAAATGACGTTATATAACAGTAAAATGTGGTTGTAAGACAGAAACTGGCAGGTGTCAACTTATCAACAGTCTCCTCCTACATGAGCACAAGAGCACAACCTCTTTCTAGAGAATCCTACCCTCAATGGCCTTCCCTCCTAACTGCCTATGGGGAGGAGGGGCAAACTAAGGTTATAGAACTCACTCTCCCTCCCTCACCCTCTCCCCCTCTCCCTCCCTCACCCTCTCCCCCTCTCCCTCCCTCACCCTCTCCCCCTCTCTCTCCCCCTCCCTCTCCCCCTCCCTCTCCCCCTCCCTCAGTCTCCCTCCCTCAGTCTCCCTCCCTCAGTCTCCCTCCCTCAGTCTCCCTCAGTCTCCCTCCCTGTCTCCCTCCGTCCCACACTCTCCGTCCCACTCCCTCCCTCTCCCTCCCCTCTCTCTCCCTCCCTCCCTCAGTCTCCCTCCCTCAGTCTCCCTCCCTCAGTCTCCCTCCCTCAGTCTCCCTCAGTCTCCCTCCCTGTCTCCCTCCGTCCCACACTCTCCGTCCCACTCCCTCCCTCTCCCTCCCCCTCTCTCTCCCTCCCACAGTCTCCCACAGTCTCCCTCAGTCTCCCTCAGTCTCCCTCAGTCTCCCTCAGTCTCCCTCAGTCTCCCTCAGTCTCCCTCAGTCTCCCTCTCTCCCTCCCTCAGTCTCCCTCTCTCCCTCAGTCTCCCTCTGTCTCCCTCTCTCCCTGTCTCCCTGTCTCCCTGTCTCCCTCCCTCTCCCTCACTCCCCCTCCCTCACTCCCCCTCCCTCTCCCACTCCCCCTACCTCCCTCACTCCCCATCCCTCTCCCTCCCTCACTCCCCATCCCTCACTCCCCCACCCTCTCCCTCCCTCACTCCCCCCTCCCTCACTCCCCCTCCCTCTCCCTCCTTCCCCCTCTCCCTCCCTCACCCCCTCCCTCCCCCTCCCTCTCTCACTCCCCCTCCCTCTCCCTTCCTCCCTCCCCCTCCCTCCCTCAGTCTCCCTCCCTGTCTCCCTCCCTGTCTCCCTCCCTGTCTCCCTCCCTGTCTCCCTCCCTGTCTCCCTCCCTGTCTCCCTCCCTCCCTGTCTCCCTCCCTCCCTCCGTCTCCCTCCCTGTCTACCTCCCACTCTCCCTCCTTCTCCCCTCCCTCACCCTCACCCTCACTCAGTCTCCCTCCCTCCCTCCCTCTCCCTCAGTCTCCCTCCCTGTCTCTCTCCCTCCCTCTCCCTCTCTCCCTCTCCCCCCCTCCCTCCCTCACTCCCCCTCCCTCACTCCCATTCTCTCTCCTTCCCTCCCCCTCCCCCTCCCTCCCTCTTCCTCAGTCTCCCTCCCTCAGTCTCCCTCACTCTCCCTCTCTCCCTCCCCCCCTCTTCCTCAGTCTCCCTCCCTCAGTCTCCCTCACTCTCCCTCTCTCCCTCCCCCCCTCTTCCTCAGTCTCCCTCCCTGTCTCCCTCCCTCACTCCCTCTCTCTCCCTCCCTCTCTCCCTCTCCCTCCCTCACTCCCATTCCCCTCCCTCTCCCTCCCTCCCTGTCTCCCTCCCTCAGTCTCCCTCCCTCCCTCCCCCTCAGTCTCCCTCCCTGTCTCCCTCCCTCAGTCTCCCTCCCTCAGTCTCCCTCAGTCTCCCTCCCTGTCTCCCTCCGTCCCACACTCTCCGTCCCACTCCCTCCCTCTCCCTCCCCCTCTCTCTCCCTCCCTCAGTCTCCCTCAGTCTCCCTCAGTCTCCCTCAGTCTCCCTCAGTCTCCCTCAGTCTCCCTCCCTCACTCCCTCCCTCTCCCTCCCTTACTCCCCCTCCCTCCCTCACTCCCCCTCCCTCACTCCCAATCCCTCTCCCTCTCCCTCCCTCCCTCTCCCTCCCCCTCAGTCTCCCTCCCTCCCCCTCCTTCCCCCTCCCTCCCTCTCCTTCCCCCTCCCTCCCCCCCTGCCCTCCCCCTCTGCCCCTCCCCCTCCCTCTCCCCCTCCCCCCTCCCTCCCTCTACCTCTCTCACCCTCACCCTCTCCCTCACCCTCCCTCCCTCCCTGTCTCCCTCCCTCACTCCCTCCCTCTCCCTCCCTCCCTCCCTCACTCCCAATCCCTCTTCCTCTCCCTCCCCCTCCCTCCCCCTCCCTCCCTCTCCCTCCCCCTCCCTCCCTCTCCCTCCCCCTCAGTCTCCCTCCCTCCCCCTCCTTACCCCTCCTTCCCCCTCCTTCCCCCTCCCTCCCCCACTGCCCCTCCCCCTCTCACCCTCACCCTCTCCCTCACCCTCCCTCTCTCCCTCAGTCTCCCTCCCTCTCCCTCAGTCTCCCTCCCTCTCTCTCCCTTCCTCACTCCCCCTCCCTCCCTCCCCCTCAGTCTCCCTCCCTCTCTCTCCCTCCCTCCCTCCCCCTCAGTCTCCCTCCCTCTCTCTCCCTTCCTCACTCCCCCTCCCTCCCTCCCCCTCAGTCTCCCTCCCTCTCTCTCCCTTCCTCACTCCCCCTCTCTCTCCCTTCCTCACTCCCCCTCCCCCTCCCTCTCCCTCTCCCTCTCCCCCTCCCTCCCCCTCCCCCTCCCTCTCCCCCTCCCTCCCCCTCCCCCTCCCTCTCCCTCTCCCTCTCCCCCTCCCTCTCCCTCCCCCTCCCCCTCCCCCTCCCTCCCCCTCCCTCTCCCCCTCCCCCTCTCCCTCCCTCCCCCTCCCCCTCCCCCTCCCTCACCCCTCCCCCTCCCTCCCCCTCGCACCCTCTCCCTCACCCTCCCCCTCCCCCTCCCTCCCCCTCGCACCCTCTCCCTCACCCTCCCCCTCCCCCCTCCCTCCCCCTCGCACCCTCTCCCTCCCCCCCCCTCACCCTCCCCCTCCCCCTCCCTCCCCCTCCCTCCCTCCCTCCCCCTCTCTATGAGGAATCCCATACAACCTACACCTGGTGCTGTAGAAATTTCTGTGGCACAGTCTGTCCAGAATCCCTGTACTAAGACAGAACTAATGGCAGTGAAGAAGGAAATACAAGACACACGTAAAAATACCAAGGGATTTTATGGTAACTTGGAACAGGCTTCTAATACCGGCCCAATGGCATTGAAAGATGTAGAAATGTTGTTTGGTTATGTGGTACTGAGAGAAATTTGGCAAGAAATAAGGAACCAGTATTATCCTGCCTTTATTATAAACTGGCAACAACTAATGTAGAATGAGAAAAATAGGAGAGCAGGCGATTTGTCACACCAAAACATATTACAATTGCCATAGAATTTTATTAGAAAGATGCAGGAAATCCTGCAGAGAGAAAAGGTATATTGGGATAGGATGACGGCATGTAAACAGAAAGAGGGCGAAGAAGTAACAGACTTCTTTTCCAGATTAGAAGTATTTAAATCACATAGTGGACAGGATTTTAGTACAGTGGCCATATTTTTGTCAATCAATTTGTTAGCAATATGATACCAGAATTAGGTGAGGCCATTCGAACATATGAAAGCACTTGGACTGCAAAAACCCTAACTGAACTATTCACAATGTGTAATTAACAAGGGAACCCAATTGTAATGTTCAGGGACCTTGGGTAGTAGTATGATACAATTACAAAATAGTCCCCGACAGGGGAGTTTCACGCAGAAAACAATGAATACAGGTCTGAAATCAGTGCTATATTAAAGCTGCTCAGCAGGACGGAAAATGTAATAATGTATCAAATCACATAAAACACTAGAATAAAGTGAGACACAATCCTGCGTCCAACGCAACATATATAACAAAGACACAAATGAACAGAAATTCACAAATTCAGAAAAAGGTTCAGGCAGGACACAGAATGCTTGTAACTTGCATAAAGAGATGCAACAAGCAAACAATATGTAGAGACACCGTTACACCACAGTAGTTAATTCAATTGCGTTTACAGTGCATATAAGGTCAACGGCGTTCCGATTCCGTATAAACAATATTGAGATCATCATCAGGAAGTAAATATTACATGCCTGGGGGAATTTTAGCCAAACGTAATAGCAGGAGGCAAGCAATGAGGCAATTGCGATAATGTCAGGAAGGGGTTACTGCAGCCACAGAGAGATACTTCGAGATCACCGAGCGTCTTGGCGCATAGCAAAGGAGGTAGGGTGGGATTGGGGCAATTCCCAATTGAGGGTACTGGTATGGAGAGGCGCAGTAACCTAATTACACGAAGAGCGGCAACCAATCCAATTTGGAAATATGAAAGGTGCGGTGAGTCACGCAACAATGATGCGAGTACCCCTGAGCTGGTACAATGACCTGTGTATCCTTCGGTATACTATTGCTTGTTGCATTTCTTTATACAAGTTGCAAGCATTTTTTCGTCCTGCCTGAGCCTTTTTCTGCATTTGTGAATTTCTGCTCCAAGGTAAGTCCTATGTGTTTTGTCAGGCACCACAAGGGTACACTGAAAGACCCAGTATCTATAGTAAGGCTCTCAAAAGACAATTAGATAATTGCACAATTCTCAGGGCATAACATTATTGCAATGTGTTGAGGATTTATTAAATAGGAGCGGACTAAAGATAATTGCAAAAAGGGTACACATGATTTTTTGAAATTTTTGGCTTTGCATTGACAAGGTTTCCCCAGCAAATTTGCAATTTTGTCAAGGGGGAGGAAGTTATCACATTATAAAATAAAGGCAGTTCAAAATATACACCAGCCTAAAAAGCAGAAACATATTAGCGCATTTGTGGGTATGGTCTCTCTTTTGCAGACAATGGATACTGAATTTCTCTTTGCTGGCGAAACCATTGTTCTCTCGGACTCACAAGGAAGTGGAAGATCCATTTCCTTGGGACGCAGCACACCAACAAAGCTTTATGCTTTAAAAAAAAGCTTTTTGTAATGTATCTGCTTTGGGTACACCTGATTATATTAAAACGTTTTGATTTGTTTGTGCATGAGAACGAAGGTTGCACTTAGGCTGTACTGACACAGAAACCTGAGAAAAGAACAGAGAGTGGACCTATTTTTTCTTAACGCTGGACCCGGTAGCAAGAGGCCTACCGAACTGCCTTAGAAACATTTCTGCAGTGGCGACTGCATTAAAAATGGCAGATTCAATTATTCTTGAACACAAGGTTTCGGTTTATGCCCCTCATTCAGTTGATATTCAATTGAATAAAACAAATACTCAGCAACTGACTTATGCCAGATTGACACATTATGATTAAATAATAATGGTTGCTAATGTTACTTTGGAACAGTGTAATACAATTAGTCAAGCAACTCTGATGCCTCTTCCTTTGGAACAGGATGAGGTACAGCACGATTGTGTGATTGTTACTAAACTGAAACAAAGGGTCTGGTGGACGTGCCAATGCAAATTGTTGAAGACACCTTATTTGTTGACGGCTCCTGCTTAAAGAAGCCGGATGAGACTACCTCTGCAGCCATATATTGGATTGCCACTAATAATAATGTAATAGAAACATGTAAGACAACACCAGTCAGCCTAGGCCGCCGATTTAATAGTTTTAACTAGGGCATGGGAGCTGTTGTAAGGACTGGTTGCGTATATTTACACGGACAGACAATATGCATTTGGCGTTGCACATAATTTCGGCCACTTGTGGGCCTAAAGAGGATTAATGACCTCTAGCGGAGTGAAAATACAACATGGACATCTCATTATCAGGTTATTGAATGCTATTACATTACCAAAGAAGGTTGCTATTGCCAAATGCAATGAACCGGTGCATGCCCAGTAAGTTGTGGGGCCAGGTGGGTATTATTTTTGGGCCTGCCGCACACGGGGCACGCGGTGGGCCCTGTCGGGCATACTTTTTAAAAAAAAACATTTATGTTGGGGCCAGCCGCATGCTCAGTGTGCGGCGGGCTCAGGGGTGGCATTATTTTTGGGCACACCGCAAACGGGTCACGTGGAGGGTCCTGGCGGGCATATTTTTTTTACGTTTATGTTGGGGCCCGCCCAGTGTGACCAGTGTGCGGCGGGCCTAGGGGGGTATTATTTTTGGGCCAGCCACACACGGGCAGGAGGCGGGCCATGGAGAGCATTATTTATTATTTTAAGATTATGTTGGGCCTGCCGCTTGCCCAGTGTGCAGCCAGCCCAGAGGGCATTATTTTGGGCCCGCCACACACGGGGCACGCGGCCGGTCCTAGAGGGCATTGTTTTTTTTAAAAAGTTTATGTTGGGCCTGCCGCGTGCCCAGTGTCCGGCGGGCCCAGGGAGGGCATTATTTTTGGGCCCGCGGCACACGGGGCAGGCGGCAGGCTCAGGCGGACATTATTTTTGGGCCCACCGCACATGGGGCAGGCGGAAGGCTCGGGGGGGACATTATTTTTGGGCCCGCCGCACATGGGGAAGGGGGCAGGGGGCAGGCGGCAGGCCCTGACCCTCTCTGCGTAATTTAGAATGTATGTTCTTCCGAAATTCAGAAAACCTAGAATTGATTGTAAATTCTTCAGAGTTTTTGGAGCTTGGAGTACAGCGCACTACTCTAAGAAGTTGTCCGCTAGGCTTTTTCCTTCACTTGATAATTCGTACCCTAAGAATAGTACTGTCAGATGGGCAATTCGAGACTTTTTAAAGTTGAATTTGTAACCCTCTGCTGCGAACCCAAGTATAATGGTGTTCACTCTTTTCAAGTGAGTATCCAAGTCGTCGTCTGTGAGATAGATATCATCTACGTAAGATAATGCCTCATCATCATATATTTGTAGTAACTCTGTTACTCTAGCTGAGAATAGTCCTGGGCTGTTCTTGAACCCCTGTGGGAGTCGACAGAATTTTTCTGCAACCCAAATGCTGAGAAAGCGGTCAAATATCTGCTTTCTGGTGCAATGTTTTGACAAAAGAAACCATTAGATATGTCTAATGTTGTTTTATATTTTTTCCTAACTATGTTATTCATTAGGGCTGCACTATGCGAGTTTTGTACTGCAAATGTTTTGCAACATGCATTAAGGTGTCTGTAATCCAAAACTAGACGATATGAATTGTCTGGCTTGGAGACAGGAAACAAAGGATTGTTCATTTGAGAGGTGCATGTTTCAATCACCCCCTGGTATTCAAGTTGATCTAAGATCTCCCTGACTTGTTTTTTAGCTTCTTGCTTAATGGGATACTGCCGTTGGGCAGTTGGTTCACTTTTTAACTGGATTTTGTGGGGAGGTGAGTCCTCATCCCATCCTACATGATTTTTATATAATGCCGGAGCCTGGGCTACTGCCCATTTCCTTGCATAAGTATATTTTTTGTGAATCGGAATGCGATTCGAGAAGGCAGGCATAATCATTTCTTCGCCACGAGGGCACTCCCTGACAAACTCTGGGGGCCAATCTTTTTCAGCTAACAGAATATCATAGCCTTTTGAGAGTTTATCCCAAAATAGACCCTTTATTTTCCTAGTCTTATCACCCTCTATACGCAATGTTATTTCGTATATCTTATGAGGTTCGCTAAGTCTGGTGTCGGCAGTTTCAACCTGAATGCATTCATTTGTGTCCACTGTCTCCAGATGACTCATCAGGATCTTGCGGGCTATACTGATTTCTGCTGCACTGTCCAACATTGTCAATGCCCACTCCCCGTTTTTCAACTGTGTCCTCAGTATTCTCGGCATGGTTGATTACTCTAATACTGGCTACCTTTTTTTTTGGGAAATTGAGATTTTTTACTCTGAGCAGGTTCCTTGTCTTTGGACTTGGTGTGCTCTCCTGGGTCTGACCGTCCTCTTCTTTCCGATTTCTGCGAAAAAGATCGAGAGGGACGTGTATCAATACTTTGATATCTATCAGGTTTTTTCAAATTATCCCTATTTCTAAGGTTATATCTTTTTTCAGAGGGCTCCCTCTGGGGAGACTGGTGTTCTCGAGTCGGAGTTCATTCCCTCCGTCGAGGAGACCTTCCTCTGGACTGGAAAACTTTTTCCTTGGAAGTGGATTGTTTATTTCCATCCCAGCTCTTTTTAGGAGTGTTTGAATTATTTTTAATAAATAATTTTTCAGGATTTTCGAGCAGTTGGGGTTTTACTGGTTTCCCACCCAAGCTGTCTCTACCTAATTCTTCATAGCATTTCTCTATGATTCTGGCAAGCTCAATTGGCTGATCTGTTATATCTGTTTCCTTCAACTTCTGGCGGATCGCCACAGATGCTGCTTCTCCCTTTATGTTGGCTAATAATATAGCCGGGACCTGCTTGAAGTCTTTCAGTAATTTCATACCAAGAGTTAAAGCGGGCTCTGGACCGTATTCATTTTGAATCTGTTTTAGCACATCCGGTATTACCGCCATAGACGGAACACCATGTGTTTTTGTGTAAATGGAAGCAAAGACTGTACCCCAAGTGTCACAGTCCTCCACGTGTGGTGCGATTTTTTCTGTGCTAACCAGAAAGGGATTTGTTCCCGTTTTACGGGTGTTTTACCAAGACATGACTATATATTCTGTGGTGTAATTTTATTAGTGTTCCCCTGATGAGGGGTCAGCTATGGTACATTAACCGCTGGTTGGACTGTTGCAGTCCGCATTACATATTGGACTAATTGCCTATGTATTTTAATTAATGTTTTTAACTGTACTAACAGCTCTTCCCTAGACATTTTTGCAATGTCCGGGTGTGGTGTGTAGCTGGCTAGAACCGGCCACGTTGCTCGTGGTCTACCTAGTGGACCGAGCCTGGTAATATGATCATTATGTTTTAGGGCGCCATTAAACCAGAGCAGGTGCTCTTGGAATTTTAGTGGGATTTCAGTCTCCTCGAAAGTGCGTACTCATCCGGTGGTTTCTCTATTTTGTAATACTGAAACTCTTGTTCTAGCGTTTGCCGCTGGAAAGTTTATCCATGAATAGAATACCTCTGTCTGCCGATATTCGTGTGCCTCTATCACAAAAATTACTGTACCACCTTGTGGTGTCAGTCCGTTTTCTATAAGTTTTAAAGTTATAGATTTTCTTAAATGTACCGGGATGATTATTGCATCCGGTTCAGTCTGTAGGAGACTCGTGTCTTCCTCTATTAGTAGGGTTGCCAGTCTAGCTGCTTCCCTTTCTTCTTCACTGTCTGACATTTTATAAATGCAGGCTTTGCAGAGTAGGTCTCCAAGGAGACAAAGATTAGGTGCACAATATTTTGGAACACTGTATCCTTCAACGTTGAATAAACCAGAGCTTTACATAGGAATCTCTTCCTACTGAGTTCGGGCGGATTTTAACCTTTCACCCACTCCAGACTTCTATTGGAGTATTTACGGGAGAAAGGGGTCTGTGTGAAATATGCACGACTGAGTTACTCTAACGTCTTGCGTTAGTTTATCGCCTTACCAAACGTTTGGGCGCCATGTAGTGTAGTTCCTATTTTCCCAATAGGCCCTGCGCATTGGAATAACAAACAGTAGTATCGACGTAGAAGTGCGGATCTTCCAGGCCTCCACTGACACTGCTAAACTTAATTGGGTTTGTTACCAACTAGCTCAGAGGTCACTGGAAACATTCTTGACTGAATAGGAAGTGATCAGCTTCCCTAGCACAGACAAGAAGGGATTCAGTTTTCCAACAACCGTGCAACATGACAACTTTGCTCCTCAGATCAAGAGTCAATCTCTAGGGCCGTGTGAAACAATAGACAGTTATTTTACTCAGTCAGTGGTTGTGCAGTTTACTTTCACAATATGTAGAGAATAGAGAGACGGGCGTGGTCAATAAAAGGTAACATTTATTGAACAGTCTTTCTTCTCGTACAAGAGAAATGAATTGCCACAATTGCAAGACTTGTTATTATAAAAAGTACGTACAGTAAGATAAGTATTGCGAAATAATACTGTAAAAGCATTGATATGGTGTCTTAGCCACACAATGGTTTAAAAGGAATAAAACATATATACATTCATATATACATTAGGCTAAAATACTCAACTGGTGCTTCTAACTACGCCTACCCCAGTGTACCTGACCTAAGCCTAATACTTGGGAGGGGAGTAAGTAGCTTAAAGTTAAGTTGGTTTTGCCAAGGTTTGCTTCAAGAATTCTCTCTAAGGGTTTAGTCAACACCATACCTCTGGAATAGAATGATGGAGGTCTGGTATCTCCATCAGGGCTCGATATCCCAGTCACCCGCAAGGGTAGACTAGAAACAACGGAGCTGGATTTCTCTGCAGGAGAAAGACAGTGTCTCTTCTTCAGCGCGTCGAGGAGGAGGGGCAGCGATCGCAGGCAGCTTGCATCTGCTGGGCTCTTGCAGGGGGACTGCTGTTCAGCTCCTAAGTTCACCACACCATCGTTCGCTTGTTAGCAGCGATAGCAGTAGCGATAGCAGCTATGGTATCATCAGCATGACAGCTTCTTCAGCAGCAGCGAGATAGCTGGCAGCATCAGCTTCAGCGAAACAGCAACGAGACAGCGTTTGCTTAAGGCAACGTTGGTAATATTTATACCTGAAAGGTATACCCGTAAGTTTTTTGACATAAGACGTCAATAAAGATGTCACTAGGAAGTGATCGTCTATCAGTGCTCATTAGAGTTCTATTACTAATCAAAACACAGCAGGCGGGGATTTCCAGGTTTGCTGAGTTTTTATCTTGTTGAAGAACTCCGAGTGTTAATCTAGGAATCTCAGATAGTAACTTCTGCTCTGTCATTGCACTAATTGGTTGCAAAGGAAGTGGCAGAGAAAGCTATTCTGGAATGTGGCTCTGTTCGTGTGAGGCCAGAGACGAGCTTCTGAATATTGCACTTGAACGGTTATGCCAATATAGGGAACAAATGGATTTATAGCCGAATAGGGGCATAAGGTCACAGTATCGATCAGGGTCCTAGATTAGAACGCTACAGCCACTGTGGCTTGTTGTCTATCTGCTGGGATACACCTGTGAGCCAGTTAGGGTTAGGTGCTGCACAGGTGGTGTCCACAGTTGAGGAGGAGGACCAGGGGTGGGAAAGCCCACCCCAGTCTCCGGTCCAGTCGCTGGGTACAGGCCCATGGCTGGTGGGTCAGAGCCAGGGTGGCGTGCTAGACTTGACAGGAGGGAGAGTGGACAAAGGTGCGGGGCACCTGGGGCTACTGCCCCCGGCTCTCTGATGCCCCCGAGGTTTGGAAGCCCTGAGAGGTATAGGGCCTGGGTCTCAACACTGACTCGTGTCAGTGACCATGGTGGCTTGATGTCTGACTGTTGGGACGCACCTGTGAGCAACCTAGGGTTAGGTGCTGCTGAGGTGGTGTCCACAGGTGAGGGGAAGAGTTCCCCATTGGTTGTAATAGTGGGCTCTGAGAGTGTGGACCAGGGGATCCCACAGGGTTCAGACGGGCATAGAACTGGAATGTTCCCCTGCAGTTGCGGGCCAGTTCCATGTTCTATCATTCAAAGCATAGAAGCCCATCAGGGTACTGATTGGTCTACCCTGCGTTTTGGCTGGAAGTGGTTCCCTTAATTGGCTCTTTAAAAAATTAAGAACTAATGCATGGTTCCACATTGCAACCAATGTGAACAAAAATGAGGGAGCAAATATACAAAGAATTCACACAGCACAGGCACTATGCTATATTGAGTGAAAGGGAGAGAGTTGTACAGCTCCACATTTATTAAGATATGGCATTTGTTGGAAATGGCCCTTTTTGCAGGGTCATCCCTAAACTTTTTGCCTTCCTCTTGTATTTTTTTCTGACCTGTTGTTGTTGGTTTTATGACTCTGGGCACTTTACCACTGCTGACTATTGCTAAAGTGCATATGCTCTCCCGGTGTAAATATGACTGTGAATTGGTATTTCCCTGATTGGCTTATTTGGTTTACCTGTTAGTCCCTAGTAGTGTGGCCTGTGTGTGCCCAGGGCTGGTAACCCAAATGCTGCTGGTGGGCCTGCAGCGCTGGTTTGCGCCACCCACAGAAGTAGCTTGTAAAGTGTACCTCAGACCTGCCACTGCTGTGTCTGCATGCAGTCCAGAACTGCCATCTTGGCTGTGAAGTGCCCACACTTCCCAGCCCCTGACCCTTCCCTTAGCCTCATGTCAGTCACCCCGAAGGTAGGTGCATTGTGTGCGTAAGGTAGGACATGGCTTGATATGTGTAGCATGTTCTGGTAGTGAATCCCCCTCCATTTTGTTTTTCACTACTGCAAGGCTACCTGTTCTCCATAGGCTAGAATGGGCAGACTGGCTATTACATCTTATAGTCCTATCTGACTGAGGGAACGTAGTAGAAATTCGAATTTAGTATGCCTGAGCTCAGAATAATAAAATGCATCTTTTAGTGAAGTTGGTTTTAATATTCTGTGCTTGAAAATACCACTTTTAGAAAGTAGGTATTTTCTTGACTAAGCCTCCAGTGTGCTCTGCTATTATGTGTATTGGCTGTCTGGGTTTAGAGGGGCAAGGCAGGCTGATTCAGACCTGGGTTGAATAGAGAGAGCTGCATTGAGTACTGGTGAGGGGTAGCTCCTTGTCCTGAATAGGGCTGTGCCTGGCAAGGTGAATGCTGGCTCCACCTCCTACTGTGCCTCTGATGGCAGAACCCCTATTTCTGAAAAGAAGGGTGCAGCCTGGTAAACAAAGGGCTCCAGGCCTGAGCAGAACTGGTTCTGGCTGGGTTCAGTGACTAGAGACTTCTAAGAACAAAGACGTTTGGGGTATAAATATCTCTGCCCAAACCCCTGATTTGTGTATTGCTCCTGGATGTCAAGAGGAACCTCTGTCCGTGTTACTGAAGGAATCTGCAGGAGAGGGCTGTCCTTTGTGCTTGTGTGCTGTTTCTTGGATTGGCCTGCAGTAATTCCCCTTGGACTTAGAAGAAGAGGGAAAAGGACTTTTGAGAGACTTTTATTTATTTTTGCTAAGCAATCACCCAAGGGCTAGAAGAGAGCTAGACTCTTGCTGGAGTCACAGCTACATCTGACTTGCCCACCAGCCTCCCGATTCCTCCCAGCGAGGTTTTCTATCTGCAGATGAGGCCCTGTGAGTTCCAGGGCCGCTAGTTCTACTACAGAGAAGAGAGGGCTGAAAATCGTCGCTAATGCCATTTGCGAGCCGCTGCAGCTGAAGAGCGTAAGAAAAATCCACGCGCTGCTGCCGCCGAGCGCTCGCAAACCAAAGATCATCACATTGCACGCGTGCGGGCCCCAAAGTGCTCGCTAACCCCAGAGATCATCGCATCGCACATTTGCAGGCTTTTCGAAGGCTCGCTGACCCCGGATCATCGCATCGAGATCATCGCAGCGTGGACGCCGAGCGTCTGCCATTTTCCTCATATCGCACCCGGATCGTTGCTCCCTCGCGGAGCGCCATTTTCTTTCATCGTAACAAGATCGCACACGCAATAGGATCAGCGCATCATCCTCCCTCGCAGCAAGGATTTTACGCATCGCTGGCCTAGCGTGAAGAAATCTGTCGCTTTGTCCCCCACGCACCCGCAGCCCGGCGCATCATCCTCCCTTGCGGCAAGGATTGAACACATCGCCGGTCTAGCAAGGGGAAAGTCATCGCCACAGTGCCTTTGCGACATTTTGTTGGTTTTGCTATGAAATCCAAGTACTTCGTAAGTAAAAGGGTCGCAGAGACCACTGGTTTGAACTGAACCCCTATTTGAACACTTTGAACTCTTTTTCTAGCTTTTCAAGAGTATCCCCATTTTTCAGTATTGTGGCCTTTTACCGTTATTTGTCTTGTGTTAAGTCTATATATAAAGATACTTATTTTTTATAACTACTTGCGTGGTTTCCCTTTGTAGTGTCCTTCACTGTGTATGATCATAAATGCTTTACACACTGCCTCTGAGATAAGCCTAGCTGCTCGTGCTACGATACCACAGGGTTGAGCAGGTATTATCAAAGGGTGTAGCCCCCTTACTCTGACTTAGGAAGAAGGGTCCCTACTTGGATTGTGTCCAGCCACTGCCAACTAGAGACCCCCATTTCTAACATTACAATAAAGCACCAAAGTCTAAAACATAAAGGGAGTACCCTACTGCCCATCCCGAGATCGCCAAATATGCATTGCTTCCTTCCATGGCCTCCCTTTGTCTGTCACATGACTGGAGCAGGTAGTCGCCATCTTGCGTTCGCTGACTCCACTGGAACACTCCAGCACTTTTGCCGACTAACTTTGGAATCATCAAACTCAAAACTGACTCGTGCTCTTGGCTATTTACTAGAGACATTATCTTTTGACAAGGACCACCAGACCTCACACAACTTTACTTGCGGTCTAAATATCAAACAATTCAGACATTGTCACCGATTTTCCAGTGCATTCTGATTAATGCTCGTTACTTGAACCAAAAACATCACAGACTAAGGACCAGGCTTTTTTAATAGCCTGGAAGAAGTCCGTGATGAAACACTTGCCAGCCACATTGGATGCATTTTTTAAATCAACTGGGATACTTTGCAGCCCATCATCCCATATGACTTCATCGGCAATATTTGTTGGACACTGGCAGTGATATTCTTGCCATTTGCATGTGCTTATGTCTGTTTAACACATTGTATACTCATTAACTTGTAGAAGATACAGTTATTGGTGTAACACAATTAAAGAAGATCATCCTTTGGATCAAATAAAAGAATTCTAGCATCACTTATTGTCCAATCAGTTTAAGTGATCCAGACAGACTGCTAATAATCTTGTCATCACCTTTGGTACATTTGCTAACGAACGTGTAGCCTGTTGTAGCGTCAACTAGACTTAGCTCTTGTTCAGTCTGTGCAAAATATATTACTTTCCAGCCACTGTCATGCAGGAAGGTGCACTTAACCAGAAGTATTGCTACCACTGTAATAGTTTAGTCGCCATCTTGCTATTGGCCGGCTCTATGCAACCAGTAAAGAAGAATGCGACTTCACATGTGGTGCACAGCTAATATTATTTTGTTGCTGCTTTGTGTTTTCTTCTTTGGTGAGGATTGTGTGCAACTGATTTGTAAGGAAAGAAAACAACCTCTGCAACAACTTGATATTTATGACAGCACACTGGTTTACATTTCCACAATTTGGTAGGTACTTGATGTAGTTATGCGAAGTCCTCATAATTCATACAAAGCTATGCCTTGTTGCCTCTTCTCTGAAGAATGCGTTTTAACCCCATTGGTCTTGAGGCCAGAGAGCCCACTCTGAAGCGCCCAGAATGGTCACCAGCAGAGCACAAGGTGCTGCCGTATTGGAAATGCACCTAAAGTGTGGCTCCACCCACACTGGAGGGTGGTTACTGTTCCATTGCAATGCGCTACGTAAGGGTGGTTACTGTTCCATTGCAATGCGCTCCGTAAAATGACTAAAAATAATATATCCAAGGCCTTTTTGTGCTAACCTCTGAAACGTAGTTTAGAACATTCCCTCTCTCCATTTCCTCTGAGATGTTTTAAAGGCATGGGCAAAGTGGACTCTGGCCCAGGGCCCCAGCCTTTCAGAGGGACCCCTGATAGATCTGGCCCTGTTATCCACACAGTCCTTCAGTGATGACCATGAATGATTTTCAAACACAGTTTCTTTTGAATACCATTTTCATTTAATTACATGTTTTACTATACTAGTAATGTGTGGGAGTTTATTACATTTTGCAGCAAACTGTTGTGTATGTTTTTTAAACCCATGCAACAGCCATAAAAAAGTCCCTTTTAGATCAAAATAGGACCTCACATATGAGAAATGGCAGTGGGTCGCAGAGAGGATTTGCAATAATATTAGTGAGCTGCTGCTAGATTACAATATTGAAAAGACAGCTGGGGTGGGGAGCGCATATCCACAAGCTCAAGGTCAGAGAGCTATGGTCGCAACAGGATGCGGTCAAGCACATCAATTACCCGGAACTAAAAAGTGTTCCTAGCCCTGAAAGCATTTCAGAAGCAGCTATACGGAAACAGGGTTTTGGTCCAAACAGACAACACCACGACCATGTTCTACATCAACAAGCAGGGAGGAACACCATCAGTAGCGCTGTCAAGGCTAGCACAGGAGATATGGACATGGGCCATCCCACTAAGGTTAGACCTGCTAGAAATACATCTCCCAGGGAAGGACAACGTGGAGGCAGACAGACTCAGCAGGCAGACATCAGCACCCCACGAATGGGAGCTCAACCAACAGGAATTATAGAGAGTATTCTGGAAGTGAGGTACACCGCAAATGGACCTATTTGCAAAAAATCAAAATGCAATATGCCGACACTTCGCATCCAGACCGTCGGTCACAAGGGAATGCGCTATGGATAAGTCTGAGGCCCATTACAGAGGAACTCGGCCTCAAACCACTAATTTTTTGGCGTCGTCTCTGGAGCAGCCAAGATCTTACCACCTATAGATCTGAGTTGCAGGAATTTCTTTCTCTACCCAATGCCACCAACACGCTTTGGCTAAAGTACATCAAGAGAACTTGTGAGACTCTTGGACTACCCGAACTATGGTCAGATCCAGAAAGCGCAAGTAATAGGATACCTAGGAAAGCACTGACCAGAGTGTATTACGACTACATGCTTCTGCGAACTCTGGATAGCACTCGTGAGGGATCCCTAACACACCTTTTTATCAAAACTAAAGACTCTTACAGCCTGGAATGCGTCTTGGATGGTAGGACACCGGCTTTAACAAGAAAGCTATTTTTGCAGTGGAGGTACGGGACTCTTCCTCTCAGGTCTTTCACTAAAGCATGGTCCCGCCGGCCCACCACAGAGGCATGCCCTGTATGTGCACACACAGAGGAGTATGATCTGCATGTGGTCTTTTTCTGTGAAGCCTACCAAAAAAGCAGGAAATACTGGCTTGCCCCCCCTCCTCAAAAATCTGGGATTCAGAACAATTTTACCTGCATACAGAGTACTAAAGACTGACCTATCCCCGCTAATAGTGTTCACCATGGCAAAATTCTTAACTGCAATGTGGTATGCCTGCACATGATTAATAAAGGGCATAGGAGTCTCCTGATAAACCGCCAACCCTTGTCTAACTAAAGCTACTGGTTTTAAACCTCGAAATGCACTTTATATTAATTATATATTTGACATAATGGGTTTTATTTGTTTTAAACTGTTGTGTAAATCGTGTACATCTTTTATGATCCTGTGATCGAAATAAAGATTTGAAATCAGAAAAGACAATCAGTATTCCTGAATATTAGATGGAAACACATTTAGAATTTGTACCGATGTGGCTCTGCAGTGTCTAGTGTCAGTGACCTGGCCAACAAGGGCATGATAAAGCTGAAATTGGATCACAAATTCAGAGATGTTCTGAACAGGGAGCCGCCCCCAAAATATGGGGTGGGTGACCGCTATATTCCCAAACTGGGTGCTCATTCGCAGTGAGTAGCAATCAGCTATGGCAACCTACTACTTGCTCTATCATGCATTGAAATCAGAGGCATTAGCTGTCAATGGTGCAGCAAGCGTAGTAGTAGTGCAACCACTGCAGAGCAGAATCAAGCCTCTGCATTTTACAAACTAACCGGGGGAAAGACAAACAATTTTCATTGCCTGCATTAACCATTTCATTATGTACCCATTGATTGAAGTCATGAGTTATAATCCCAGCGAGGCATTCAGCAATTCCAACCTTAGGTCAGTAAGAGGAGTCCACTATATTTAGTGATATTTGGGAGCATAGCATGAAAAGTCAAGATTCTTATCAATCTTTGAATGGAACCGGCAAACCGTCCCGGCAAACTATCGTCCTATCTCTCTCTTACCTTTTTTCTCAAAAATCTTGGAGGCCCATGTCACTGCCTGTCTCTCGGGGTTCATCGAGAGTTCCATCTTTCTCGAGGCCAACCAGGCCGGCTTCCACCCTGGTCATTCTACGGAGGCTGTGATCCTGGCTGTCCTAGATACCTTGAGAGACGGAGCTGACAAGGGTACCTCCCAGGCCCTGGTTTTACTAGATCTGTCGGCCGCTTTCGACACGGTGGACCATAACATCCTCCTCCACCGTGTCGAACAGGCCGGCATCCAGGGCCTGGCGCTGGCCTGGGTGAAATCTTTCCTTATGGGGAGATCCCAGTCCCTCAGCCTAGGTACATTTAGGGCCCCTAGGGAACATCTGTCTTGTGGGGTCCCTCAGGGCTCCTCTCTATCCCCTCTTCTTTTCAATCTCTATCTTCGCCCTCTTCTCTCTTCTCTGAGGCAGTGGGACGTCCGCGTCTTCAATTACGCGGACGACCTACAACTCATTTTCTCTCTAAACTCTCCTTCTTCTATTCCTACTTTTCAGGCAGTCATGTCCCATATCTTTCAGTGGATGTGTCAGAACCAGCTGAAATTGAACCCCGGTAAGACGGAGCTCCTCCTGCCGGGTAGGAGCGCCGTCCACTGGGGTCCATATTTCTGGCCGACAGAGCTTGGCTCTCCTCCCACCCCGGTAACCTCGGTGAAAAGCCTCGGGGTCACTATTGACGCTGGGCTCTCTCTGGGGCCGCAGGTGGGGACAGTGGTTTCCTCCTGCATGTTCCAACTGCGCAGGATCAGGAAGGTGGCCTACCTTCTTACTCCCGATGCCTTGCTTCAAGTCATCATGGCCCTTGTTCTCTCCCGCCTGGATTTTTCAAATTCCATCTATTACGGCTTGCCCAAATGCTCCATCAATAGGTTGCAAGTCATCCAAAACCAGGCGGCGAGACTGGCCCTCGGGATTCCGAAGTGGCAGTCCGCCAAACCCCTCCTTATCAAGCTACACTGGCTCCCGGTTAGCCTAAGGGCTGCCTTCAAGGTTGGCTGTCTTATTTTCAAATCTCTCTCTGGTTCCTGTCCCGCCTTTCTAAAATCCCTGATCTGCCCCTACTGTCCCTCACGTAACCTTAGATCACTTCACTTACATCTTCTGGTGGTCCCTCCCTTCAAACTCTGTAGATCTGGGGGTCGAAGATTTGCCCTTTCTCGGCCCCAAACGTTGGAACTCTCTCCCCCTCTCAGTTAGGACTTCCGGTACTCTGATTCAATTTCGCAAATCATTAAAAACCTGGCTTTTCCCACAATCCCGCTAAAATCCCTCTGTTTCCTCAGCACCCTTTCAGCGCCATGATACCTCCGGTGACAGTGCGCTATACAAAATTCCCTTAACATAACATAACATAACACCAAATCAGTCGTGGCATGTGACAGGTAAGACATACACACGTCACATACATCTTTGCAGTAAGAAATTGGAGCCATCTTATTCTAATTATGGAAATCGAAATTGTTAAGCCTTTAAAGTTAGTAGTTTGTACAGAATTCCTGTTATTTTAAATTAGTTACAGATATTGTTTTACCTTTCGAAGATTCTAGCTCAGGACAGAAGCAGTGCTGACTATTTAGTGAGGAGAAGGCAGACAACAGGCAGAGAGTACAGCAATAATGGCAGACATCTGGTTGTGGTTAGGAACAGCCACTGGAGCTAAAACTCCACTGAATAATGCAGGAGGGAGGTTCAGCAGGTGGTAAAAAGGAATTAGAAGAAATCCACCAAAAGCAAAGGGAGTATGATCAAACAAAAAGACAGGAAGTTGCACAACAGAAATAGCTTGAAGATTTTAAGTGGGCAGTGATTATAGAAAAGGAAACTAACAGAGATGCAGTCCTAAAAAAACTGGTTTTAAAAAGGCTCAAGTTTTCTATTGTGGAGTTTGCAGGAAGTGTCCTCATCTTGCAGATACTAAGTCTTCCCTATAGGTTGGTGTGACAGAAAAATTCAAAAGGGAGACCTTAGAATGGCACAACAAAAGCAAATCACATGAAAAATGCATATCCCATGAAGCTGCAATTCAAAACCCACAAGAGATCACAAAAATGCATGAAAAAAATATCAGGCATTTAAACATTCTATTTAATACAGTCTATAATCTTGCAAAAGAAGGTGAGGCTTTTATCAAGTTCCCAAGCCTCTGGGCACTGCAAAAAAAGAACGATCCTAAAAATGATACCAATGACCATGGATGCCGTAACTATGTAATAGCAATTTCAGAGACCATAAAATAACAATCCGATCACAGATAGAAAATGCTAGGCTCCTCATTGTTCTGTCAGATGGGTCAACTGTCAAAGGAATACAGGAAAAGGAACCGATTCATGTACGCTTTGTTTGTGAAGGGACCCTTGTTGCCCATCTGTGTGACATTATCAGCATGAAAAGCTCCACTGCATCCGGAGTGAAAAATGCTAGATTACTTGACCCGCAAAGCATGGGCATATCTCTGGATATTCTGAGCCAGAAATGCATTGGTCTGAATACAGATAGGGCTGCTGTGAACTGTGGCAGTAAATCCGGTGCTGTGAAGCAGCTATTGGACGAAGTTTCCACACATCAAGGATGGGACGATTGCAATCACATTGCAGTTCGGCACTGTGTAGTGCACAATCTAGAACTTGATGAATGAATGAATGAATGAAACATTATTTATATATTGCGCAGCTATGCCCAGTGGGCGTCAAGGCGCCTAATCCAAATAACGACTGTGAGCGAAAAGAAACAGAGCCTACTGGTAAGCATTGATAAAGAGCCAAGTTTTCAATGACTTCCTAAAGAGGTCAAGGGAGGGCAGTGTTTTGATTTCCAGGGGGAGTGAATTCCACATCAGAGGAGCCAGTATGGAAAAAGCTTTGCTCCCCCATCTAGCCTTCTTGGCTCTGGGAATTACCAGTTGATTAAGCTCACTGGATCGGAGACATCTACTCGGAACGTATCTAGAGAGAAGTGATCCAAGGGCATCAGCCGGGCCTGCAGTTAAAGCCTTATATGTAAGGCAGAGGAGTTTAAAAGTGATCCTTGAGGGGATGGGGAGCCAGTGGAGGTTCTTCCTCGCTAAGGTCATCGAGGCCAGCCAGGGCAAAGCAAGAGCAAACCGCGCTGCCGCGTTTTGTATGACCTGCAAACGCTGAAGCAGGCCCTTGTTGGCCCCGGCGTACACTGAGTTGCAGTAATCAAGCCTTGAGCCAACAAGGGCGATCACCACCTGTTTCCGTGCCTGTGGAGACAAGTAGTGTACGATTCTTTTCAAGGTTTTGATGACTCCCCAACAGGTAGCCACCGTTCTGTTGACCTGAAGCTCCATGGAGAGTTGGGTGTCGAGGATGACGCCTAGGTTCCTGGCAGATTGTGTTGGTGTTGGGCAGCTACCTAAAGAAGGAGGCCACCAATCATCTGACCATATGCCCTGGTCCTTGCCAAAGACCAGGACCTCTGTCTTGTCCCCGTTCAACTTTAGGGAGTTGATGTGTGCGATGTTTAAAAAAAAAAGTTCATACGTGTCCAAATTTGAAGAGGTGCTTAAAGGATGTTTCAAACTATATTATTATTCACCGGAGCGGAAAAGGGAACCTAAAGAGATAGCTGTGAATCTGGAAGAGCAGGTAAAACATTTTGGTGGCTTGAGGCAAATTAGATGGGTACCAAGTCAGCACAGGGCAGTAACAGCGCTTAAGACAAACTGAGAGTCTACAGTACTTCATCTTGAGCACCTTGCTACTGGTAGTGATGAACATTCAAACAAAGCCAAAGAATTGCTTCATGACATGAAATCAGATTTTTCTTTATTTCTTGCACTTCATGATAGACTACACAGAGCTGCTTCTGCAAGTCTCTAAGGCATTTAAACAAGAAGACAGTCTTATTTCTGAAGTTGCAAGAAGGATGCAGGTGCTTCAACATAAGTGAATACAGCTGAAAACAAAGTCAGGAAAAGCACTAACACAATTTCAATTGCTTTTTAAAGAGAATAATTTTGCAGGGGTCCCGTTACTAACACTGGCTAAGCCTGCTAGAAAATGCAGCTCTAATGAAACTAGTGTCAAGGAGACACTACTGAGTTAATAGAGTGCTGTTTCTTTTATAAATACCGGTTTCTGAAGCACATCTCTGGCAAAATGCACTCTTTGTTTAACATTTTTGATTTTACTTTCTGGACAGACTGTTGAAAAGATTAGAGGTTTTGGGGAGCAAGAATTTAATGAGCTTGTTACGTACTACAAAAAGGTACTTGCTGATGGTAAAATTCAGTCTGCCCCTGGAGAGTGGTAGATTTCAAACTGTACGTCTTTCATCGGATGATGATGCATAAGCCTGTATGCCTCTTCACTAAGCTACTAAAAAAAACGCCCAGGAGTTAAACAGGTCCTTCCAATTTTAGAAATCATGCTTTCGATCAGTCCAACAGCAGCAATATGTGAACCGGGGGTTTAGAAGCATGGACCGAATAAAAAATTAGCTGCGTACGTCCCTCAAAAGTGACACCATGTCTGCTTTAATGCGAATCCAAGTAGATGGGCCGGAGTTAGACACTTTTGATCCAATTCCAGCCGTTTTGAAATAGCGGTCAGAAAACCTAGGAAAAGAGAGCTATTATAGGCGACAATCCTCCTTGTCAAAACAAGACTGTTACTGAGTCCGAACATAGAGACTAGTCTATTGCTATATTCTGTTCAAATCAGCACCATTTTCCTTAACCAGTAAATGCTGTTGTGTTGTGTTATTTTACCATTCACTATTAGGTGTGCGATTTTGTGATACTTCTGACCATTTGCCACGGTGGAGCTGTTTATCTACTTTGGAGACTAGCTCAACAGTTGTTTATTAATTCAAACACAAGGAGATGATGGACGGAGCACTGAAACTTTTCAGACACTCACCCCTAGTCACAGATCTGGGTTGAATCCATCATCGTTCTTTCACTCACTTCGCGATCCCAGTTTAGACCTGGCTACATGCAAATCAGTCTTGACCCTGTGCTTCATGGGAACAGTCCAGCCTGAACTGCCAAGCCATGTCTTCCCTGGACCGAAAACAACATACATTAAAAGTGGTTAATATCTGCAGCAAATACCATTCTTTTAGATTTGGGGTCAGAAATAGTTGGTCCGAATGGTCACACTGACGTGTAGGAGTGTGATTGTTAGCACTGACAGTTGCAATGAACAGTGCAAGCGGGCTCCGTAAAAGGGCCCTGGCACTTTTTTTTTTAATACAAATTAAGCACTACCACAGCTACAGCAATATAAACGAAAATGTGGAAAACTTGGCAGCACAAACTGATTAAAAAATGAGCTACATCCTGCCTCAAAGCTAACATGTCAGCATAATGCAAACACAAGTGGACAGCTCGAAAGTTGACACTTTGATCCAACCTGAGTAGTAGTGTTTTTAGCTGAGAGCAAATCCAGGACAAATACACTTACTGGACACAGCCTTCCAGGTCCAATTTGCAAAACTGTCCTTATTTTGAAAGAACAATGACTTGTTCTGGCAATACTGAAGCCTATTGGCTCAGTCTGTTTCAACCTCTCATTGACACAAATATGGTTCTGTTGCACAAAGTTATTCCAAGACATAAAGTATTCCAAAGACAGCAGGCAGCGTTGCATCTGAAGAACGCAACCCTTACATCTATGATTAGCTTAGATCATTAGCATCTTCACTAACAAGTGCCTGCCTGATATGTTGTTCATGGATGTTATTTCAGTGATATGTTAAAGTTTATGGGGTATTTTTTGCCATGTTTAATACGTTCGCAAACGTTCACCACCTCGGACACAGACATCTTAGCGAGGTACTTGGGTGATAAATCAAAATTTGCTGTTTACATTTTGGTTGGCCAAAGTTTTCTTAGGTAGTTGGCTCTGCAAATGTTTAGAAGAAAATTTGTATGCAACCAATTTATGGGCCGAGTGCATTGATGTTAGTTCGAGTAAAACATTCTAGTCACTAGACCTGTAGGTCAAGTAAGATTTTTAAGATTTGTCGAGCCCGGCTGTTTGGGCTTCAGCTGTGGTGCACCTACCCCATGGACAGTCGACACACCTGCGGTTTCACAATACAATATGCGCCCACGAAAATTGAAGGATTAGACAGGAAAGTACTTAAGACGGAACAAGCACTAAATGCCAAGTGCTCAAGAGTGCCACTTTATGGCTACTTTGTCTTGTTTGAAACACATTTTTTCTTTCTTTGGTTTCTCTGTTCCAAGGCTGCACTTTGGAAGGGAAAAATGTCTGAAAAAGATGGCATTTTCAGCAGTGTGGTTTATTTTTTGGGGGGGATGGGGGTCCATTTCACAGGGGAATGAATGAATGAAGGAAAGAAGCGGAAAAAAAGAGGATAAGCGCTGTTTATTGAAGTCAAGGTTTTCAGCAGGTCATGAGGACTAATAGAGACAGAATAAAGGGGAAAGAGAGAGAAAGGAAGGAGAAAGAGGAGAAACAAGAAGAGGGGAGAGAACAGCCAAAAATAAGTGAGCAGCAAAGTGCATTTTTAACGTTTTCGCCAGAACACATTTCATCTTCCATGGGCCCTGCTGGGCACACGCCTCTGCCCTCTTTTTCAGAATGAGCAGACAAGGTCTCCATACAAGTATAGCAAAATGCTCCTGTCTGTCAGGTCTGAAGTTCCTTGGTGAATATGCGTACATCTTAAAACTAGACCTGCAGAGGCGGCTGCCGTTCAGGTTTGAGGAGCATTAATTTTGGAAGAGCTGCATGCCATGATCCCAATGCTATTGAAAGAATGACGAGAAAACAAAAGTAGCACTCCACTGGTAAACTCTAATGTGGCGCTAATGTGCTTGGGTCTGCCTGAAACCAATCTGGCCACTTTACAGCCACTTTGTTTGAACTTTTTTTTCCCTTTTGTTTCTCTGTCCTGAGGCTGCACTTTGGAAGGGAAAAATGTCTGAAAAGACATTTTCAGCAAAGTGTTTTTTCCTCATTTTTTGATCCGTTTCTCAGGGGAACGAATGAAGGAAAAGAGGGGAAAAAGCAGGTAAGGGCAGTTTCTTGAGCTCACGGTTTCCAGCAGATGAGGAGAAGACAGACAGAATGAGGGACAGAAAAAGTGAGAGATAGAACTGCCAGCAGCCTCAGTGCCAAAGGAAAAAACTGAGTATGATTTTATCAATGCCCCTCACGCTCTGTTAGATAGGTTTTGGGACCATAACATGGGGCTAGGTGCCTATTTCAGTCTATCTGAAGCAGCTGGAAGGATTCACAAAGATGGACCTCTTGTAGGAATCTCACAGAGCCCAGTCACTGCAAGCAGAGACTGCAGGAGCCTCTCTGCAGAAGCCGAGGAAGTTGCATAGTGAGGAACTTAATGGGAAGGAAGCTATCATACCGAATAACGATCCGTAACCCAAAATGTAAATTCAATAATTAAGTGGAATAGTCACTCATGAAACCATGAGTGCTAATTTCTCCCTGGAGTCCGGTTTTCTAAATTGCACTTACCTCTGTTGACCAACTGCTTTGAGGTTGGGGCTCAGGTTACTCCATTGACTGTCAGAAAATGTTGTATATGCTTTTTAGGTCTCGCCTGTCAATGCGCGTGTGCATTGAGCTTGCGAGACTATAGGGGCTTAAACAGACTTTAACTAGACTGGCGCTTTTAGGTCAATGCGCAAGCGCATTGAGCTAAAATGTGCATGCACAGCATCAAATCGCCAGCCATCTGTTCCCCAGCTTGGCGCCTGTGCTCTCCTGGCTGCTCCTCCCCTAATTATTCACGGCCGGCCGGCCGTACTTTCACGGCCGGGAGGCCGTGTCTCGTTTTACCTCGCTTGTAGTCTTGCTCACGCTGCCCAGCAGCCTGCCCCTCACTGTAATACAAACCCCATGGTTGGCCAGGAAGCGCCAGCAGTGTGTCTGTCCATCCGTTTGAGACTGAGGTGACTTAGCTGTGGTTTGCTCCGTTTGTCAGTGGGCTCACAGACGGCGGGCCAGGTGTTTGAATTTTGAATTTGAATTTTGAGCTATTTGTAAAGCGCGCATTCACTTGGCAGTTTCTTGGCGCTATAGGATTTCAAAATGTAGGGAAAGGAGGGAGCTTTGGGCTAAAAGCTTGCTGAAACAAAAAGATCTTGAGGTCTTTACGAAACTCGGTGTAAGAGGGTGAAGATCTAAGGAGGGGGGTAAGAGAGTTCCAGAAGGTGGGAGCCAGCACCAAAAATTTCTGACCACCGGATCGTTTCTTTTTGAACCGGGGGATGACTAATTTAGAGGAGGAGCGCAAGTCTCTGGCGGGACTGTAATTGATAATGGCAGAATTTATAAAAGCGGGGGCAGTGCCAGCCCGAGCTTGAAAGGTGAGGCAGCCAAGTTTAAAGAGGGCTCTTTGCTTAATTGGAAGCCAGTGAAGGGCCATAAGCAGAGGGGAGGAGTGATGGAATTTTGGTAGGCCGTATACCAGGCGAGCTGCCTGGTGTTGCACCATCTGAAGCCGTTGAAGTTCAAAGGCAGGGGCGCAGTTGTAGATGTTTCCGTAATCGATCTTAGATAGGATCATGGCCATGACAATCAATTTAAGTGCAGAAGGAGAAAAAAACGGGATACTTTCCTAATGATGCGTAAAGTGAAAAAACAGGAAGAGACAACAGAACTTATATGGGTGTGAAGTGTCAGGTGGTGATTAAGCATAATCCCAAGGGTCTTGACAGAGTAGGAAGGAGAGGGGGGGGGACCAAAAGAGGTGGGCCAAAAGGAAGGTGACCAGGGGTTGCCGCAGCCCCCAGTCAGGATCAACTCTGTCTTATCCGGGTTGAGTTTAGGATGGTTCGCGCTCATCGAATCCCGGTTAAACAGTAAGACTGACTGGAAGCTGGAGGCGCCTGGTGAAAAAGAGGAGAAATTAAAAATAAGTTGGAGGTCATCAGCATAGTTGTAGACTGTGACCTCCATTTGTTGGAGTGCAAAGATAAGAGGAAAAATTTAGACGTTAAATAAAAGGGGGGAGAGAGAAGAGCCCTGGGGAACCCCACATTTCACCCTGCTAGTTGAGGCAGAGAATTCGGCCAGATGAACCGCCTGTGTGCGCCCCTCCAGGAAGGGTCCTATCCAGGCGAGAGCCTGTGCCCCTATGCCCGCCGCCTTGACACAGGACAGAAGAATGGAATGGTCTACCGTGTCAAAGGCGGCGGATAGGTCCAGAAGGACCAGGGCCTGAGGGGTGTTGGTGTCGAGTCCTTCCCTAAGTTGGTCCATAACTGAAATGACCACCTTCTCTGTGGAGTGCCGGGGGCGAACACCCGCCTGGCAAGGTGCAAGATAACTGCTGCTCTCAATAAAGGAGCTGAGCACCTGGGTGACATGGGACTCTGCTACTTTTCCCAAGTAAGGGAGGAGGGATATAGGGCGGTAGTTTGTGGGGGAAGAGGGGTCAGCTCCAGGTTTTTTTAATATAGGAAAAATGATGGCAGTCTTCAGGGAGGCCGGAACGGAACCCGAAGTAAAGCAGTTGTTCAAAAGGGCAAGGGCGGGAGATGGGCATGCCAAAAAAAACTGGCTGAGGATGCGTGCCAGGGCAATGTCGGCTAGGGAGCCCGACTTGACACGGCTAAGTAGAGAGGGCAAAGATTCTTTGGTGAGTGGAGGGATGATAGTGAGAGAGCGGCGATTTTCGGGGGGTTGAGGAGGAGTGAAAGTGAGAGGGGGGGGGGATGTTGGCTTTGATGAGAGTTATCTTATCAATGAAAAATTCATTGAGCGAGTCGCATAAGACCTGAGGGGGGGATCTTGGGTAGGGTTCTATGCGACTATGCCAGCTCGTGGACGGTGGAAAATATCTCACGAGATTGGCATTCTGCCGCTAAAATGCGTCCAGATAAATACTCGGTCTTAGCTGTCGAAATGGCGACTTTGTATTTGTTAAGCACGGTAACAAAATGTTGTAGACGAATGGGTCAGTAAGCTCGTCTCCAGGCTCATTCAGCCTGCCTTACCTCTAATTTCTTAGTTTTAAGAGCAGGGCTGAACCATTTATTGGCATTATGAGAGCGGTTGAAAGCTGTTCGCTTCAGAGGGACCACAGGATCACTGGCGCTGGTGAACAACCGATCGAGTATGGCGGCCTGGAAATGAGGGTCCGAGCCCAGGAGGTCAGGACAGGTGGCAGCTAGCAAGTTACTGAGGGAGGGAATATCGACTTTATTCCAGTTCCTAGTCCAGATGTTTTTGGGAACAGGAAGAGATGTTTTTTGACTCAGGTCCATAGAAAAAGCAAGCAGGGAATGATCACTGGTGTTCACTGCTCGGCTGCGCTGCTCATATCTGTCAAATTCAATTTCAAGAAGCTGTCTTGCGTACAATCTTTCTTTCCTATATACCACACAAAGTCCCCCCTCCCCCCATGAATTTTCAAATCCGCCCTTACACCTACTGTTTTTTTTTTGTATTTCGTTTTAGCGTGCACACACAACTTCTGGGCAGGTCTTTCCTGTTGCCTGCCTCGCATACCCACCCTTCTTCCTCCGATTTTTTGTTTCTGACTGCCTTTCTCTTTCCGACTCGCGCTCTCCTCCTCCTACCTCGCGTGTTGGCCTCTCTGCGGTTCTCGTCAGCGCTCGGAACCAGTCTCGCTGGCAAGTGGTGCTTTAACAAACACACGAGCCTTTAATGAAATTATCCACATTCTTCAATAACACTACAATGTGTGTAAATACAGTTCTTCCATATTCAGTGCGTAATTTAAAAAGACAGCAGATAAAATGTATCCCGTGGGAGTAAATTAATGGTGCTCATGCGCTATACAAAAGCTCATAAATTCACTACGTAATCAACAGAAACCAGTATTTAGCATGGACTATTTAATCCCTACTGGACATTCCAGCGCCTACATACCTTGCTTGTTTGAAGTAACTGTGCTTCTATGCGCTGAGCTAATGGTTTTATTTACACGTAGCACTCAACAGCCAACCCAGCTTTGTTTCTAAACACCCATAATTGCTGCAGATAAAGCCCGTACATGAAAGCAATTTGCCCAGTAACACATTTTTATGAACAGGGAAAGTCAGTATTGGAAGTCGGGTTTGCTCGACTCCCTGCCGACTACATTCTCCGATGTTTAGCTGCTTTACAATTATTGCTAGGGCAACATGAACCATATTTTGTTAAGAACAACAGAAGTGCAATGGACACATTAGTATATGAACCCATGAGCGAGTTATCAGAGTACTGTACTTGCGATAGAAGGGGCCGCACACATTGTTTAGAGCGTACGGTCACCCCCACTGTTACTGAAGTGGGGGTGTTCTTTACACCCTCATCTCCCTCCTCCTGCCAGTACCCCAGTAAAACATCTCAAACTCCGACACTCAGGCAATTCTTTCCAGCTAGCATTGCCAACATTGCTGCTTGCCGATTTCTTCTGCTTTCAGGTGTGCATGTTATGCTTCTATAGATCCACTGAATTATAGGTTTTACTAAACTTAGTAGTTTGGCTAACATGTTTTACATGGGATTATTACGTTTTATAGAGATGTGTACATGTATTAGTAAATCAACGTGTGATTTTTATGGGTTAGCTGGTGCAATAAAGTCACATGCGGCAGCAAAATTATGTGGCAATATTATGATTAGTCTTGTTTAAGCGTGCAGTAGCGCCCTCTCTTCGATTGACACCTAACTGCCTGTCTGTGTGACCAATGCACACATTAAATCTGTAGTCTATATCATGTCGAACATACGTTTGTTTCATTTAGATTTATGTAGGGTGACAATTTGAAGTTCTCCAATTAATAGATGGAACTCTTAAGAAATCACATGCTCTGACAACATCCTAACATGTTTAATGTGGTCGGCAATATCAGTATTGTGTTACAAATAAGTAAAACATAAGGTATGCCTCTTTTTGAAGCAAGGCTTCCCAGTTTTCTATTTTTCTTTACCTCTTTCCCTCTCTCACTCCACTCCCTCTCCTTCCCTGTCGTCCTCTCTCTCTCCCTCCCCTCACTCTCTCTCTCCCTCTCTCCGGCTACCTCTCTCCCTTTCCCTCACTTCCCTCTCTCCTCCTCTCCCTCTCCTCTCCCCCTCTCTCTCCTCTCTCCCTCTATTTACCTTCCCCCTGCTCTCCTTTTTCTCCCTCCCCATCTCCCCTCTGCCTGCTCTCCTCTCTCTCCCTCCCCCTCCGTCCTTTGCTCTCGTTCTCCCCCTCTCTCCCTCTAACCTCTCTCCCTTTCCCTCTCTCCCCCTCTTTACCCTCCCCCTCCTCTCCTTTTTCTCCCTCTCCCCATCTACCACTCAGAACCACCCCAGCATCACTCAGCGCCACCCGCAGCATCACTCAGCGCCACCCGCAGCATCACTCAGCGCCACCCGCAGCATCACTCAGCGCCACCCTCAGCGCCACCCTCAGCATCACTCAGCGCCACCCGCAGCATCACTCAGCGCCACCCGCAGCATCACTCAGCGCCACCCACAGCATCACTCAGCGCCACCCACAGCATCACTCAGCGCCACCCACAGCATCACTCAGCGCCACCCACAGCATCACTCAGCGCCACCCACAGCATCACTCAGCGCCACCCACAGCATCACTCAGCGCCACCCACAGCATCACTCAGCGCCACCCACAGCATCACTCAGCGCCACCCACAGCATCACTCAGCGCCACCACAGCATCACTGGTTCAAATATGTTCTTTCAATTTTTTAAGCTGTTTTCAAGCTTTATTACAACTCACAAAAAGATGTTAATATTTCACTTCTGTTCTTGGATTTTCGTCACAATAAAAAACACTGAACATAATCTTCACAAAAGTTATTTACAAAAGTTTAAGCTATTGCCATTACAAATTAAATAAATTATTTAAGTATTACTTATGTAAAAAATTAAAAGCCATTGTTATTTGTAATATCAATACATCTAAGTCACGTACATACAAGAAGTCAATTTAAATATCCTGCGTATTCTGTAACTTAAAAACATCCAGGAACTCAGTATATTATCGAGCACTTTCAAGATGTTGGGATGCACAATACAAGAAATCTATGAAATAACCTCTGTTTGTGAGATGGACAGCAAAAACTGAGATGGACAGCAAAAACTGACATGGAAAGCCCAAAACAAAAACAAAAAAAGGAGCCCAAGTTCAAGTAGCAACAACAAAGAACCGATGACTGGAGATGAAGAGTAAAGGAGGGGTGCTATGAAGGGAGCAGCAAGCAGTGGAAGTTATTTTAAAAAACAAATTTTTGTTCAGACAGGAATGTATATTTTCAGAAAAACACATTTCAAATTATTATGGAGGAGAAAATACATCTTTTTTTATTTTCATCTATTCGGCCATGGGTGTACCTGTGAAGTGGCAGGCACATGCAGCATGCTTTTAAGGCATGTTTGTATTTGACACGTCATTTGTGACAACTTCAGACAATTGTTTTTTTGCCATTAGAAATTTGCATTTTGAGGACTTGTATCTCTCTTTACAGTAATAAGCCCAGGCTTAAAAATCCCAGTATGCTAAATGTTGCTGGCACAAAAACCTCAAACTAGCTGAAGGTGTCACACATGACCTGGGTCACAGCAACACAGCCACCCCTCTCCCCCTCCCCCCCCCCATTGTACATCTTCTTGTGCAATAATTGTCATCACCCTGTGACCCTGAACTACACATGCTCCTCTGATGCAAAAAATCTAGTGGTCATCTCATGCACAACAATCTGTCCTCCCCCCGGCGGACTGCAAAACTTTTATGTTAGCTGGGATTCATTAAAATGGATGGTGGCCTGTGTTATGATCTATCTGTGTATTTGAGACAGTATTTTGTGTACCTCTTCATGTATGTTTTATACAAGAGCCATATCAACTTGCTTTGACAATGACGGTTTCGCTAAGCAATTATGATTTTCCTCAACCAATCTGGTTACATTTCAGGACATGGTGTCCTACAGCAGACAGCTCTGGGGCTTGGAACCGCTAGCTGTCAGTCAGCAAAACGCCACAGAAAGCAGAATGACCAGCAACCCTGTGCTATTGTGCTTGGCTTAACCTATGATCCAGAATGTTAACACAAAAGAGAATATAGCAGACAAACACTCACAGGCCACTTTAACCACATGGCTGCTGCGGGGATTTTTGCGCTGTGCTGGCACTTGGTGAACTCCATTGTTCATGACGAGCTCAGCTCGTCATCAGCACACGACACCCGTGGGTGATGACGAGCTGAGCTCGTCATCAGCATCGAAAGGGTTAAACAAGCCCATTTCAAAGTGGAATACTAAGTCCCTCTCGGTAGTACTGCTGAAAGCTTTTTCAGTTCAGTGGATCACATAACATCGAAAAATAAAATAAAATAAAATAAAGTTCACCTTATCTATGACGACCTTCAGAAGAGTCGTATAGATATGGATGAGGAATTATACACTGAGGCAGAACCAGTCCGCTCTAGCCAAGTCAGTTTCCAATGAGATCTTGAACATACTAGGTTCGAAAAAAATCAGGCTCTCCTACTGACCCTTGTCCCCCTATAATTATGCATTTAGGGGCTAGTAAAATTGTAGGTCAACAAAAACCTCTAATTAATCAGGTGCTTGAGTCAGGGAAGTATCCCACTGCCTGGAAGAAAGCGATAATTAGAACCATTCTGAAGAAATCTGTAGTATATGTTATTGTTAAGAATGACGCGCGTGAACGCACGCGCGTCATTCACAACAATAAAACGTTGTGTTGTTATTTGAATGTGAATCGCTGTGTGTAGTGTTCGCGTGTGGCGTGTTAGTGGGTTGGTACCGCGTGTCTGTATGTTGTTCTTTAAATGTTGATGCGTGCATGGAGGTCTGAGTCGCGTGTGTGTGTCGCGTGTGTGTGTTGTTACTCAAATCAGGATGCCTTGGTTAAATAGGTTAGCCGTGCGGTTAAACGGCACTTTAGATTGTACGCTGCGACGGCAGGATGTTATTAAAGGCTTCTCTTACCGGATCTTCATAAATCTGCTTTCCTGAAGTGTTTATTGCTTCTTCTACACTGGCGACGATCGGAAACACGTTCCCATACGTGCAACGACTGCATTTTCAAAGGATTTAACTATTTTCTTCAACAAATCGTGCTGATTGGCTGTTACACAAGGAAGTTTTACACTGGTATTTCCTATTGGATGTTATTCAACGTTTCTCATTGGATTATACAAAATGAACCAGTAAGAGAGCTCTTTTCATTGGTTATTTTCTTGGCTTCACAAAAAAAAAAAAGGGAAAACTTTATTTTTCAGTTCACTTTGAATTTGGATTGTCAACTACTGGATATTTCTTGCTTTGAAGAGTATTTACCAAGAAGAAATTAACCGTAAGTGACATCTGTGATTCACACACACTGTTGTGAGTCATACATATTTATTTTCCTTGTTGAATTATTTTTTTTTCTTTCTCACTGTTAAATCTTTCATTCTCATTAACTATGACTGGGATTCAACCTCCTCCTTAATTTTTAACTAGCAAAGGTGATCCTCCTATTGAGTGGGATATTTGGGAACCTATGTTTTTGGCATATGTTGAAGTTTTAGAAGAGGAAGAATGTGGAGCAGAAAGGAAATTAGCATTATTAAAGCACTGTCTTGGTGGAATAGCACTTAAAGAGTTCAAGAGTCTTCCTCCGTTAACTGACACATCTAATTTGGATGTATATCAAATTGCCACTAGGCAATTAGCTATTAGATATGGAAAAAAAATCAACATGGTTATGGAAAGATTTAAATTTTATTCGAGGAAACAACAAGCAGATGAATCTATTGACAATTACGTATCCTCATTGAGAGCATTGGCAGTCACTTGTGATTTTGAGCACATTAACTATGACCAAGTTTTAAGGGATCAGATCCTTATGTGTACAAATAACAAGAAAATACAACAAAGATTATGGACAACTTCAGATATGACCTTAAATGCAGCCATTGAAATTGCAAAATCAATAGAGCACTCAGAAAAATTTGTAGATGAAATACGTTCACAAAGTAACAGTAAGTCTGATATTTCAACCATAAATAAAGAAAATGAGAAATTTAAAGATCCAGGGAAATATGGGAAATTTACTAATACAAGAAATGACAACCAGTATAAGAATGAAAACAGAAATAGATGGCAAAAACCTGATCAGAGAATAAATACATGGCAAAGACCTGATCAAAGGGTGAATATGTGGCAAAAACCTGACCCTAGAACTTATAATATGTACTGTTTCAGATGTGGTAGTAGTTACCATTTGGGAAACTCAGGATCGTGTCCAGCCATGGACAGAGTTTGCTCAAGATGTGAAAAAAAGGGGCATTTTTCAAAAGTTTGCAGATCTGCACCAAGGAAAGTCAGTTTAATTCAAGATCAGGAAGAAGGAAATTCAAGTGATTGTGAATTTGATGTGAATACTATAATGTGCATAACTAGAGAACCAAAAGTAAGGAAGTTTCCTTCATGTTTCATTACTATCAATGGAGTTTCTACCAAAGTATTGGTTGACTCTTGCTCATGGTATACAATTTTACCCGATGTCTTGTTTAAATCCAACTGGCCGCATATTGAATTGACACAACCAGATATTACACCAAGTGGTTATACAGGGCATAAATTGCAACTCGTTGGTTATTTCATTGCTGAACTTAAATTTAAAACCTACTCCACATACGGGAAAGTGTACATAACAGAATCTGGTGATTCACTATTGGGTTGGCCGCATGCAGAACAATTAGGAATGAAACTTGATCCTAATGCTGATCCTCCTGTTTATTGTATTGATTCTGAATCTAACAAATCTGCACAAAGTAAAACTGGAGAAGACTTAATTTCAAAGATTAAAGAAGAATTTCCTAAATTATTTTGTGATGTTCTAGGCAAATATAAAGGATTCGAACATCGAATAAAAGTACATGCAAATGCTTTACCTGTCCGCCATAAAGTGAGGAATGTTCCTCTTTCCTACAGAGAAAAGTTAAAAGAAATTCTTGATGACATGTGCAAAAAGAATATAATTGAACCCATCGAATCATCTCCATGGGTTTCTCCCATCGTAATTTCGATCAAATCTGGAGGGGATCTTCGTGTATGCATAGATTTACGCAGTTTGAACAACGCTATTTGTGTGGATTCACATCCTTTGCCCAATCTACATGAAATGGTTTCCACATTGAACAATGCCAAGGTTTTCTCATGTTTAGATCTAGCAAGTGCGTATCATCAAGTTGTCTTGCATGAGGATTCAAAAGATTTGACTGCTTTTATTACACCTGAAGGGCTATATAGATTTTGCAGGATGCCTTTTGGATTAGCAAGTGCAGCCGCCGTTTTTCAGAGGCTAATGAAAGAGACACTGGATGGATTAACCGGAGCAATTGCATTTCAGGATGATATTTTAGTATTTGGAAAAGACATAATGGAACATGACAAGCATTTATTTAAAGTATTGAATGCCTTATCGGAGAAGGGTTTAACTCTACGTGCGTCCAAGTGCAAATTCAGGATGGAAGAGGTAGAATATCTTGGGCATTGCATTAGTGCTAATGGCATCAGACCTAAAAACTCACACTTAGAAAACATCAGCAAAGCTCCCATTCCTCAAAACAAAGAACAGTTGATTGCTTTTTTGGGTCTTGTGGAATTCTATGCAAAATTTATTCAAAACTATGCAAGTGTAATTGAACCTTTCAGGATGCTGTTGAAGAAGAATGCAAAATTTGTATGGACAGAAACTATGACTAAAACTTTTGATGCTGTGAAGTTAATGATTACTAAGGCGCCCTGTCTTAAACCATTTGTAATTGGAAAAAAATGTATTATAACAGTAGATGCAAGTAGTTGTGGTTTGGGTGCTGTATTGATTCAAGAGGAATGGGGTAAAGAATGGATTGTATCTTATGCCTCAAGAACATTGAGAGAGTCTGAACGTCATTACTCAGTGATTGAAAGAGAACTTCTGGCATGTGTTTGGGGTGCTGAACATTTCCGACCCTTCTTATGGGGAACGAAATTCACCATCAAAACTGATCACAAACCTTTGGTACATATACTATCACCAGGGGGAGGAAGTACTCTTTCTTCAAGATTGGCTAGATTATCTTCAAGATTACAGAATTTTCAGTATTCCTTGGAATATATCCCTGGGAAGTCAAATGTTCATGCAGATTGCATGTCAAGACTTCCATTAGCTTGTAGAGACTCAGACGTGGTTGACAAAGATGAATGTGAAGTAGCACATGTTTATAATGATGTCAATTTAGTGTTTGGGGAACACTCTGTAGTAGATGAGGAAACATGGAATGAAGAGATGAACAAAGACGTGGAACTCATAAAAGTTAAGGAGTTTGTGTTGCAAGGTTGGCCTGAAGGAAAGAATTTCATTGGTGGTTTAATGAGTTATCACAAAATTAAGGATGAATTGGCCATAGAAAACGGGATATTACTAAGGAATGATAAATGTATTCCGCCTTTTGGTCTCAGGAAAAGGTTTTTGGATTTAGCTCATGTTGGGCATTTTGGAATATCAGTCACTAGAAGGCGTTTGAAGAATAATTTCTGGTGGCCAGGTATTGATTATTTTGTTGAGCAACAGGTGAAATTGTGTGAATTATGTGCCAATAGTGATAAAACAGCCAAGGCTTTGCCCAGTGTACCACAACCTGTTAGTTTACCAGCATCACCATGGAATAAAATTGGGATTGATATCATTGGACCTTTCAGTGTTCTACCACAACAACATTCTTTCGGTATTGTGCTCATAGATTATTTCTCAAAATGGCCTGAGATAAAGACAGTCAAGGAGGTCACCAGTGATGCTATTATACAATTTATGGATGACGTTTTCTGCAGGGAAGGCATTCCCCAAGAGGTAGTGACAGATAATGGACCGCAATTTGTCAGTAAGCAAATGGAAAGATATTTTAGCAGATGTGGTATTTCTCACAGAAGAATTGCAGTATTCCATCCTGAGGCCAATGGTCAAATAGAAAGATTCAATAGAGTTGTCAAGGAGGCTATACAACTAGCTGTTAAAGGTGGATTGTGTTGGAACAAGGCTCTACAGTCCATGTTATTATCTTATAGAACTGCTCCCAATGCTATTACTTCACTGTCTCCTTTTGAGATGTTAAGAGGACGTAAACCTAGTACTAATTTAGTGCCTTGGTGGTTGAAGAATAAAGACAGTAGTTGTGTTGACTTTGCAGAAGTGGATTTTGAGGAAATTCGCAAGAAAGTTGATATTTATAAAGAAAAGATGAAGAAAGATTTGTCAAGAGATAGAACAGGGAGTTGCGTGCCTGTTCATGTTGGTGATTTGGTGAGGTTGAAAAAAGGCAGCTATGTACATAAGGGTTTGGCAAAGTGGTCTGATCCTGTTAAAGTGATTGAAGTGTTTAAGAATGCTGTAAGAGTGACTGATGGAAGTGTGTGGCATTTCAGCAGAGTTTCCAAATATAAAATTGGCAAGGGAATTCCTGAAATTCCTTTATCAAATGCTGTTTTGAATGAAGATGATTCATCCAATGTATTTTTGGACGTTGACACTAATGATTCCAAGTTATCTGTGTCTCCCACTGTTTCCATTGACAGTGAATCACCTTCTGCCCTCATGGATTGTGACTCACAGGGGTTGTTAAGAAGCTCGAGGTGTCGCAAGATTCCTTCAAGGTTCAATGACTTTGTTCTTTCTTAAAAAAAAAAAAAAAGAAGGAGGGAGGTGTGTAGTATATGTTATTGTTAAGAATGACGCGCGTGAACGCACGCGCGTCATTCACAACAATAAAACGTTGTGTTGTTATTTGAATGTGAATCGCTGTGTGTAGTGTTCGCGTGAGGCGTGTTAGTGGGTTGGTACCGCGTGTCTGTATGTTGTTCTTTGAATGTTGATGCGTGCATGGAGGTCTGAGTCGCGTGTGTGTGTCGCGTGTGTGTGTTGTTACTCAAATCAGGATGCCTTGGTTAAATAGGTTAGCCGTGCGGTTAAACGGCACTTTAGATTGTACGCTGCGACGGCAGGATGTTATTAAAGGCTTCTCTTACCGGATCTTCATAAATCTGCTTTCCTGAAGTGTTTATTGCTTCTTCTACAAAATCCACTTTGGATCCTTCTGAACTTAGACTCGACCTATAGCGGGCCTTCCCATGGCAGTCAAAGTGCTGGAAAAAACATTGAATAACACTAACAGAGTACCTGGATACTAATAATCTGCTGGACCAGACCCAACACGGTTTTAGATCCCATCATTCCACAAACACTGCCCTTACGGTAGCAACTGAGGAGATTCTGAAGACTGTCGACAGAGGGGGTAAGGAGATTCTCGTCTTGTTAGATCTGTTGGCAGCTTTCAACACTGTAAATCAGTCGATGCTAGTCCAACAGTTGCAGGACATTGGTATTGGGGGCTCAGCTGTGGCTCTCCTTGCATAATTTTTGGAAGGAAGAGAACAAAAACTGTATTGGGAGGGACTGCAATCAGAGGGTTTCAGTCCCCCTTGTGGCGTCCCACAGAGATCAGCGCTTTCGCCGACGCTTTTTAATATCTACGTCACCCCCCTGGCTAGACTGGTCAGGAAATACGGCTTCGCAATGGTATCCTACGCGAATGATTCCCAGTGAATCATCTTGTTGGCTAAACAACCTGAGGATACTGCTGCCAGGTTCCATGGCTGCCTTTTTGAGATCCTGACCAGGATGAACCAGGGCTACCTAAAAATCAATACAGATAAGACGTAAGTCATGGAATTTGGGCCAGGACAATCCCTGTGGAACACTGCGTGGTGGCCAAAAAGTGCAGGGGAATGCCCCAAGCCGGTGCCTAAATTCAGAAATCTGGGGATGATTTTTGACAGCTCAATTTTTCAGCTCATGTAAACAGCCTTACATCTTCTTGCTTTTTCCTTAAAAAAAAAATAGAGAAAAAGGTTTCCTTTCATTGGCCAGGCTCTGCAAAAGACCGTGGTAGTGGGCCTTTTGCTGTCTAAACGAGACTATTGTAATGCGTTGCTTCTTGGAATTGATAAAGCCCAGAATAACAAATTACAGTCCTTGCAAAATGCAACTGCTAGGTTGCTGTTAAATATTCCCAAAAGGCAGTTCTACATCGAAGGGAATTAGAGCCCTCCACAGGCTCCCCGTGCAGCAAAGGGTGAAGTTCAAGGCCTTGTGTATTGTCCATAAAGCGCACTTTGGAGGAGGGGCCAAGGATATGCAGAGACTATTTAGGCCCTATATTCCAGCTAGGACATTAAGATCTAGCAGTGCGTGCTTCATGCAAGTAGATAAAATCAGGAGAGTAAGATGGGGTGGAAAAACCTTTTCCCATCGTGCAGCTAAGCTGTGGAATAAACTGCCACCGGCCATGCGACTGCAGCCCAATCATCGAGCTTTTAGATAGAATTTAAAAACTCTGCTGTTCTCACAAGTATAGTCTGACATCTATGTAATATTCCCTCACTTACGCTAGCACCAAGACGCTGTTGCATTCGTGTGCTTTATAAATGTATATCCTATCCTACCTATCCTAAGATGGAAAGTCATCTGCAAACATCACAGCATTTATTCGGACCCATTTTCGCAGCATCCCGTTTTTTAGGTCTCGTGACCTATCAATGCGCATGCGCATTGAGCGGAGCGAGACTATAGGGCTTTAAACAGACTTGAACTAACTGGCGATTTGGTGCTGTGCCCGTGCGCTTTTAGGTCAATGCGCAAGCGCATTGACCTAAAATGCGAGTGCACAGCATCAAATTGTCAGCCATCTGTTGCCCAGCTTGGTGCCGCTCCACCCCCTGCGGCATCAAAGGCTTTCACGGCCGGCCGTGCTTTCAGTTTCACGGCCGGCCGTGTGAAGTGCGGCCGTGTCGCATTTCTCCTCCCCCCTCCCCACAGCAATGCCACCCGTATAGTTTCTCTGTCTCTCTCTCTCTCTTCAGCTCAGGTACCTGACAATGACGAGCAGTTTGTGCCAGACTATCAGGCTGAAAATTGTAAGTTCCCCATGACTCATCTCTCGTGTGTGCCTTTGTGAAATGTTTTATTTAGACTTGAACTCGGCCCTTCGTCTGGCGTCCTGGGAGAGAGTGCAGCGCTTGTTGTTGATTCGATGCTCCTTCGACCCCGTCGTGTCATGACCAACTGAGTTCAGCAAGCTGAGGTCACTAGCGTGACTGGCGTTAGAGAAATGCCCTAAATGACTGCTTTGGTGTTGCTGTCTCTGCTGGCAGGACTCGGGCTGTCGCCTACACTCCCAGAGCCATCCATGGGCCTGAATTTTTTTGAACAGGCAGCTTAGCTTCCCAGCAGAACAGCGATCTTTTTAAATAAGTACGGCCACCCCTAGAGAACATTACATTTTCAGGGAGCCGGCAGCTCTCAGCACAATGACGAAAAACATTCGACCCGTCAGCGTTGTTATCGTATCTTATTCAAGAGATAATGTATGCCTCTCGGAGCGGTGAGAGGACATTACCGTGCCATAAACTCTGTATGAGATTGCTTTTCTCAGCCATCGGTAGGCGACCCAAGCAATTCTTTTTTTAGAACGTACTGCCCAAGACTACTTTGTTTTTTTACTGTGACGGTCCTCTCGGAGATGATCCACAGTATCCAGTGAAAGGCATACAAATATTAATTCTGGAAATGGCTGAAGTTGCCCAAGACAGCAATTGGTCAATTACGCTCAGGTTCCCAAAACAGTACCGTGAAACTGCACATAACACGTTCAATGCAACCGTTCACCGAGACAAATACATAAATTTCACTAGTGCAAATGAGCCGCGCTTGCAGGGACAGGCAGGCTACACTCGTCCCTTCACAGTGTAAGCGGGTGTGCCCGTGTATTGTTCAAGGTGCGAAGGCCTGTTCCAACCCCTGCGGTGACCTTTCTTCGCTCGTGACCTTTATCCTCTGCTGCAGCCACTGAGGGACCCCTGCGCGGGCCATTAATTGGCCCCCTTCCTGGCCATTGTCTGTGCACTTGCTGACACTTCACACCTCTTTTCGGAAAGGGCACGGCGGCTGTGGGGGGCTCATGGTGAAACATCTGTCCCTCCCCCTAGTGATTGCACAGGTCACTGCTTTTCATCATGCAAGCCACGCTTATTTTTTTTGCAGATTATACAAATGACATCATATGGCTTGCATGACCAGCCCACTGTGTCCTGTAGCGGTGATGTGCATTTATCCGAGTTAATAACCGCGTTTCGCCAAAACAACCCTGTGATATGTATCAGAGCTCTCCTCACTAAAAAGAATAACACAAAACGTAAACACATCAAATGAGATTGGAAGTGAATGGAGCCCGAAAGCACACGGAGCAGCAATTAGCGCGCCTACACACAAGTCCTCTCTGTACTGTTTACAACTAAACAACGTCCTAAAATGACAATGAAAATGTGTTTACCCTCGGCCTTAGTTTACAGAAACCAGAATTTAAAATCAAGACATATGCCATAAAGCATTCAACCCATAATGCAACACTCAACTTAATATCACAATTCCTGTACCAGGAATTGCATTTCCATACTAAATGACTGAGTCACTGCAATATGGAAGCACACAGAGCACTGACTCTCCCACTCACTGACTCTCCCACTCACTCACTGACTGACTCTCCCATTCACTCACTGACTGACTCTCCCATTCACTCACTGACTCTCAACACATATTGCACTACAAATGCAATAGGTGTCACATTTGCGAAAGGAAAAGCTATTGGCATTGTAAATGACAATGCTATTAATGTAGGTTTTCAAAACCAACACATAAAAAAGTGTCATTTACAATGCCAATAGCTCAAACTTTCTTCACTGCCTTTGTCAGTGCTTGTTGAATTGTGTCGTAAGCACAGTCCATTGCAACCGCAGAGCCCAGCCGTTTGAGGTGTTATTTTTTTCATACAGGCATACAGCTAAAGGTACCTAGATGTTGCTTCACACAGTACCAAGGCCATTTCACCCCCTCACCCACTCATCCTCACACACCCTCACACCCTCAACCCCCCTCACAACCCCCTCACCCTCACTCACCCTCACCCTCTCTCACCCTCACTCTCCCTCACCCTCACCCTCACTCACTCTCCCTCACTCTCCCTCACTCTCCCTCACTCTCCCTCACTCTCCCTCACTCACCCTCCCTCACCCTCCCTCACCCTCACTCACTCTCCCTCACCCTCACTCACTCTCCCTCACCCTCACTCACTCTCCCTCACCCTCACTCACTCTCCCTCACCCTCACTCACTCTCCCTCACCCTCACTCTCACCCTCACTCACTCTCCCTCACCCTCACTCACTCTCCCTCACCCTCACTCACTCTCCCTCACCCTCACTCACTCTCCCTCACCCTCACTCACTCTCCCTCACCCTCACTCACTCTCCCTCACTCACTCTCCCTCACTCACTCTCACTCACTCTCCCTCACCCTCACTCACTCTCCCTCACCCTCACTCTCCCTCACCCTCACTCTCCCTCACCCTCCCTCACCCTCACCCTCCCTCACCCTCACTCTCCCTCACTCTCCCTCACTCTCCCTCACTCTCCCTCACTCTCCCTCACTCTCCCTCACCCTCTCTCACCCTCACCCTCACCCTCACTCCCTCACTCCCTCACTCTCACTCTCCCTAACCCTCACTCTCCCTAACCCTCACTCTCCCTAACCCTCTCCCTCACTCTCCCTCACTCTCCCTCACTCTCCCTCACCCTCCCTCACCCTCCCTCACCCTCCCTCACCCTCCCTCACCCTCACCCTCCCTCACCCTCAGACCCCTCACCCTCAGACCCCTCACCCTCAGACCCCTCACCCTCAGACACCCTTACCCTCAGACACCCTTACCCTGACACATTCTGTCACCCTCACCCCTCACACACCTTCACACCCCCTCACCCACCCTTACCCTCACCCCCTCACCCTCAGTCACCATCACACACCCTCACATCCTCTCACCCTCACCCACCCTCACTCTCATCCCCTCACCCTCACACAACCTTACCCTCATCCTTTCGCCCTCACAAACTCTCCGTCACCCTCACACCACCTCACACCCCCACAGATAAAACTATTGGCATTGTAAATAACAAAGCTATTAATTTCGCTATTTTCAAAACAAGCACATAAATAAAAAAAAAAGTGTCCTTTACAATATCAATAGCTCAAACTTTCCTAATGCGAGACCTATTGCATTGCTGTGCTTCTCTCCCCTGCTGCACTCTCCTGCTCTCTAGAGATGTGGCCTAATGACCAGAGCTGCCATCTAAGTCACGTAAATACAAAACATGTTGCATTCCAAATGCTATAGGTGTCACATTCGCGAAAGTTATAACTATTGGCATTGTAAATGACAAAGCTATCAATTTAGCCATTTTAAAAAGCAACAAATAAATAAAATATTTGTCATTCACAAGACCAATAGCTCCAACTTTTCTAATGCGAGACCGATTGCATTTCCAATGCTTGTTATGCAAAGGTATCATCAGTTATGTGCATCTTAACTTGCTAGATAGTGACAGGACGAACCACCAATTTGGCAACTCAGCAATCATTCGAGAAAGTTACACATAGTGTCTTGCAGTAAATATGCCTGCTGGCTAGACAGGCAAAACGTCCAACATCGGTCACAGCATAAAATATAGTAAAACACATCTCATTATGATTAACTCAAGCGAGAAGTGTAAAGAGTTTGGGTACGTTTCTACCGCCTGACAATCTCGATCCACTGATCAGGTGTAGCACATACCAGAGTGTCAGTGAGGGTAGCATGTACTAAACAGGACTGTGTCTGCCTTCATTAAGAGAAATCAACCCCGCACTGCCAGATAACCACAAGTGGAACGAGCCTTTCCAACAAGACAGCCAGCGACCACCATCACCCTTCATCCTTTACTTACATCGGTTCCAGAGTACATGTAAGCCATTCTCTCAGCGCCTCGAAGTTCTCAATGTTCATTTTCATGTGCCCCGGGGGCCCCTCAACTTCTTCCTCCTCCGAGGGGACGGGCGGGGCCCCCTGCAGGTCCCCCGTCGCCCCCCTGGTGTCAGGCAATGGTCCTTCGGCTTTACAACGCCCCCCCCTGGACCTTCGCCCTCCACCACCAGGGCCCCGACGCGGAGGCCGGGTAAGGGCCAGGCTCCCGGAGGAGGGGGCGGAAGGGTTCAGGTTGGCGCTGGGTGGGGGGTCAGCCCGGTGCGGTTCCTTGTACGAACACACAGTGTACCCGAAGGCTACGGTCAGGGGCAGAGGGGTAAATCAGTTCCCACAGCGGACCCAGAGCTGCTCCACAACAGAGAATGGCAGATTTCTGGCAAAACAGTCCGGTGGTAGCGCGGTCCAGTTGCTGCCTCCCCACTCCTGCCCACCGGCTCACATTCGCCACAGCGCTCAGTATACAGCGCCGATAACAACATAGGGAAAAGGTGCACAAGGCGCGCGCTCAACACGTCGGGGGACACGAAGATAAACATAGAGGAAAGACTAACCCGACAGCTGCCACTGAGCTGGTTCCAAGAGGTTTAAGCTGGATGCCATCTTAAATGGTGATATTTTACAGCTTTCCAGAATGTCATTTCTGAAAACAAAACTGAGATGTTTCACCATGCACAATGTTAATACTAAATTGCAAACACAGTACATAATATGACACGTGATTCATCCCTACTAAAAATATTGACACTTGATAATGTGATTAATACGTCTTATGATAGTTAAACGTTTAACAATTACTTTAGTTGTTATAATGTATTAGTATTCTTTTAAAATACTCTAAGTATATGGATACCTATTTCAAAAATACATTTAGGACTACCCCAGTCAGAGATGGCTGACATGGAAAAGCACACCCGACTAAAAAACGTTGTCCTTTCTCTGTTTCTAATAAAAGGGGCAGAGTTTCCCAGTTGAGCGATACGGTCGGTCTTCCGTAGGCTTTTCCTCGGGAAGGACTCACCTGAAACCAGGCATAGAAGTAGGACAAGAGCTTGCGCAAAAGTAGCACAGTCTAAAATTTCCAAACTATTCAAAGAGAGAGTTTAAATTTTGTTAAGGTCAAGGACACCCGAATAAAATATGTTCTATCTGAGGCGTTAAAATGTTTCAACTCCAATTGCTATTTCTAGAAGAACTACTCAGTTGAATTAGAGTCCACCCTGACGTGGTCCGCGGACCAATCCATACAGCATGGCAATTGCTACTGCTGAAACAGGCGTGTCCATTGGGGCGTAGGGGCGTGGCCCCACTGCCTCAGGCTCTGGACGCACCGCCTTGACAAGAGCAGCAATTCAAATTGAAATAATTCAGACATCACAACAAATAAACAAGCATTTACAATGCAACGGTTTCGCCTTTGTAAAGGTTAGAGCTATTGGCATTGTAAATGACAATTTTTTTTATTTATGTGTTGGTTTTGAAAACAGATAAATAAATGGCATTGCCATTTAGAATGCCAATAGCTTATTCTCTCGCAAACAGTAAAAATGACTAATGCATGGGAGGGTGGCTGGTGATGAATGGACAGGTGGAGGGTAGTGGATGAATGTGAGTGGGTTGGTATGATGAGTCGGTGGATGGATTGGATGGTGGATGGATGACATGGACAGATGAATGGGTGTATGGATGGGTGGATTGATGCAGTAGTGGACGGACTGTTCAGAGCAAACTGTGCGTTCTACTACGTTTCCTGGGGTTTTTAATGCGATATTGCAATGCTGCTGTGGTCGTGTCATTCATTCTAAAAGCGAACACTGCAACGTCCGTTAATAATGGACTTTATGTACGGATATCTTACGTATATTGTGTGGGACGTCGGAAAAGGGTAATTTCCGGTCCCATTGTAGTTTCCATTTGTAATCAATAGCCGTGGGCACGTACCTGTAAAAAGAGGCAGAGCTGCGCGCGCCGGCATGTGTCAGGGCACGGCGGGCGCGTGGCTGCACATGGAGTGTCAAAAAGCTGCCTCCTTGAGAGTTAAAGAATTCAACACACACATGCACATGAAGGGGAAGAATGGATGCATGTGCCCCCCCCCCTTGATATTAAATATGCTTAACCGCATTTAAGAGGCAATGTACGTATATAAGAGCAGAACACCCCTTATTGCGAAATTATAAAATGCCTAAGAACCCCAGTTGTTTCCAGTAATGAAGTGGACGTAGCCCCGTCACGCTGAGAGCCCTGCAGTTTACTGCGCACAGGGTTGTAAAAGTGAACGCTGCAGACATTCCATGTTCCTTTTGACATCGGTCATATTCTCAAAATTAAACCGCCTGGAAATGGATCGCGCTATTTAATTTATTTCACGTTTCTTTACTGGCACGTAGCGCTTCTTGTCTCCGCGTGGCAGTGTTTTGGCACTAGTCCTGATAAACTGAAGCGGATAAATCATTAATCAGCGTGTGCATGCTTCAGGTGGATTGAATGCTTGCTCTGCTGTTGGTTGTGGCAGTGTTTGCTGGCTTGCGTGTCTGGCTCCCTCCCTGGTACTCCCCTAGTACAGTGACAGTGTGTGCTTTTGCACTGGTGAAGCTGTGCACAATACCCCTACACTCTGGGGGGTTGGGGGGTCAGGTCTGGCATGCTGTCCCATTTGTGGGCTGTGAATTGAGTCTGGGGTCGGCCGCAGCTCCCGTGGGGGCTTTGGTAATTCGCCCTGGTCGCTGCTGGCTGATGATGCGCTGGGTCGGTGGTCCCGCACAGCCCTCCCTCTCGATAGCTGACAAATGGTGCGAGGGTGACACGGTGCATCAGCGGGTTCCAGCTGAGCAGGGCCGTCGCACTCCCCGCAAAGGCGTGTCGGGGGTGTGGGGAAGGCGAACCAACAATCTGTCCCACACCACAGCGTCGGAAGGGAGCGTCTCTGCTTCCACCCCGTGCGTAAAGCGTCTTGCTCATTTATGGGGCTGGTTGTATAGCTCATCACGGCCGCTTCATGGTGCTGACTGCTAAGTCTTCGTTTTCTCTTATCTTGCTGTGGATCGTGCATGTGGCTGGTAAATTCATCATGCGAAGTAGAGTGTGTAAAGGAAAGGAAAACCAGCGTGCGGCTCCTGCACAGATCACTCGCCGGGGTCTGCACCGAAGAGCCACAAATTCCGTCTGCAAGTCCTAACAAAGAGGTGTAGGTAATACATTATGCTGCACCGTATTAATTTGTAGAAGCTTGACTTAACAATAAAGCAGTTACACAACACCAGGCTCCGAAGCTCATACTTCCAAAATGGCCAAAACATCACGGAAAAAAAAAACACACGCCCACCGCCAAATGACGTCACGGGGTGTCCCGGGCCGGCAGCCAATCACAGCGCGGCCCAGGACACACGGCAACAAGGGGTGGGGCTTAAAAAAAACACCCAGAAACGACCCCGAATCGCGTTTTCACGAGGAAAGCATGTTTGACAGCCAATCTCTTCCAATGGCTAGCCTCCATTTATGGAGCTAGCCAATGGAAGACAGAGGCGGGACTAAGCCCCATAGTGTAGGATCATACGATTTCACCCTGGGCGGAATGGCCAGGTCGAAACCTAAAAAGCGCCGCTGCCACCGCAGCGCAGCGCTTCGGGACACACCCGATGGAATAAGGCGTGCGCAGGGGGTGGGGCTGGCTGGTCTGAGTGACAGTCTTCTGCAGCAGGCAAGCACCAGCATCAGTACTGTCTGCGCATGACAATTTATGGCCTGTAACTTGGCCGAGCATGCGCGTTACTAACCTGACAGTCAAGTTCCCCTTTAGAGACGGACCGAAGGGCATGGGGGTGCTGCTGTAGCCGGGCCCAGGGTTTCAAAGGCGCGCCAGGGCGAATAGTCTGTGTGCCCCCCTAGCCAATCCTTGCGCTGCATGCAGCGCCAGGAATGGCTGGCCCACCGCGCAGAAGGGCAGGCAATCCATTATTGGATGCCGCGCGTGGGTGGTGGCACACTGGCTGAGCACTGCATATCATGGCCAATCACTGTGTGACTTCAGCATGTGAAGCCATGCAGTGATTGGCCATGATTCGGGACGCGCGTATCTTGACGTTTTTTTTCACTAGTTAGTTGAGTTTCTAGTGTAGGGGGCGGGGGCTCTAGTCGTTGCTAGTCGCCACGTGCACATCAGACGTCCGATACTCATACTTCTTTACTTGAGTCGTCGTCGAGATACTGAGTCAGACAGAAACCACAGAGATTGAGAACTTCAACTTTGAAGATTATTTAAGAATAAAATAAAGTAGGTGCAGTGCTGCTCTTCTCTAAGTTGACTCTGATGTTGTGTGCAAATTGCAAAATGTATGATTTTTTTTTTTTTTTATTTTTATTTTTGGTGTTGCATTCTCATGGTGTATATTCACAATTTAAACGTACTGTAGATCAGCTTCAACATTCAGCCGCCTACGATCAATAGAGCAACTTTTAAATTTTTTCCCCCCCCCAACATAAAACTTGCTACTTCAGGGGTTGCATTGTACAAACATGAACTGTAGGCCATTGTAACCAGTATCTGCATGCAGGTATTCAGCAATACTATACATAGTCTCTGGCGATAGTAGTCTCTTGACCCTCAAATCCCCTGATCCCGGACTCCTGCAGTGAACCTGGGCCACCCGCTTCCCCCCTCACATCAATCCAAGTCTTCATCGTCCCCTGAGCTGTCGCCATCCTCCCCTTCGGGCAAGGGCTCACAAATGTCCCCCCTGTATGAGTTCCACTGTGACCAAATCCTGTTCCATTTACGTGGATTACGTCGCTGTTGATATACTGCCCTCTCCGTCACCATGAGCACAGCCATATTCCTGCACCATTGCGCCAGTGTCGGTGTCTCTAGTGCCCCCCAATTCTTCGCTATATCCCGCTTAGCCATCATAACTCCAATGACCACCCAGCCCTTGGCATACAACGACAAATCTGTTGGGCCCCATACGTTCAAGAGACAGATTCTGGGGTCAGGCGTGAACGGGCTCTGGAGAGCCTGACTGATTGTGCGTGCGACCCGCCTCCAGTAGGCCTGTATGCTTGGGCAGGTCCATATAGTGTGGAATAGTGTACCTTCCCCCCCACATTGTCTTAGGCAATACGGGTGTTCTGCCCTGTGTATTTTATGTAGTGTGGTGCGGGTGTAGTAGACCCTATGCAGTATCTTGAGCTGGACCAGCCTGAATCGGGTGGAAATACCCGCCTCCCTGGGTGATGCCAGGGCTGCGTTCCATTCCGCCTCATCTAGGTCTCCCACCTCATCCTCCCAGTACTCCTTCAACTTCCCAAGGGGATCCGGCAGGTTGTTCATCAATTTGCGGTAAGTGAGTGAGGTTGCACTGGACTCCATGTAGTCCGTAAGCAATCGGTCCTCTAACGGAGCCGATTCCGGCAGCGTAACCCCTGGTTCCAACACCGACAAGAGTGCGTGCCTAATTTGTATGTACCTGTATGTTTCTGTTACCTCCAGGTTATATTGCTCCCTCAGTGTCGCAAAGGAGAGCACGCCCTCCCTCGTCCAGAGGTCGCCCACCACGGAGATCCCAATAGTGTCCCACTGCTCAAACCCTTTTGAACTGCGCAGGCTGCCGAGTGCTTTCGTGTCCCACAGTGGCGTGAGGCCCGTGATCACTCCCTCCCATGCCAGTCGCCGTTGCGCTTTGTGCCAGATGGTCACTGTGTGTTTGGTAGGTCCCTCAAGCTTCCGCACTAGTCCTTTGTTGTAGAGTGGGGCCAGAAGGGTGGACGTGCCCAGCTGGCTCCTGTCAGCCTCGTATGCCGGGTCGTCTTGCGCCGCGTGAACCCATTGGTTGATCACCTTGAGGTGAGCGGCCCAGTAATACAGTTCGAGGTCGGGGAGGGCTATCCCTCCACTGTACCAGTCCCTGGTCAGCTTCAGTCGCGCCACTCTAGCCGGTTTGTCACCCCACAGAAGGCCGGACAGCTGTGCCGCCACGTGGCGGAAAAAGGATACGGGGACCATCGCTGGGGTGTTTTCCAGGACATAGAGGAAGCGAGGCAGTGCCATCATCTTGAAGAGCGCCGCTCTACCTAATAGTGTTAAGGGGAGATTCTTCCAGTGGCGCACGTCCGCCTTTAGCCTGTCTAACTGGGGCTTAAGATTCAGCTCCATGAAGGTCGAGTGATCCCTCGTGATCCATATCCCTAGATATTTAAAGGAGGTGTGTTCTACGATCAGTTGGCAGTCCTCAGGCAAGGCTGGAAGGTCGCCCTGCACCATGAAGATGATGGACTTGGACCAGTTAAGTTTGTAGCCCGAAGCCGTACCGTGGGTTTCGCACAGTGCCAGTAGGACCGGGATGCCGTTCTTGAGGTCCATGAGGTAGACGAGCATGTCATCGGCATATAGGGATACTCTATCTTCCCAATCACCTCCCCATTGTATGCCTTTCAGCAGCCGGGTGGTTCTGATAATCGTGGCTAGGGGTTCCAGCACTAGGGCGAACAGCAGTGGCGAGAGTGGACACCCTTGTCTCGTGCCCCGTGCCAGCGGAAACTCTCTTGATATGTGGCCATTTGCGGTCACTCGCGCCACTGGTTCGGCATACAGTAGTCTGACCCATGATATGAACGTCGGGCCAATACCCATGTGTTCCAGGACCGCAAAGAGATAGCGCCACTCCACCATGTCAAACGCCATTTTGGCATCTAGTGACAATACCGCCGCTGGTTCCCCCAACCGTGGTGCTCGCGCCAGTACCCCGTGCAGCCGTCTCAGGTTCAGCGCCGTACTCCGGTGCGGCATGAAGCCCGACTGATCCGGGTGTATCAGGTGTGGCAGGTGAGGCAGGAGCCTGGTGGCCAACAGTTTCGCCAGGATCTTACTCTCTGCATTGAGGAGGGAGATCGGGCGGTACGAACCGCAGTCCTCAGGGGGTTTGCCGGGTTTGGGTATCGCAACAATTGTGGCCGTGCGTTGGTCAGGAGGCAGTCTCCCTCGTTTCCTACACTCTTGGAACATATCAAACAATGGAGTGGATAGCGTTTCGGACATCACTTTGTACCACTCTATCGGGACCCCGTTGGGGCCTAGCGCTTTCCCCGGGTGCAGTGCCGTTATGGCCATCTGTATTTCCTCCGCTGTCAGGTCGGAGTCAAGCTCGTCCCGTTGGTCGGGGGTGAGAGTGCGGGTCTGCACTCCCAAGAGCGAGCTTTCTGCCATCTCCCGTGTGACCTCATACTCAGGGGTGTACACGGAGTGAAAGTGGTCTGCCAGGAGCTCCACTATTCTCGCCGGACTGGTGTGTGTCTCGCCATTGGGGTCTTTCAGCTGGAGTATGGTCTTCTGACCTCCCCGCTCTTTCTCCAACCACGCCAGGAGTTTCCCTGCTTTGTCGCCTATATCGTACACCCGACTCGCAGTAGCTGACATTTGTTCCCTCACTCTGTGGCGCAGAAAGTCGGTATGTCGTTGCTGGGCTATTCGGAGCGCGTGCTGCGTGTCCCCGTTTGGGTTCCCTTCGTGGTCCTGCGTTGCCTTGGCCAGTTGTCCCTCTAGACCCACCCGTTCCTGACGCTGCGTGCGCTTATGTTGTGCTATCACTGAGATCGCCTGCCCGCGGAGCACCGTTTTGTAGGCCTCCCACAGGACCGTAGGCGACGCCACTGATCCCACATTTTCGGTGAGGTAAGATCGCGTACTTCTTTTCAAGGCCTTGGCTATATCAGGCACCCCAAGGTATCCCGGGTAGATAGGGAAGATCCGCCTACTGGCCCGTTCCTGACTGGAGAGAGTCAGTGTTAGCGGGGAGTGGTCTGAGACCCCTCGCGGTCTAATCTGTGAGTCAGTGAAGGTGAGGTGCCCCCCTCCCAACGTCAGGAAATAGTCGATCCGCGACAAGCTGTCGTGAACCGTTGAGTAGTAAGTGTAGTTCCGGTCCACTGGGTGGAGCCGCCTCCATATGTCCACTAAGCCTTGCGCTGTTATGAAGTCTTGCAATTTAGAGTGTGCCGGTGTTTGTGTACGTATCGGGTACCTATCTAGGGAGTCATGAGCCACTGCATTAAAATCCCCGCCCAGCACAAGAGTCCCCTCTGGAAGGTCTAATATGAATTTGCCTAGTTCCGGGAAGGCGACAGTGTGCAGCGCCGGCGGGATGTATACCGACACTATGTTGAGTGGTTCTCCCTCCCATTGTCCATGTACCGCTGCGAAGCGGCCCTGTGTGTCCGTTGCCACTGATTGAATTACAAACTTGGACGACCGGTGAATTAGTATCCCGGTGCCTCGGGACCCTCTCGTGAACTCAGAGTGTGCCACCATGCTATAGCCCCTCCTGTCTAGGGCCCTAGTGGCCGTGCCTGTGAGGTGCGTTTCTTGTAGTAGGACCAGGGCGGGATTCACTCTTTTGATACTCTGCAGGACCAGCCCTCGCTTGATTTTGTCGCCCAGGCCCCTTACGTTCCATGACATGAGGCGCAAGGGGGACGCCCCCCGTACATTAGTGTCCTCCCCCATTGCGTGCGGGTATGCGGATTGAGAAGATGTGCGTATGGAGGACCAGGAGGTCCGTGTAGTGACTCTGCGTGCAGTATCGTGACAGTGGCATGTTGTGGTTGTGCGCCCCCTTGTAGCAATCTTGACCCCTTGTAGAAACTAAGAACCATAACCCCATCCTACCCCCAACACCCCCCCTCCCTGCCCCCCTGCTCAACGGACTCAAAACTGCCCGCCCCCCCAACTCAGCAGAGTGCTTGATCCCCCCCATAACATAGTACTTGCTCGCTGGGGTGAAGGTTTCTCCGTGGTCGGCGGCCCCCTTCCTCAGCTGCGGAGGCCCTTTCGCCCAGTGTCCAAAGCGGCCTTGTCAGTCTCTGTTTTCAGCGGTTCATCCAGTCGTCAGCAGTGAGTCACAGCCCCCCGTCCGCACTGTCCTCATGAAGATCAGCCAAAGGGGAATGTACCTCCGTGTCTTCGTCGTTGGTGTGCGAGCCCTGCCGCGAGCCAGCATTACGGTGTTTGTTCTGCCTGTTGGAGCGACGGGGGAGGCCCGTCGGTCTCCATCCCTCCAACCAATCTTGCGCCACCTCTGGGGAATCAAAAAACCAGGTCTTGTTGTCAGCCACGACCCGAAGCTTTGCTGGGAAGATCATGGAGTATGGGATTTCCCTGGCTCTCAGTTCTTTTTTGACTTCAAAGAAGGTCCTCCTCCTCCGTGCCACCTCGGCCGTGTAGTCAGGAAAGAATGCGAGTGTCGCATTCTGGATTTTAATGGGAGGCGAGTTCCTTGCCGCCTGTAGGATGGCATTTCGATCCCTGAAATTTAAGAGTCTCGCTATTATTGGTCTGGGGTTAGTGCCAGTTTTATGGCGTCCTCCTGGCACCCGGTGCGCCCTTTCCACTGTGAAGAAGGCCGAGAGTCCTTTGGGCTTCAAAGTCTCTTTGATCAGGTTCTCGACATACAGATCCATCGCCCTCGTGTCTTCCGATTCTGGCACACCTATTATACGTATGTTATTTCGTCTTGAGCGCCCTTCCTGGTCATCAAGCTTTTCGCGCAGTTCCCTGTTTTCTTTAGAGATGCGTTCCATGCTGATCTGCAGTTCAGACACGTCTTCGACCAAGGATTTGGTCACCACTTCCATGTTGTTCGCCCGGGCCGACTTGGTGCCGTGTAATCGTCGCACTCCAAGTTCCACAGGGGCTGCGCCTCACAGACCTCCTCGGATAGTTAATAGGGGCTGTTCCGGGGTCCGTTCAATGTGTAGGTGTGGGGTGCAGCCTTCGAGGGACTGTCTATGCACTGCGTTCAGTAAAGGCGTCCAGCCGGACCGGATCTTCCTTGTGTGGAGGTGAGAAGCCACCTGCAGGGTCTCGGGCTGTTGTGCGGGGTATGCAGCTGATCTGCGTGGCCCTGAGGGAACTATCACTGCCCTCTTTGAGTGCCTCACGTGCCCCCTTCTCTTTGCGGCCGTCGGGCCCCTGCTCGGGATCTCTGGTGTTGATGTGGGGCCCCGTGCTGGCGCCAGCCAGTTCTTGCCGGGGAACGGACGGGCGCCCCGTGCGAATGTGCTTCAGGTCTCAGGCCTCAAGCCGGGCGTGGGCGACCTCTAGGTTCTCTGCGGCGTCTGGGCTCGCTGCCGCTCAAGGCTCCCTTGGGGAGTTGCTGCGTGGTACCGTGAGTCAGCGCGGACTCCGCCGGCCAAGATGGCGGTCGCCGGCCCGGGTTCCGCCACTCCGTGTGTCACCCTTCGTCCACGCCGGGCGTCTGCGATCTCTTTGCCCTCACCTCCAGTGCGCCTCCCGCCAGGCCCCTCCTGCTCGCGATGTCTGGCGACGGCGGCTGGGTGCTCCGGTCAATCTTCCACCGCCGCACTCCGTTGCTGGGCACTTCCGGTGTTCCTGCGCCCGAGATGGGCCACTTCCTCCCGGCCTGCCACGCACTGCAGTCCCCGGTCCGGACGCTGTGTACAGGCCCCTCCTGGGCACTGCCAGAACCGCACTTCCCGACCTCGGATCGAGGTCCCGCTTGCACGGTATGTCGCCGCTTGGTCCTAGGCTTCCGTGCCTTCCCGCTTGGGAGGTTACAGGAACGGATGGATGTTCGGATTGATCCAGGGAGCCGCCTCAGTCACGGAGCTCTCCCTCTAGGCTGCCGCCATTGTCGGCTGCTAGCCACGCCCCCCCCAAAATGTATGATTTTTAAAACATATGCTGCGCTTGTGCTGGCTGCCGCAGCGCCGCTGTTGTGTTCTAGTCAAGTGTGTAAGTTAATCAATTCAATCATGTGGGAGATCTATGGCGCCTCTGCCACAGTGGCGTCACTAGGGGGTGCGGGCCAGGGGTGATCGAAATTCATGTATATTTTATCTTCCATTTTCTCGACGTGCCTCGGACTTTCAATCAGCCTCAGATGATTCATGTAGAAATGACTGCCCTGGTGTAAAAAATAAATGTCATCATCCAAAGAATGCTCTTTCCGGCCGTGACCAGAGTTGAAAAACACATTCCCACCCTGCCAGAAAAAAAGAAGAAGCTATTTCTTTCTTGATATTTGTGGTGACTTCGCCTGTCCTACGTGACCTACACTGGCTCATTACTGAAAAACAAATCCAAGTTAAAGCCCTATGTAATTTTGCTGCTCATACTTACCTATTGTGGATTCCGGTGCTACTGTGGTGTTCTAGATACTGAGGTAATGTAGAAACTGCCATGGCAGTGTATGGATTTACAGTCAGGGGCAATGCAGTCACTGATATGATAGTAGAACCAGGGGCCTTATTTATGAAGGCCTTGTGCCGCCGGTGCGTCACTTTTTCCCATTTTAAAAGTGACGCACCGGTGGCGCAAGGCCTTCATAAATAAGGCCTCTAGGAATTCAGTGGGTAAGTCTATGTCTGATGCCTGTGCCTCTATAATATGCAAACTGCACCTGACTTGCACACTCATCCACATTCCTAACACCCGATGGAATATCTGCATAAAACGCTCGGTTCAGTCAGTTGTTAGTCCGTTTTCCCGCCCGCCTTATTAAGCACACTGATTTAGTAGAGACGACTTAAAGGGAAATTGGAGCTTTAATTTCCTTGAGCTATGTCAGTGCAATGTGACGTCAGCACTGCCATTATGCAGAAGGTACACTATGAATGGTACTCGTACAATTCCAAGCCTCTCTTTCAACTGAGCAGGTAAATCTTCAAGTTGACAGGCCTGGATAATGCACTCCATTCCATGGTTTTACAGTCGCTCCCTGCCTAGCACATTCTATCCGTGGCTCTCACTCACAGCCTCTCAGTGAGGTAGGGTACCAAATGATCGTAAAAGGTAGCACAGTGCTCTAAAGAAATTGAGGTTAAACGCAATAACAAGGATTGCTGAGGGAAAACTCGGTGCCCAGATATCTATTGCTGTAAGAACTTTATAAATATAAATATTTGCGGCGGCAGTTGAGTTGACATCAGTACATAATTGGCTGAATCGCAAATAGGAGGGTGAGCCACCTTTCGTACTCATTCTATTTGCATATCAGATAGGGTTGCAAAAGCCCTCAGTTGTGAAAAAAGCCAACTTAATAAGGCACTTGTACATTGCAGTCGTAAACCCTGTGATTGTGTGAATTGCAAGTTTGCAGCCACAGAAGGGCTTTTTACATATTCCCATTGCACGTTCTTACCCTTCAAACCCAACCCCACATAAGTATACTATCGCTCTCACTATTGCTTAAACATTCACAACATTTTCATAATTTATTTATTTACTGTTCGTGTTATGTTGAGCACTAAATGTCACCTGTGATCACTTCAGAGCACAAGACCATCAAACAAGCATTAAAGAGGTGGGGAATTGAATTGCATTGTGTTTTCTTGAGTCCAGTCCACCACAGATGAAGGGGTGGGATATTCAGGGTTCAGGCGTCTCTGGGTAAAGGTTGCACAACTGCCAAGGTTTCAGATTGCTAAGTGTGAAATGTTCATAACTCCAGTGTGATTATGAGTGTCATTTCGTCGACTTTGAGTGACACTTTCTCACAAGCAAAATCAAGCAACGAAGACGAGGGAAACATACAAATATCAGAAATTACACCCATTTGAGTAAATGAGTAACTCTAAGGAGATCTTAAAACTGCTGCAAAGCACCAGAAATGGAAGGGCACTAACTGGAGGTAGACTTTGTGACTGCAGTTCTTAGTAACAGAGGGCAGGCAGGCACTGCAACTGCAGCTGATAATTCATGAGCTTAAAACGCTAATTTTATAGCATAGCAAGTGCAATGAGGCGATATTACCGGCACTGAGTTACACAGCAGGCTGGGTCACGTCAATGTCCTTGAAAGGCTGCTTGCTCCACTCACCTGGAATGGACACCTGGCACTGAAGCCCTCTCACAACTCTCACAACACACATGGAGGGCAAGAGAAGGGTTCAGGGCATAAATACTTTGCTCAGTTTGCGATAAACTGTCAGTCAAACATCATCCAATGTCACACATAAGCACACCGAAAAATAGGGAAATGTCACATATGGGCCGGTGGAAAACTTGGTAGCTATGCATGGGCAGGGTTAAGGATCTCCTCACCTCTGGATTGTGGAGCGTTTGATTGGTCCTGGGTATGATGCATTAAGCTGCTGGGGTTCCAGCACACAACCGTTATTACAATACCAGCAATTGGTGTGCCTGCCTCGTGGTTTGCTGCACCAACTTCACCACAGGTCTGAGTATATACACAGCACTCTAAACACACCCTGCACTCCTCGGGATCACCTTATCCCTGCCTCCACCACTCTAACCATCAGGAGCCTTCAGCTGCCACTGACTCTCTCTGTCGTACTGTCCCCCACTAACCTCTCTGCTGGCTTCTGATACCCAGAATGGCTGGTAAACGTGATGCAATGCCCCCTGTTGGTAGTTGATGTAGTTTGCCACCAGGGATACTACACCAGTGGCCGGGTAGTGAGACGGGGGAATTTGCATCTTTGCAGCCAGCAGTGCAAGGGCCTGAAGCAGCTAGACCAGGTGCAGGAGTGGCCCAACCCCTCAGGGCCCAGCCAGGGTTGGAGTGAGATTAGAAATCCGCCCTGGCACGTTAATAAAAAGTGGCCCACATTTGCATATTGCCTTTCCACAAAACACTGCTTCGGCAATGTTTTATAAACACCTGAAAACAAGCGAGGCCATTTCTGCTCAGGCACCCTGTCCACACTTAGTATGCACACATTCATTGGTCAGCCCTGTGAGAAGGTGGCCTGATATGCAGTGCTCACTATTCTAGTGAATACTATGTATCAGTCCAGCAACCCTTATTGATGATTGGTTGTAAGTCAACCTTATAGACCAGCTATCCTAGTAGCATGGATACGAGCAGTCTAAGGCTAAAGACTCGAGAGGGCGTGTTAAGCCAGCTGTTTACCACACATATACCCCTTGAATACCAAGTGAAAGGACACCACACAAGTGTTATGAAAATAAACAAGATATTTATTAAGAATCACAACAGCCCTGTACTCTTTATGAGGACAGGGTACTAAGCACAAAACAAAACTCTTACAAAAATACTTAAGTTAGCACAGTATATACAAATGCCCGAGGGGCACGGAAAACCATATACTCTGAAAGTGGAATGCGAAATTACTAGCAGGTAAGTACAGTACTAATAGGCTTAGGAATCGCTAGGACTTGACTATAGAATCTTCAGATTACTTCTAGGAGGCCTAGGGGACTCGGGTGCAGAGTGTGCACTCTCACGCGTGATGCGGGACAAAGTCTATGGTAGCTAGTAATGACAAAGTTAGTGTTCTCGGGCGAACCCGACCTGGTAGGAGGAAAACGAAAGTGGATCCTGACCCTTGGATAGTGAGGCTATGCTGGAGCACCGAAATGCCGAAGTTACCTAGCCCAGGGGCTGCAGCTGCATAGGTCTCAAAAGACGTCGGGAATCCTCGTAGACGGACCAGGAGCCTGGAAGAAAGAAGTTGCTGGCAGGCGACCAGTGAAGAAAGTTCGATGGATCCAAGCCTGGATCGAAGACAGATGACACCTGAAAGCAGAGGGGACCAAGTTCGAGACTACTAGCCAGTAGTCAGTGGGCACCAGGAGGGCACCGGATGGTAGCCATCTCGACTAGGTGAGTGGGTGACGCTGTGCTCGCAGATCTCACGGACCAGGAGGCGTTGTCGGCGACCAGGATGGAGGAGCGAGCTGTCCCACGATGGATGAAGCTGTCGGCGTCGCTGGACCCAGGATTGGGCAACAAAGCCTTGGCAAATTCAAGCCCACGCGGTGGACTCAAAATGGCGTCTGGAGTGGACCAGGAGGGTCCGGGGTGCCTCTCTTGAAGAAGGAAGCAAGGGCCAGTCTGGAGCAACCAGACCAGCAGCAGTGATGTCGTCGGGCGTCGTGAAGAAGGCCACAAGCCAGCCGGCTAGTAGCCACACAGCGCGGTGAGCAGGCAAAAGCAGAAGGGCCCCACGCAGATCGTGGAGATGCTGGAGGGCTGATCTTCGGTGCTGGAGCTGCTCAGTGTTGGGGCTTCTCGGACCCCAAAGCACTCACCAGTGGAGCACACGGTGGGCTTGTTGCAAAGAAGTCGTGCAGTCTTGGCGATCGTCGGTCCCTCGAGGTCTCGTCGCACTCACAGTTCTCAGCTTGGCTGTAGAGGTGAGTAGAGGTCAGAGGTGCCAGGGAAGCCGGGTCTCGTCGAGCTGGGTCGTCGGATTCCGGAGGAAGGACTTGCAGCAGACCGCAGTGTTCTTAGGATGGTGCCCGCTTGATGCAGGGTGACTACTCCTTAGCCACAAGGGAGAATCTTGAAGAAGGAAATCTTGATGTCTTTCGCAGAAAGTCGTGTCTTGATTCCAAAGATGATCTAATTTGAACAAGGGGCCCGCTCCTATCTTTATACTAAAAAAGGGGGCTGACCCGGTGACTAGGTCCTGCCTATGGGTGAGACTAGGAGGGGGGTGGTTACACCCCTCTCCCATGCCGGACTTTCCCCAGGCCAGGGGCTGGTGTGCCCCTGGAACTGGTTCTGACTGGCCTATGCGTAGTGAGCACCGGGGTGCCACTCAGCAGTCACCTTCCTGTAAAGCCCTGCCTACCCAGGATACACAAAACTCTGTCTGGGACGGTGCTAGTGGGACACCCCGCGCCGCACGGCCACCAGCTGCTGCGTGTGCCCCATTGCCGTGCCCTCTGCCTCGCTGCCTGCTTCGCTGCCGGTTGACGCTGCTGTTGTTGTTTTGGTTTTGTTTTGTTCTCCATTTGTGCCTGTTTTATTATTATTTTGTGCCCGTGTTAGCGTTTTGATCTCCATTTGTGCCAGTATTATTGTCATTCTGTGCCCGTGTTAGCGTTTTCCTTCCTGTTTGCCCGCCTACCTCGCCGCCCTCCGTCTTCCCTCCCCGCTCCCCGCTTCCCGCCACCACCGCTGACCCCGCCCCTTTTTTCCTTCTGTTCCCTCCCCGCTCCTGCCTCCCAGCTGCTCCGCCCACCCGTGCACTTGGCCTTATATGGCGACCGTGCGACGCAGGTGAGTGTGACCCACTTGTGGGACACCCCCGCGCCGCACGGCCACCAGCTGCTGCGTGTGCCCCATTGCCGTGCCCTCTGCCTCGCTGCCTGCTTCGCTGCCGGTTGACGCTGCTGTTGTTCTTTTGGTTTTGTTTTGTTCTCCATTTGTGCCTGTTTTATTATTATTTTGTGCCCGTGTTAGCGTTTTGATCTCCATTTGTGCCAGTATTATTGTCATTCTGTGCCCGTGTTAGCGTTTTCCTTCCTGTTTGCCCGCCTACCTCGCCGCCCTCCGTCTTCCCTCCCCGCTCCCCGCTTCCCGCCACCACCGCTGACCCCGCCCCTTTTTTCCTTCTGTTCCCTCCCCGCTCCCGCCTCCCAGCTGCTCCGCCCACCCGCGCACTTTGCCTTATATGGCGACCGTGCAACGCAGGTGAGTGTGACCCACTTGTGGGACACCCCCGCGCCGCACGGTCACCAGCTGCTGCGTGTGCCCCATTGCCGTGCCCTCTGCCTCGCTGCCTGCCTCGCTGCCGGTTGACGCTGCTGTTGTTGTTTTGGTTTTGTTTTGTTCTCCATTTGTGCCTGTTTTATTATTATTTTGTGCCCGTGTTAGCGTTTTGATCTCCATTTGTGCCAGTATTATTGTCATTCTGTGCCCGTGTTAGCGTTTTCCTTCCTGTTTGCCCGCCTACCTCGCCGCCCTCCGTCTTCCCTCCCCGCTCCCCGCCACCACCGCTGACCCCGCCCCTTTTTTCCTTCTGTTCCCTCCCCGCTCCCGCCTCCCAGCTGCTCCGCCCACCCGCGCACTTCGCCTTATATGGCGACCGTGCGACGCAGGTGAGTGTGACCCACTTGTGGGACACCCCCGCGCCGCACGGCCACCAGCTGCTGCGTGTGCCCCATTGCCGTGCCCTCTGCCTCGCTGCCTGCTTCGCTGCCGGTTGACGCTGCTGTTGTTGTTTTGGTTTTGTTTTGTTCTCCATTTGTGCCTGTTTTATTATTATTTTGTGCCCGTGTTAGCGTTTTGATCTCCATTTGTGCCAGTATTATTGTCATTCTGTGCCCGTGTTAGCGTTTTCCTTCCTGTTTGCCCGCCTACCTCGCCGCCCTCCGTCTTCCCTCCCCGCTCCCCGCTTCCCGCCACCACCGCTGACCCCGCCCCTTTTTTCCTTCTGTTCCCTCCCCGCTCCCGCCTCCCAGCTGCTCCGCCCACCCGCGCACTTCGCCTTATATGGCGACCGTGCGTACGCGCAGCGGTCACGCGCAGCGGGCGCGCCGTTTGTGCGCCAAAGGTAAGCCCGTCTGCGCCCGTCCGCGCCTGGACCGCGCCCAGTGCCAGGACCCCTGGCCCTCGAGGACCCCGACCAACCCGCCTGACGTACACCGCCGCCACCCTCACTGCACTCAACACCGGCCGAGTCCCGGGATGCTGCAGAGCCACCCCACGACGCATCCACGGACCCTTCAGCTGCAACACCTGCAAGTTCACCTGCATCCGGACCCGCCCGACACCAGCACCTGCCAAACCGAACACCAGCAGCAACCACCTCAAGTGCATCCTGCTCAACACCCGCTCCGTCCACAGACACGCCATCGAACTCCGGAACCTCCTCGACACCACAGCCCCTGACGTTGCCTTCATCACGGAGACCTGGATGAACGCCTCCTCAGCGCCCGACATCGCCATCGCCATCCCAGAAGGATACAAGATCACCCGGAAGGACCGCAACGCCAACCAGGTGGGAGGAGGCATCGCCATCATCCACAAGAACACCATCCGCATCACGACCAGCACCGACAACACCCCACCCTCCGCCGAACACCTGCACTTCCAGATCCACACCGACCCGAAGACCACCCTCAGAGGCACCCTGATCTACCGACCTCCGGGTCCACGCACTCAATTCAGCGAGGACATCGCCGACTTCGTCAGCCCGCACGCCCTCCCCTCCGCTGACTACATCCTCCTGGGGGACTTCAACTTCCACCTGGAGAACAACTACGACTGCAACACCAGCACCCTGCTCGACAACCTCGCCAACCTTGGACTCAAGCAGCTGTGGTAAATATTTGATTTACCGTCCTAATTTCTATGCAGGTAAGTACTTAAACAAAAATAACTCAATCGGAAAGAAAGACGCAGAGTCCGTGGTGTTAGAGTTCTTAGGGGTTTTATTCCTTAAAAAGGAATGGTTCTGGTACCGGATATCGGGTTCCTGACACCACTGGGGTGCAGGAAGGGATAGAGCAATGCTTTATTGACAATACATAGCTTACATACTTAAATCATATACTGGAAACTAATACAGTAGGCGTAACAGCTGAGAGAAACAAGATAAGAGCACACACGTGGTAGCAATACGTAATCAGAAGGCGTGAACTAGGCGTGAACATAGAGGCGTGTGCTAGAAACGTCACATGTAAGTGTCACAAGTGGGTGGATACATAGCAGAATCTTGCAATGTCAGCAGAAATCTGAGGTCTGGATGCGCGCGCAGCTGCATGACGTGTGACTGACGTGAAACTGGAGGGTGCAGGGGACTTGACATTTACACTAGAGGAAAGAGACAGAAGTCTGGCATGTCAGATCAACTCGTACCTCTATCATATCTGATATCTGATGTTTAGGAACCATATTATCTAGAAGGAAAAGGTCTCTGGGGCAGAGGCTATTCTATACTGACTGTGAGTGCGTGTATAAGCGTCTAAGTGTCTGCATGAGATGCGAGGGGGCATGGGCCTACCATGGCAACAGGAGCTATGAATTACTTGCACGGAGACAGTAAGGCCGGGCCCTTTGCTCTGCAGCTGGGAGGATGTTTACTTGAACTAGTAGGTAGGAATGCATTTTCGAGGAGCGGAGCAGATAATTCGAAGGTTGAGTACAGTCTTGGCAGGCAACAGGCTGAGCTAAGCGCCGTGAGCCGCGCAGGGAGTAAGGCAGAGGTCACGGGTACAGAGGCAGACCAGGCTGAGGCATTCAGAGTCAGAAGGCAGGAAAAGGCTTGAAGGCAGAATTCAGGGCCTACTTCGCCTGGGCTGGAAAACGTGTAAAGTATACCACAAAAAGACGTTGGCATGGCGTACTTAGAAACGGAATATTTTACCCGTTCATGGCGGATCTGAAAGAGGACATGTTAACGTTGGACGCAAATGTATTTGCGTCTTCATAGCTGGCACAGGAGGGAAGTTACATGCACTTTAAGCTGGTAAATGGAGACGGTGGGGTACACGTTAGGGAACATTTCTTGACTATAGAATTTATATTTCCTCATTCCCTCCTTGTTCCCTACGGACCCTTCATGATATATCGATCCTCATGAACCGATCAGTCTGTAAGAGAGCCCCATGGTTCACCGACGAACTCAAGAGCTCCAAGAAGAACTGCCGAGCCCTCGAGAAAGCTTGGAGAAGGGAACCCACGCCGGACAACAGGACCACCCTCAAGCTCGCCACCCGGAAACACCACCAACTGATCCGCATCGCCAAGAAAACGGCTTTCAAAAACCGACTGGACAACAACGCACACAACTGCAAGGAACTCTTCAACATCGTGAAAGAGCTCTCCAACCCCAACGCCGGAAACAACGACATCACCCCTTCGCAAGACCTCTGCAAATCCCTCGCTTCCTACTTCCACAACAAGATCGCGGACATACACGACAGCTTCAGCACTCAACCGACGCACGCCACGACCGCAGGACCTCCTCCCACCACCACCCTCCGCGCCTTGACCCCGGTCAACACCGAAGACACCGTCCACACGATGAACTCCGTCCACTCCGGATCTCCAACCGACCCCTGCCCTCACCACGTCTTCAACAAAGCCGACGCTGTCATCGCACCCCACCTGCGGGACATCATCAACACCCCATTCGACACCGCCACCTTCCCCGAGAGCTGGAAGCACGCCGAACTCAGCGCTCTACTGAAGAAACCTACAGCAGACCCCACCGAACTCAAGAATTACCGCCCCATCTCGCTACTCCCGTTTCCAGCCAAAGTCATCGAGAAGACCGTCAACAAACAGCTGGCCACCTTCCTCGAGACGAATGGATCCCTCGACCCATCGCAGTCCGGATTCCGTGCCAACCACAGCACCGAGACCGCCCTCATCGCCGCCACCGACGACATCCGAGCCCTGATGGACAACGGGGAAACAGCAGCCCTCATCCTCCTAGACCTCTCCGCGGCTTTCGACACGGTCTGCCACCGCACCCTAGTGCAGCGCCTCAGCAACGTCGGAATCCAGGAGAAGGCGCTGGAATGGATCGTCTCCTTTCTCGACGGAAGAACACAAAGAGTCCGCCTACCACCGTACAAGTCAGAGGCCACCAAAGTCATCTGCGGCGTCCCTCAAGGATCCTCACTGAGCCCGACTCTCTTCAACGTCTACATGAGCCCCCTCGCGGCCATCGCACGCCAACACAACCTCAACATAATCTCCTACGCCGACGACACCCAGCTGATCCTCTCCCTGACCAACGACCCCGCCGCCGCCAGAGCCTACCTGCACGAAGGGATGAGAGAGGTAGCCGAGTGGATGACGACGAGCCGCCTGAAGCTGAACACAGATAAGACGGAGGTCCTCATCCTGGGCTCCTCGCCCTCCGCCTGGGACGACTCCTGGTGGCCCCCCGCCCTGGGCACCGCACCCAAACCGACGGACCACGCACGCAACCTGGGCTTCATCTTGGACTCCTCCCTCTCCATGACCAGGCAAGTCAACGCCGTCTCCTCGTCGTGCTTCAACATCCTGCGCATGCTTCGGAAGATCTTCTGGTGGATCCCCACAGAGACCAGGAAGACCGTCACCCAGGCCCTCATCACCAGCCGACTGGACTACGGCAACGCACTCTACGCGGGAACCACCGCCAAGATCCAGAAGAGACTCCAGCGCATCCAGAACGCCTCAGCCAGACTCATCCTCGACATCCCACGACACAGCCACATCTCCGGACACCCAAGAGACCTGCACTGGCTCCCGGTCAACAAGAGAATCACCTTCTGCCTCCTTACCCACGCACACAAAGCTCTCCACGACCAAGGCCCGAGCTACCTCAACAACCGAATCAACTTCTACGCTCCCAAACGCCACCTCCGATCCGCCAGCCACGCCCTCGCCGCCGTCCCACGCATCCGCAGAGCCACCACAGGAGGAAGGTCCTTCTCCTACCTGGCCGCCAAGACCTGGAACTCCCTCCCGGCCGACCTGCGCCTGACCCAAGACCACCTCTCCTTCAGGAAGAAGCTCAAGACCTGGCTGTTCGAGCAGTAGCGGCACCCCCCCCCCCCCCCCCCCCCCCAAAGCGCCTCGAGACCCTACGGGTAGGTAGTGCGCTCTATAAATGTCTTTGATTGATTGATTGCTAGCACCGCCCTCGACAGGAAACCCTTTGTCCAGGCTCCCCTCGCTGGAAGGACTCCCAGCTGCAGGGGGTCAGACTCGTGTCTGTGGTGGCAGCATCCATTTTGTGGAGCTGAGGCTTCAGTTAACTTTAACCGGGGTTCACAGTTACATACATGTCGTGTCCCTCTAGTAGGGTGGAATGCTAACCCCGTCGCCAGAATTGGCGAGGGGTTAGTATTCCAATTCGTATGACACCTTACTCGACATGTTTTGATAAAGCAATACCAAAGATAGCATTTAACCGCGAGGATTATAATGCACTTAAGAGTATATGGTATGCGATATCATGGAACAGCTATTAGGACTTGGTTCCGCAAGCTGCAGACAGGCTCAGCTCATGCCAGAGCACCATCTCACACGATTCCAAGCACTCTGCCTTTAGGATTGTCAAGGCCTGCCATAGGAGTGACTGATAGGAATCTGTGTGTCCATTTTAGGGTTAGATATAGGTATACTATATCTACAGCAAAGGGTGATTACACGACTTTGCCCCAGCTGTCATGCAGCCAGTTGTGTCAAATTTAGGAGGCCAGCCAGGGGTGGCATAATACATGCTTCAGCCCCTGGTAGGCCCTGGGTACACCTATGCCCTGAGTTACAGGGTCTGATAAGGTGGCCCAGTACCAATTGGTAAATGCACCTAGGGTACATGTTGTAATTTAGAGAGAGAACAGCCAGGCTGTGGGTCTGATTGGCAGGCCCACAGCCAGAGAAAGTCGTAAACCAGTGAAACAAAAGCAAACAATCTGGGTGATCATAGGATTGCAGACCCTACTCTCCTACATGACCCCCCCCCCCCAACTTTGGGACAATAAGCTAACCATGACCAGGTGAGTCTTCTTGTTCTAAGTGGAAATATCTGGAGAGCCCATCGGTATTGCCATGATCAGTACCAGGTCCATGTTCCACTGTAAAGTCCATCCCCTGTAGGGAAATGGACCACCTAAGCAGTTTGGGGTTTTCACCCTTCGTCTGATTTAGCCACAAGAGGGGCTTATGGTCGGTCTGAATCTTGAAGTGAGTTTCAAACAAGTATGGCCTCAGCTTCTTCAGGGCCCAAACCACAGCAAAGGCCTCCCTCTCAATAGCTGACCAATTCTTCTCTCTGGGGGTCAGCCTTCTGCTTATAAAAGCAATGGGCTGGTCTTGACCATCAAAATTCATTTGAGATAGAACAGCTCCCACACCCAACTCAGAAGCATCTGTTTGGACAATGAATGGTTTGGAGTAGTCTGGACTCTTAAGGATAGGTGCTGTGCACATGGCCTGCTTTAGGTCATCGAATGCTTTTTGACAGCCTGCTGTCCACTGAACCTTTTTTGGCATTTTCTTACTTGTCAGTTCATTTAATGGAGTCACAATTGATCCATAGTTCCTGTCAAACTTCCTATAGTAACCAGTCAGGCCCAAGAAAGCTCGAACCTGAGTCTGGGTGGTTGGAGGAGCCCAGTCCCTGATTGACTGTATTTTGCTCTCCAGTGGCTGAACCTGGCCTCCACCTACAAGGTGGCCCAGGTATACAACCTGTGTCTGCCCTATCTGGCACTTGGTGGCCTTGATAGTGAGGCCTGCTGCTTGCAGAGCCTCTAACACTTTCCTCAGGTGGACCAGGTGATCCTCCCAGGTGGAGCTAAAGACAGCAATATCATCTAGATATGCTGCACAGAAGTCATCCAGCCCAGTGAGAACATGATTCACCAACCTTTGGAAGGTGGCAGGTGCATTTTTCAGACCAAAGGGCATTACCACAAATTGATAATGCCCACCAGGGGTTGAAAATGCTGTCTTGGGCTTGGCATCCTCAGCTAACCTGATTTGCCAATACCCAGCTGTCAGGTCAAATGTGCTTAAGTAGTTGGCAGAAGCCAATCTATCTATAAGCTCATCTGCCCTTGGTATTGGGTGGGCATCAGTCTTAGTGACTGCATTGAGACCCCTGTAGTCTACGCAGAACCTCATCTCTTTCTTACCACCCCGGGTGTGAGGTTTTGGCACTAGAACTACTGGACTAGCCCAAGGGCTATCTGAGGGTTCAATGACTCCCAACTCCAACATTTTCTGCACTTCAGTTTTTATGCAGTCTCTAACATGATCAGGCTGCCTGTAGATTTTACTCTTAACTGGCAGGCTGTCACCAGTGTCAACCTCATGGGTGCACCAATTGGTCTGACTGGGTGTCAGAGAGAACATATGTCTGAAAGACTGAAGAACCTGTTTACAGTCTTTCTGTTGATGCTCAGAGAGGCTGCCACAAAAGACAACACCATCTACTGACCCATCATCAGGATTCTGAGTGAGCAGGTCTGGGAGAGGGTCACTCTCTTCCTCCTGTCCCTCATCTATGGCCATGAGCAAGCTCATGTCCTTCCTGTCGACATATGCTTTGAGCCTGTTGACATGGAGTACCCTGTGGGGACTCCTGGGAGTTCCAAGGTCCACCAGGTAGGTGACCTCTCCCTTTTGCTCAAGAATTGTGTGGGGCCCAGACCATTTGTCTTTGAGTGCTGCTGGGGCCACTGGCTCCAACACCCACACCTTCTGTCCAGGCTGGTAAACAGTCAGGACAGCCTTTTGGTCATGCCAAGCTTTTTGAAGTTCTTGACTGGCCTTAAGGTTTTCAGATGCCTTCTCCATATACTCAGCCATCCTGGAGCGGAGACGCAAGTACATAGTCCACTATGTTGGTTGCAGGCTTTTTGAGAGGTCTCTCCCATCCTTCCTTCACCAAACACAGGGGGCCTCTCACAGGATGCCCATACAAAAGTTCAAAAGGGCTGTAGCCAACCCCCTTTTGTGGGACCTCTCTGTAAGCAAACAGAAGGCAGGGTATCAGGACATCCCATCTACGCCTGAGCTTTTCAGGTAGTCCATGAATCATCCCGTTTAGGGTCCTGTTGAACCTTTCAACAAGCCCATTGCATTGTGGATGATAGGGTGTAGTGAATTTGTAGTTGACACCACACTCCTTCCACATAGCAGTTAAGTAGCTTGACATGAAGTTTGCACCTCTGTCAGAGACAACCTCCTTAGGGAAGCCCACTCTGGAGAACACTCCAACTAGGGCCCTTGCCACTACAGGTGCTGTAGTGGTCCTAAGTGGAATAGCTTCAGGATACCTGGTGGCATGATCCACTACCACCAGTATAAACTTGTGCCCTGATGCTGTCTGGGGTTCCATTGGACCAACAATGTCAATCCCCACTCTTTCAAAGGGCACCCCCACCACAGGCATTGGTATAAGGGGGGCCTTTGTTGTGCCACCTGACTTACCACTGGCTTGGCAAGTGACACAGGAGCGACAAAACTCCTTGGTATCCTCATTCATGTGAGGCCAGTGAAAGTGTGAGACAAGCCTGTCCCAAGTCTTTGTCTGGCCTAAGTGACCTGCTAAGGGAATCTCATGGGCCAAGGTAAGGAGGAAACCTCTCTGAGTCAAGGGTACAACCAGCCTCCTGGTCATGCCAGGCTTGGGGTCTCTTGCCTCAGTGTACAGGAGTCCATCTTCCCAGTATACCTTGTGGGTACCTGTGGCGTTCCCAGCAGCCTAAGCAGCAGCCTGCTGTCTGAGGGGTTCAAGGGAAGGGCAGTCTAACTGTTCCTTCCCCAGGTCTTCTCTTGAGGGTCCCCCTGAGCCCAGAAATTCAACTTGATCAAGTTCAAACTCTTTAGGCTCAGTTTCCCTCAATTCTTGCAGGTCAGCCTCCTCAGAGACCTGATCCTCAACCTGGGACAAGGGGGAAGGCACAGCCTTAACCCTACTGCTCTTCTTCTTGGAAGGTGTCTGGTCCATTGTTCCAGGATCCAGCACCTGTTCAGTGGGGCATTTTCAGGCCTGTGACCTAGTCACAGCAAACACATGTGCTGGCAACCCTAACATTTCCATGTGAGTCCTCTGCTCCACTTCTGACCATTGTGATGACTCCAAATCATTGCCCAACAAACAATCCACTGGGAGGTCTGAACTAACTACAACCTTCTTTTGGCCAGTTACCCCTCCCCAGGAGAAAGCTACAATTGCCATACTGTGACTGGTAGTGACATTGCTTGCATTGGTCACCAGGAAATCTGTACCTGGCATGATCTGTCCAGGGTCCACAAAGTTAGGTGTCACCATTGTGACACTGGCACAAGTGTCCCTATAGGCCTGAGCCATTTTTCCATTAATGAAAGGTGTCTGTCTGTATTTGCCCAAAGTATTGGGACTTATATCAGGGGATATATCCACATCCCCTGTACAGACAAGGACAGCCTGGGTGAGTGTGCCAACTAAGTTGTCATACCCCTCAGAACCCAAGGTTAACCCAACTAAACCCTTGGGAGGTGCACTACCACTGCTGACTGTACTAGGGGGCACAGGTGCCTTAGGGGCTGCAGTGGCAGGAGTCTGCCCTCCTCCTTTCTTGGTGCACTCACTAAACCAGTGAGTTTTACTTTTGCAGTATTGGCACCACCTTTTAGATTGGCCTTCTTGATTTTTCTTCTTCTGGGGAGCCTGACCCCCACCCTCTTTGGGTTGTTGGGGACCTGCCGAAGACTTCTGGTCATTTTGTTCCCCCTTAGAATCTTTACCCTTCTGGGCTGCTTTTTTCTGACCACCTTGATTCTGGCCCTGGTTCTGTTTAACTCTTGCTCTGACCCATCTGTCTGCCTTCTTTCCCAATTCTTGGGGAGAGGTCAGATCTGAGTCCACAAGATGCTGATGCAACAACTGGTTCTGACAATTGTTTAAAATTTGTTCTCTCATGATCAAATTATACAATCCTGTGTAATCAGTAACCTTACTGCCCAGCAACCAGCCCTCCAAAGCCTTAGTGGCACAATCTACAAAGTCAGACCAATCTTGAGACTGAGTTTTCTGGGTATCCCTGAACAGCAACCTGTATTGTTCAGTGGTTAGGCCAAACCCATCAATCAGTGTATTTTTCAAGATTTGGTAATTGTTAGCATCCTCCACTCTAGTAGTGAGGAGCTTATCTCTACCTTTTCCTTCAAAGGAGAGCCACAAGATAGCTGCCCACTGACTCTGGGGAACACCCTGCACAGTGCAGGCTCTCTCCAAAGCAGTAATCCATTTGTGGATGTCATCCCCTTGCTTAAAGGGGGGCACTATCTTATTCAGGTGCTTTGTATCAAAACTCCTTTCCCTATTGCTAGGTACAATGCTGCCACCAGTGGGGACTACCCCACTTAACTGTTGCTCTCTAGCAAAGGCAAGCCTCTCTTTGGCCAGGGCAAGTTCTTCCCTTTCAATCCTCAGATTGACTGCCCTTTCTTTAGCTTCATACACTCTCCTCTGAGGGGAAGTCATCCCTCTGTGAGAAGAGTTGTGAGAGCCATTGGTTTGAATGGATCTGCCAGAGCCTCTTGACAGAGATCTAGCTCGTCCATTCCCAATGTTAAGCTGGCCTGAGAGAGGTCCGAGGGGTCCCCTAGTACTATTCTCATGCCTGCTTAAGTTGGACCTGGTTAGTCTGCTGACTTCTACCTGTCCCTTGTCTGCCTCATCCCCAGATGGATCCTCAACCTCCTCCCCCTCTTCAGTCTCTGCTGAGAGGTGGATTAGGTCAGGGTCTCCTCTGGTTCCCTCAAGGGGAGGCATGCTCCCATCTGGATTAGAAGAGCTAAGAAGTTTCTCAGCTTTCCTGGCATCATAAGTCTCTAAGAGACCAATCAGAAAGGAAGTTGTGGGGTTAGACCCCTGTTTTATCTTCCTGGAGGTACACACTTGTCTCATCTCCTGGAAGCTAAGAGCAGCATATCTGGAAGTGGGGACCTGTGGAGGGTCCACTGACACAAGGGGAGACTCAGAGTTTCCTCCTTTGTCTGACATGCTGATTCTAGTGTGGTGTAAGTGATGCACCTACCTACACTATGTGTTTACCTACTGATCCCTTGCTAAGAGTTGCAGCCAAGGTGTGCTAAGCCTTGAGGAGCTGCAACAGCTGGTTCAGTAGAACTCAGAGTATTCTAAGCTAAGTTATATGTACCTACCAGTACTTATGTGATCTTTCAACAAGATATTCTTAGGATACGTGTGGTAAAACAACAGCAAGCTCAAATCCCAACCGCTGCTCACCAATGTGAGAAGGTGGCCTGATATGCAGTGCTCACTATTCTAGTGAACACTATGTATCAGTCCAGCAACCCTTATTGATGATTGGTTGTAAGTCAACCTTATAGACCAGCTATCCTAGTAGCATGGATACGAGCAGTCTAAGGCTAAAGACTCGAGAGGGCGTGTTAAGCCAGCTGTTTACCACACATATACCCCTTGAATACCAAGTGAAAGGACACCACACAAGTGTTATGAAAATAAACAAGATATTTATTAAGAATCACACCAGCCCTGTACTCTTTATGAGGACAGGGTACTAAGCACAAAACAAAACTCTTACGAAAATACTTAAGTTAGCACAGTATATACAAATGCCCGAGGGGCACGGAAAACCATATACTCTGAAAGTGGAATGCAAAATTACTAGCAGGTAAGTACAGTACTAATAGGGTTAGGAATCGCTAGGACTTGACTATAGAATCTTCAGATTACTTCTAGGAGGCCTAGGGGACTCGGGTGCAGAGTGTGCACTCTCACGCGTGATGCAGGACAAAGTCTATGGTAGCTAGTAATGACAAAGTTAGTGTTCTCGGGCGAACCCGACCTGGTAGGAGGAAAACGAAAGTGGATCCTGACCCTTGGATAGTGAGGCTATGCTGGAGCACCGAAATGCCGAAGTTACCTAGCCCAGGGGCTGCAGCTGCATAGGTCTCAAAAGACGTCGGGAATCCTCGTAGACGGACCAGGAGCGTGGAAGAAAGAAGTTGCTGGCAGGCGACTAGTGAAGAAAGTTCGATGGATCCAAGCCTGGATCGAAGACAGATGACACCTGAAAGCAGAGGGGACCAAGTTCGAGACTACTAGCCAGTAGTCAGTGGGCACCAGGAGGGCACCGGATGGTAGCCACCTCGACTAGGTGAGTGGGTGACGCTGTGCTCGCAGATCTCACGGACCAGGAGGCGTTGTCGGCGACCAGGATGGAGGAGCGAGCAGTCCCACGATGGATGAAGCTGTCGGCGTCGCTGGACCCAGGATTGGGCTACAAAGCCTTGGCAAATTCAAGCCCACGCGGTGGACTCAAAATGGCGTCTGGAGTGGACCAGGAGGGTCCGGGGTGCCTCTCTTGAAGAAGGAAGCAAGGGCCAGTCTGGAGCAACCAGACCAGCAGCAGTGATGTCGTCGGGCGTCGTGAAGAAGCCAACAAGCCAGCCGGCTAGTAGCCACACAGCGCGGTGAGCAGGCAAAAGCAGAAGGGCCCCACGCAGATCGTGGAGATGCTGGAGGGCTGATCTTCGGTGCTGGAGCTGCTCAGGGTTGGGGCTTCTCGGACCCCAAAGCACTCACCAGTGGAGCACACGGTGGGCTTGTTGCAAAGAAGTCGTGCAGTCTTGGCGATCGTTGGTCCCTCGAGGTCTCGTCGCACTCACAGTTCTCAGCTTGGCTGTAGAGGTGAGTAGAGGTCAGAGGTGCCAGGGAAGCCGGGTCTCATTGAGCTGGGTCGTCGGATTCCGGAGGAAGGACTTGCAGCAGACCGCAGTGTTCTTAGGATGGTGCCCGCTTGATGCAGGGTGACTACTCCTTAGCCACAAGGGAGAATCTTGAAGAAGAAATCTTGATGTCTTTCGCAGAAAGTCGTGTCTTGATTCCAAAGATGATCTAATTTGAACAGGGGGCCCACTCCTATCTTTATACTAAAAAAGGGGGCTGACCTGGTGACTAGGTCCTGCCTATGGGTGGGACTAGGAGGGGGGTGGTTACACCCCTCTCCCATGCCGGACTTTCCCCAGGCCAGGGGCTGGTGTGCCCCTGGAACTGGTTCTGACTGGCCTATGCGTAGTGAGCACCGGGGTGCCACTCAGCAGTCACCTTCCTGTAAAGCCCTGCCTACCCAGGATACACAAAACTCTGTCTGGGACGGTGCTAATACCGCCCTCGACAGGAAACCCTTTGTCCAGGCTCCCCTCGCTGGAAGGACTCCCAGCTGCAGGGGGTCAGACTCGTGTCTGTGGTGGCAGCATCCATTTTGTGGAGCTGAGGCTTCAGTTAACTTTAACCGGGGTTCACAGTTACATACATGTCGTGTCCCTCTAGTAGGGTGGAATGCTAACCCCGTCACCAGAATTGGCGAGGGGTTAGTATTCCAATTCGTATGACACCTTACTCGACATGTTTTGATAAAGCAATACCAAAGATAGCATTTAACCGCGAGGATTATAATGCACTTAAGAGTATATGGTATGCGATATCATGGAACAGCTATTAGGACTTGGTTCCGCAAGCTGCAGACAGGCTCAGCTCATGCCAGAGCACCATCTCACACGATTCCAAGCACTCTGCCTTCAGGATTGTCAAGGCCTGCCATAGGAGTGACTGATAGGAATCTGTGTGTCCATTTTAGGGTTAGATATAGGTATACTATATCTACAGCAAAGGGTGATTACACGACTTTGCCCCAGCTGTCATGCAGCCAGTTGTGTCAAATTTAGGAGGCCAGCCAGGGGTGGCATAATACATGCTTCAGCCCCTGGTAGGCCCTGAGTACACCTATGCCCTGAGTTACAGGGTCTGATAAGGTGGCCCAGTACCAATTGGTAAATGCACCTAGGGTACATGTTGTAATTTAGAGAGAGAACAGCCAGGCTGTGGGTCTGATTGGCAGGCCCACAGCCAGAGAAAGTCGTAAACCAGTGAAACAAAAGCAAAAAATCTGGGTGATCATAGGATTGCAGACCCTACTCTCCTACAAGCCCAGCGAGAGAAAGGGAGCGACACCTCTGCCTGTTGATAAAAGGGAGATAATGTATACCCATCTGCCTCCAGAAAGGCCACTCAGGACCCCACTGAGCCGCTGGTGACATCTGAACATTAGCCTGACGCTGGGAGCTATCTTTTTTCACAAGGAACAATACTGACCTTGTTGCATTCTTGCTCATCCTTGATCCGCTGGTATTTTGAGAAGTGCTGTGGCATACCCGGGGGTACCTCTGGCAGGCTGGCAACCACACCAGAAGTGCTGCTTGACTGTTAACTGGCACTGGAGTCTTGAGATCGAATTTAAACCTGAAGTTCTTTCTTTCTGCATAGGATATTTACTCACGGGTGCACACTTCATTAGATAGACATTGCACGTCTATTGTTTTTGTGCAATGCACAGAATATATATGGACATACATGACTTTCTGCTTTGGAGTAATATTGATCCTGAATATTCAGGCACAATGTAATGTTTTATTAGTGCGCAATCCATGCTTTCAAAAGGCTCTTTAATCAAAATATTTGAAAAATAGGGCCACAGAATGGAGCCCATTTAAAACAAAAACATTTCCTTTCGGCGGAGAACCTTCCCCCTATCTCGAACCCGTCAGCTCCGCATCAACCTCATAGAGAGGGGTGGAGTCCATTATTATGCTCGCTCACACAGGTTAACGGGGGTCTGGATTTAACATTTTTGCCAGGGCTGGTTTCCATCTTGGTCTTGGACTGTGCACAAATTGTCCAGTATTCTTGTTTTTTTCCAGTGCACACTATTTCTTAGATTATCATAATGCAAGCAGGTGGCCCACCCCTTGAGAAGCACTACTATGGGAACAGATCTGTTTTTGAATAAAAGTCTTTGATGAGCTGAGTATCCCAAGTATTGAAAGACTGTGTACGTGAAGTATTGTAAGTCTGTGTATGTGAAGAGGTACTTGAACTTGTAGTTTCATTTGAGGGGAAGACAAATTGTGGGCACTGGTAAGTGAGATAACCTGCCTCCTCTTCTGAAGATGGCCACCACGTCATGATGTGACTGTGTGCACACTGATATGACTTGGACAAGACCATCACTTTCCAGCATCGCGTCTGTCTCTTTTATCAGACAGTGCCAGCACTTCTAAGCAGGGCTCGAATGTGCACTTCACTATGACATTTCTAAACGTTGGATGGGACAGAACCAGCACTTCTTGGGCACTCCTTAGAAAGGTCGAAACTATCAGATTCGGACAGTGTGGGAACTTCTAGAAGGGTGGTCTTCCTTGAATGGGACAGGATCAGTACTTTTTAGCAACGCTGACAAAGTGATGGCATCTCTTTTAAATGAGACAAGACTTGCACTTCTCAGCAGATGGCTACACTTCAAATATTGTTAATCAAGAGGGGGGAGGGGGGATCACTTGTCCTGTATAACCTGGGTACAGTTCTTACTAGAATGACCCTTGTTAAAAGACCCTCATACACGTGTAATCATGGTGGTATGGGCGGTATATCTTGATTCTCCGCCTTCGTTTACACGTCTGTGCAGAATCACGGGGTCAGTTGGTATGCACCCTCCACCCGGAGGAGAACACCCTAGGTTAAAACAGTAGTGATCAGTGATTGTTGGTGAAGTGAAAGTGATTTTCTTAAAAACAATCCAATCTTGCCGGGGAAGAAATAATTTTATTGACCGGGATTAAATTGATGGTAGAGGATGTGGTTGAATACATTAAGAGAAATTATTAGGATTCACACATATTCAATCCTCTTGTGTACAAAAATGGTCGACATGTTTCAGCCTTATTGCCCAAAGGGTCGGTGCGGCTTTCTTCAGGACCAGGTGAGTTCAGTGAAGAGAGTGACTCAGGTCTACTCTCTAATGAAGGTCAAGGTTGGACCTATAAGTGAGAAAAAAGGTAGTATTGCTAGGGTGTGGGTCATAAGGATTAGTGCAAAACTCAAATTAAGAATAAGTTGGTTACTCAAGAGTTAAAACTACGCTATCAGACTCCCTATCTTTAGGGGACATAAACCACATACTCAGTACCGGGAAACAAGTCATGGCTGGGAACCTCTAATGATGCATTGCAGGAGGTATAGGTAACTCTAGAGTTCATGCATCCCCCCTAGGGTTCCTCAAAACACTAATAGTTCAGTAAGATACGCAAAGCTCTTGGTGAAGTAGACAGCTATTTTAATTACCAACACTAGTTTGGGGTATGTAAAGTGTTGTTACTGCTAACAACCGTGTCAAAAAGCTGTTATGATTTTACCCCAAATCCCGAGAATGTCCTCAAAACACATACCTTCCATTAGTTACTTTTCAACATTTCACGGGTACCCAGAGGCTCGAAGGAGGGGCTCCTACAGATACATAAGTAAATTTAAGTTAAAGGAGCGAATGGATACTTATCTCCGTTAAGTTGCTCGGACGTTCGGTCTATCAGCGCCATACCTCGTTGCTCCACTCGCGAACCTGCAGCTTGTGCTGTCTCTGCCTCTCGCCGTCCCGGATACGGCAGTAGCCTACGTTGCCGGGTTAAATGGTCATTTTCCGCGTGGAAATGGAAAAAAGACTCATGGGGATTAGCAGAGTGATCGCTGATAAAGGCAAATAGATGCGATATTTAGTTACGAAGTATAGAATATATTTAATCCGTAAAATAGTGATGGATTTATATAAATTGGTGGTGGTTGTTAATTTAGGGAATGGTATCACCAGCAGAAGAAAGACTCCCATATTGGGGTCTGTTGTCGAATGGATGGGTATAGTTATTGAGGTATTCGGGGTAGTGTTGTGATTGATAAAATTAACCATAAGCAGTGGTATTAAGATTATATTTGTTAGATCTTATTCACAACTGCTAGCAAAATTCTCAGAGGGACATTTCATCTGTAAAGGCTCAGCCACGGGACACTGTCGTTCAATCCCCATTGGTCTGTCTTCAGACGGTGAACCCATCTCTGTTCTTTTTCGAACAGGATGCGTTCCGCATTGTGATCTTTGTTGCTCAATGTCTCTAAAATGACCCATTTCAGGTCTTCCACAGTATGTCCCTTCTCCAAATAATGATTGGCCATTTTTGTTGTTGCCTTCTTGTATTTGACATTGCTTCTATGTTCACAGATTCTTTGCCGTATCTTCCTGCATGTCATTCCAATATACTGCATATTGCAGGGACACGTGATCATATAGATCACGTGGCTGGAATTGCAATTAGTATGAGTTTTTATATACCATTTCAGATCTGGTGACAGTTGAATCATTTTCGTGGGGGTTGTTAGGGGGCATATGGAACAACTCCCACACGGGAAATGACCTTGGACGGGTGGAAGGTCCCAGAGTTGTGTTTGTTTTGCTCTCTGCTCCAATTGCGGTCTAGTGTGTACTAGAATGTCCTTGAGGTTCTGTGTCCGTTTGTTGGAGAATCTCGGTTTAGGCCATGATAGATTTGCCGAGGTAAGGATTCGCCAGTGTTTATTGATTATTTTCTTGACATGATTAGAAGCCGGACTGTATGTCGTGACACAGGTCATGAGATCTTGTTCTTGGATTCTTGGGTTGGTCTCTAGGAGGCTTTCACGGTTCTGATTCCTAGCTCTTTTTCTGCAGTTCTTAATCACTCTCTTTGGGTAATCTCTGGCCGAGAGTTTGGTACACAAATCGTTGGCTTGGAGTTGATACTCATCGATTTTACTGCAAATATGGCAGCGGCAGCCTTAGCCTCAGTCTCAGCCTCGCCCTCACCTCTGCTGCTTTTAGTTAAAGTGCAATGCAAGCCGCCGCAAGCGCACGCTGCGCCACAGACGGGGTAGTAAAATATAGCAATTTTCTGGATTCGATTCAATGGGCCCCTCTGTGCAGTGGGACCAGTCCACTGCACCTGTTGCAACATTGGTAGCCACACCCCTGCTCGATACTAGACAACTACTACTGACCTATGGGCATCACAGGAGAAAGGGCACAGCAGGCATGATCACCTTGAGACAGCAAAGAAGAACAGGCACGGCACGGCATGGTAAATCTGTATAGTAGTTTAAAGAAATATTTGTTGAAATAAGTCCTTGTTGTGGGTACATTCTTCAGAAAAGTTTCTGCAGGCCTTCCTATGCAACACTGTGTGCTTTATGTCCCAGGGATGTGTGTTGGCCTATATATGGAGGTCTGAATTCAGCAGCGTAATATTATGAAGCTCTGTGGTTATACTAAATAAGCAGCTACCTATGTTATGACATCTATTAATGTAATAACTGCACTTTCACAATTGCTTTATTAACCTTCCCGCTTTCTCAAATTTGCTTGCAAATGCACCATTTGTCCACTTTTTTCAAAATTTTCTCGAGGGGAATTCCCCCCGAACCCTCCTTAAGGGGTCTGGGCTCGATCGCTGCGCTCGCCCGCTACGGTGCAGTATGATTATCATTGTACGCCCCACCAATTTCAAATGTCACCACCCGCCCCTGCTTCTGAACACTGTGTGGTTTGTGGATAACTATGCAGGCTCTCACGCAGAACGCCTTCATCTCACTGTTGCCTCTGTTCTATAAGCCTCAGCTTCACGTCCTTCATAAAAACTGAAAAATCTTAAAACGTGAGCTAGAATGTTTTGTATTGAAAGTCAGGACCGGAGGCTCCAATTCTATGGCAGGACGGAGGCTCCGATTATGCTTTCTCATTTCTTTACTAGAAATGCTCAGCAGCCAATCAGAACACAGTAAAGAAAAACACAACTACATTACCCATGAATACCCTTGGCAACCATAGAGAATACACGCTATATAAGGTATTATAGAGGACAACACTTCCTCTTTCTTTGCTGCTCCGCAGCCAGTTACGTGCTCTTTTTCTCATTACATATATATATTGCTTTGTAATTGTTTCATTGTTGGCTTTGTTTGCATTTACCTGCGGTGCGCCGCGATTTGTGCTCGTCTGCTGTTTTTCATTTGGCTTTGTCTAGGGCTTCGGCTCGTTGGGCTGTTGGCGGTTTATTCTTGCGCCCAACGGTGCAGGGAGCGTGTGTCCACCTCCCCGGTTTTGGGCGCCTGTACTTACGTGGAGTGGGAGTTTGGGGGCAAGGGACTGCGCGCATCCCTCTTCTGGCTTCTGGCTTCAGGCGACTGCCACCGCGCATGCGCAACAGTTTTTGTTTACATTTCGCTTCCGTGTTCTTCACGGAGCTTCACACACCAGAGCAGCGTTTCTCCGCAGCTCTAGCCCACAGCCTGCTAGCTTCTTGCCCCCGCCTACGCCCTTATAAATAGGTTATTTGGGCCGTATAACTGAGCATAGGCTTTGCCTAGAGTGGCTTCGTGTTCAGCAAGCCCTCCCTCCACTTTCAAATTTGGTTTGTGCTGCCAGGTCTCTTACCTGCATTTTGCTTGGCTTGCTTTGGGGTTCCACTCCCCCTGAATTTTGCCTTTGGCTGTTGATATTGTTTTTTCCTTCCTCAAGTGGGCAGATTTAACACTTGTTGTTTTCATGATGGGAGATTACTATGAGGAAGAAGGCTATTACGATGAGGAAGAGCCCTACGGCTCTATGGAACATGACTTGATGAGTCAGGCGTTGGTCCACGCCATTGCCCCGTAGAAGCGTCATCTTTCGGAGTATGCGACGCAACTGGGTTGGTTGACTCCATCTTCGGGGCGCTCTAAAAAATCTCCCAAAAATCTGCACCACTCGGATCTTCAAAGTCTGTACACTCGTCACCTGTCTCTCATACTGATGGTGGGGATTCCACTTCTGAGTCTTCTTCCCCTGGTACTGTGAATCCTCCTCCTTCGAAGAAGGCTGGTAAGGACCATTTTGTGGACGCACCTTCCACTCCCCAATTGCTTACTTTTGATCCTTCGGACATTATCCACCCCAATTCCTCTTCTTGGCTTCCGTCTCCTGAGGTGGCTGATTATGTGCAAACTCATATTCGCCAGCCGTTTGAAAAAGATGTGCGGGCACGACTACGGTCGGAATTTCCACATCCCGATCTCTCTGACAAACTGGCTGATACTCCAGAAGTAGATCCGACCATGGGGACGTATCTCAAAAAGTATGCAAAAGATCCCAAGAAAGGGTTGGACAGGGCCTGGCGCTCCTGTCAGGATAAGATTTTGGATCTTCTGGGTCCACTGATGAAGATTTTGGACTTGGGCTTTCGGGCCAAAGAATCTGGTGCTGTCATTATTTATTCATTTATTTATTTTTAACACTTATAGAGCGCACTGATACCAGTCGGCGTCCTGGCGCTGAAGTGATAATTCCAGAGAAGCGGAAGATATGGGTACTTAATGGCAGAAGAGCCATGTCTTTAGATCTTTCCTGAATGTCATGAGATTTTTATTAAGTTTGAGGGAGAGAGGGAGGGAATTCCACGCCGTCGCAGCTCCCCTGACAAAACTCCTTGACCCTGACGAGTTGGTAGGTTGGTCCCAGAGGGCCATCTGTCTGTTGGGAAACGCAAATTGTGCAATTTCCTGTGAGCGTTGTCGCTCTATTCGTCTCAAACTGGACCCAAAGCTCACTGATTTGGCCTCTTCTGAGTCCGGTTCTCTGGCTCAAGGTTTATTGTTTGGGCATCCTTTCCTCAAGGAATTAACTACGTTTGTGGCCGGCTTGACAAAGCTCAAGCTTCCCTTCGGTGGGCCTTCTGCCCGGTTTTTGGGAGGGCCGGACGACGGGGACGTTCGTTCAGCCGAGGGTCCAACCAGCAAAATCAGCGTGGTTATCAGTCCCAAAAGGTGGTGTACAGGATTCCTACAACTCCAACAAGTCCTCCGTCTATCCCTCCCGCAAGGGGAGAGGACAGTTCAAGAAAGGCGGCTACGGTGGTAACCAAGGAGGTCATCATGACTCCTCAAACTCTGGTGAGTTTGATTCGAGCCTCAGAGGTTGTCTTGGGTGGCAGGTTACGTTTTTTTCTCCACAATTGGCAATTGATCCTGAGCGATGCCTGGGTGTTGGAGACGGTGCAGGGTTACAGAATAGAATTCTACAGTCGCCCTCTCCAACCCCACCTGCCTATGCCCCTTGTTTTTTCCCTACAAGATCAGGAGTTCATTTCCGCCGAAAACGAGTCTCTTTTGGCCAAAGGGGCCATAGTTCACACATCTCTTCACCCACAAGGCTTTGTCAGCAATGTTTTTCTGGTACAGAAAAAGGGAGGCGGTGCACGGTTGGTTCTTAATCTAAAAGAGTTCAACGGCGGAGTAGTGTACCGTCATTTCAAGATGAAGGGAATCCATCTTCTGAGGGACCTTCTTCAGGAAGGGAACTGGATGGTCCGTCTCGACCTGAAGGATGCTTATCTGTTGGTTCTGATTCATGTCCCTCATCAGCGCTTCCTCCAGTTCCAGTGGCTCGGGACTTGGTTCGAATACACTGTTCTCCCCTTCGGCCTCTCGTCAGCACCGTGGTGCTTCACAAAACTTCTGCGGCCGGTGATGGAGTCCTTGTGAGCCCACAGGGTTCGCCTGATTGTGTATCTAGACGATATTCTCATCATGGCACAATGCCCTCTTCTCTTACAGACTCATTTGAATTGGTCAATAGATCTGTTACAATCACTCGGGTTTCTAGTGAATCCTCAGAAGTCCGCTTTCGTTCCCTCTCAGTCGATGGACTTCCTCAGTTTTCGGATCGACTCGGTCTCCTGTCAACTCCTCTTGCCAGGTCAGAAAATCAGATCCATCAAGAGGGAATTGAGGTTGGTCTTGTCCAGACAGAGTGCTTCATTGAGGTCGGTGGCTCGAATTGTAGGTCTGCTGTCCTCTTCGATCCAAGTGATCTTCCCAAGACCGTTGCATTATCGTGCTCTTCAGCGTCTCAAGATCAGGCATATCCAGAAGGGGCTAAGTTATTCGGATCACATTCCGCTGACAGAGGATGCGAGATGGGAAATGTTATGGTGGCTGGAGCACATGGAATCTTGGAACGGACAGGCTCTGTTCGGGAAGTCCCCCGATGTGGTGATAGAATCCGATGCCAGTCTATGGGGTTGGGGAGCATGGTGCGGCCCGGTTTCGATGGGGGGCCATTGGTCCCAGGAGGAATTGTCTCTTCACATCAATTGCTTGGAGCTACTGGCGGGCTCCGTTGCAATTTGTTGTCTGGCTCCGCAAGCGACGAATTGTTGCATACTCCTCCGCATGGACAATGTCTCAGCGTCCGGTATGTCAACAAATTGGGGGGGACCAGGTCCAAACTTCTGGCGGAGATTGCGAAAGATTTTTGGCATCTTTGTCTGCAACGTCAGATCACTGTTGTTGCAGAGTACCTTCCGGGTCGCGACAATCGGATAGCCGATTGGAACTCTCGCCATCTGAGGAATTTCAGCGATTGGAGGCTTCAACTGTGTGCATTTCGGGTACTGTCCCGGATTTGGGGGCGTTGTCACGTCGATCTGTTTGCCTCTCGCCTCAACAAACAACTTCCCCAGTTTTACAGTTGGCGTCCGGATCCGGAGGCTCTGGCCACGGATGCATTTCTCCAGGCCTGGCCTCCTCTCCTGTGTTATGCCTTTCCCCCTTTTGTAATGATTCCCAGGGTCTTGGCCCACACGAAACAATTTCAATCGGAGCTCATTCTGATCACTCCTCTTTGGAGGGCTCAGGCTTGGTTTCCAGTTCTTCTGGAGATGAGTTGTTCAACGCCGCTCCTTCTTCCCCACAGATGGAACCTGTTGCTGGACCCTCTACTCGAACCGCACCCCCTTGCTATAACAAGTCAACTCCTTCTGGTGGCGTGGCAAATTTCGGGGGACGCTGGCAAGTCCCAGGCCTTCCTAGCAATGCTGCCAGATTTATCAGCGAGACTTGGGCCACCAACACACACAAACGTTATGCGCCAGCTTGGAAACTGTGGTGTGATTGGTGTTCACAACGGGCGGCGGATCCCGCTTCAGCGGATATCGCTTTGATTATCAATTTTCTGGCCTCCATTGCTTCGTCAGGTCAAGCCTATAGGACTGTCAATAATTTTCATTCTGCCATTTCAGCAGGGCATGTTTCTATTGATGGCAAACCTGCTGGGGAGCATTATTTGGTTTCTAAAGTGCTCAGAGGCATTCGGCTGGTAAAACCACCCTGTCTTAAATATGTGGCTTTATGGGATATGTCTGTTGTTTTGCGTTTTTTGGAATCCTGGCCTTCCAACTCTTTGTTGACTCGCAAACAGCTATCAGCTAAATTGACGATGTTACTGTGTTTGGTTTCTTGCAAACGGGTCTCCGATGTTCGTGCTTTGGACCTTGCTGGTCGTACTTTTTCGCCTGAGGGTGTTACTTTTACTGTCTCCAGATGCACTAAATGTAATACGTCTTCCGTGTCTTATCCTTCTTTTCCACATAATCCACATCTCTGTGTGGTTCAGTGCATTAAAGACTATGAGGTAAGTACTGCACCTTTTCAACAAGATTTACATGGTCAATTATTGATTGCTTTGCAAAAGCCTTTCATACCTGTGACTCCTGCTACGTTAGCGAGATGGGTGCGTTGGCTAATGCTGGAAGCTGGCATTGATGTTTCTCTCTTTGGTGCGCATTCTGCACGGGGGCTATGGCTTCTAAAGCTTTTTTGATGGGTGTCAGTCTACATGATATCATGAAGGCCGCTGATTGGTGTTCTGACTCTGGCTTTTAAACCTTCTATTTCAAACCTATTGTTGATATTGCTTCTGTTGTGGTGGCTAAGCTTTGAACAAGCATAATCGAAGCCCCCGTCCTCCCATAGAATAGAACATTTGCAAACATTCGTGACAAGAATTTTCAATTCTATTAAGGACAGGAGGCGAATATTATCCCACCCTCGTTCTATGCCTGCATTTCTACTGTTGATTACCTTTTGCTTTGTATGCAATTGTACTATGCTATGTTTCATGATGCTCCTTGCAATTTTTTACCCCCCCCCCGTCTTTGGTTTTATAGGCTTTGCTCCATTGTGAGTATAGTGTATTACGATTCTGATTTGCTTTTCAGGTTCTGATCCGAAATGAGGTTCTTGCAGCGCGTTCCCAGCTACCTGAGGACTGTGGTTCGCCCCGAAGGATCTTCAGCTGCTGCATGCCTCGCTTCTGCCTTCCGGTGGTCTGCTACTTCGTGATGTTCTTCATGGATCTTTTGTTTCGTTTGGGACTACGATTTTTCTTCTGTTGAGCTGTTTTATTATGGACAAAGAAAGAGGAAGTGTTGTCCTCTATGATACCTTATAAAGCGTGTATTTTCTATGGTTGCCCAGGGTATTCATGGGTAATGTAGTTGTGTTTTTCTTTACTGTGTTCTGATTGGCTGCTGAGCATTTCTAGTAAAGAAATGAGAAAGCATAATCTTCGCCTCCTGTCCTTAATAGAATTGAAAATTCTTGTCACGAATGTTTGCAAATTTGTAAGTATGCTTGCTTAAAGCAGGACCACTACAACAGAAGAACATCAACAATTGGTTAATGATAGATTTTAAAGGTAGACATAGACATACATGTCACTAGCATACATGCCAATAGACCCGATTCAGGCGGGATACTATCGATTTTTCAAGCCAAAAATGGCTTTATTTTAGCTGTATCCTGTCTGAAATTGCATTTTCTACAATAGAAGTCAATGGGGAACTTTCACTCTCCCGATTTTTTATTTTACATTTCCCACGGCTGTGTTCTAAAATGTTGGCATGTATGCACCAGATTCAGGCGAGAAACTCCTCAATTTTCAGGCCAAAAATGTATTTATTTTAGATGCTCCCCACATGATTTTGACTCCACTTCAATAGAAGTCAATGGGAGCAATACATTCTCCCGATTATTATTTTTTAAATCTCCCAATTTCAATTTCTAAAATGTTGATATGTATGCACAGACGACCATTCGGCTGTCTTCATAATATACTCCAGTCAAGAACCTAGAGCACAAATTAAAAGCCATAGCCCCTCTTTCTGAATGAACCCCAAATTTGGAAGCATCAATGCCGGCTTCAGGCAAAAAGCAGTGTACCTACCTGGCAAGAGTTGCAGACAAAACCAGCTTGTGGGGTTTTTGTAAAGCAATCCATAATTGACCAAGCGGGTATTGTTTTAATTCTCTAGTAGTTGCTTCATAACTAGGGCTCCCGGTTTTTCGTTTAAACAGATTTTTACATATAAATACAGACGGAAAACATGTTTTCCTTTGTCTGTATTTTTATGTAAAAATGGGAAAATACTAGCAAATTTGGCTGCTGCTGTGCTCCTGCAGAGTTGCCTCGCCATGCCCTCTTGCTGATTCTAGGACTGTGGGGTCTTTTTTGCGCTCCTGACGGCCTTTTGTTAGCTGCCCCAGCCATGTCTGGGGCTCCGCTCCGCCCCTCGAGAGAGCCTGGCCAGCCATTTCAAAAGAAAGGCAAGTACATGCTAATCCTGTTCATTGTTTTAGCGCTCAGTAAGTGCCTGAACAATGGGGGTCGTGGCAGGAGGCACTGTGCCCTGAGCTCCCAGATGATCCAAGGCTGCCAGCGCCAGGAGGCCTGCATTGTTCTCAGCGCCCCACCTCGAGGTGACATGCACATCTGTGTATTCCTACGTATAAAATATGTGTAGACAGCACAACAAACAACTGGTTTTCCAAATATACATTACACATATGTACCTCTTGAAACAAACAACTATAAAGCGATTTGCACATGGTCACACAATAATTTTGATAAGCGCCGAAGCTGGGATTAGGGGGTGGGAGGTGTGTGTGTGAGGGGGGGCCGGGTTGGTACAGTCAATAATTTAGCCAGTTAGTTTTGTTTCCTCCTCCTAAGGCCATAAACGAAAAGCCACAAGTGCTAACAACCTGGCAGCGTTTCCTACTATCCCCTACGCTTCTGAGCCTGAGCTCAGGCTGTTTCTAAATAAATTACCAGATTTATAGAACCTTTTGCCCTACATCGGGGCACAAAATATTAAACCAGAAAGTTCACATAATAATGATAATGTATTTATTGTAATGCCATTTGCACCACACTTATGCTGCTACTAACCACTTTAAATAACAAATGTCTCTTACATAATGTAGTAGTGAGCGATTCATCGACTTCGTAAGCATGAAGGCTGAATCAGCCTTGCTAGGAAATTGCAAGCGTTTAATTCACTGAGACATCCTTTCAGACACAGAGATCTTTGTTGAGTTTTTCTGTAGTTTTGTTATATCATATGCACCGAGCAGAGCACAAGTCCTAAAAAAATAACTGGGGGACGCTCCAAGTTAGGTGGTGTCACCGGAAGTGACGTAATGGCGGGAAGCTGGCAGGACTAATTGTTTTTAGGTCTCGCCTGTCAATGCGCATGCGCATCGAGCAAGGCGAGAGTATTGGCACTTATCCGCTCTTTATCCACACTGCAAGGAATCGTGGCGATTCCTTGCAGTGCACGAGAAATTTAAGCTCAATGCGCATGCGCATTGAGCTTAAATGCGCGTGCCACATGCCCCCAGCCGCCTGCCTTGCCTACTCTCTCTCACAGCCTCCCCCAGCTCCGCCCCCTCACTACTTGATTGCACGGCCGCTAGGCCGTGCCTCCCCTACTCTCCTCCCCCCTCCTCCTCTCCTCCCCTGCCTGCCTGCCGCTAGGCCGTGCCTCCCCTACTCTCCTCCCCCCTCCTCCTCCTACTGCCGTGTCGCACCTCTCCCCTCTCCGCCCCCTCCCCTGCCCGCCGTGTTACGGTGAAAGGCTTGTTTGTTTATTTTACCCGCCGTGTCTCTGCTGCTTCCCCATGTCCTGTCTCTCCTCCTCTCCCTCTCTATACCCTCCCCCTCCCCCCCACCACTCCCATCAAGTCCCTCTGGCCCTTCCCTCCTCCCCGGACCCCTCCTCCCCTGCCCCCTCCACCCTTTCTTGTTACCACTTGTAAAGAGAAAGCGGGCCCATTCACAGTATGGCGTGCAGGCACAGGCTGCACTTTGGGGTCGACCAGATCCACCCAATCTGTTTAATCCTGGCGGCAAGCGGTTGGTGTGTCGCAGGGGTCTCCACAGGTCTCACCAGGTAGGGTTTACCACTGACCGCAGTTCCAGGACGCGTTCAACTTGTTTAATTTTTTTTATCGGGAATGCTTCTTGTCAGAGGATTTAGCTCTTCAAGTTAAATCTCGATGTTATTCAAATATATTGTTACTTGGAGATTTAATCTCTTTATATGGTCATGCCCGTAAACTGTAGTTAAATTGCATCTTTTATTAAGTAGATGTTTTCGACATGAAAATCCAGATTACATTCTGTTACTCTGACGTGCATTTTTGCGAACTTGTTTTATGTTTTCTTTTTGAATATCAGTAAGTAATTATTTCATCGGTTTCTTACATTAAAAGGTTTCGGTTTGGAGAGTCGATTTTAGACGCCTGTCTGTATGCGGGTAGAAAACGGTGCTTTTAAAATTTGAGACAAGATCATTGTTGGTTTATTAAGGGTGTAAATACATTTACCCTTTCTATGAAAAGATGGAATAGTGTAACAAGCTTATTCCTAGTTTCGAAGCGCAAAGCAAGCGTGCTGGGCGTAGAAACCTGACCCCACATGGATATCCCTCTTTGGGTCTAGTTAGTGAAAATAGCTCAGATATGGACTGGTGGAGCCCAGACAGGAGTGACATGGGCCGGTCTTATTAACACATGCGATGTGTATATTACTCACTGGGTTTGTCTGGTTCGGTTGTTGGCTTTTTGGTAATTAATTATTTTGTAGGGAACAACTCTTTAATTGTTGAATAGGTTGCTTGGCTTTGCAGGGGTCTTTGGTTGTGCCACAAGAATAGCAAAAAAAAAGTCTACATCTGGGCTTGCTGCCAACGTGCTTTAATTAAATATTGCATATTCTAATTGAACAGTGCCACTGCTTCCAAAAATCAGGTGGACTTTGAAGACTTTTAGGAACCAATTTTATTTTGAATGCACACCGCATAAAAATTATTGGCACATAAGAAATGTGATACTGCATTTAATCACTGTATACCGACACAAAATGCCACATTTAAGTATTCCTGTCGATGACAGGTGGTCAGGCACCCTCAACCCCTCACCCTCACTCACCCTCAACCCCTCACCCACACTCACCCACACTCACCCCCACTCACCCTCACTCACACTCACACTCACCCACCCTCACTCACCCTCACTCACCCTCACTCACCCTCACTCACCCTCACTCACCCTCACCCTCACTCACCCTCAAACCCTCACTCACCCTCAACCCCTCACCCACCCTCAACCCCTCACCCTCACTCACCCTCAACCCCTCACCCTCAACCCCTCACTCACCCTCACTCACCCTCACCCTCAACCCCTCAGCCTCACCCTCACTCACCCTCAACCCCTCACCCTCACTCACCCTCACTCACCCTCAACCTCATGCTAAAGATTTACAAAAAAAACCATTAACAATTCTAAAAGCACTAACTCTAATGCTGCGAGACCTATTGCATTTCTAATGCTTGTTCTGCTAGTCACCCTCGAAGGTGTCCGAGTCTACGGCAGTGCATGGACCCTCTTCAGTTTCCTGCCTGTGCCCCAGCCCGGCCCGACTGGAATTGTTACTGTCGCCTGGCAACATTAGCGCTTGGGAAATGAAAGTCCAGCTTTTGGGCAGGGGGACGGCGTCCACTCGGTAAAAACCCAGTAAAATAAGTGAGTGGACGCCGTCCATCTGCGTGGTACCACGACTCGAGCCCTGGCACCAAGGAACTGCAATCAAAATATGATCATGAAACTGGTACGTGCAAATGTCTACTTAGCTCTAGGCTTTCACAGTGCAATTGTCAAACAGATCTATTGATAATAAGATACATAAAGTGGGCTTTTTGTCAATTCTGTTCACCCATTTGTTTTCTTTGACAAGCCTCTTTTATTCATTGACAGGAGATTTTGTCAATCATGTTTTGGCTCAGCCTATTGGAGTATTCATCTCTTAACTAATGCTATTGACTGTCAGGGTGTATCTTTCCACCACTATCCCAGTGCTTGCACTGAACTGCATGGGGGACTTCCTTACAACTTAATCCTCTCTGTCCACTCCAAGTGGCTCACTCTTGAGTGTCTCGCGCTAATGTACTATTGCTCAATCGTTTAGTCATGAAACCCAGACCAAAACCTTATTGCTCACATCGTCCATGCAAATGCTATTACAGAATTAGCCCGAATCAGTGCATTATTGCATTTGGTATGTTCGGACTTAATACCCATACTCAATACTCTCAGTCACCTCCCTTCAGAGTCTTCGAATCTAAGGATGACCCATGCTAGCTATAGGAATCCTACATCCGGAGCATGGCATCTGTTCGATGTTCAATTGTTGGTCAATGCCTTCCCATTCAGGGGTAGGTGTTCTCTCTGTATGATCAGCCGTTTTTTTTGGGGGGGGGGGTTTGGGGGGGGGAGATATTTACCTCCATGACCTGGACCCTCCATCTTGGGGCTGCAAGTCCTCTGTAAAATGTAATCCTGATCAAATCTACTATTTGTATATATAAATGTGGAAAAATACTAGCTGCAGCGTTGCCTTCTGCTTGTGGCAAAAATAAATGTGGATAAATACAGATAAAATGCCCAAAAAACAAATATGGATAAATACAGACGGAAATGGCAACAAAAAAAATACCATAAAACCGGGAGCCCTATTCATAACCCTTCAAATATTGCACAACACATTCTATGGTTTTTAGTAAAAGACAGGTACGACATATGTCTTGAATTGGTCTTAATGTGTTTAGAAATTGAAAAAGAAACATCATTTGGAGTGAATGTTCTACTTGATATTCTGAGGACAGGAATATCTGACCCACTACCTCGAGGAGAACAACATCCTGGACCCGTCCCAGTCGGGGTTCTTCAGAAACTACAGCACCGAAACAGCCCTTATCGCCGCCACTGATGACATCAGGGCCCAGCTGGACAACGGTGAGACAGCGGCCCTCAACGTACTGGGCCTCTCAGCTGCTTTCAACACGATCTGGCACCGCACCCTACGCATCCCCTCCACGAGGCAGGAGTCCGAGGCAAAGCACTGGACTGGACCAACTCCTTCCTCTCCGAGAGAACACAAAGCATCCGCCTCCCCCCCTTCTGATACGAAGCCTCCAAGATCATCTGCGGCGTACCCCAAGGATCATCCTTAAGCCCAACACTGTCCAACATCTACATGGCCCTGCTCACCCGCGTCGTCAGTCGGCACGACCTCAACATCATCTCCTACATCGACGACACACAGCTGATCCTCTCCCTCATCAAAGACCCTCGCACAGCCAAAACCAACCTACACGAAGGAATGAAAGCCTTTGCCGAATGGATGAAGAACAGCCATTGGAAACTGAACTCATACAAGACGGAGGTCCTCATCCTCGGCTCCACCTCCTCAGCCTGGGACGACTCCTGGTGGCCGACTGCCCTGGGAGCAGCATCAACACCCACCGACCACGCACGCAACCTGGGATTCATCCTCGATTCAACACTCTCCATGACCAAGCAAGTCAACGCCATCTCATCCTCCTGTTTCAACACCCTCCGTATGCTCCGAAAGATCTTCAGGTGGATCCCCACTGACACCGGAAGAAGGGTCACCAAGACCCTCGTCAGTACCGGGCTGGACTACGGAAATGCCCTCTAAGCGGGAGCCCCGGCCAAACTGCTGAAACAGCTGCAACGCATACAGAACGCCTCCGCACGCCTGATCCTCGAAGCCCCTTGCTTCAGCCAAATCACACCTCACCTGAGAGACCTGCACTGGCATCCCGTCAACAAGAAGATCACCTTCAAGCTCCTCACCCAAGCACACAAGGCACTCCACAACACCGGACCATCATATCTCAACAGACAACTTACCTTCTACACCCCGATCCGCCAGATCCGCTCCACCAACCTCACCCTCGCCACCGTCCCCCGCATCTGAAGAGCGACCACCGGCAGCAGATTGTTCTCCTACCTCGCCGCCAAGTCCTGGAACACCCTCCTCATCCTCCCATGGCAGACCGAAGACCTACTAACCTTCAGGAGACTACTCAAGACCTGGCTCTTCGAGCAGTAGCAGCAGCACCCCGTCCCCCCCCAGCGCCTTGAGACCCTTACGGGTGAGTAGTGCGCTTTACAAGTGCCATGATTGATTGATTGATTCTTCCTGATGCAGGACAAAATAACATTGTTGGTTTGGTATACAGTTGTTTGCAGGATAAATCCTCATTATCCAACCGTCTCTCCAAAAACTTTAGAACCACATTCACATCCCAAAGAACCGTGTACCATGGTTTAAGGTATTGGATGGTCTAATTCCCCTCATTAACTCACACACTAATGGTGTTCCCCTACTGGTTTAAATTTCAGTGGATGATGTTCCACTGATATAGCAACATGGAAATTGTTTACTGACCTGTAAGTAAAAACAGAGTAAGCAGTTTGAGGTGAAGAGTTCACTACCATATACAACTCTGATTCCAAAGGATCCATACACCATTCGTTTCACCAGCCAATCCATCTCCTCCATGCCAAAGCGTATCGCTTATGGGTATGGGCTGACAAGGCCTAATGAGTGTAAAAAGTAGCTTGCTGCAAAATGCCTGGCATGTTCAGCGTTCTCTGATAACCTCCAAACCATGAGGTTCAGCTGTCCTGATAGGATGAGTGGGTGTGATTGTTCTCCCGATCCATTAGAAGGTCCTGGAATAACGGCAGCTTAATCAGGAAATCACATGACATTTCTAGATGGACCAGAAACCATGATTTAACCTTCCAAATTAGGGTCACTAAGACTAGCTCTGCTATCTGATGTCTCACCTCAGTCAAGACCCTGGGGATTATCACAAAAATGAAAAAACGCATAAGTCATGTGCTCAGACCAGCCTTTCAGAAAGGCATCTGTGAGTTTCGCCAACTGAAGAAAGTCAGAAATTGTTCAGTCATGAAGAAAAGTATTTCACCACACAGTCTTGTCTTGGGAACTTTTGGAGGGCGCGATTACCCGGAGGTGTCCTGGCGGTAGTTACTACTCCTTAATGCTGAGCTGGAAAAGATTGAGTTTATTTATCAAGTGACCCCAGATGTCATTGAGGCTTTTAAATGCGTGACGCTGCAGCATCCAATGGCTGTTGTCCTCCAGAAGGTGAAGGTTCCAATCTGCCACTATATTTATTTGGCCTGGAATGTATTCCGCTACTATTCAAATCTGTTGCCGAAGGTAGAAATGCCAAACGTCCTTGGCTGCTTCCGCTAGAAATTGGGATTTCGAAACCCCCCAGCTTTTAGATATATTTGACTGCCGAAATATTGTCCATTCCATGTAAAGTACAAGAATATGTCTTCATGGAGAGAGACCTTTGATGGTGTATGACAATGCTTAGAGCTCCAAGCAATTTATGTAGAAGTTCAACTTGACTGGAGACTAATTGCCCTCTCATGGTAACAGGACTGCATCTCACACCCCAGCTCCATCAGCTGGAGTTCGACTCTATTACTATCACCAACAAGCAACCAAATATGGCTCTGTCGTTCCAGGCCTCCATGTGCGCCATCCACAATTGTAGTTTGGTTCTAGTCTCCATTACAGCACCACCTGGTCAGAATAGGGCAGATCTTTCCTCAGATGTTGAATCTTCAGCCACTGAATATCTCTATAATGGTTACGACCCAGGATGATCGCCTGAATGGATGATAACAGCAAACCCACTATTCTCTCAAATGATCTCAACAAGGCATTCTGGTAGACACAATTTTACTTTGGTCCTTATTAAAAGGAGAACCAAATAAAAGTCCCTCTGTCCTGAGCAAGCCTCAGAAGTTGCTAGGTTGTTCAACTTGGGGTCAAGTCTCATAAGAATTGATCAACAGCTTTCAGTCAAAATTGTGCAGATGAATTTACCCAACTGGCAGATTGCTTACTTCACAAGGATGTCTAGATCTATTGCTCTACTGTCTTTTTTAGCTTTTTAAGCTATCTCCAGGATCTCCATTAGTCTGTCATGTATATCCAGCATCTTATCCTTGCAATTACTCCAAGCAAAGTCCAGCCCTTTCTTAGTATATTTGGCAATTTTTTTTCAGAAATGTGACCATAAAAGGGTCCACAGCTGGTGTTTCAGTCACCTTCCCCGGATGACCAGGTTTTGGGCATTCGGCCTGCAAGCAGGTAAAAATGTATTTTCGAAACGCTTGTGAATGTGTGATTGTAAATACTCTGCCACCTCAGGAGGGGCCACCCAGTCGGAGAAGCGGTCATGGACGATCTCCTCTTTAATGAAAAATAACATCCTAAAATTGTTTTTGGGCATTGGAGGAAAGGTGTCCACACTGCTAAGTTTCCTCTTCCTCAGCCTTAGTTGATCAGCTACATGAGAGCAGAATCAGGCTCAGAAGATTTGTCAGTGTCATCCCAACCTTCACCCTTGTCCGGGGATCTACAAGGGAGGTCTCCGGTGTAAGAAAGTGCCCCCCATTTTGCATGTTTGCCCCCACTTTTTCCTGAACTTTTAATGTGCTTTGACTGAGTATGCCCTGGGTTTCTGCCAAGCAGGTACCCAGGACCTATGTTCTTTCCCTAAAACTGCATTGAAAACAAAACGCAATTCACACTCTTTGGCCAAAGGTTAGTCCCGTGTAAATGGTATAACAGGTACCAAGGGCACTGTGTCCAGGGAAGGCCTCTAAGGGGTGCACACACACACACACACACACACACACACACTTCCTTTGCAAGCTGTGTGTTTTGGTGCCAAACAAAGTGAAGAGTCGACATGGCACATATCCAGGGCCAGACTGAGAACCACAACCGGCCCTGGCAAAGTTGGGTGTGCCGCCGAGCTCTTTGCTGGGGCCGGTTTTCGGACGATTTTGGTACAGGGCCGATTTTGCAGCTATGCTGCAAAATCGGCCCTGTAACAAAAAACGTCCCCCACCCGTGCAGCGTGCGGGGGGATTGCCCGGCGCACTCTATGGCCAGTTCGGCCCTGCACATATCCCTGTGTAACATGCCTATAACCCACTACCCTGGCATAGGTCAGCCACCCCTCTAGCTGGGTGCACTATACCAGTGGTGAGGGTACAGGTGCTACATTGTACATGCAATAATGCCAATTAAGAGTATATGGTGCTGGGAGTTTCTCAATACAAACTCCACAGTAACATAATGGCTTTGCTGAAAACTGGAAAGTCTGGTATCAAACTTCTCAGCTCATTAAACCCACACTGATCCCATTGTGGGATCTAATGAAACAATTACAGAGAGGGCATCTTAGATCCAACACTAGTGTCCAGGCTGGGTGGCTGCTCACCACCACCAAACATGTTTCTGGACCCCTGCTGAACAATGCACATCCTGGGACGAGGTGCCAAGCCTCCTTCCCCAGGATGGGAAGGGTCCACTTCAAAGGCTTGCCGCGTTTGTGAGCTTCCCCAGGCCCTTTGCTACTTCCAGCAACTAGCCCTCACCGGTTCTGATCCGAATTTTGGGTGGGAGAATCAAGTGAGGAAGGGAGGTGTGCCCACCTTTGCCAACATCACTCCTCAGGTGGAGGAGGTGAGGTGAAACACAACACTCAGTTCCCGCCATCTTGCAGATGGGGGAACCAGCCAACCAGAGTGATGCATATGCCCCCCTCCCACTGGTGGGTGGCGTAATAGAGGGTGTACAAACCCTAGGAAGGGACCCATTGGTCCCAAAGTTTACCTACCTGCAACACCCCTTAATCTAGTATTTAGGGGCCACCCAGAACCTTCCCTCCTCAGACAAGAAACGACCAAGAAGAAAAGAAGAAGAAGGACCGGACAGCCGTGCCGAAGCTAAGAAGACGAGGATGCCCACTGACTTGGCTCCAGCCCTATCGGCCTGTCCCCCCCTCAAACCTGCAGAAGCGAAACTTCAAGGACCTGCCTTTCAAGGAAAAAACGTTGTCTCCCGTGAACATCGGATTTGTTCACCCACAGACTCTGGCCAAATCCGCGAGTATGCACCAGTCTCCTGAGGCACAAGTTTGAGTGGCCCAACACCACGAGGCGGTCTCCCTGCCGATCCTGATACGAGATCTGGTGATCTCTGACCTGCCTCAAATCTCCCAGCAAAGCCTGCAACCTCTTTCTGGAGACTCCCCCCGACCGCGACCGGAGTTGGTAAGAGAAACCAGACACCTAAATAAAGACACCCCTGCACCCGAAGGCCCACGGCCTTGGGTGGCCCAACCAATGGTGTCCCAACATCCCCAGGCAACCCAACTTACCTCTCCAACCATTAGTCACCTCCAAAAGATCATCGTCTCCGAGCCTGCAGTCTTTGTTGAAACCGGAGAATCCCCATTGAAATCAACAGGGCACCCAACGTCAAAACAGCACCCTGCATCCAGTTGTCCCTGTGCTGCTGCGGGTGTACTTTGGGTGCTAACTCGGATCCCCCTTTGCCCTGAGCCTAACACGAGGAGCTTTGCTCCCACAACCTTGTGGCCTGCTCTTAAGCAGTCACCAACCGGAGGCCCCCTATCCCCCAATGGATAACATTGGACCTCAGCACTCTGCACCCAGTCGCCCTAGTGGTGCTGAGGGTGTAACAAGAGTGCATCCTTGACCCTGGGGGAACCCTTGTTTTAACCCCAGAAACTCAACCCCAAAGACTGGGTACTTACCTGGTAACAAATAACTTAATTTCTCTTCATAGGAATCAATTGGCTGTTTTTCTCTGAAAAATGTTCCAAGTGTGGAGTTGATTTGTATGAAAACCTAAAAAATAACAATTGCGCAAAACTGATTTTACTTACCTTTTCTCTAGGAAATGTCCCAGTGAGATATCTAGGCATATCACACTGAGTAAAAAAGTAATCTGAAAAGTAACTAAGAAGTAATCTGTACTGTATTTCAATACCTTGACTTACCTGTATTTCAAACAACTACATTTGGAACTTGCATTCACTTGTAAACTCTGCATGACATTTTGCAAAGCATTTATTTCACTTACCTGTGCCAGGCTTGACTTGGTTCAAGAAATAAAAGAACTTAATACTATTTTTGATACAAACAAAATCGGTCTGATTTCAGTCTTTGAGTGTGTGACATCATTTGCTGATTGAGTAAGGTGCTATCTACTTTTACCACTGCCTACCTGAATGAATGAATGAATGAATGTGCAACTTTTAAAGCGCGAACTAGCCCAAGGGCATCAAGGCGCTGAGAGCAGACATCATGCAGGCAAAACCGATTCTCACTCAAACCGATCCTCGGGGGAACAGCCATGTCGTGAGGGCTTTACGGAACAGTGAGTGTTCCTGTTGGCCGGAGAGCGAGTTCGGAAGAGAATTCCAAGCACCTGCAGCAGCAAATGAGAAGGCCCTCCCGCCCCATCTCATCTTTTAAACTCGAGGAACAACAAGGAAATTCTTTGTTGCAGACCGCAGATTTCTGGAGGGCACATACTGTTTAAAAATGGTCTTTAAACCCAAAGGGCCCCGGCCATAATATGCGTTATGGGTAAGGCAAAGAGTTTTAAACATGAATCTACAATCCACCGGGAGCCAGTGTAGCACCCTAAGGGAGGACGAGACCGAATGACGTTTTGGAATGTCCATCCTCAACCTGGCAGCAGCATTTTGCACCAGTTGTAAACATCGCAGCTGGCCTTTATTGATGCCCAAATAGAGGGCGTTAGTGTAGTCCAGTCTGGACAGTATTAAAGCAACCACCACTTTTTTCCGAGCTTCCAGAGAGAGGAACCGTGAGATTTTCCTTATGATCCAGATAAGCCCAAAGCAGGTGGCCACTGTCCTGGAAACCTGCAGATTCATGGAGAGGGAGACATCTACCACAACTCCCAGATTTTTCCCATGAGATACCGGGATAGGACAGGCACCAAGGAAATCGGGCCACCACTCCCGCGACCAGATGTTAGGACTGTCTCCAAAGACCAAAACTTCTGTCTTCTCTCCGTTCAGTTTAAGATAGTTTTGCACCATCCAGGAAGAGACAGCTAACATACAGTTTTGAAAGTTCTGCGCATAATCCCTAACATTATGCGTAATAGACACCATAATTTGGGTGTCGTCCGCATAGGACAGAACTTCCAATCCAAAGGACTTCACCACCCCTGCCAGTGGGGCCACATAAATATTAAATAAAGTGGGGCTCAGGAGGAGCCCTGAGGAACCCCACAGACTAAGGGGGAGGACTCCGAGTGGAAGCTTCCCAATTTAACTGTTTGGGACCGCTCCTCCAGGAAAGAGGTAAGGAGAGCCAAACCCCCAACCCCTATCTCCCTGAGACAGTGGACCAGTCTCTGGGGAGACAGGGTATGAAATGCTGCAGTGAGATCAAGTAGGATCAGGAGGGTGGTATAACCTGCATCCACCTGCACTCGGATGTTATCCACCACTGCAGTAAGGGCTGCCTCAGTACTATGAAACCTTCTAAAGCCATGTTGTGAACTCTCCAAAATCTTGTTTTCACTCAGAAAGGCACCCATGTGACAATTCAAATGAGCTTCAAGGATTTTTGCTGGGACAGGCAGAAGGGAGATGGGGCGGAGGTTTTTCATGTTTGACGGGTCTAGCGAAGGCTTTTTCAAGAGAGGTCTAACCAAAGCCACCTTCCAACTCAGGGGGTACTGGCCCTCTGAGATGGCTAGGTTCAGGACCACAGTCAGGCGGGGAATAAAATTTGCCTTGGCTATTTTCAGGACCTTGAGGGGCAGGGGTCCAGGGGCGACCCCGACTTAACTCCCTCAAGTAGTTTCTCGACTAATTCTAAAGTGAGAATTGGAAAGGCAGAGAGATTTGCTGAAGTCACCTTTCTAGGGCCATCACCAGCAGAGGTTTCTAAAAAACCTCCAGGCCTCTTGTTCGCGTTTAGGGCCTCCAGCTGAACATAAATGTCTGATATCTTGGAGCAGGGAAATGAGGCTAGCCTGTCACAAAGCACCTGGGATGGCTCCACCGCCTCAGGGACCGTGGGTGCGACAATGGAGTTAAATATGTTAAAAAGCTCCTTGGGAGAGGACAGGCTCTCTGATAATTTAGAGTAATAGCTTCCCTTTTCTTCATTGATGGCTGCTCTATAGGCTTTCAGAGCATGCTTGGGCGAATCTCTGCCACAAGGTGTCAAATCCCGTCGCCAAAGCCTTTCCTTTCTTCTGCACTCTTGTCTCATCCTCCGTAACCGGTCAGAGAACCAGGGTGCAGAAGGCTTTTTTCTTGCAGAGTAGTACGTTTTTACAGGGGCCAGGGTGTCCATCTCAGCTGAGATCTTCTTAGAGAAGATATCAGCCGCCACAGTAGCACTTAGGTGATCCAAAGACTGAAAGTCAGCGAAAGCGGTGGCCACCTCTTCGTTAGAGACCAGATTAAACCTTCGCCTGTCACCCACCTCTTATTAGCAAAACTAGAAGATCCTGATCTAGTGACCCTTAGTTGAAATGGGATAGCATAATGATCAGACCATGCTAATGGGAGGGGCACACCCACCACTACCCGTTGATCATTGGAAAAAATTCCATCCAGGGTATGACCCGCCAAATGAGTAGGGAGTTCAACCAGTCGTGTAAAGCTGAAACCATTCATGCAGTCCATGAAAGTTTGTGTATCAGAGTTCACTTTATTTTCTAAATGAAAGTTAAAGTCCTCAAGAAGAGTAAAGTTGGGTCTCTCCAAATAGGGTTCCAACTTATTACATAGATCTTAACTAAACAGGGCCCTAGAACCCGGGGGCCTATAGCACAGAACCCCTGAGAAACTCTCAGTGGGGGTAAAATTCATTGAGAAATATAAGGCCTGGTATGGATAAGTGTCGAGGTGAGTGGTTCTGACCTAAAAATAAAGGTGTCCCTGAGCACAATCCCTAAGCCCCCCCCCCCCGTTTACCCTCCCTGTCCAATCTATAAAATCGGAAACCATCTGGAATGGCCTCTACAAGCTCCGGACCAGAGGACTGGTTACCCCAGGTCTCAGTTAGGAATGCCCAATCAAAGGGATTGGACACTATACCTCATTTTGGTATTGTCATGGATCTGGTCCATGTGCATTAACACTTCCATGTGGGGTTGTTGGCCTAGCTTCCTGAATAGGAAGCAGAACCAGAGGTTACCACTAGAGCAATTCCGGGTGAGACCGCATAAGAACCAGCGGTGCTTAAACCGGGTTGCTTCTGATCCTGATTACGACCACAGCGGAAGTGGGAGTCCGCAGAGTATTTATTTTCCCCTGGATTCCGCTCAAGACACAGGTATTACAGTGTTCGCACCAGCACAGGAGTGCTGGTGCAGAATTCCTTACGTGACACGCACCGGAGTGCGTTGTTGCAGGACCAGCGTCTATTGTGAAGCAAAAGCGCAGACGCGCTTTCAGCATTGTTACTCGAGGCACGCGCACAAGCGTGTTGCCTTTACTTTCCTCAACTGTACATTCAGGCATATTTCATACGACAGTACGTGCAGGAGCACGTTACCAATAACTACGTCAGCCTTCAAGGAAGGCACTGACCTTCCACGTCCGCATCAGCACAGGAGCGCTAGTGCAGTATTCTCTGGCTTGCCTAGCGCAGGAGCGCATGGCCATAAGACCAGCAACTCAGTTCTGAAGAAGCACAGAAGTGCTTTCAGACCAGGTTGTGGAGAAGCAAGCGCAGGAGTGCATTGCCTTTTGGCTATTTTCAGCATCTTGTCCACAGTGAAAGTGCAAAGTCTCTTTCAGCATTTGCTGCATAGTGGCACACGCAGGAGCGTGTTGCCTTGCAGCAACTTTTTGAGCACAGCGCAGGAGCGCTTCTTTATACTTATAAAGAACACGCACAAGGGTGCATAGTCTCTCATCTTATTATTGCTTTCTGCGCAGGAGCGCTTCATACATAATTTCTTTTAAGTGAAATCCACAAATCCTGTTACTTCCTACACATGCGCAGGTGCGCCTCCGTTTATGTCCCTGTTTCTTGGTGTGTGCGGTCATATACCACAACCTATCAGAGTGCCACATCCCCCTGGAGGTATCTTGACCAGTATTGTGCGTCGACGTTTCGACCCTCGTGTGCCCCGATTGGTGGTCACGGCGGGTCTTTCTCAAGACAGGGCAGGGCAGTGGGGACAAGGGGGTACAGGATTCACAGGAGGCAAATAAGTCACACCCTGGTATGGAATGCCGGAAGGTCAATCACAAATCAAACAAACGAGAGGATCGCGCTGCTCACTCTCGAAAGGCCGAGCACCGTCTGGCATAAATCTCGGGCATAGTAACCATCTGTCTCCTTGGAGCTTTAACTAAGAAATCTGACCGCCAATTCAAAACTGTTCCCCCCTTTCCCCGTGTATAATACTGTATATAATTGTAAATAAGTGTCACTCAATTTATTGCACTATTCACTTTGTTCACTTATAGTCACTTTCCACATGTTCTTAGAATTTGTCCAGTGTTTTACAAATGTGACCTTGTTTCCTATATAAATACCTTGAACTACATTTGTTTTCAGAGAGGTTTTATTCAATTTAATTGTACTTGAATTATTACATTGTGTTTTGAGCTAACCTAGCCTTTTCCTAAAAGCAATTTATTCGGTCACCCGACAGAACCATTCTTGTCTTTAACCAGGTGGTGGTGAATGGCAGGGTAACTGGCTCTTTTGCACTTGGGCGTCGCACCCGACAGGGTTGTCCGCTGTCTCCGTTGCTTTTTGCCCTCGCTCTGGAGCCGCCAGCCGAGTGGCTTTGCTGGGAGCCCTCGATCAGGGGCATCCAGTGGGCCCCTGACTTTGAAGACCGTGTCTAGCTATATGCAGATGACATTCTTCTTTATCTCACCTCACCCCGGAAGTCTCTTAATGTGCATATTCAAACCTTGCTGACCGACTTTGAAGCTGTGGCCGGATTTAAGGTTTATTTTGACAAATCGTACATTCTAAACCTGACTCTCCCTCCAGCAGACCTGGAGCGAGTGCGTTCGCTCACGCCCTTGGCGTGGGCATCCACCTCCCTATTGTATCTGGGAGTCCGTCTGACCCCTACTATACGATCGTTATTCACAGCGAACTTCCCACCGATGTTGGAGGCGGTACGAACAGAACTGGACCGATGGAAGCCGAAATATATTGCATGGCTTGGCAGGATCCATACAATCAAAATGGTCCTCCTTCCTAGGTTCTTGTATCTCTTCCAGGCCCTCCCCATCCCTATGGAGATGGACTTCTTCCGACGCCTTAAGACCTTACTGCTGAAATTCATTTGGCAGAAAGGCCGGGCTCGCTTCTCCTTCGCAACTTTGCGACGTCCGCGGAGGGAGGGTGGAGTGGGTCTCCCTGACATGCACTTGTACTACAAAGCAGCGCAACTGCGTGTGTTGGTTGAGTGGTCGCAGCAGCTTTCTGAGAAGCACTGGCTGCATATGGACAGGAGCGTGGCCGGGAGATCGATCTGGGATCTGGCCTGGAAGCCCAAAGTGGACAGGCCTAAGAACGCCTACATCAGCACGCCTACTGGCACTTTCTTGAAGGTGTGTCACGGGTGATGACCGCTGGACAAAATTTCCTTCCCCCTTTACTCCCTTACATTTTAATCCGGCCTTCCCACCGGCGATGTAGGAGGGACCCTTCCGTTTATGGAGAGAGGGACGATGCAGAGCCCTTACGCACTTATTCCATGGAGCGGAACCTCTTACATTCCATAATTGCATGCGCGACTATGATCTCTCGATCACGGAAGGCTTCTGTCACACTCAGCTGCTCCACTGGGTGACCTCGACGGGACCGAGAGTAGCCGCTACGAGACCGCTCTCGCCCTTTGAGGCCTTCATCCTCCGATCATCCACGATGAAGGGGACAATCTCCTTCCTATATGGACTATTGCTGACCACGGCGGTCTCTCCACGTCCTCGCTACATGGACCACTGGGAGGATCTCCTGGGCCGAGACATAGCCGGGGAGGAATGGAAAGGTCTATGGCGGGATATTGCAGCTCACAACCACTCTGTGGACTTACGTGAAGCTCATCTTAAGACAATGCTAGGTTGGTACCTCTACCCATCCAAACTACATCGCATATTTCCGGCTTCTTCGGACCGGTGTTGGAGTGGCTGTTGTCTATTAGGAGACTTCTGCCACATTTGGTGGGACTGCCCGATCATCCGGCCGTTCTGGGCCGAAATTCTGTCCCACATCAAGGACATCCTAGGGTATCCGATCCCGGATTCTTTGTCCTATGTTCTCCTGGGCCTTCGTGATCTGATGTTAGAACATCAAACAACGGCGGATAAACATATTCTATGGCTCTGCCTTGGAGCCGCTAAGCTTACACTAGCTGCAGCCTGGAAGAAGTCGACTGACCCAGCTATATTGTTATGGCACGCAAGACTTTGGAGACTATTGAGCATGGAGAGAATGGCGGACATCTTCTTCGGCAACTTTAAGAATTTTATGTTTCGTTGGGGACCATTGGTTCGTATCCTGTCACGAGGCTTGCCATCTGCGGTATGCCCATCTGCCCTGCGTGCTCTTCACCTTTTCCAGATTTAACCAGACTGTATGATTGAGGGACCGAGAATGAAAGTGTGTGTCGGCGCCACTTCCTCAGACCATCACCCCCCGCCGACCAGTGGAGCCCGAGAACCAGCAAGCTATGGTCTGAGACTGAGAGCGGGAAGACGCTAGAATCACGGACATCTCCCCTGAGGGCTTGGCTCAAAAAAATATGATCCAGACGGGAATAAGTACGATGAACATGGGAGAATAAGGTATAAGCCCGAGCCTGTGGATGCAGGAAACGCCAACTATCAATCAATCCAAGCTCACCCACTAGACGCTGCGTTTCAGTAGAAAAGACCCCAGTTTCCGCTTTTTGGGCTCGTGAGCTGTCTAAATCCTTGTCCCAAACCATGTTGAAATCCCCCATTAAGAACAAGTGCCCCTCCACAAAGCCCCCCACTCTATCCAACAAGTCCTGGAGAAAACCATTCTGCCCAGAGTTGGGAACATATACCACCACAAACGTACACACTCTGCTGTAAAGCACCCCCTGACCATCAGCCAACGCCCCTCCTTGTCGCAACTAACCCCCATAGGCTGGAAGTTTTGGGACGCCCGAAACAGGAGAGCCACCCCCCTGTGTTTGGTGGTTGCAGAGGACCTATAGATGAGAGGGAAATGTTTGTGCCGGAGCCGAAGCTCATCTCTACGTGCCAGATGGGTCTCCTGGAGACCCACGATATCTAGGTGGTGGTCAGCTAAGTATTTCCAAAGCTTCTGACGTTTCTGTGGGGAATTGAGGTCCTTTACATTCCATGTTCCAATACTAAGCGGCATGGGGAACCATCAGAACCCATCGCTGTGTACTCGCTCCGACAACATGCCCACACATCCACCCCTCCAGAGGCAGCCAGACCTCTCTTTGGTGCTCACCCCGCTTCCACCTCTCACCGCCCAGCCCATCCCCCCCAGACCCCTGCTTCCTAAGCCAAGTCCAAGAATCCCTCGGGGCCGACCCCACTGCATCCAGGATAAATTTACAGTAACAACTCCAATCCGGCAAGCATACCCGCCTAGAAACCTGATAGACAGAAACCCATTCGTCTCACCTTTAGAGGGAAAAAAGCATACTGCGCACTCACTCCAGCCGCCACTACCCTCCTGCCCAACCCCAACCCGTACCCCAACAACCCCCCCCCTCAATTGTCCCCCAAACCCCTCCAGTCCCCCCCCCCCCAAGAAACAAACCAGAACCTGAACAATGTACTTAGCTGGTCCAGTAATAGTAGTCCGTAGAGTTCCTCCTGGGCCGGGGACGGGGCACCATTGTTGGGTCCCCTAAGGCCACGGTCCGGGGTGTCTTCTCAAAAAGTACAACCAAACCCACGGTACCTGAGTTCACGTGCCCCTCCGGCACCAACCAGCCAGCGGCTCAAGGATCAGGCCGCTCCGAAGCTCTTCTGAGAGGACGCCAAAGTCGCCGAGGCCACCGATGCCACTGCATCCCCCCTCTCCAGTACGCTAGCAGTACGATCAGGCCGTCTACGGTCCGTGTCCGGACCCACTCTCTGCCAGGAGGAAGATCGCCTACGCCTCCGCGATGGTGAACCGCCAGCCTCCTGTGAGGGAGTCACGTCGTCCAGGCCCAGAAGATCCTTTGCCACTTGGAGAGAGCGAATTTGCGCCAGCCTGTTTTGCCACCTAAAGATGATGCGGAAGGGATGACCCCACGAGTAGGAGATTTTGCGTTCCCGAAGAAAGGTGGTCACTGGACGGAACTCCCGCCTCTTCTGGAGAGTCGATGCTGCTAGGTCCTGGTAAAGCTGCGGCGGTGCTCTCTGAATTGCAATGCTGGGATAGCTTGTGCCTTCCCCAGGATACGTTCCTTTAACTGGAAGTCATGCACACAGACTAGGATGTCCGGGGGCGGTCCCCCTCCTCGCCTAGGCAGCCCGACCCTGTGAACTCTGTCCATTCTGATGTCCTGCACATCATCCTCGTCCAGTATCTGCAAGAAGAGGGCTTGGACATAGCCTCGCAGGTCACCTGCTTCACCGTCCCATGGCACCGCGCGAATGCGGATGTTTTTCTGGCGGGAACGGTTCTCCAGGTCCTCCGTATGAGTCTGGAGGTCCAAGTTCTTCTCCGTGAGCCGAATGATATCCTGCTGAAGTTGGTGGACATCGTTCGCCATGCTTAGGTCGTGGTCTTCCAAGGTAGCCACCCGTTCACCAATGCCATCGACATCTCTCCGCACTTCACGGAGGTCCGACGCCAGTTGGGCACGGAGTTCAGAGATGTCCTCCTTAATGGATGCAAAGAGTTCCGTCATGAAGGCCTTGGTTGCAGGAGCCTCATCATCCGATTGCTTGGGCGACACGCTGGGTCCGGGGGACGCCGGTTGCTGAGAATTGTTTGATGCGCCATCTTTGCCAGGTTTCCCTTTACGCAGCGTAGAGGACATCGTGGCACCCCTTCACTAACGGGAAGTCAGGACGGCAGTCCACCCTCCAGCAGCTGCCGGACCGTCAAACCAAACGTCCTTCCCGTATAGGCGCCGCCAATGCAGTGCACCTCAGGCGTCAGGCCGGGCCTCCAACCCAGGGGTACGTCCGGCGCTGCTGCGGGCCGCCGCTGCTGTTCAACGTCAGGTTCAGTCTTCCCCCACTCTGCAGAGCCGCCGGTGCACACCGGCGAGATCCCCCAGCGAAGGTTCACCGCTGTGGCAATGCAGCACCGCCGTTGCGCAGGTGCTGCACAGGCAGGGAGGCATGTGGGCCCCCCCGGGGGTCCCTCTCAGGTGCCCGGGTCTCGGAGAGTAGCTCACAGCCAGGCAGCCCCAACCGCCGGATCGGGTCAAGGACGGATGGGGGAAGAGTCAATGCAGCTGCTGAGTTCGTCTTTGGGCACTAACCCACACCCGCGGCGCCCACTCTCCAGTCCCAGTGAGGCCTCTCACCAAAATTGCTCTCCTTCGCTACCCAGCGTAGTACCCCCGGAAGGTGGCAAGCCGAGGGCCGAAATGCCAGGAGCTCTCTCCGTTGCGGCCCGGCTTCAACGACTCCTCCTTCCCTCTGCAGTGCAGGGAAGCCAGGTCCCCCATTCACTCAGGGCCGGGGATCACAGGCCCGCAATCCGCCAAGGCACCGAAGTCCTCGTCCAAGCCTCTGCCGGTCCAGAACGGCCTCTGGACCCCACCACTCCGGCTCGGGAATTATCTCAGGGTCAAATGCGGGGGAGAGTATCTCGGCACTGCTTCTCCGCTCGGCCAGGCGGTCAGGGACGGGAGGGTGGAAAGCAATGAGGCCGCTGCCCCGCCAGTCCCGCCGGCCCTCACCGCCAGCACTCTCTTGACGGCAGCGGCACCGTTTCTGGGCGAAGTCCGGCACAGCAGCCCCGGTGGGTGGCGATGCAAGCGCCGATAGTGTCGGGCCCGTCGCAGCCCTCTGCGAAGGTTCGTTCTGCACTGCCGCGGACAGGAAGTCCGGCCCCCTCCGCTACTCGAGGCCGAGGCTCGCAGAGCCATGGGCCGCCGCCGCTCCAAAAACCACCTCCAGACCTCCGCAGCGCGAACTCTCGGTGCCGGACCCGACCCCTCCACTCCGGGGGTCGCAGCTGACCGCAGGAGGTCGATTAGCACGCCGCTTCAGGTGCTAATCAAGGCTAAGCTGGGCTTGGCGCCGGAGGGACTCAGAGAGACGTCTCACTCCATCGCCATCTTGGCCACGCCCCTCGCAACTTTGCTTTTTAATTTATATACGGCAGACCGTGCCAAAGCTATCAAAGAGAGGCACACATTAAACAGCATATAATATGCAATCAAATGACAACGTTTTTTTGGAGGCTTGAGTGTGGAGAAATCTTCTTTATTCTTTTATCAAGTTAGTCGGTACACACAGCCAACGTGTTTCACCCATAGGGGGCTTCCTCAGGGCTAAATAACCAATACTTTATTGTGAGATCCTGTGGACAAATAGTCTGTCTTCATATATTCAGTGTTCTTACGTAGCTATTAGCATTTTGTCTCTATTGGAGAGTAGTCCAATTTTTACCATGAAGTTTAAAATCGCAAATATGCCGCAAGACTGTTCTTCTCAAAAGCCGTTTAGGACGCTCGTCAATGTTTTCCGAGCTTCGACTACCCTCGTCAATAACAAGCGGAACAGCGATCCATTTGTCGTGTTGTTCTAGTCCGATACCAAAATTATTCTTAATGCCAATCTTTTACCCTGAAAATTGGCTCAAATAGATTATTTTTAATGCAGTATGCAGATGACATGGTGCTATCAGATCACACAAAAGCAGTCATGCAAAGATTATTGGACACACTAAACCTTTACAATATCAAGAATGACCTAAGAGCAAAGGCAAGAAAGACAAAGGTAGTTATATTCGGAAAGTACACCAACAAACTCAGACAATATTGGAGGTTGGGCAACTTGAAGATAACAACAGTGACCAAATACAACTACCTGGGGGCATGTAGAAAGTCAGCCCAATTTACTACCGATGCCCAGGCTGCTGGCGCAAGACGCCTCTTAGTTCTCATTCTGAATAGTTACCAAATAAAGAGACAGGCGCTGGAAGCAGGAACACTAGAACAGAGTTTTATTTCTCATGAGGAGAGCCTGTCATTTCGGACACGAAACACAGTGTCTTTCGGGAGGTGCTCTAACAAGTTCTCTGGGACATCGCCTTTTATACATCACAAACATTCTTTATTACAATAATGACATTGTGAAGCAAGGAAAAGACATCCCGACCCCTCCCCGCTCTGGCGCAATCCAACACGTGGCTACAGTAGAGGTCCTCACCCCATACAATGGGAGGGGGCTATCACCCAGCTGAGTGTTCCGCTGATTCCTTTGGAATGTGTGCGCCTGATCGATTCCCGGAGGGGTGGGGAGGTCAAGATCAATAGTAACTCTTTTGAAGAGGGGCGAGTGCATACAGTGGTGGGCAACAAACTGTATCCTCAGGCGAAGGAGATGACCAGCGGTTCGTGCGGACAATCGGGCTCAGTGGAGAGGTCATCAAGGAAGGGGTATTCATGGGAAGAAGGGAGGTGATGGTCAGGCACGGGGTGTGATTCCCAGGGACAGAGTTGCACAGAGAGGGAGATCTTATGACCCGTACATGAGAGAGCGGGGGCAGTCAGGTACAACTGGGGGGGTTATGTTAGCTGAGGCGAAGGATGCTTCTTCAAGAGGAAATGGAGGGTGCGTGGGTCAAGCAGGAGGGTTACTTTTCAGAGCAGGGTCGCGCAGAGGGAGAAGGTTTTATGGTCTATGCATGTGAGGGTGGGGGGGTGTTCAAATGTGCGCAGGAGGGAAGCCTGGGATTCCAGTGAGCGGGCAAAAAGGCCATGGCGCCTAAAATGGCTGTCATGTACATATGGGCACGGTCTTTTACTGGCGGAATGATGTGGTCAACGTTTCACGGTATTCATGGTGCCTACAGGGAGGGGGGAGTGGAAGAAGGCAAATGAACGCCGCTTATGTACATTAATATTGCTAATTTCCACAGTCGCCGCTTTTAACATAAGTGAGTTCATTTCCTAACTAATGGGCGTACATATAATACATGTGTGGTCGATGAGATAGCGTTTGTCAAATACCAGCGAATTGCATATGACCATGGCACAATCGACGCGGTTGGTGGAATGCAGCACATATGAATTCACAGTTGTTGGGTTACTTATACAAGCCTAGAGTTCAGCATACTACACAGCATGAATGTCCTGACTTTCTCTTCGGTGGCATCAATGTACAGCTTCCAAAAGTGACCGAAAAACATTTTGAAAGCAATACAAAGTGGTTGAGGGCGGAATTCAGTTCGACACAAGTAATTTAGTCAAATTGATGGGTGTCTTCGTCACAGTGTCTTTTTAGAAGTGAGCCATCACTGGTAGGCTCTAGTCCGTTTTCTCTTTTGTTGGCGCTGTTGAGCACCGGCGGTGGAGCTATATGTCCAGCTCGGATCTAACCTTACGCGTTGCAGGGTGCGGTCAGTCCTCTGCTGTCAGACCACAGTCCTGTTCCCTAACCAATTCTTTAAGGGTGCCTTATGCTCGGCACCTGTATTTCCTTTTTTCTTCTGTGGCAAACCCCATTTCCATCTGAATGCTGTTCTTCTTGTCTGAGTTAAAAAGTCGTGTTGGAAAGAGGGGGTGTTGGATAGTCGAGGGAAGAGAGGGCGGAGTGGGGTCAGGTCTTTTCTTGGACACATCAAGGGACCAAGGGAGCAAAGGAAAACGAGCAGGCAGGCCCATCAATCGGGCCCAAAAAGGGGGCGAAGACTTCAGGCACACGTGGGTTAGCAGACAGAGGGCTTCAGGGCAGCCCTTCAACCTTTCATTTTCCACGTTTGAGATTGCTGTCTCGTCCCGTATCTTGTTGCTCTGCAGCTCCACCTTTGGTCGAGGTCACATGTGTCTCAAGATCTGCAGCCAGGCTGTACGTCACGTCCGACCCTTCTCCTCCGATGATCGTACATCTTTGAATGGGTACAAAACAAGTTTTTAGAGAACTGGCAGGAGAAGACATTTATGCATTTGAATTCCGCCCTCAATCCTACGCACTTGGGGGTTACGTTCATCGGTCACAGTCAGAACCCTACCACCATGAAGTATACATGTCGGCATTCCTACTGTGTCTGCGCCAAGTCTATTTATCGTTCATTCCGGCTAACCTTTTCAAAAACAGGGCAGGGGTGCTATCATCGAGAGAGGGGGAGGGAAAACAGGCTTTCATCGAGGAGCGACAGTTAATCAAGGTCATCAGTTATACTTCGAGGACAGCTGATATGGAGCAGGGGTCAGGGAGAGGCGGGGACGCTTTGGACATTCGCGCTTGAGTGCAGAGGGGTGGGGCAAATTGGGCATTGGGGATCAATCTGGACATTGGGGCTTATATCTCTAACGAACTGGGAAATAGGATGCCATTGACATATAGTCCCCCTATAAAAAGGGCCAGATTAGGGGACAGCCGTCTTACCTGTCCCTTCCTTCCTAGCCAATTCAAGTTCTTTCATTTTGCGGAAAGGAGAGGTAGTAATATGGCGAGTTACAATCATTTTAGTTTCTGTCAATTTTTGCTGAACACCTTTGCGTTCAATAAGTATCCAATTAGGCTGGTGCCGGCAGGGCACAATTCTACCACAAAAAGGAAGAGGCAATAGGGGGGGGGGGGGCTCTCATAGAGAGTGAGAGTCGTCCGCATTCTAAACGAGCCATTCGGTACACGTATGACATGTAGAAAGGTAGAGAGAGAGATAGAGAGGGAGAGAGAAAGAGAGAGAGAGACGTGTACGGTAACAGGTCGTTTAGTGCGCTCACAACACAGAACGGCAGGGGTCAGGTAACACGGAAACGCAAACAGAGGGAAGACATAAACCCATACATTACATACACACAAACTCAGACAAGGGAAGACAGTACGTGTGTTACATACAAAAAATTCACGACAAAACATAGAACAGTTATTGGCCAAAAAGATCTCTTTCTGCATGCTGTGCATCTTTAGTATCCTATTTATCTACGTTCTGAGCTCTTTTTACCTTTTTCCTCCTTTTCCTCTCGTTTGCCATCTTTGCGAGTGTTCTCGGTTACTAATACTTATACCTCGGTCAGTTGGTCAGGAATTAACCTGGCCGGGTTACTGCTCACGGTGGGATCTTTGAATCATTTTTCCTTTTCTCCCTTTTGGCGAAAAGGTTCTCCAGGCTGAGGCAATGGAGGGCATTAATCGGGAGAACAGTCGGACAGCTTAGCTATATCTATAAGGGTGCGAGAAGGAGGTGGTACACGTTTTTTTTTTTAAACATTAACAACATTCCTAGTCTTCCAGACGGGCGGTGCTTAGGTAAACCTTACCCCGGAACTTTCCTTGTCCTTTCCCTATCTAGTTAAACCTCATAGTTGCATTATCTGGCGTGCTGGTTCGAGTCATAGTCTGTCATATCGTACTAACCCGTCGAGTATCTACTTCAGTCCATCCTCCCAATCACTAGGTTCTGAGGGAGGAACAGTCATGTCTAAGTAAGGGGGGTGTTACATCTTACAGAGCTCGTCATGTATAAGCACTATGCTCCAATTCCCTACTTCCCCCTCCGTCGGTCGCTCGGTCATCACTCCTCCATACTTCAGCCGATGTTCTGACGTGACCTGCAGATGGGAGGAGAAAGAAGGGGGGTGGGGGCAACATTCAAAACACATCAGCGCGCATAAATCCGAAAATGTTTTTACTCACCACATACTCGACCTATCTCCACACGGTGCATTCTCTACCATCTCGGCGTTTAAACCCAGAGGGACTAGTAGTGTTAGAAACATAATCATTGGTGTTCTGCGTATCCGCATGAATCACTCGAGCGTGGTCTTTTAGATCATGTGCGAGGGTGGTGGTCAGGTGGCGTTTCTTCAGTATTGCTTAAGGGCATCTAAAACATTTTTCCTGCTGCCTGTGGCATACAACGTAACGGCTTAAGTATTGTTTTTTTTTTAACCTTCAACCTTAATAAAGCTGCTTACCTTTCGCTTATATCGGAGACAGTAGTAACACATTTGAAACTCATTAATGCAATCGCTACAGTTGTACTTGCTTTTTCAAAAACCTTTAATAAAAATGTTGGCACACAAACACGAGCCTAAAACCCAGTGGGCCGGCCACAGAGCAGACTGGAGCCGGGCGTGAGGGAGACGAAGTCGGTGGCCATTCATTTCATAATGTAAAGTGCGGCAAGTGCAATAACTTCGTATCGAGATTCATTGGGAGTAAGCATCATAAATGTCGTAAAGTCAAACTTTTCAATAACCATGGTGCGTTAAAACTTAATATCAATTCATTGTCCGAATGCTCAATTAGTACCTATTTCATATCAATTCATTGCTTTAACACATAATTGGTACCCACCCTATGCCAGTTCATTGTCCCAACACATAATCAATATCCATCTTATATCACTTCCTTTTCTGAACACATTATCAATATCCATCTTATCTACTTTCATTGTCCAAAAACTACATACATATCTCAGAACATCAAGGCTCGAGCAATCAGGGTACAACAAAGAGCTGAAAGTTTCATTTGTATCGGCGCCATTTTGGGCGAGGTCAGGCAGGTCCCAGTACAGTCAGATTGTCTCCACTGACTCGTGGTTGGACCAGAACCTCTTTTGGCAATTCAAAGAGTTTTTCGTAATAGGGTAACAGACTGGCGATATGAACCATCAGTCAAAAGTGGGGAGGGAGGCAACAATCTTTCCTAACGGGTCACTCTGGTGTTCCACTGGAACTGAACAAATCTGTATTTTTGCAGGATTTTAGTCATTTCAAAACTGAGGCTGGCGCCGGCTGGAGTGCGCTGACGTCTCGAGGTTTCCATCGGGGGACGGGGGCGGGGGCGCCCGTGGAGGGGTCGGGGCCCCCCGGCTCTTATAGAATCTTCAAGGTCGAGGAGAAGAGCACAGGACGTGCACCAGTCCTGGGCCAAAAGCCGTTTTTCGATTGGGACCCTGTTGATCGAAACGTTGGGGTGTCGCTGGAAGCCTCCACCTAGGGAGGTGGGGGAGGCTCGTTCGCGCCGCCTCCCCCTTCCAGCGACCCCACGCCGCTTCTCGGCTCCAGCACTTTGGGATGGCCGTACCAGGCAATGAAGAGAGGGGGGCGGGGTCAGAGGCAGCAAGACATCCCCCCCGCGGCCTGCAGGACACCGTTTTCTCTGGACTTTTCGTAGCGGCCGGACCAGGCGATGCGAGGGGGAGGGGGGGGGGTCGGTGGCATGTGCAAGACATCCCCCCCTCCGTTGTCAGGGCCATCATGAAAGAAAGAAGTAGTGTCGCCGTGTGCAACCCTCCAGGGTTGTCCAAGCAGGGCGCTACCTGTCAACCCTCCAGTGTTGTTGCAGCAGGACGCTACCTGTCAACCCTCCAGTGTTGTCGCAGAAGGGCGCTGCTGACCTCGGCGCCGGTTTTATTTTTCTGATGGCCGGAGCAGGCGATAGAGGGGGGGGGTCGGTGGCAGAGGCAAGACATCCCCCCCCCGTGGCCCGCAGGGCAGCCAAAAGAAGAGAAAGGGGAGACCATTACAACTTTCGGGCCGTCAGCCCCACAGCCTCCCCTTCCGATGGCGGCCAGCCGGGCCCTGCTCTGCACGTGTTGAGGCCTCGCCTTCCGGATGGGCGTAACCGCGGACCTGTTGCACTTCGGGAGCTTCCGGAATGGGGGTAGGTATCTGCTGATTTGTATCTATTTCATGTTACCGTTATTTGGGCGTGGCGGGCGGTGGGACAGACATGCTTTGGATAGCGAGGGGACGGCGGGGCCTAGCTACCTCGTGGCTGTCCTGGCGTCAAGCTTGGCTTCTTCCGCCATTTTATATTTCTTATTACGGACTATTTCTAATGTTTCTTATTTTTAGTGAAGTCTGAAACTCATCAGTGGGCTACTGACTTAGCTCGACTTCTTTTTTTTCTTTCTTCCTTTTCTAGTGTGTGTTTCATGCTAAAGTTTCTGTTAACAGGATTCGGTGATCACTTCATATTTTATATGTCCTTTTATCAGGGATACCCTCCGGTTGAGCCGAATGATCTACCTCCAATAAATGGTCCGGGTGGAACTAGATTATCAATTAGTGGGGAGTGGGTAGGCATGACCGATTACAACGGGGACAAGAGTCTGCATTACCTACCCTTTACTACTTGCAAAGACTAGACAGAATATTTCTATTCCACGTTATTTGCAAACAGAAAATACCTCAAACGAACTATTCCTTGAACAATTAATGTCCAGTCAATCAATCAATCAGTGGGGAGAAAAACAGGCATGACGGATTACAACGGGGACAAACGTCTGCATTACCTGTCCTTCGCTCTCTCCAAAGGGAGACGGAATATTCCTATTCGTCTCTGTTTGTAGACAGGGAAGATCTCAAAGAGCAACAATCGATATAAATCGATATCAAACAATCAGTGGGGAGAAAGGTAGGCATGACGGATTACAACGGGGACAAAAGTCTACATTACCTACCCTTCTCTATCTGCAAAGAGAGACGAACGTTCCTATTCGCCGCTGTTTGCAAACAGAGAATGTCTCGTCTCAAGAAGAGAACCAATATTTCAAGTAGCAACCAAAGCTAAATGAACCAATAAGCGAACAATATCAGTATTTAAATACCGATTCCAATACAATCAATCAATCAATCAGATGGGTAAAGCCATCCTACCAATCAGGCGTGAAAAACGCCCTACTTAATCTTACCCGGACCGGACCATGTGGACAGTTCTTCGTCTTCCCTTTCCAGCGCCCGATCGTTCTCTTACTCCATGCAGCATTCCTGTGGGCTTCCAGCCAGGACAATAGGTCACTCGAGAGAGGTCCGTTCAGAATCGGCGAAGTTCATTCAATCGGCAGCCGGACGAGGGCCCTCTCAAGGCAGGTATACTCCAATTTTTTAGATGTTCACCCCATCGTCTGGACCTCTCTTACTGGACCCTATGTCACTGGTGGGCCCCGCGTTGGGACGCCAATTGTAGAAAGTCAGCCCAATTTACTACCGATGCCCAGGCTGCTGGCGCAAGACGCCTCTTAGTTCTCATTCTGAATAGTTACCAAATAAAGAGACGGGCGCTGGAAGCAGGAACACAAGAACAGAGTTTTATTTCTCATGAGGAGAGCCTGTCATTTCGGACACGAAACACAGTGTCTTTCGGGAGGTGCTCTAACAAGTTTTCTGGGACATCGCCTTTTATACATCACAAACATTCTTTATTACAATAATGACATTGTGAAGCAAGGAAAAGACATCCCCGACCCCTCCCCGCTCTGGCGCAATCCAACACGTGGCTACAGTAGAGGTCCTCACCCCATACAATGGGAGGGGGCTATCACCCAGCTGAGTGTTCCGCTGATTCCTTTGGAATGTGTGCGCCTGATCGATTCCCGGAGGGGTGGGGAGGTCATGATCAATAGTAACTCTTTTGAAGAGAGGCGAGTGCACACAGTGGTGGGCAACAAACTGTATCCTCAGGCGAAGGAGATGACCAGCGGTTCGTGCGGACAATCGGGCTCAGTGGAGAGGTCATCAAGGAAGGGGTATTCATGGGAAGAAGGGAGGTGATGGTCAGGCACGGGGTATGATTCCCAGGGACACAGTCGCACAGAGAGGGAGATCTTATGACCCGTACATGAGAGAGCGGGGGCAGTCAGGTACAGCTGGGGGGGTTATGTCAGCTGAGGCGAAGGATGCTTCTTCAAGAGGAAATGGAGGGTGCGTGGGTCAAGCAGGAGGGTTACTTTTCAGAGCAGGGTCGCGCAGAGGGAGAAGGTTTTATGGTCTATGCATGTGAGGTTGGGGGGGGTGTTCAAATGTGCGCAGGAGGGAAGCCGGGGATTCCAGTGAGCGGGCAAAAAGGCCATGGCGCCTAAAATGGCTGTCATGTACATATGGGCACGGGCTTTTACTGGCGGAATGATGCGGTCAACGTTTCACGGTATTCATGGTGCCTACAGGGAGGGGGGAGTGGAAGAAGGCAAATGAACGCCGCTTATGTACATTAATATTGCTAATTTCCACAGGCATGGCTGAGGAGTAATGGGAAGTCAACAGCTCACCTCGCTTCCGTTGAAACAAAGGCCAAGGCAGTGACGTTCGCCTTGTGCAGGCTTAATTCTAAATTAAATAGCCCGACAACAAAATGAATCAGAAAGGTTATAAGGGCCAAGCTGCTTCCCTCAGTTACATATGGCCAGCTAGCATTTCCTGTGGCTTTTGTTTAAAGCTTGGAACTGCCGAGCCTTTAAGCGAATCTTCCAGATTCCTGCGCATACACGAAATTCCCTGGTGCGACTGGAAGTTGGGTGAATAAACAAAGCTACGAGCACTGGGCAACGTTCGTGCGGTTCAACCGAGGGGTTTGTGCAGCCCCTCAGAATACGATGATGTCAACCCTGAAAATAATCTTTACGAAAGCCAATAACTCATGGAGTGAAGGTCTGCAAGCCGCCTGCACTGCATTACAACTTGACATGATCAAATTGCAGGATCTGATTTATCAGCCTGGCATATTAAAAAAACAAGTTAGATCATTATCTAGGGTTGGAGACATGAAGGAATAGAATTCTTCCAAAAGCAACATTGGGATACTTGCAAGCTCCTATGAAGATCGGTTTAGGCAACCCTATCTCGAAGCTGCGTTAAACAAGATCATTTTAAAGCAAATGTTAACAGTCAGGCTTATGGCATTGCCGATAAATGATATTAACATGTGCTGGAAATCCCTAGAGGCAATCACCAACTGCAGACTATGTCACCAGTATGAGGAATCTATGGTTCATTTGGTCTGCATATGCCATTCCTTGATACGTGCACGTCGCACTTTACTGAGGCCATTGTTTTTAAAATATGGGGCGCTTAATTGCAACAATGATATGAAACTTTTGTTTAGCCTGGAGATCCCGATGTAACTGGCTAGGTTAGCCAAATTTGTACACAAAGTTGAAGAAGGTTTAAGTAATGCAAATTGCACTTTAGAACTTCAAGACTGCACTTTGGGTATGCCCGGACTCTGATTTGCATGTTATGACATGATTTATGTTTTCTGCATTTTATTAAAACTTCTGTTCCAAAATAAGTCTGCTTTGAACGCCTTTTTATCTGGAAATTTTATATGATTTTGCCTGATTCGAGAAGTTTACACACAGGGGAAAGTCCCTTGTTTTTTAGTTTTTTTTAACATGTAAGTACCCACTTTTTCCTTCTCTTTTCTTCTCTTTTCACAATTGATCTATGGGTTTTGTGCCCAGATGCATCAACGATATTCGCAATCGCAAACGGTGCGAATCGCAATATACGGCCGTTTGCGAATGCAAAGCATGTCATCGGAATGCATCATCATTTGGCAGTGTTTCGCATTTTTAGGAATCGCATATGCAATTGCGATTCCCAAAAAAGTTCGCTAACATTGCGATTTCTTGTTGTTTTGCGAAAAAATGCAATGCATCAAAATTAGCAATTTGCGATAGTGTCAAAAATCGCAATTAGGAAATGCAAAATTAAGAAGAAGTCAAACGTGGTGCTAAGTTCAGCAAGTGGCAGGAGTGGATCTGTCAATCACCTGTACTGCATATAAGGACCTCTCAGACCATGACCCAGCCTTTCAAGATGGCTGCACTTTACTTTTTGGCACGCAGACAGAGGCTGAGAGCAGCTGCAGGTTGGAGGAGAAGGCTCATCGAGGAGAGGATCTTCAGAGTGCGCATAACGTTATTGGGGCAGACAGAGGCTGAGATATTTAAGAAATATAGGTTGAATGCCACTTTAATATTAGATTTAATTCAGGAATTGGACCCAATCCTGCAGAGGCAAACACGCAGGACACAAGCCATACCTACCCATGTGCAGGTACTGTGTTCGTTGCACCTCCTTGCATCGGGGTCATTTCAGGGGGTAGTGGCCATTGCTGGTGGCGTGTCTCAGAGTTCCCTTTCCCGATTTTTTAATTCCTTTTTAAATGCCATGTTACAACGGATAAGGTTACATATCCAATTCCCATCCACACCCCAGGAGTTAATGAAGACCAAACTTGATTTCTACAATATGGCACAATTTCCTCATGTAATTGGTTGTGTAGATGGTACACATGTTCCCATCTGTCCTCCCTCTGAAAATGAATATATTTATCGGAACAGGAAATGCTTCCATTCCCTTAATATTCAAGCTATCTGCAATGCAAAAACCATAATCACAGACCTAGTTGCCAGTTACCCTGGAAGTGCCCATGACTCCTTCATCTTTAGACACAGTGCCATTCATGCGAGATTGCTCTCCGGTGAATTTGGAGATGGATACCTACTAGGTAAATGATTCATTCGACTCTACAGACTTTGATTTGAACTGCACACATGTATGCTTACATTACATTTACATTGCTTTCTATTGCAGGAGATAGTGCTTATGGAGTGAGGTCCTACATATTAACTCCATACCTGAACCCAAGTACAAGGAAAGAGCAGCACTACAACCAGGCGCACATTTCAACACGGAATGTCATCGAGCGAACCTTTGGAGTGATGAAATCACGCTTCAGGATTCTTCATAAAACTGGAGGAGCATTGCAGTACCAACCAGACATTTGCTGCAAAATTGTGGCTGCATGTGCAATGCTACATAATCTAGCAACGGAAAGGGGAATCGAACTTGATGAGGACGATGTCTTACCACCGAACATAAACCAGCCTCCACAACCTCAACCAAGAGCACATGGACCAGAGGCAGCAGAGGGCAGGAGGAGAAGGGCAGAGATCACACAGCATTATTTTTGAAAGAGGTAAGAAAAACTCCAAACAGTTCATGTTGAGATAAATGTTTGCATTTTAATGGTCAAATAAAATGAATGCCTACATGACTTGTACTCAACTTGAAATTTAAATTAAATTGTCGGCCAAAAAACCAGGCATGTTCCAATGAACAACTAGAATTGAACATAAAGTGGCACTCATGCATACCCTGCAAGATGTTTCAAAATGTCATTTTTTGTGGCCACGCACTCCTAATGCCTTTCCAGGACTTTTCACAGTAAGCATTTTGCCTTGAGTGGCATCACTCTGCTTTCTTATACTTCTCCGTGTGGCACACAAGGCATGCTGAGATGTGCCACTCTCAGCACTGGTGTCCTCATTTTCTATAACATTTCCAGTGGATGCCTTGGACTGTGTTTCGGCTGATGTCTCTAGGGATGTTCCCACACCTTTTTGTATGTGTCTGAAAGTTTTCATCAAAAGTACCTGTGTGGATAGTGTTTGTTTGCAGAGGGCACGGGTACAATTAGTAAGGGAAGTTATTTCCTTGTAATGTGTCTGCATGCTGGTCAAGAGTTTCTCCTGTTTTTTAGCAGAAATCTTTTGATGTTTGTTAAACAAATTGCACATCATTTCCAATGAGTTAGCAATCCGGTCAAGCTTTGATGTTGTTGATTCATGGCCAGCTTTCATCACATTGATCATTGCATTCATACTGCTTGCTAAAGTGCCCATTTGTTCGCTTATGTGACCCATTTTGCCTTTGATAATCCGAATGTCTTTTCCTTGCAGACGCTGCACCTTCAAAATTTTATCCTCCACAAGATTGCCTGTGAAGGTTCCATCAGCATCCACACCACTTTCACGCGCTGCACTTCGACTCAGTCTGAACTGTTGCTGTCTCCTACGCCTGGTAATCGATGTATTTGACACTGCAGGAGTGGTTTGTGGCTGGCTTGGTGTCACATTTACATTCTGCTCTGGTTCAGAATCAGTCTGTAGCAGTTGACGCACTCGCTCTCTCTCACTTGGCACAGAATGAGCATTAGATGTACTGGGAGCATTTTCATTTTCAATATCAGGCCCTTCTGAGTGGTGCATATCCCTTAAGTCATGCTCGATGAGATCTTGTAATTGCTCTATGGATCAACGAAATCGGAAAACATTTGTTAATCTTTGTTTGCAATAACATTACTCCATATCTATATAAAGTTCAAGAATGAATTGACTCAAAATGATGTCGTGTCTTATTTCCAATTGGCATGTGGCTATGTTTATATGTGATGCTAATGTTCTTCATTATGTAGTCCAACAAAAGACCTACAACTACCACAATGCACTGCTCCGAAGTCTTTCTAATCATGACTGGGACAGACTTTGGGACTCAGGAAGATCAGTTTTAAAGCAAAATGCAGCACACACATCATTACTTGTTGATTCATGGCCTGAAGTTACACTTTTTGACCCACATAGCATTCACTTACCTTCAGTAGGAGTTGGAATCTCCGATGTGTCGATGTTTGTAACTCCGACTACAGTCTCCGGCAAAAGTGTGGCTTCCACCATTTCTTCTAGGGGAGTGTTTGCAGTATCCCTGGGTGTCCCGCCTCCAGTGAGATTTGAAGATTTCATTCTTTTGGCGAGCTTCTCTTTTGCACGGCTGCGCAGGTCATACCACCTTTTCTGGAGATTATTGATATCACGATGTGCCACTCCGACTGCATTTACTTTTGATTGTATTGCAATCCATAGGTTCCTTTTCACAGGTTCAGGAACCTTAAGAGACAGCTTTCCAAAAAGCTGCTCATGTCTTGCAGTCACCTCCTCGATGAGTATTTCCAGTTCTTGATCAGAGAACTTGATTTTGCGTTTTCGAGCAGGCCCCTCGGCAACGGGATTCTCGTTTTCCATTTTCAAAGGCAAGTCCCAGACTCCAACAGCAACCGCCGCGAACAACTCACACTGTGAACGCCCTTACCACACCTTCTAACTGAGGGGCAGCTGCGCCTAATTGCTGTACTGGCTTTTAGGCAGTTGGAAGTAAATGAGATGCATCATGTGTGTGAAATCGCATTATGCGATACCGCAAAAAGCGATTTCGCAGTTAAGGAATCGCATAAAAAATGCGATTTTGTGAAAAATGCGATTTTTACCGAAACGCAAAAATTTAGCGAAAAAAATGATGCATCGCCATTTGCGATTCTTTACATGCGATTCCTTATTTTTCGCAGATAAGAAATCGCACTTTCAAACGTTGATGCATCTACCGGTTAGTGTTTTCATTATCTATGATCTGCATTTCCAGGATTTGTTTTAGCGGATGTAGTACATCACATTTGTAGCAGGTAATGATGGCTACTGTAGCAAGCAAGTTTGTTGGATATTTTATAGGAAACTTTTTATAACAAGTTTTGTTAATTGATAAATTAAAAATGTCATTCATTCATTACAAAAAAAGAGTGTGGAGTGCAGTACAAGTTTACTACACCCTATCACCCACAAACCAATGGTCTTGTTGAGAGGTTTAACAAGACTTTGAAAGGCATGATTATGGGGCTCCCTGAAAAGCAAAAGGATATGGGATGTCCTATTGCCATGCTTGCTTTTCACCTATAGAGAGGTGCCTCAGAAGAGAGTAGGGTTTACCCCCTTTGAATTTCTGTTTAGCCATCCTGCTAAGGGACCACTCTGTCTTTTTTTGTCCTCCTTCACCTCTGACCACAATAACCACTCCTGACGCCAGTACCCAACGTGCCCTGGAAGCAGGTGTGGAAATCCTCCCCCCTGCGGATACACCTACGTGCTGGAAGATCGTGTCTCAAACGTGTAAGGTCACTCTCAACATTTAATCTTGTATACACTGGTAACTGCTAAGACAGCATAAGGGGAAACGGAGGACCCATCGCAGTCTAGAGAGATCCAGTGAGGTATAATCATAGGGCAAATTTGTCAAGGTGGTGGAATCCTACTCAATTTACTCCTACCTTTATATCCAGCCTTCTCAATAGAAAGTTCCATAGGGCTTTCTTCCCTCTCATATCTAGCTTAGATGTTGAAACTACTGATTATAGCCAGTGTGTGTGTGGTGAGAGAGAACATTCCACTCATCTGCAACAAATTTCCCTTCTTGCTAAAAGTATAACAGAAAAAGGGAACCCAGCTCTGCATAAGTCGCAAGCCCTCCCTTGTCACATTGGACATGTTGATTCTATGATTGTATCTGTCTACTTAACTATCTTCACCCCAAGATATCTCATCTCTCTTTTAGTCCAATGTTGACTTTCCTCAAGATTCCATGTCATAATCTCTGTTATTCCTGAGTTAACCTCATACAGACTGCATTGTTTAGGACAGCTGGAAGGGCAGCAGAGAGATCTGATGAATAAACCAGGATATCATCGGCATAAAGGGCTACCTTTCTCTCCCGCGCTTCGTGCCTAAAAGATAGAATATTCACCTTGTCTCTGAGCTTCTGGGCAAACGGCTCAATATTAAGGTTAAAGAGAAGGGGGATAAAGGTCAGCCCTGTGTAGTGCCCCTGGTTATTTTCAGAGGTTTAGTTAGATTTCCGTTGACCAACATTTACGCTGATGGATCTTGATAGATCAACTGGATAGCTCTGCAGAAGTTCTTATCAATATTGTACTTTTCTAGCAAAATCATCAGGTACTCCCAGTTGACTCTATCAAAAGCCTTTGTGGCATCTAGGGTCATAACTGCCAGGGGGAGCAAATACGTAGAGGCTAGGTCTATTGCCCCAATGAGGCAGTTTGTGAGTTCATACAGATTTCTACCCATGACAAACCCCTTCTGGTCAAAGTGTAGCATATCACCTGCTATTGTACCCAGCCTATCTGCTAGGACTTTGACGAAGAATCTTATAATCAGCATTAAGCAGTGATATGGGTATGTATGACTCGCAATCGGCAGGATTTCTCCCTGGCTTTAGTATTAAGGTAATTGTTGCCTTGTCCCAGGAAACAGGTAGTTTTTCCCCTTCGCTTAAGATCTCATTAAAAAGCATAGTCATGGCTGGAATTAAAACATCACCCAAACTTTTGTATAGCTCATTTGCAAACCATCTGGGCCTGCCACCTTTCCTCTTTTACTTGAAAGTACAGCTCTCTTAACCTCCTCCTGGGTGATTTCCTGCACTAAGATATGATGGTGCGATATAGCTAGAGGTTTAAGTACGTTCGAGCTCAACCATTCCTCAACTTCGTGTTTGTTAACAACGCTATCTACTGTGTACTATTTCTAAAAGAAGTCATAAAAAGGCTCCTTCTATTTCCGTGTCAGTAGTTAATTTTGCCTTGCTCTCACCGTCCTCTAATTCTCTTATTGAGTTGAGTGTTCCATCTGTTTTCGCTTTCCAGGGCAACAATTTCCCTGCCTCCTCCCTGTACTCAGAGTGAGCCAACTTGCTCACCTCCCAACGCTTTGTGACCCTCATCTGTAGGATAGTATCAAGCTGTTTCTTCAGTTTCTTCAATTTATCTTTGATTCCCTGCCTCTTCTCCTCTTCCCAAGTGCGCCCCATGTCTGGCTCTACGATCTTCATTTCTGTGTCTATTTGGGCAACCTCTTCCCTATACCACTTGTTTCTGAAGCATAGTCTGCTAGCAATTCCCCTCTTAAATAAGCCTTCAAGGTGTCCCAAACTATTGGGGTGGAAGCTGTCCCTAAGTTAAGTCTTTAAAAATTCCTTTGTCTCAAGACACAAATAGTTAATTTCTTCTGCATCCTGAAGCAGCGTCCGGTCCAGATCCAGACTCTCTCGACCTTCCAAGTTTTCTCATCAAGACTAAGTACACCCCTGAGTTGTCAGACAAGTGGGCCGTAAAAATACCCAATATCCTGGATTTTCTCTCTCAGGCTAAAACTAACCAAAACATAGTCTATTCTAGATTTATGGCCGTATTTACCATTGTAATAAGAGACTCCCAACTGATGGCCAGATCTATCTCTCCAGACATCACTTAGCCCTGTCTGCTTCATCATTGAATGTAAATATATACGTGATTTAGATGCTGCCACAGCTCTGCTATTTGGTGATTTATCCAACTTGAGATCTAATAGAATATTAAAGTCACCAGCCATGATTACGGGATCTGGGTATTCTAGCAAGTTTGCAAAAACTGTCTTCAAGGGTTAGGGATCGTCACAGTTCAGACCGTAGTACCCTACCAAAGTAATACAATTTCCTAACAGTGTCATTTCAAGAATTACCCATCTGCTGCAAGTATCAACTATCGAGTCTATTATATGTGCCTTAACTTGCTTCTTTATTATTATCGCCACTCCTCTTATACTGGCGCTGTGGTCAGTGCAGATCATATGTCCAACCCATTTTAAATTCTTAAAAATCGCAGTTCATTAGTATTTAATCAGGTGGATCTCTTGCAAAATAATTATTTGTGCTGAGTAGTCCCTAAGATATTGCAGAATTTTAGCACTTCTTCATTTAACACTTAGCCCGTTAATGTTCCAAGATAAACACTGGAGCATTCTCTAGATAAGTCATTTTTGAGGCATTAAGACAAGACCACTGCATTTTTCCCTGAGATAAATTGCCTAACTGAGGTGAATTAGGACATTTTTTTCCCTGTATGCTCCCCACCCAGTACACCCCAGTGAACCCCATGCACCCCACCCTGGAGGATGCATCCCACTATTTTCCTGGACTTGATGTTAGTCCTAGTTGCTACACCCGGGGGCAACCCGCCTCCATAACCCTCTTTCGTGTACTAACTATAGCTGCATTGATTTCAGAAGGTAACTCAACTATTTGTCCCCCCCCCCAACAACCACTTGTTACATTTTGCTATTGTAGAACCCATTGACTCAGCAGAATGGGTTTCTCCTATTGTTTTGGTTAGGAAACCCGACAAATCTTTGAGAATGTGTGTGGACCTCAGGGCACTCAATTTGGCGATTATTGTGGACTGTCACCCCCTTCCCAATATCACTGAAGTTGTCTTCATGTTAGAAGGTGCAAAAGTATTTTCCACCCTCGATTTAAGATCGGCTTATCACCAAATTTCTCTTACAGATGAGTCTAAATGCCTCACAGCATTTATTACCCCTCAGGGACTGTATCATGTATACAAGAATGCCGTTCGGGTTGGCTTCGGCAGCCACAGTTTTTCAAAGGGTCATGTATAATATTTTTAGAGACGTAGATCATTTTGTGAAGTGTTTCCAAGATGATATTTTGATTTTTTTGAGTACAGATGAGGAACATCTTGTTCATTTACGCTGTGTTTGAGAGAAGTTGAGGAAGAGTGGTTTGACTTTGAAGGCAAACAAGTGCAAGTTATTTCAATCTACAGTTGAGTATCTGGGTCACACATTGTCTGAGAATGGTGTAGTTCCCAAAAGGTCGAATGTGGATGGCATTAGTAAGGCTCCCTCACCGACCAAAAGAGACCAGTTGTTATCCTTTGCAGGCATGTGCGGATATTATAGCAACTTTGTCAATAATTTTGCTACTAAGATGGAGCCACTAGAAGGCTTTTGAGACATGGAAATGCCTTTGTTTGGGTAAGAGAACAACAGGTGGCATTTGATCTCATCAAACATGACATTTTACATGCCCCTACTCTTAAACCGTTCTGCCTGAATAAGATGTGTGTCATCACGGTTGATGCAAGTATGTATGGTGTTGGATCGGTGTTGTCTCAAAGGTCAGGCCAAGATGAGTGGAATGTATGGTTTGCATCTCAAACACTCAATGATACGGAACGCAGATATGCTGTCATCAAAAAAGGAACTTTTGGCTTGTGTATGGGCGATTGAGCACTTCATAAATTTTATATGGGGAAGTAAGTTTGTATTGAGAGCTGATCACAAGCCATTAGTTAACATTCTCTCTCCGGGTGGAGGGTGGAATTCCACAGCTCGCATTTCCAGGTTAACTACCAGACTCCAAGAATATTCTTTCACTCCAGAATATGTTCCAGGAAAAAAAAATGTTGTTGCAGATTTTATGTCTCGTCATCCATGTGTACTTTCTGATAATGAGAATCTAAGTGATTCTGAAGTTGTTACTTGCTTACAAGATGTGCTTTCTACTTCTTTTGCTGAGATTTCTGAAGAAATTTGGGAAATTTCTGATAATCAAGATCTTACTTTACAATCTATTAAAACGTTTATTCAAGAAGGATGGCCTGAAAAGAAACTGTTAAAAGAAGATTTTATGCAATTTTTCAATATTTCAAATGAGTTGGAATTGGAGAATAATTTAGTTTTCAAATCTGGTAAATGTGTTCCACCTTTTAATGTACAAAATGTAATTTTAGATATCGCACATAAATCTCATCCTGGGATGTCAGCCATGAAAAGATTGATAAGAAACTATTTCTGGTGGCCATATTTTGATCGTTTAGTGGAACACAAAGTTAGAGAATGTGCTGTTTGTATGGGGAATGATAAAATGTTGAAAACTAATATTCCCCCTTTGAAAACAACTTCTTGGCACACATCACCATGGAAAAAAATTGCTTTTGATATCTCAGGTCCGTTTATGTGTCTTCCTTCTGATTCTCGTTATGCCTTTGTTCTGATAGATTACCATTCGAAATGGCCAGAAGTTAAGTTTGTGTCGTCTGCCTCTACCAATATGGTAGTAGAGTTCTTTAAGGAAGTATTTTCTAGGGAAGGATGTCCCTCTGTGCTGGTCACAGATAATGGGGTTCAACTCACATCATTAGAAATGGAGGATTTTCTTAAATTACATTCCATCAAACACCATACTGTTTCTTATTATGAACCACATGAAAACGGTTTGGTAGAACATTTTAATAGAGTTTTGAAAGGGTTTGTTTCTGATGTTTCTAAGAATGGTTCAAATTGGAAGACACTCTTGAGAGAAAAACTTTGGTCCTACAGGATTACCCCCCATTCCACTACTGAGGTTAGTCCTTTCCGTTTGCTCAAAGGACGTGATCCTGTTTCTACCATTTGTCCTTGGTGGTTCAGAGATAAGTGTGCCAATAGATCTTTCTCTAAGGATTTAGTTGAACAAGTTGCACAGAAAGTTCAGGATAAACAAATTAAAACCAAAGTGTGGTATGATAAAAAGTTGAATGTTAAGTCTCCTAATTTTGCCGTGGGAGATGTTGTCAGAATTAAAAGACCTGGTTTCATTTCGAAATGTTCCAATAAGTTTGGTAAACCCATGAAATTAGTAAAGGTTTTTAGTAACAGTGTTATTACCCAAGATGGTAGGCTGTGGAACATCTGGCGTGTTGCAAAGTGTCCCACCTTGCAATTTGTCTCTTTCCCATGTTCTCAAAGAACTACCAATAGCTCCATTTCCTCAAGAGTCAAGTTTTCTGATCGCTCTAGATTGTTTCCTGCAAAATTTAATGATTATGAAACATGATATCCTTTTGGTTTCTTCTTTTGCATTGAAGGGAGATGTGTTACATTTTGCTTTATCATAATTTTCCCTGTACCTTTAATTCCCACTGTTATTCTTTAAGTGTTCTTAGAACACTACTGTCCTCCAGGTTTCAGGTCAGTTGCACTGTTCCTGTATACCTAGAGACTGCTTTCTATGTTGATGTGTTGCCAATTAAACCTCATCAACTACAAGCTGTTCCAGTGATTATTTAACACCACTGCAATAACTAGGAGGAGTATAATATATTTTATCCTGGCACAGAGGAGACCTTGAAAAATTTAGAGAAGAAAAAAGAAAGATCTAGAAGGGTTTCAAGATTTTAGTTATCACCGTTTTTAATGCTCTCTAGAAGCTCATCAGCCTCTTGCTTAGACATTACATTGTGCATTCTGTTTTGTGCATAACTTTTAAGGAAGCAGGGAATTTAAGTTGCCCCTAACTTTTTTAACTCGTCCAGTTTTTTTCCCCAGCTCCCATTGTTTATCTAAGGTAGCTTGAGCAAGGTCGGATCTAATTTCAAATGAAAAGTCTTTCCTCCTCAATGATCTTGCTTTCAGAGACATATTCAGGGTTTTTTCTTTTAGAGAGTAGGTACGAAAGTTCCGAAGGATCTTTCTAGGCTTGGCTTTGTTGGGGTTCCTTCTATAGGGGTCCCTGTGCACCCTTTGGATGTCTATACTTAATTCTTCCTCAGTCTCCTCGATCTGCACAATTTCCTTAATTAGTGCAAAGATAAAAGACTTGAGATCCTCTCCTTCCTTTCCCTCTGGGACGTTCAAAATACAAAGGTTGCTCCTCCTAGAGTTATTTTCTAGTTGTTCCAACTTATCTAGGACCTCCTGCTCGCCAGTATATCAGCTTTGCAGTACTCAGCTCATCTTTTAGCTCTCCTACACAGGTCTCAAGAGTCTCAGTTCTCGTATTTAAGAAATCAATTTTCTTTTCCAGCGACTCACAAAAACTCCTTATCTCTCCCTGGTTTGATACTAAGACTGTAAACCCCTTTTTCATCTCTTCCGAGAGGGTATAGAACATGGCTTCCATGGGCACTGGTTAATTACCTGTGAAGTTATCATAACCGACACCATCTGTGCCCGGGTCACTCTCATCACTTTGGGCGAGAGGTTTTGGAATCACTGATGCAGCAATTTTTCACTTCGCATCGGTGGGAGCCTGCCTCAGACTGCTTGCAAGGTTAAGTGCGGGAGAGCCCTCCATGGCAGCCTTTTGCTCTATATTAGATTGCTCCACTGACCCCTTTCTGAGTGCCGCTGCCTGTTTTGTGATACCCACCACAATTGGTTGCACCTTAAAGTAAGATCTTAGGGAGTGGGTAATTTAATTTTATGACATTGTGAACTATGTACCAGCCCTAAGTTTCAGAATGGAAGAGTACATGGAAAATGCTTCCAAAAATCTTGAGGCCAGCCAGGAGCTCCAGAAGCACTGGTATGACCAAAAAGATGCACTGGTAGAATTATAACCAGGGCAAAAGGTGTGGGTTTTGAAGCCAGTGGCACCAAGGGCTCTACAGGACAAATGGAGTGGCCCTTACCCCATCTTAGAAAAGAAAAGTGAGGTCACTTACTTGGTTGACTTGGGCATGAGCAGGACACCCAAAAGGGTGATCCATGTTCCATGTGAATAGCCTTAAGCTTTTCCATGACAGAGCGGACATCTCCATGCTGATGGTGACTGATGAGGATCAGGAGACAGAGAGTGAACCTCTCCCTGACCTCCTCTCTTACAGCCCCAAAGATGGGTCATTGGATGACATTGTCTACTCAGACACCCTCTCTGCCCAACAGCAGGCTGATGGCAAGCAAGTCTTGCAAACGTTTCCTAGGCTCTTTTCCTTGACCCCTGGTCAGACAAACTGGTATATCCATGATGTGGACACTTGTGACAGTGTGCCTGTCAAGAACAACGTCTATCGATAGTCTGACAAAGTCAAAGAAAGCATCAGAGCTGGAGTCAGCAAGATGATGGAGTTAGGGGTTATTGAACCCTCTGAGAGCCCCTGGGCCAGCCCAGGGGTTCTATTCCCCAATCCTCACCTACAGGGTGGAAAGAGAGAAATGAGGTTCTGTGTGGACTATAGAGGGCTCAGTTCTGTCACCAAGATAGATGCTCACCCTATCCCAAAAGCAGATGAGTTGATAGACAAATTGGGTGCAGCCTAATTTCTAAGTACCATGCATGGTACTGGCAGATTGGCATAGCACCAGGAGCAAAAGAAAAGACAGCATTCTCCACACCCGATGGGCATTATCAGTTTACTGTTATGCCCTTTGGTTTAAAGAAGAGCCCTGCCACCTTCCAAAGGTTGGTGAACTAAGTCCTTGCGGGATTGGAATCCTTTCGTGCAGCTTATCTGTATGATATTGCTGTCTTTAGTTCCACCTGGCAGGATCACTTGATCCAACTTCAGAAAGTTTTAAAAGCCCTGCAAACTGCAGGCCTAACTATCAAGGCATCCAAATGCCAGATAGGGCAGAGAACTATGGTATACTTTTGCCACCTTGTTGGGGGAGGCCAAGTACAACCCTTACAGCCCAAGATCCAGGCCACCCTGGACTGGGCAGCCCCAAAACCCAGACCCAAGTCAGGACATTCCTTGGCTTGACTGGGTACTAGTGGTGATTTGTGAAGGGATATGGGTTGATTGTTAGTCCCCTCACAGAACGTACCTCAAAGAAGTAGCCCAAAATGGTAAACTGGACAGTTATCTGTCAAAAGGCTTTTGACACCCTGAAAGAGGCAATGTGCTTAGCACCAATTCTCAAGGCTCCAGACTATACCAATCAGTTCATTGTGCAGACTGATGCCTCTGAGCTAGGAACAAGGAGCTGTCCTATCCCAGACCAATGATGAAGGCCAGGACCAACCTGTTGCTTTTATAAGCAGACGGCTTCTCGCCAGGGAGCAGTGTTGGAGTGCCATTGAGAGGGAGGCCTTTGCTATGGTGTGGTGTGGTCCCTGAAGAAGCTGAGACCTTACTTGTTTGGTACTCACTTCCTGGTTCAAACTTACCACAGACCTCTCAAATGGCTAATGCAGGTGAAAGGTGAAAATCCTAAACTCTTGAGGTGGCCCATCTCACTACAGGGAATGGACTTTATAGTGGAATACAGACATGGGACATGGGACATGTAAGAAAGAGCCCTCTTTTTGCATGGTTGCCCCCACTTTTTGCTGAACTGAAGATGTGCTTTGAATGAGTGTGCCCTGGCTTCCTGCGAAACAGGTACCCAGGACCTATGTTCTTTCCCTAAAACTGCATTGAAAATAAAACCCATTTGGCACTTTTTGGCCACAGATCAGTCCCTTGTTAATGGTACCACAGGTACCAAGGGCACTGTGGCCAGGGAAGGCCTCTAAGGGCTGCAACCCTTATTGTGGCACCCTTAGAGGCCCTGTACCTTTACATACACACACACACACTACCTTTTCAGGCTGCGTGTTTTGGTGCAGAACAAAGTAAAGAGGCAACATGGCACACATCCCTTTGCTTTGCAGAAACACTGTAATTAGGCTGAGCCTTTTTTATGGTTTTATAATTTACTGAAGGTTCACCAAGGAATTTGTCAGGTCACTGACTCCACATGCAAACATTCGACATTTGCCTCACTTGGGGCCATGGTATGTCAAACACCATGAATCCGCAGAGGACACTGAGCCACCACAGACTACTATGGATAGCAACCCTAAGCCTTCAAAGTGCAAGATCACAGATATGGCCAAAGAAGCGCTGGGAAAACTCTCCAATGTTTTTCTAGCAGATCACTGTTACATTGGGCCAGAGGAACTGGACTTAGGAAGCTGGCTCTGATTATACTTTACCAAAGTGAGGTATAGTGTGCACAGAATCCAGTGGAACCCCAAAGATAGGCAGAGGTAAAAGTAGATAGCACCTTACTCTCTATTTGTGGTAGTGTGGGCAAGCAGTATGGCTTTATCAGAGGTTAGTGTTAAGCATTTGTTGTACACACTGAATCAGCAAATTATGTCACACACTCAAAGACTGAACTGAGACCAATTTTGTTTGTATCGAAAATAGTATTAAGTTATTTTATTTGTAGAACCAAGCCAAGCCTGGCACAGGTGAAATACATGATTTGCAAAATATTATGCAGTGTTTACAAGTGAATGCAAGTTCCAAATGCATTTGTTTGAAATACAGGTAAGTCAAGGTATTGACATACTGTACAGATTACTTCTTAGTTACTTTTTAGATTACTTTTTCTACTCAGTGTGATATGCCTAGATATCACACTGGGACATTTCCTAGAGCATAGCTTTCCAAACTGTGTGGCGCGACACGTTAATGTGTCGCGACCCACACGTAGGTGTGTCGCGCGATGCGACGCGATGACGTCGGCCGGCCGATATTAGGCCGGGGAATGCGACTCCTCACTCAAGGATTACTACGTGCACGCAGGCGGAAGGCAGAGCAGCTGCGGAGCGGAGCTTTGTGAACTGGAGGTCGATCCCGGACTGCAGGCCTATACAGCAGTTAAGCTCCTTATAGTCCCCCTGAAAGTAGTGTAATAGAAGCTCCGATTGTTTACAAAAATCTTTCGTTTTCCCCTAGCTCTCTTAACCCCTTCGCTGCAGCGGCTATTCCGCTGCAGCGCTAAGGGGGTGGGGCACCCGCGCGGCGGCTCCATACTAGTGACGGAACCGCTCCGTCACGGCTTGCGGGCGAGCTGTGCTTGTGACGGAACGGTTCCGTCACGAACCCGCCCGCCCATTAAAGCGTCAGCGCAGGCGCGAAATCAGCGCCGTGCAGGTGCGGCGAGCGGGCCGTGACGGAACCGTTCCGTCACAAGCACAGCTCACCCGTGGCTTGTGACAGAGCGGTTCCGTCACAAGCATGGGAGGGGTTAAAAAGCTTTTTTATGTACGAGGGTTAAGATAGATGGACATGGCTGGACGGAAATCCGGGAATTCTTTTTCCACCATCACGTCCTTTAGAGCACTGTGCCGGAACTTTGGATTCTCAACAGTTGCCATAATTGGAGCTTTCTTTTAAAAATCACACATAAATGGGCTCTGCAAAAACAAATAATTAGGGTATGTCGATGGCCATTTGGAGTGCGCCACATATTAGAAATGCTCTTTTGTACAGCATTATGCAAATGTTGTCTCCGCGATAACCACCGGGTGAAAAGCACACACTGTCAGTCTCGCCGTGATTGATTCGCCCTGTGTAATCGGCGAGAGTTCAGTTCAGCTAGTGACCTCACAAGACTGGTGACAACTAAAAACAAAGAAAATAACAAAAACGAAAGTACTGAGCCTTTTGTAATTAGATTTAACATTGAAACGTCTGCCATCCAGAGGGGTGCAGCACAACATAATCACATGTCATACGTGCTTGGCTAGGAGTAAAATGTCATGCACCCACGAGGTCAGGCTCTCTCTGTGACCCCCCCAGCTTGTTACTGCCTGTGTCATTGGTGGTGGACTTACAAGCTCCCTAGAATCCAATAGGTTGCTCTCTGCCTTTGAAAGCTGAAGATGCCATATATTTTTTATTCCTCAGAGCTATTGTGCGAAAGGGTCACTGTGATTTGTGATGTAGTGTTAGAAGAATCTCGTGAGACTTCCTACCTGTAATTGCCCATATAAGGTCATTGGCCGTAAAGTAAAACAGTACACCTCATATGAAACAAGCATTTGCAATGCAATAGGTTTCGCATTATGAAAGTTTGAGCTATTGGTCTTGTGAATGACATTTTTTTTTATTTATGTGCTGTTTTTGAAAATAGCTAAATTAATAGCTTTGTCATTTACAATGCCAATAGTTATAACTTTCGCAAATGTGTCACCTATAGCATTTGTAATGCAACATGTTTTGTATTTACGTGACTTTTACTTTTTTTAATTAATTAATACTTAAATAAAAGTGATTGTAATTTATAACAGCAATAGCTTAAACTTTTGTAAATAACTTTTGTGAAGATTATGTTCAGTGTATTTTATGGTGACGAAAATCCAAGAACAGAAGTGAAATATTAACATCTTTTTGGGACATTTCTAATAAAGCTTGAAACATTGAGATAGCATATTTGAACCAGTGATGCTGTGGTGGTGCTGAGTGATGCTGTGGTTGCGCTGAGTGATGCTGTGGTTGCGCTAAGTGATGCTGTGGTTGCGCTGAGTGATGCTGTGGTTGCGCTGAGTGATGCAGTGGTTGCGCTGAGTGGTGCTGTGGTGGTGCTGAGAGGTGCTGTGGTAGTGCTGAGAGGTGCTGTGGTGGTGCTGAGAGGTGCTGAGTGGTGCTGTGGTGGTGCTGAGTGATAATGTGGTGGTGCTGAGTGATAATGTGGTGGTGCTGAGTGATGCTGTGGTGGTGCTGAATGATGCTGTGGTGGTGCAGAGTGGTGCTGCTGAGTGATGTTGTGGTGCTGCTGAGTGATGTTGTGGTGGTGCTGAGTGGTGCTGTGGTGGTGCTGAGTGATGTGGTGGTGCTGAGTGATAATGTGGTGGTGCTGAGTGATAATGTGGTGGTGCTGAGTGATAATGTGGTGGTGCTGAGTGATAATATAGTGGTGCTGAGTGATGCTGGGGTAGCGATAAGTGATGATGTTGTGATGCAGAGGACAGAAGGGCACAAAAAACGAGTCCAACAGGGGGCACAAAGGCACAAAAAACTAGTCTAACAGAGGGCAGAAAGGCACAAAAACCGAGTCTAACAGAGGGCACAAATGAACAAAAAACGAGTCTAACAGAGGGCATAAGGGCAGAAAAACAAGGGAAAACAAGTCTAATAGAGGGCAGAAAGGCACAAAAAAAACCCGAACGCCCCTTAGGTGGTTCGTGCTCGCTCGCTCGCGTTACCGTGTCCCTAAAACTTTTTTAATAAAAAGGTGTGTCACCAGCATGGAAAGTTTGGAAAGCTGTGTCCTAGAGTAAAGGTAAGTAAAATCAGTTTTGCACATTTGTTATTTTTCAGGTTTCCATACAAATCGACTCCACACTTAGAAACATTTTCTGAGAAAAACAGTCAATGGATTCCTATGGAGAGAAATGAAGTTATTGTTACCCCGTTTCCGGGGTTAGAACAAGGATTCCCCCACGGACACAAAGTATGTGAGCCTGGAGACCACAACTTTACAATGGCAAGGAGTGCTCTGACCCATGCCGTGCCACAATTGTAGTTCTGCTCCGTCATTGAAGAGTATATCACGATCAGCATTGTCTCAGCAGACTGCCCAAAGTAGGAGGTGAACTCTTTCCTTGCCATGAAGGAGGAGAGAAGAGCGTCTTCTTAGTGAGGTGCATGTAAACCACCAGTGAAGCCCGCACATAATCCAAGGTACAGCAATAGGTGCTCCAGCATACAGATTGATGCTGGCAGCCGATTGCAGTGCGCCGCCAGCAGGGGAGAAAATGAAGTGGCACCTATATAGAGTGACCTCCCTCGCACCTGAACCTCTAGTGAAGCATGATTTGAAAGCAGGGCCGGACTGGGATCGCAAATCCGCCCTGGCAGTTATGTCTGACCGCCCCGGTGGGGGATAGGGGTGAGGGTGTGTGAGGAGGACCTACAAGGAGGGGACCGGAAGTGGGAGAAGAGCGAGCCGACACCGTTCCCAACGGAAGCAAGCAGCAGGCTAGCAGCCGAGCAAGCCAAAGAGGAGGGGCCAGTGACGTATGCGGAAGGGGAACATCTAAAAAGGAGGAAAGAGAGGAACCAGTGTGCGACAGCATCGGAAGAGGTGTGTGGGAGACGAGCGAAGAGGAGAATGACTGCATCGGAGGAGGCGTGTGGGAGACGAGTGAGGAGCGGAGTAAGGCAGAAACCGGAGGAGGAGACGGCGCTAAGGGATCAGCACAGCAGGACGCCAAAGAAGCACTGTACACTGCGAGCATACCCACCGGTCTAGAGAAGGGAGAAGATGCCCCAGGTTCTGACGCCACGGCCCTGGACTTGGGTCGTGGTCTGAGGCGAGTACCTCTTGGAGGATCGTTCTGGTGGGGGTGGTGGGGAGGTCTGGGGAGATAGGGCACTCAGGTGTGTCAATAAAGAAGACTCCCCACACCAACCACTCTTATTACACCTTGGTCTTTGGTGAAGGTAGCACAAGCCCTGACGACTGAAAAAGCAGACATTGACACAACCATTTTTTTTCTTTCTTCTTTTCTTTCTCCCTTCTTTATCCGATGGACACAAGAGAAAATACAAGAGAGAGAGAGACCCAGAAGACCCTGACAGTCCCCGACCAGACCTCGATAAGAAGACTATTGTTTCATATATTCTTCCTGTTTTTAGGTCTCTGACCGAAGGCTGAGCTTGCACAGTCTCGCAACGAGATTTAATGTTTTTTAGTATGGGGACTTCAACCTGACCCTCTTCTCCATTTGCTCTCCTGTCCGCCCCTTGTTGTTGTGCTTGCTCCCCTGCCCCTCGTTGCTTGTGCTTGCAGTCCTGCCCTCCCCTTGTTGCTTGTGCTTGCGGTCCTGCCCCCTCTGTCCTGCCCCCTCGTTGCTCGTGCTTGCTGTCCTGTCCCCCCTCGTTGCTTGTGCTTGCTGTCCTTCCCCCTCGTTGCTCGTGCTTGCTGTCCTGCCCCCCGTCGTTGCTCATGCTTGCTGTCCTGCCCCCCCTCGTTGCTTGTCTTGCCCCCTCGTTGCTTGTGCTTGCTGTTATCCTGCCCCCTCGTTGCTCGTGTTTGCTCTCCTGCCCAGCCTCGTTGCTTGTGCTTGCTGTCCTCCCCCCCTCGTTGCTTGTGCTTGCTGTCCTGCCCCCCCCTAGTTGCTTGTGCTTGCTGTCCTGCCCCCCTCGTTGCTTGTGCTTGCTGTCCTGCCCCCCCCCGTTGCTCATGCTTGATGTTGATGGAGCGGATTAATGAACAATATTTTGTATAGGCTTGTGAAGTCAGACTTCCATAATGTTTAATAAAACTAATATGTTTGCTGCATGTTATTAAATCAACCTAGAATAAACTGTGCAACATGAACACATGGGACTAACATTATGCTTATTTGTGCAAAATGCAAAAGAAATAATACAATAAGTATTGTCCATTGTCTTTGTCGTATACTAACTGCTGCTGTTAAAAATAATAGCATGTGCTTTTTAAATGTGCTTTTGTCTTGTCTTTTCTGTGACAAATGCAGTTCAAGATCGGATTGGTATATCAAAGATAATATATGCTGCTTAAATGTGCTTTTGCTAGGTAACATAATTAATGGGTTAACATTTAGCAAAGGGGGTGGGTAACAGAACAAATGTCAATTCTTTAATTCATTGATAATTTATGTTTGTTTGAATAATAGTTTTCCAAATGAAGCTTAGAGTTGGCTGCAGAAAAATAATGCATTTTTAAAAAAGTGACGCGAGAAAAAGTGGCGCAGAAAATTGATGCTTTCTGAAAAGAGGCCTGCTGATGTAAAGCCACAAGAGAAAACTTATTTTGAAAAAGATGAGAAGTCTATAAACTTTTATTGTGAAAAGTTTTGAAAAGAACTGTCAAAGGCGACCCTGTGGAGAGGTTTGCTATTGTGCCACGGGAAGCTCAGAATGGACAGGCTCAAGGCCAGGATGTGAGTCGTGGCATTTTTGTGCACTACATGAACATCCTTGCTACAAAATGTAGCAGCCTAAGGAAGTGCCGCCAGGACTCTGTGCATGAACAATGGGTTAGTGAAAAAGCCCGGACCTGAGGTGGAAGATGTCACAATTTACTGTGGCATGAGATGGTTCAGCCAATGGGGAGCCAGAATTCAGCTGTTGGAATGTGAAAATAGTTAGTTTAGCCTTAGTTTTAGGGTATAAGAATTGGCTCAAGGAGCAGACTTTTTCCTACGCTTCTTGATTCCAGAGGGTCGTGTTCTGCTGATCGACGAACGCACGTAAGGAAAGGAGACTTTTAAAAGACTTTGTTTTCAGGCGATGAGGGTAGAGACAGGGAATTAGTTAGGGTTTGGAAATGCTCTTTTTCACTTATTTCTGTTAATGAATAATATTTCTTGAATCAAGCTCTCTTTGTAAATGCTGAATAAACCTTTCTTTATGACATTTTCTAATACTTGTTTAATAAAGTTCCAAAACCTAAGTTTTCATGAATATGTTTGAATAAACTTACTAAAATGATAAGCTGGTCTTATTTATTTAGGTTAGTTTAGTATTTCATTAACAACATATTAGATTGATGAAGGACAATTGAAGGCAGGGGGGAAAACATGGCGGCCGCTAGTTAGAGCGGTGCGCTCGTCTTTGGCGGAGCTCCGAGCGTGATGCGTTAGTAGCATTGGTCATTTGCCCTTTGTGTGCGCAAGCAGAGGAAGCAGAGGAGAAGATCTCGGAACCTTACCAGCACGTTCGGTATCTGAGCGGTATCTGAGCGGGGGTTGTAGCAGGCTCCACTGCAGCAGGCTTCGTCGGCTCCGTCGGCTCCGTAACAAGGGAAGTGAAAGGGAGAAGGCGCAGCTGCGGGCGGCTGACCTGCGGTGATTGAGAGCAGCGCGGGGAGCTTGGGAGCGGCGGATTACTGGCCTGACCTGCAGGAGATTGAGATCGAGAAACGTGCAGACGGATTTCACTAGAACTGCTCATCTAGAGGTTTGGAGCGGGCTCCGGGGGTTTTTTCACTGAGAGGCGAGAGGGAAAGGGGAGAAGCGAGTGGAGTTTTCCGGTCCCAAGTTCCAGGAAATCTGAGCTGTGCTTGGGGTGTGCTGCAGCCGGTTGAGCTGCAGGGGCGCTGACAGGGGAGATCTTGGCCCTTAGACCAGGTCAGCAGGGACAAGTCTGTTGAAAAACAAAAATCGAAAAAGACACTCCTATTGAGAGGGGAAAAAAAAAAAAAAAAGAGAAAAGATAAGACAAAAAAAAAATCTAATAAATCTAATAAAATCTAATAAATCTAATAAAGTTAGTCATACTGCCTGAGTTGAGGCGCCTCATATACACGGAGAATAGTATCAGTGCTGCATTAAAAAACGAGACTGAATAGAACTGCCAATGTGTTGGGGGGAGCCCTTTCTTCCCGCACCTTACCGCTGGGGTGACGCAGCTGTGGAGCTCCGAAGAAGCAGAAGGGCAGCGGTGCGCAGCATATCAACAAAAAAAGCTGCAATAGCCACTTGGGGTGGTAAGGGGGACCAGCAGAGGGAGAAGGTGTTATCCGCTCTGGGAGGTGAGTCACAGCCTGTTTGCAGGCAGAACCTCGCAGACACACAGGGATATAATTCCTTGCAGAATCCAGGCCCTGCATCTGAATTCTTTAGATTCAACGCACAAAAAACCTCTACCTCTACCTCTAGCCAGTTTGTGAAGGAGAATACACATATAACTTCCGTTAGAACCCTGGGGAAGCGGAAAGCAAGGGGGAAGGGAAAGGGTAGCAATAAAAATAAGGAATTAGTGGTTGCTTCAGGTGCTAGTGAGACAGTCCAAGCACAGGGAACTGAAAAAAGCCCAGCGGGGGAGCCCCTCAAAGATTCTGAGTTTGAGTTTAGCTACGAGGCCGCAACTGATACGTTTAACCCCCCTGTCTTAAGGTCAGCGAAGAGGGATAAGGAACATCAGCTGCGGTATATCGCCCCAAAAGAGCTGCCACATAAGGCCACTCTGATTAAGGGGGGCTCCAAAACAAAAACTAGTAAAAGTTCCCGAATCACACCCTCACTGAAGTCTTATTTCAAGGTCCTACCCCAGATCTTAAATATAAATCAGGAGGCTCAAAAACCTCCTTGTACCCAGACTGCACTCTCATTAGTGGAAGAGGCTACACATATAACCACTGTTATATCTCCTACACCTCCCATAGCTATACTTGCTAATCTGGGAGATAAGGAAGGGAAACTGGTAGGTGAAGAAGAGTTAGCCGGGGGCATAGAGATGGGAGATCCAGCAGAAGCAACCGCAACCTCTCCTCCAGATCAGCAAGCCCCCACTGTAGCAGCGGGAAGTAACACAAATGACTTGGATCAACGCAGCGGGGGTTGCGAAGATAACGGCAGTGACGATACCATTCAAGCGATACTTCTCAGTATGAGGAAAGAGATCAGAAACGGATTTGAGGAATCAAAGAGATGTTTTGAGGAGTCCAGACTCACTCAGTCAGAGATCCGGACAATGTGTGAAAATCTGGAGTCCAAGGTGGATGGTCTCTCGCTAAGAACTGGGGGATTAGAGAACAGTGTTGAAGAACTCAAGGCAAAACTGGAGCTTGCCGAGGGAAAGATTCAGTCACTAAGAAGAGAAGGCAATACAGTCAAAGAGAGGGTTGAGTCTCTAGAAAATTTCTCCAGAAGAAACAACTTAAGGCTTCTTAAAATACCGGAGGGAAAAGAAGGAGGAGATCTAAAGAACTTTGTCGCAACTATATTAAAGGACTCTCTAAATATGGATGAACCTTTGTCTGAGATAGAAACAGACATTCAAAGGGTACACCGAGATCCGTTCCGCCTTAAACAAGGTAGAGATAAACCAAGGAAGATACTGGTAAACTTCTTAACATACTCCCTGAAAGAAAGGATTTTGACTTTAGCCTTGAAAGCTAAGACCTTGAAAACCCTAGATTTCTCTTTTGAAGTGAGATCGGATTTGTCCAAAACTACACTGGATAGACAGTGGGAACTAGGTCAACGGATGGATAAATTCAGAAGCTTAGGAGCTACTGTCCAAATGAGATTCCCGCCTTTCTAAGGGTAATGTACAATAATAAAATGTACAATGTCAAGTCTCCCTTTGAAGCTGATGAGTTACTTGTGACTATCAGCGAACACGCGAATCCTCCGGAACAGGGGTGAATAATAAATAATTAAATAAATAATAGAGCAATCTGTTCAATGAGTTAAGAAAGGGGGGTAAAGGAAAAGGAAAAAAAAAGAGTAAAAAGGGGAAAAAATAAAAATTCAAAAAAATAAAAATAAAATAAAAATAGATTAAGAATAGGAAATAATAGGAAAATGAATAAAAACTCATGAAGGGGAGCTAGGGAAGGAAAAGGAAGGAAAAAGGAGGGAAAAAAAAAGGGGGAAGAAGGGAAATGAAAAGGTGAAGGATAAATGGGAAAAAAAAGGAAAAAATGATAGGATGGAAGGAGGAAAGAAAGGGGAAGGAAAAAAAAAAAAAAGGGGAAGAAGGAAGGAAAGGGAAAAAAAAAAAAAAAAAAAAAAGGGATAAAAAGGTGGGGATGTGGAAGGGAAAAAGGAAAAGGGGAAGGAAAAAAAAATAAATAAATAAGACGGAATACACAAAAGTATGTGTATACTTATGGGACGTCATATAGTTTCGTTATTAAAAACATAAGAAAACTAAACATTAGGACGAGATAATTAAGTATTAGTTTATTAAACATGGAATCTCACACAGAACTTATACTCCTAACATACTTATCCTCAATAGTCTGGGGGTAAAAGCGTACTGGGTCTTACTTCTAGCTCCCGCACCACAGCTCGAAATCACCCTTGGCCACCTAAGCATCTTTAATAGTATAATCATCTTACAAAAGATCTAAAATAGGGCTTTATGAGTCATCACTGCCTTCATCTTAAATATAGTGACCAATAATATAGATAATAGGGCATGGAGCAGGAAAACGCCAGAGACGACAAGCTGGCAATACATCAAGCCAGAGTAAGTAGGGGGGGGGTTTCCAGGGGAGGGGGGGGTGGGAAAGCAAAATATAAAAGTCCTCATAAACCGAATTTTAAAATCATAAAGGATATAGATCCATCAGTATTTCAAAGCGGCTGCTTGGTCAAAATAGTAAGAGTCACAATTAACATCAGGCATTTTTGCAAAAAAAAGTATCAGAGGAGAGGGGAGGGCAACTCCCTTATATATTAATGTCGGACATCAAATTTTTATCCTGGAACGTAAATGGTCTGCGTGTCAGGGCTAGAAGAAATAGAATTTTACAGTACCTACGGGACTCACCCGCGCAGATCATTGCGATCCAGGAAACGCACTTGAACAAACAAGAGATCACAGACATACTTAAGAAGCTCAAATGGGTTGACATATTCATAACTACAGATCACAACACTAGCATTCGGGGTATAGCCATAATTTTTAAAAAAGCAGCAAGAGCCCAGATCACGAGCTGGGAAACAGATTTAAGCAGCAGGTGGCTGATAGTTAAAGCTCAATTGCATTTGATGGATGTTACCATCGTCAGCTATTACGGACCTAACCAGGACGACCCTTCTTACATAAACATCCTGCAGAACCACTTGATTACTTGCTCCGATCCCATAATATGGGTGGGAGACTTTAATCTTGTCCTAGATTCAAAGCTAGACAAATCTCCCACTTCTAGAGCGGTCGTTCATAGTAATATGAGGGATACATTGCTCAGATGTATGTCGAACCTTGGCCTAATAGATCTATGGAGACAAAGGTCCGGCATGGTTTTGGGAGTCTCTTACCACAACTATAAATACAGACATAAATCACGAATTGATTATGCTCTATTTAGTCGATCTATCAAAGACCTGGTTAAAAGTATAACATACCTCCCTCTTCACTTGTCAGACCACTCTGCCATCTTTTTCTCTGTAAAATTAGATCAGAAACCTACCCACCATTCTTGGTCCTTCGACCGTACAATTCTACTGGAGGAGGAGGAGAAAGAGTATCTGACGCAGGAAACAGCTTCCTTCCTAGACCAAAATTTAGGTTCTACCTCCGTGGTTATAGTATGGGAGGCTTGGAAGGCCTTCATCAGGGGGTGCATTACAGGGAGGGCCTCATACAGGAGAAAGAAATATGAAGAAGGAATAAGAAATATAGAGCAAGAATTAATTCTTTTAGAATCACCAGAACAGCTTCCCTCAGATAATCAAGAGGAGAAAGCCGAATTAAAAGCCAGGCTAGACACACTACTGCAGGAGAGAATTAATAAAAGATGGCAGGCAAGTAAACTTGCACACTTTGAATATGGGGAATCTGCAGGGAAACTGTTGGCCTGGAAAATTAAAGCGGACCAATCAAGAAATTGTATTAAAGAAGTGAGGGTCGCTGGGGAAGCTAATAGTAGGTCAACAACCACAGCCATAGGAGAAGCTTTTAGGGAGTTCTTCCAGAACATATACACAGAGGATTTGAATGTCAATGATGATGAAAGGAACGAATGGCTGAATAATATAATCCTCCCGGAACTGGAAAGTTCCCAAACAGAGAATATAGATAAGGAGATCACTGAATTAGAAGTCTATAACACCATTAAGCAACTATCACAGGGTAAAGCCGCGGGACCAGATGGCCTCCCTGGGGAATTATATAGGACACTCAATTCCACCCTTACCCCTGTCCTTACAAATCTTTTTAATGACATAATGATCAGAGGGCAGACACCACCAAGCTCCTGGGGGGAGGCCAATATAGCTCTAATATTAAAAACTGGCAAGGACCCAGCCGAATGTGGATCATACCGCCCAATCTCGCTTCTCAATAATGATTACAAGATTTTTACTTCAATTTTGGCTGCGAGATTGGGAAGTGAGATTGGTTCGATCATCCACCCTGATCAAAAGGGGTTTATCAGAGGTCGGCAATTGGCTGATTTAACCTATGATTTGGTGGGAGCCTCTGATATAGCCTCAACCTTCGGCCTACCCCTGGCTATCATGACCCTCGACGCCACTAAAGCGTTCGATAGGGTAAATTGGGCATACTTAAATTTAATAATGACCAAATTTCACTTGGGACCCAAATTTTGTAGGACTATAGGCTTACTATATAGCAACCCCAGAGCATCGTTACTAATAAACGGTACACGAACAGTTCCTTTTAAAATCAGCCGAGGAACAAGACAGGGTTGCCCCCTGTCCCCCCTTCTCTTTAATTTATATGTAGAACCGTTTGCACAATCCATTAGGGAGGATACCAACATCCCACATTTTAATTTTTCGGGCTGGGAAAAGAAGATTGGCCTCTATGCCGATGACATTCTCATATACACAACTGATCCTACATTGGCATTTCCCATCATTATAAAGAAAGCGGAAAATTTTGGGAAATTCTCTGGTTACGAAATCAACGCAGGAAAAACCGAAATTATGGTCTGGAACATTCACAATCCTCAACTTCCGACAAAATCCTCAATGAGGTACCTTGGCATCACAATAACTAAAGATCTGGATCACTTGGCTCAAAACAACTTAGCCCGTATTTCCCGAGAATCCCAAATTCTTATGAAAGCCTGGTCTTTTCTCCAGCTCAACATTTATGGGAGAACTAGCCTGATAAAAATGAGTATTCTCCCGAAATTCACTTTTATTTTTAATTCCATTCCATTAATTTTCGACACCAAGCAGCTTGCAAAATGCCAGCAAAACATTAACTCATTCATTTGGGGATATAAATCCAGCAGATTAGCTTGGAAAAAGCTGAGAAGGAGAAGAGAAAAAGGGGGGCTCGCTTTGCCAGACCTAGAATATTATGCCTGGGCATTTCATCTGACCCACTCTAGGATGTTACTTAAGCTCCCCTGGGAAAATGCAAATGGGCTTATGTACAAGGCAATGTTATTGGGTTCGGACCTTCCAGTGAATGGTTTTCTCTTCAAGTTCGGCCACCAGAAGTTTTTAAAAAAAATTAGACTAAAGACACTATTGAGTAGCTTAAAAGAATGGTCCCAAATAAAATCTAAGATCGGGATAGGACATCTATCCGAACACGCCCCAATTTGGGACCTACCTGGACTAGCACCACAGGAAGCCAACACAGTCAAAAGAATCCTGCTGGACGCAGGGATCACAAAGTGGGGGGATCTGCTGATGGAAGGAACAATCTTGGGCTGGGATATCTTCAAGCTTAAAGTAACATCACCACTCTCCTGGATAGTATATCTACAAATAGGAAGTTGGATTCGAACTCAAATTAAGAAGAAAGGAATGATGGGACAGGAAAGCCCTCTCGAGAATATCCTAGTGGAAAGACCGGCGGGGAAAAAAGAAGTTGCGCTCTTCTATTGGCATATTATAGAGGATGGAGAGCGAGACTTTAACCTCCCGGAAAAACTTTGGGGTACTGAGGGAGAACCAGATAGGGGAGATATTTGGGAGGAATCTTTTATCCTCCTCTATAAAATCGTCAAGCCAGCATGGCTGAGGCGCAATCATTTCTTCACACTTCATAGAGCATATTACTCTCCTAAACGGTTGTCGAAATTCCAAACAGGGAAGTGCTGTAGTAAATGTTCCTTACCGGCAGCGTCAGACCTGCATATGTTCTGTGACTGTCCGAGTATCGTCACCTTTTGGCATGAAGTTAGAACAACACTCGAATCTATTCTTAGTGTCACTATCCCGTGGTCATGGTCTTTGGTCATCTTCGGATTAAATCATAACATCAAGGGATCAGAGAGAGATTTTCTGTTTTATGCCATCTTACTGGCTAGAAGAGAGATCTGTAAAAACTGGATTAACATAAATCCCCCAACGCATGCAGAGTGGCTGTCTTCATTATACGCAACCTCAAAGATGGACTTAATGAGAACATGCAGCCCTCGATCTCTTACATTTTGGCACCTTTTGATCGATTGGAGGAGGGATAGTTAGCCTACCCGGGGTTTTTTTTTTTTTTTTTTTTTTTTCTCCCCGGGTCCGATGATTAGGCCTAAAATCTCTATGTCCAAAAGGGTGGTATCGTACAGTAACTGGACATCTGGCCGAACTGGTCTGAAGGGAGTACGTCTATTCAAGCTCTGCTGGGAGCATGTGGGCCGGCTCTCTGGGCACCTGGGGCTCAGCATTGGGCTCCTTGGTGCTATGGGGGGGACGGTCCTCGTGTCTGAGAGGCTAAGAGCACAGTTGGATCGACTTTATGGCTAATGAGGACAAAAAAACAAAACAAAAAAAAAACAACATATTAGATTCATTCGCCTCATGGTTCAGCTGCTCTGTTATTTTTATGATTTAGAAAAGGGGGTGGTGATGAACAGAGTGTCTGAGTTAAACAGACCACTCTTACCCAGTCCAAAGATCAGGGCTTGATCCATCACCGTTATTTATCTCACTGCCCCATCCCAGCTCAGAACCTGGCTATATGCAAATCAGTCTGTCCCTGGCCCAGTGCATCATGGGAACAGGGCAGACTAAACTACCAAGCCAATTCTTCACCAGAAAGGAGACAAGCTACCGGGGACCGGTTTCTGGCATTTCAGCCTTCTTCGGCCCGGCTTGCTTGAATCCTGATGGAGCAGTGAGAAAGGGACTCATGTCTGAGTATACCCTGCCACACCTATAGTGGCCAAAAACGATTTAGAAAAGGGGGTGGTGATGAACAGAGTGTCTGAGTTAAACAGACCACTCTTACCCAGTCCAAAGATCAGGGCTTGATCCATCACCGTTATTTATCTCACTGCCCCATCCCAGCTCAGAACCAGGCTATATGCAAATCAGTCTGTCCCTGGCCCAGTGCATCATGGGAACAGGGCAGACTAAACTACCAAGCCAATTCTTCACCAGAAAGGAGACAAGCTACCGGGGACCGGTTTCTGGCATTTCAGCCTTCTTCGGCCCGGCTTGCTTGAATCCTGATGGAGCAGTGAGAAAGGGACTCATGTCTGAGTATACCCTGCCACACCTATAGTGGCCAAAAACGATTTAGAAAAGGGGGTGGTGATGAACAGAGTGTCTGAGTTAAACAGACCACTCTTACCCAGTCCAAAGATCAGGGCTTGATCCATCACCGTTATTTATCTCACTGCCCCATCCCAGCTCAGAACCTGGCTATATGCAAATCAGTCTGTCCCTGGCCCAGTGCATCATGGGAACAGGGCAGACTAAACTACCAAGCCAATTCTTCACCAGAAAGGAGACAAGCTACCGGGGACCGGTTTCTGGCATTTCAGCCTTCTTCGGCCCGGCTTGCTTGAATCCTGATGGAGCAGTGAGAAAGGGACTCATGTCTGAGTATACCCTGCCACACCTATAGTGGCCAAAAACGATTTAGAAAAGGGGGTGGTGATGAACAGAGTGTCTGAGTTAAACAGACCACTCTTACCCAGTCCAAAGATCAGGGCTTGATCCATCACCGTTATTTATCTCACTGCCTCATCCCAGCTCAGAACCTGGCTATATGCAAATCAGTCTGTCCCTGGCCCAGTGCATCATGGGAACAGGGCAGACTAAACTACCAAGCCAATTCTTCACCAGAAAGGAGACAAGCTACCAGGGACCGGTTTCTGGCATTTCAGCCTTCTTCGGCCCGGCTTGCTTGAATCCTGATGGAGCAGTGAGAAAGGGACTCATGTCTGAGTATACCATGCCACACCTATAGTGGCCAAAAACGATTTAGAAAAGGGGGTGGTGATGAACAGAGTGTCTGAGTTAAACAGACCACTCTTACCCAGTCCAAAGATCAGGGCTTGATCCATCACCGTTATTTATCTCACTGCCCCATCCCAGCTCAGAACCTGGCTATATGCAAATCAGTCTGTCCCTGGCCCAGTGCATCATGGGAACAGGGCAGACTAAACTACCAAGCCAATTCTTCACCAGAAAGGAGACAAGCTACCGGGGACCGGTTTCTGGCATTTCAGCCTTCTTCGGCCCGGCTTGCTTGAATCCTGATGGAGCAGTGAGAAAGAGACTCATGTATGAGTATACCCTGCCACACCTATAGTGGCCAAAAACGATTTAGAAAAGGGGGTGGTGATGAACAGAGTGTCTGAGTTAAACAGACCACTCTTACCCAGTCCAAAGATCAGGGCTTGATCCATCACCGTTATTTATCTCACTGCCCCATCCCAGCTCAGAACCTGGCTATATGCAAATCAGTCTGTCCCTGGCCCAGTGCATCATGGGAACAGGGCAGACTAAACTACCAAGCCAATTCTTCACCAGAAAGGAGACAAGCTACCGGGGACCGGTTTCTGGCATTTCAGCCTTCTTCGGCCCGGCTTGCTTGAATCCTGATGGAGCAGTGAGAAAGGGACTCATGTCTGAGTATACCCTGCCACACCTATAGTGGCCAAAAACGATTTAGAAAAGGGGGTGGTGATGAACAGAGTGTCTGAGTTAAACAGACCACTCTTACCCAGTCCAAAGATCAGGGCTTGATCCATCACCGTTATTTATCTCACTGCCCCATCCCAGCTCAGAACCTGGCTATATGCAAATCAGTCTGTCCCTGGCCCAGTGCATCATGGGAACAGAGGCAGACTAAACTACCAAGCCAATTCTTCACCAGAAAGGAGACAAGCTACCGGATTTTTATGGGCCTGGTATTGTTTGGTAAGTTTGGTGGTAGATGGTGAATTTTGGTAGGAGCGCTGGATCACTGTCCTGCCCCCCCTCGATGCTCTTGCTTGCTGTCCTGCCCCCCCTCCTAGCTTGTGATTGCTGTTTTGACTCCTCGTTGCTTGTGCTTGCTGTCCTGCCCCCTCGTTGCTCGTGCTTGCTGTCCTGCCCCCCCCTCGTTGCTCATGCTTGCTGTCCTGCCCACCCTTGTTGCTGGTGCTTGCTGTCGTGCCCCCCCGTTGCTGGTGCTTGCTCTCCTGCCCCCCTCCTTCCTTGTGCTTGCTGTCTTGCCCACTCGTTGCTTGTGCTTGCTGTCTTGCCCCCTCGTTGCTTGTGCTTGCTGTCCAGCCCCCTCCTTGCTCGTGCTTGCTCTCCTGCCCCCCCTCGTTGCTTGTGCTTGCTGTCCTGCCCCCCCTCGTTGCTTGTGCTTGCTGTCCTGCCCCCCTTGTTGCTTGTGATTGCTGTCCTGCCGCCCTCATTGCTCGTGCTTGCTTTCCTGTCCCCCCGTTGCTTGTGCTTGGTGTCCTTCCCCCACGTTGCTCGTGTTTGCTCTCCTGCCCCCCTCGTTGCTTGTGCTTGCTGTCCTGCCCCCCTCATTGCTTTTACTTGCTGTCCTGCCCTCCCGTTGCTGGTGCTTGCTGTCCTGCCCCCCCTCCTTGCTTGTGCTTGCTGTCTTGCCCACTCGTTGCTTGTGCTTGCTGTCTTGCCCCCTCGTTGCTTGTGCTTGCTGTCCTGGCCCCTCGCTGCTCGTGCTTGCTCTCCTGCCCCCCCTCGTTGCTTGTGTTTGCTGTCCTGAACCCCCTCGTTGCTTGTGCTTGCTGTACTGCCCCCTTGTTACTTGTAGTTGCTGTCCTGCCCCCCCCCTTCCTTGCTCGTGCTTGCTGTCCTGGACCCCTCGTTGCTTGTGCTTGCTCTCCTGCCCCCTCGTTGCTTGTGCTTGCTATTCTGCCCCCTTGATGCTTGTGCTTGCTCTCCTGCCCCCTCGTTGCTTGCTCTCCTACCCCCTCGTTTCTTGTGCTTGCTGTCCTGCCCCATCGTTGCTTGTGCTTTCTGTCCTGCCCCTCGTTGCTTGTGCTTGCTCCCCTGCCCCCTCGTTGCTTGTGCTTGCTCTCCTGCCCCCCCTTGCTGGTTGTGCTTGCTCTCCTGCTCCCCCTCATTGCTTGTGCTTGCTCTCCTGCCCCCCTCACTGGTTGTGCTTGCTCTCCTCCCCCCCCCGTTGCTTGTGCTTGCTGTCCTGCCCCGCGTTGCTTGTGCTTGCTGTCTTGCCCCCTTGTTGCTTGTGCTTGCTGACCTGCCCCCTCGTTGCTCGCTGTCCTGCCCCTCTCGTTGCTTGTGCTTGCTCTCCTGCCCCCTCGTTGCTTGTGCTTGCTATTCTGCCCCCTTGTTGCTTGTGCTTGCTCTCCTGCCCCCTCGTTGCTTGTGCTTGCTCTCCTGCCCCCTCGTTTCTTGTGCTTGCTGTCCTGCCCCCTCGTTGCTTGTGCTTTCTGTCCTGCCCCTCGTTGCTTGTGCTTGCTCCCCTGCCCCCTCGTTGCTTGTGCTTGCTCTCCTGCCCCCCCCTCCTCGCTGGTTGTGCTTGCTCTCCTGCTCCCCCTCATTGCTTGTGCTTGCTCTCCTGCTCCCTCGTGTTTGCTGTCCTGCCCCCTCGTGCTTGCTGTTCTGCCCCCTCATTGCTCGTGCTTGCTCTCCTGCCCCCCCTCATTGCTTGTGCTTGCTGTCCTGCCCCCTCCGATGCTTGTGCTTGTTGTCCTGTCCCCCCCTCGTTGCTCGTGCTTGCTGTCCTGCCCCCCCACGTTGCTTGTGCTTGCTGTCCTGCCCCCCTCATTGCTTGTGCTTGCTGTCCTACCCCCCCTTGTTGCTTGTGCTTGATCTCCTGCCCCCCCTCGTTGCTTGTGCTTGCTGTCCTGACCCCCCTCGTTGCTTGTGCTTGCTTTCCTGCCCCCCCTTGTTGCTAGTGCTTGCGAGTTGCGCCAACAATAAAGTTCAAATTATTGAAAGAATCTTGAATAAACGAGTGCACGAGGATAACACTTTCTCTGTTATTGTACCTTCAGTCCCGCCTATCCCCGTCTGCACCAAATTAGAACCATGCAACTTGATGATATTGCACTATTAACAACCAACAAAGCTGAAACCTTAGGTTTTACTTCAGAAGCAGCACTAGAAATATATGATTTGATCCAGGAGACCAGACAATTCACTCCACAAAAAACTACAACAGCGCAATTAATAAGACAATTCGAATACATGAGCAAAAAAGAGATTAACCAGAGGATGCATGCCACCACGCTAATCCATTACCACATGAATAAAAGAATACCTAGAGGCCTCAGGATAGCCCTTAAGCCAATGCTGTGCAAGAATAGTAAAAAATTTGTAGAACTTTGGTACCAAATCTTAAACAAATCTTCCCTCGATTTGATTCTGTTAATTGTAGAGGAACTTTCCAAAGTGCTGACAGAATTGGAAGAAGAAATTAAGATTTTACAAACTGAAATCTATAAACTTCAAGATCTACAAAAAACACTAGAAGATGTAAACAAGAAACTAGATAAATACGCTAAGGAAGTGAATGAACGAAAAGTCCGGAAGTATCGCAGAGACACCTTGGATTATAAACTTGAAGAAGTTTATACTTGGGCCGACATTTACAACCAAAGGAAATATCAACCACAACAACAACAACAATCAAAAAAGACGACAACAACCTCATCCCAAGAGAGCATCGTGTCAGATTCAGACATAGCCCCATCGAGAGGACCCATAACCAAATACAATATACCTACAGACAAATCTAAGACACCAATAGAAAAACCATCAACTAGCAGCTTGATCCCTCAAGAAGGTTTTTTAGACATCAGTCCAGCCGCAAATGCTCCACCGATAACACCAGAAGCACAAGAAGAGGACGTGGAAACAGAGAAAAGCATCGCAGAAAGGACAAGGAGCGAGAAGACGAAAGCCACCTGATCGTGAACATTTCATCTGAAAAACTCACCACAGCAGAAATCAAGCTCTTGAACAAAGGGATCACATTTGTACCCACATATCGCTCTAATCCAGCAGAAACCGATATTGCTTTATTTAAATTCTTCAGATCCTTAAAATTGAAATATTTCTTTAAAGACAGCCAAGATACTCAACCAGACAATGCATGGGAAAAAGAGTTCAGACCTAAAAGTTCATTTTGTGCGCCTTTCACTCATAAGACCATCGAAGCTTTTGAACGGTCGGTCCTCACAGATGTCCAACAAATAACTTTTGCGAAACCGAAAAAGAGCAATTTATCCTCTGGTGAATGGAATACTTTAAAAAATCTCAGCAATGACAAACAACTAACATTTCAGAAGGCAGACAAAGGAGGTGCCTTAGTAGTTATGGACACTGATTTTTTTTTATTTTTTTTTTTATATTTTTGAAAACCTTTATTGTGCTTCAAAGTCAAACAAATACGGGCCTACAACCTCTCGGCCGGCCACGAACACCATTGAGCACCGAAGCAGCGTTACGGCGACATAGCATTAGCACTTTACAGGCGAGCATTCAATTACACTGTGCACTTCAGAACACCACGTCTCAGGATCAATGAAGGTTAATTTTAAGGTTTTTTAAGCAAGCAATGTATCATGTCGTACTTCACCAAGTCTGTTGGGAAGAAAGAAAGAAGGATCCATGCAGGGGGAACAACACCATAGTTTCATCACATATACAGGATAGGACCGCCATTCAGTGAGTTCCCCCCGGGCAGGAAGGCAACCATCCACAGAGTCAGATAAGAGACCCCTCTCATACGCCACCCGAACCCTGCCGCCCCCTAACCCCTAGTATAACTAGACACGGACCCCGACCAAAGTAAAACCAAAAAATAGAGAAAAAGAAGAAGGCACCATAGAAATAAGTCTATATTCTACCTACTAACCCCCCACCCTACACGCATGCGGAGGCTACGGCCTGCCCCCCCCCCCCAGCAGTGTGTCTGTCGCCCCATAAACCCGAAATATAGCGAGAAGAAGGAAGAGAAAGAAGGGAAAAGAGAAAAAGCACAAAGGGGACAAAACATGCCCTATGACATAGAGAAGAAGAGAAGGACACCCTAATCCTCAACTCTCAAAGGGGAGAAAGAAGGGAGGGAGGAGGTTCATTTCCAGGCAACCCGGTCTCCGCCAGTCGTACAGCATTCGCCCCCCGGTGATCAGAATAGACTGCAGAAATTGAAGCAATGTAAGAGCGAAGCATGATTCAGCGGCGAACACGCAGACTGGAAACCAAATACAGTCCGAAATCCCGACCCGCCCGCCCAGCAGCCAATATCAGGAAATGCAACCTAACCCTGTCCTGAACGCGGACTGTCCCACCGTCGCGCTGTCCAAGCGAGGCCCGCCCACCACAAAACAAGAAAGCAAAATGGCGAGAGGGCAGGGATCAACAAAGCGGTGACACAAAATGGCCACGATGAGTCAGCAGAAAGTCCGGCCATTGCAGCAGAATGTTCTCTAAACACACCAGGCATACTCAGCGTCTGGAGAGGCAAAAAGCGCCGCGCAGAAAGAAAAGGCAGCCAGGACGGTGCAAGCAGTTCTCGGGGTTTCCACAATAGAGAGTCTGGCCACAATGTATCACTCCACTCCTGGAGGAGAAACAAAGTATTTTGAGGGTAGCCGTCAGTCAGGTAGTCCTGGGCGTCCGCAGGATAATCAGGGAGCTCAGATGTGCCGCTTACCGGGGGGATCACCGGCGCTTCACACGCTGCAGACAATGGTAGGCGGTCGCCGTGCAGTTCAGAGCCACCGATGCCCCAGCTCAACAATGGTGTCATTCGGTCCAGCTCGTCGCCCAGTTCCCGAGTGCAATGCCGCACCTCTAAGCGGAGATCGCACAGAGCTGAAAAGACTGCGCCGAGAGAAATACCGGACTGCATACCTCCGTTCTCGTGCCCCCGGGGGATCTCCAGTGGCACGGGTTCTCCTGTAGCCAGGGCGACACTGGACCCCGACGCGGAGGGGCTTAGGTCCCCACAAGACATGGCGGCACACCCGGCCAACTCAATCAGGGTCCACCCCGGGCTCCAGGTGTAGAGTAGAGCCAGCGCACCCCCTCGTTTCACTGACCTTGGAGGACACTCCGTGCCCCAAAGCAATGCGGGTCAGCTACACTCCTCTCGGCAGTATCAGGTAGCGAGGCATGGGGTCCGCAGATAAAGTGCAATCCAAAATGTCCGTCACACCCTCGCATCAGCCACCTTAAACAAAAGCTCCGCTGTAGTGGAGGTCCGCAGCTCCGTGAGTACCGTCCCCTTTCCGCCCGCGTCTCAGCGTCTCCGGTGACTAGTCTCAAGTCGCGCCTCTCGGGGCCAGCGCCAAGTACACCGCCGTGTGTGCCAGCGGAGCACTCCGGCCGGCAGCAGGGTCAGGAGACACGGGAGGGGGAGCTCGCTGATACGAGGTCCAGAGCCGGGAGTCAGGAGCCGATTTCTCCGGCTGCCGGGCAGGTCCGGGGGCCGGGAGGGCACCGTCGTGCTCAGCGTCGTGTCACACACACGCTGCCGTCGAAGTCGTCAGGATTGAGGAGCAGGATGTAGGCACGGCAGAAATGGACTGGCGGAGCCGGGAGCCTACAGGTCCGCTCCGGTCGCCATCTTGGCTCCTCAAGCGGACACTGATTTTTATATCAAAAATGTCAACGATCATGTCAACAATACAGGTATATATCTTCCTCTAGAATCAGATCCCACAGGCGAATACCAACTATTTCTACAAAAAATTATCGACAATGCATACGACATGAAATGGATCAATGAGAAAACCAAACAATTTTTTAAAATGAAATACCCCAGACGACCACAGTTATACATGTTACCAAAAATACATAAAGACTCAACTAACCCTCCATTCAGACCCATCGTCTCGGCGTGTGGGTCAATCTTTGAACCCATTGGGAAATTTATAGATAAGTTTTTACAACCTATCGTACAAAAGAGCTCAACATACATAAAAGACACTACTTCATTTTTGAACCTATTGAACACTATTTAACTTGAGAGAAATGAGTCATACTTACTTTGTACCATTGACGTCACGGCCCTTTATACTTCTATTCCCCACAATGAAGGGATTGAAGCATTAGAATGGAGCTTAGTAAACAGTGACTTAGAGGAGTCACAAAAACTTTTGATTATTGAACTGATGCAATTCGCACTGTATTGTAGCTATTTTGAGTGGGAAGGAAAATTTTACAACCAAAGCAGCGGAACTTCCATGGGGTTCGGGGTGGCTCCCTCGTATGCCAATATTTTCATGAGTAAATTTGAAACAGATTTCATTTTGGAGAACACAGAATGGACAGAACATTTGGTCACATACAAGAGGTACATAGATGACCTATTCATAATATGGAGAGGAAGTCGTCAAAAACTTGAAAACAATATCATAATATTGAAATAACGCAATGATCGCATCAAATTTACCCATAGAAATCGATGACCAATCAATTGCATTTCTTGATGTGAAAGTGAGAATTGATCAAAACACCATTATCACTAATGTTCATAAAAAAAAACAGATAAAAATTCCTCCCTACTTTTTCAAAGTTTTCATCCTACATCATTAAAGAAACACTTACCAACATCCCAATACATCAGAATGAAACGCATCACTTCTAATGAAACAGATTTGACAATCACTTTGCAAGAACAAACGATTAAATATCGTGCTAGAGGCTATCCAAATGATGTCCTGGAAACGTCCTTAAAAAAAGTGGCTACACAATCTCGAGATAGTTTGTTGAAAGAAAAGACTAAATTGAAAGAAACTAAAACGGTATGTGTCCTGAAATACTCTACTGACTCATCCAAGATCAAAAGGATCATCAATAAACATTGGAGATTAATTCAGTTAGAACCAGATCTTAAAGATTTATACAACGAAAAGATCACATTTGCCTTCCAACGATCGAGAAACATTCAAGAACTATTGAACACTCCTAAGAGAATCACTATGACGTATCGAGGTATGCAAAAATGTCAAAACTGCATTCACTGCGGGAATGTTATTGTGGGAAACCAATTCACCCACCCCACCAAAGGGTATCAAATTGAACTCCAACACAACAGCACCTGTGACACTATGAATTGTGTTTATGTGATCAAATGCCCATGTGGTAAAACATATGTGGGACAGACTGAAAGGAAGGTGAAAACACGTATAACTGAACACAAAAGCAATATAAGATTGATGAACACTAAATCCACTCTAGCATGACATTGGATGGAAGTGAGACATCAGATTTCTCAATTACGCTTCATGGTGTTAGAGAAAATCCCACAACGCCGAGACCAGGATCCCATTAAGCAAAGACTGAGATCTGAATATTTTTGGATCAAAAAATTGAACTCGGCCCATCCCATTGTGCTCAATGACCGTATTGAACATTCATGTTTTCTATAGAATAAATTTTGCAGCATTGTCCTTAAACACATTCTGGGCCTAGTTAACCATTGAATATAATGACAAGTATTTGCTCTTCATGTTTCACTGTGTGTTATTCTTTCCTCTTTACATTTTATTTGGTTGCGCTCAGATTGTTTTTGCTTCCGCAATATGAAGTATTCACTGTGAGCAAAGAGTATGTTTACTTCAGTGAAGCCTTCGTACACCCTATCATGTGATTAGTGTCAACGCTTAAAGTCGTAGCTGATTGGCTTTGTTGCTGATCATGTGACCGGTATTCGGTTTGAATTAACTTGCAACATTTGGCACGTAACTTCACCGTTGAGAAGCCGAGAAGTTTGTACATCCGCTGTTTCAGACCCATTGGTCCTGTGTAAGTAGTTTCATTAGCAATGATGTGTGTCAGATTAAAACGTTGCGCGTAAAATATACACTGTGCAGAATGCTATGTTAGCGATCTATTGCATGATAGTGATATCGTAACGATAGCGAATGTAAAGACTGGACATTTTTGAGCGTTATCCATTTTGAATAGAAACGTTTACTCTGTAGTATTATTTTCAATTATTATGGTCTATTTTGTTTGTTGTTATTGCATATGATTGCAGATGATTTATATTGCGATATTGAGCAATAGGACAGTGAATTAATTGGTTCTGTTTCATTTCTTATAGACCCCTGACGAAGGGTCAGCCTTACTTGACCCGAAATGCATTGGGTGGATGTTATCTGTTGACCTTTGGAGTTATAACTGAGACAAAAACATTTTTGAAAAATTCCAAATGAATTACGAACGTTGAAACACGTGAAACTTTGATTTGTCTACACGTTGTAAGAAACTTGAAAGAATGAATTAAAACCAGTGAAGAAACTAATATGTTTCATTGATTACTTTGCGCTCTCGTCAGTGGGAAGGAGCCACTCCCCACAACATATAATTGTAAATGACAATGCCATTTATTTATGTTTTTTTAAAAAAAACATAAATAAAAATAATGTCATGAGCAATGCCAATAGCTCTAACGTTAAGAATGCCGAGAACATTGCATTGTAAATGCTTTTTTTTGTTTGTATTCAGCCAACCTGGTCCACATCACAAAATTTTGTGAAATAAATAAAAAGTCAAATCAAATACACCACTTTTCCCATTTTTGTGTTCCTTCATACCCACACAACCGCCCACGCGGCCACATGGTGCTAGCAGGAGCACTGCTGCTGTGCTTTTGTTACACGGGGTCGATTTTGCAGCACTGCTGCAAACTGGCCACCAGTAGCAAAAACAGTCCCCACTGATCCAAAACCGGCCCCCAACCCTTCAGGCCCACTGGGGAAATACCCAGTGCCTGCTATGTCCAGTCTGGCCCTGCTTGAGAGGAGGCCGCCGAGGGACTAAAGTCAATTTTACCTCCCCTGAGAATATTAGGATCCAAGACATTGACTTTGTGAAAAAGTCCTTCATGGGAAGGAAGGAAGCATGCCGCGAAGAACGCAAATTGGTAAAACCAGCAGTGAGGGATCATTGTTTACTGGTTAACTCGTTATCACTTGCACCCTATCTTGGTTTTGTCACAATCCCCTTCCATAGGTTCCTTTTAACCAAATTCAGATTTAATTTGTTACATTTTTATTTAGGCTCTTTTAATAATTGGCAGAAGCCAGAACAAGCCCTGCCCTGTAGCTGCGACCAGTTTTCAGTGCAAGATACAATGCATTTTGTCATGTTTTGTGGGTTGTACTCAGAGCCAAGGAAAAAATATTTGTTGCCTATTCTAAAAGAGGCCGGCTTCACTCAAGTGAGACCGGCTCTGCTCTTTTTACAATTACTGCCCAATCCCCACATTACTTTTTGCATTGCTAATTTTCTGGTAGCCGCTTCAAGGGTGAACGCTGTCTGTCAAGATTAGTCTTAGAGTAAAATGTTTTTTATCATTTATGTCTATGTTCAAACGCAACACTTTTTAATTGCTTGTTACATTTTTTAAACTTGTTGTCTACATTTAATGTTTTCTGTGTAAATAGGAAAAATGTTGTATGAAATGCATTTTATCTTTTTTTCTCTCTTTGTATGGCTTTTAAATAATCCGAATAAAGATATTCTGACTGACTGACTAAAGTTAATGAAGAAATGATACAGGGCTGCTATCACTTGCCTGTCCCACAGAGGAAAAGTGAGAGAGACCGTCTTCCAAGCCACTGCAAATGTAAACGAGACATCCGAGACTGGCACAGAGAATGCTGCATGCCCTTAAGGCTGTCCGCCGCCTCAGCAGGACAAAGTGGTACGTTCACCCCACAGAGGCCTGACCACCCCTGAGCTAAGCCGAGGGACCGGACTAGACTACTTGTGAGAAAAGCAAGGCCCAGCCCGTGGCCACACCCACTTAAATGCCGACGGTCACCTTGCGCAGTGACCCCTAAGCCGCCTCCAGTGAGACCTGTGCATGTGTTGTACTGCACCTTTGAGTTATGCTTCCTCTAACCGCTCTCGTGCACTTCTGGGTCTTTGTTGGTGATCGAAAGCGGTGACTTGTAATTGTTTAGAATGTATATATTTGAAGTTTTACACGTGCAAATGTATGTTTTCCTTTGAAACGTGGGCCTGTTTAGTTGTAAGGCTGTGCTTTCAGTTAGGGCAGGTGTTGCTGTTCACTGGAGGTGTGCGCCACGTTGTTGAGGGTCCCTTGCATGCCTGTATGTTGTTTAAATAAGCTTCTTACCTTCGCTCATTCAGCTGTAGTCTTCTTCTATGAAAAATTAATTCCTTCCCTTTATTCCCCACGCAAAATTTTGGCGAGAATTTTGGGTTTGTATTTCTCAAGATGCCCACAGCATGGAGTTATTTGTACTCTGGCTTTTCTGTGAGGCGATTGCTGTTCTCCTCGTTGTGCGGCCATGCTTCCCTTGGAGGTTTGACTGCAAGAGGCGTGTTTACCAGAGCCTTGCTGTGTGAAGGGCGGTTCCTAATAAGTTTTACTTCTTGGAAACACTTTTCATCCGCAAACAGCATTGGGCACTTCTCTCTTGAGCTGCTTTTTCATCCGGTTGACCATTACAGCTCACCAATACCTAAAATTGGCTTGTGAAGCTTTTATAGCTTTAATTCACGCCACCCGTTATACGGAGACAAGCACACCTTGGAATTAGCAGTCAACGTTGCAAACAGCTGGCATTTGTTTTCCAACCTGTTACACGGTGACAAGCACACCTTAGTTTAGCAAATTTCTGCGTTACGGTGACAGGCACACCTTTGGCAATATTACAGGTACTTTTCTCTGATAGAGTGTTCCATTTGGCTTCTTATTTTGTTTTGTATGTGGTTCTGTGGTTTTTTCGGCATGTCATCTGTGTCAGTTAATACTTTGGCCCATTTTTACATTTATCCTCTATGTTTACTTTGTACGCTTTTGTAACCTGCACACGTCACTTTTTCCTCCTGTAATGCACCGTTTGCTACCTCTTGTATTTTGTTGGCTCACGATTGTCATTTTTGCTTCATTTAATGTAACGTTTGCTTTTGTATTTTGCTCACTTGTAATGTTCTCATGTATCAGTTCTGTTCCTATTGTGAAGCGCACTGACACCTTCGGGTAAAGTCTGCGCTATATAAAAACGCATAAATAAATAAATACATAAATAAAGGTAAACCACCTGTCAAGTGGGTGGTATGAGTGAGGCCATTTGAGAACTATTTGGTTGCGGTTGGAGCAGAGGAATATATTCTCAAGTGCAAAACTGCTATTTTAGTTAGTCCTCTGGGGCAAGAAAGGCAGCAAGTCTGTTACAATATACCCAGAGTACCTGCTCCTAAAGACGACTAAAATGAGTGGGATGTATTACTGGAGGCAAAAGAACACTTACAAAAGAAGTTTTGTGAAGAACCTAGTACTCTATTTGAAAGGTTTCAAATGTTTAAAGAGGAACCAATCTGTGGTTGAATCCACGGAAAAGTATCTTTCTGCCTTGAGGTTTCTAGCAACAAACTGCAATTTTGAAGCATAGTTAGATACATATTTACGAAATCAAGTTGTATATGGTTGCTATTCTAGAAGGATCCAAGGGAAACTTTCATGTTACTGAAACCCAACCTTAGCTGAACTTTTCTTGGTAGCAAAGAGCATTGAATGATCAGTAGAATCCTCTTGTACTATGGGCCAAGAGTCTGTTTCTTCTTCTTCGTCTTCTCTGGCTGTTAATGAAATTGAATAACCTGAACAAGTTAATTTTTTGAAAACCAATGGCAAGAACCCAAAAAGTGATTTTAAGTCTAATGTTTTTTGTTACAGGTGTGAATCTAAATCTCATCTAGGTAATTATTCACATTGTCGAGTTACTGGTAAATGTTGTGTGAAATGCAAAAAACAAGGACATGGACATTTCCATAATGTATGTAAAATGAACAGAAATGCTTCAAAAGTTAATAGCATTGAGGTGCCTTCTGATGTGGAAGCTTTGGATTTTTCCAACTTAGTTCTTAATTTGGATACTGTTAGAAAGGGGATCTTAGGAGGGAGGCAGAGGCTGTCTGGCCGACCACCCCGAGACCCACCCCTCCTTCTAGAATTGGCAGTGCGAAGTCGAGAGACCTCCTGGCGAGGTTCCTCCCCTAGGATCGTACAGACGAGCAATCACACCACTACAGATGGACACCACACAAGGATAGATTCTTAACGTCTTTATCAGCAATCAAGGCAGGTAATCTTAGCAATACAGGTTCAACTGGATCAAGGGATCCTTTAGGGTTTAGTCACTGAGGGAAGGGGGTAGAGGGACAGTCGTGGTACCAGCCTGGTACAGGGATACCCTACCTCAGCTCTCAATCCTCGAGCTGGGGGGTTCCTCGGGGTCGGGCCGCGGCAGCGCCAGCAGGGCTCCGAAGATGGTTTCAGCGAGGTTGGGCCGCGGAAGCGCCAGCAGGGCTCCAAAGATGGTTTCAGCGAGGTTGGGCTGCGGCAGCGCCAGCAGGGCTCCAAAGATGGTTTCAGCAAGGATGGGCGCGGCAGCGCCAGCAGGGCTCCAAAGATGGTTTCAGCGAGGATGGGCCGCGGCAGCGCCAGCAGGGCTCCAAAGATGGTTTCAGCGAGGATGGGCTGCGGCAGCGCCAGCAGGGCTCCAAAGATGGTTTCAGCGAGGATGGGCCGCGGCAGCGCCACCAGGGCTCCAAAGATGGCTTCAGCGAGGTTGGGCCGCGGCAGCGCCAGCAGGGCTCCAAAGATGGTTTCAGCGAGGTTGGGCCGCGGCAGCGCCAACAGGGCTCCAAAAGTAGTTACGGGTTCCACGTAGATGAGTTCGTCTCGGGGTCTCTCGACTCCAGGATACAACTGCTGACCTGCTCCAGAGCTGCCCCAGATATAGGTCTGGAGTCCTATGATGTCCGCAACCCTCGCACCTGGGGGTCGGAGGGGCCGGGATGAGAGTGTCCAGACACCCAGCAGGGGGGTGGAGCCAGCACCCAGGGAGGCCGGAGGCGATGGAAACCAGGCGTCGGGGACGGCTGGAGGGCCATCAAAACTCCTCTCCTCACTGATCCGTCAAGTGGCCGCTTTACCACCTGGTCGGGTCTTGGTGCCTCGATGTCGGGGCTTCGCTGGGTCCGCGGCCGAGGTCGGGCCGAGGCCACGGGGCCTGGTCGTGGAGGGTCCAAGATGGAGTCGGGGTCTGAGATGGTGGCCCGGGATAGGGGTCGGACCAGCAGAGTGGGGCGAGTAGGGGTTGCCGAGTTCCAGAGGGGGAGAGCCGGCGGGCGCCCGGAGGGGCGGCTCTCGTGAAGGGTGGATGGTGTCGCCTTAGGCCGGAGGACAGGGGTCGAGGTCGTCCAGGTCCCGCCAGGCGGGAGGAGTGGGACCACGTCATGAGGCCGGGTCCAACACACGTCCCCTCCAGCTGAAGGCAGGGAGAGTCACCCTTCCTCTTGGGTATTCTCCTCGTCGAGGCGGAAGAAGTGGGACAGGCCGTCTGCGTTGGCGTGGTCACTGCCGGGGCGATGCTCCACAGTGAAATCCATCCCTTGTAGAGAGATGGACCAACGTAGCAACTTCGGATTCTCCCCTCGCATCTGCATCAACCACCGCAGGGGTCGGTGGTCAGTTTGCACCCGGAAGTGGGTGCAGAAGCGATAGGGTGGGAGTTTCTTGAGGGCCCACACCACGGCGAAGGCCTCCCGCTCAATGGTACTCCAGCTCTGTTCTCGGGCCAGCAGACGTCAGCTAATGAAGGCCACCGGTTGATCAATTCCTTCGGCGTTGACTTGGGAGAGAACCGCCCGACACCGTGATCGGAGGCATCCGTTTGAACTATGAATTCCCGGCTGTAATCGGGGGCTTGGAGCACGGGGGCGGTGCACATCGCTGTCTTTAGGGTCTCGAAGGCGGCCTGACACTCGGGTGTCCAGTGCACCTTCGGTGGCTGTCTCTTGGAATTGAGTTCAGTGAGGGGGCCTACAATACTGCCTTAGTCCTTTATAAAGCGCCGGTAATACCCAGTGAGCCCCAGAAAGGCTCGGACCTCTGTCTGGGTGACCGGGGGCTCCCAGGCCAGGATGGCGTCGATCTTGGGTTGGAGGGGGGCCACCTGGCCGCTCCCCACTTGGTGTCCCAGATAGGTCACGGAACCTTGGCCGATTTGGCATTTGCTTGCTTTTATGGTCAATCCGGCCCGGTGGAGGGCCGCCAAGACCTCCCGGAGGTGTTGGAGGTGTTCAGCCCAGTGGAGGCTGTACACCGCGATATCGTCCAGGTAGGCGGCGCTGAACTCTTCGAGCCCCGCCAACACCTTATTCTCCAGTCTCTGGAACGTGGCGGGGGAGTTTTTCATCCCGAAGGGCATTACCCTGAAGTGGTAGTGGCCATCGGGGGTTGAGAAAGCGGATCGCTCCTGGGTGCCTGGTGTGAGTCCGATCTGCCAGTAGCCGGAGGTCAGGTCGAAGGTGCTTAAGTAGCAGGCCGCCCCCAGGCGGTCGATCAGTTCATCAGCCCGCGGGATGGGGTGAGCGTCTGCCCGGGTGACGGCGTTCAGACCCCGGTAGTCCACACAAAACCTGAGTTCGGGAGCAGCGCCAGGGGCGGCGGCCTTGGGGACCAGGACGACAGGACTGGCCCATGGACTGTTGGAGGGCTTGACCACCCCCAGAGCTAGCATTTTGGACACTTCTGACTGGATGCAGGTCCGAACTCGATCGGGAACTCGGTAGGCCCGGTGTCGCACAGGTGGGCTATCCCCGGTGTCGACATTGTGGACACACCACAGGGTGACTCCGGGGGTAAGAGAAAATAAGTCTGCAAATTGTCCTTATAGCTCTTGGCAATCTCGGCATTGTTCTGGGGTCAGGGTGGAGGAGAGGTTGACTCCCTCCACGGAGCCGTCTTTCTCGAAGGCGTTCAGGGAGTCTGGTAGGGGCTCGGAGTCGTCTTCAGCCCCACTGTCAGTAGCCATCAGGAGGCTAAGTTCTGATCGGATAAAGTTAGGTTTGAGTCTGTTGGCGTGGAGGACCCGGAGGGGGTTCCTGGGGGACTCCATGTCCACCAGGTAGGTGACGGGGCTCTTGCGCTCCACCACCTTGAAGGGCCCAGTCCACTTGTCCTGGAGGGCACATGGTTCGACCGGGGACATGACCCAGACCTGTTGGCCCAGCTCGAACTCAATGGAAGAGGCGTTTTGATCATACCAACGTTTCATGTCTTCTTGGCTGGCTTCGAGGTTGGTTTTGGCAAGTTCCCGGAACCGCCGAGTCTGGTTCCAGAGGGTCAGGAGGTACCGGTATACGTCGGGGGGAGCATTTTGGGCGGTCACCTCCCAGCCTTCTTTGACCAGGCTTAGGGGACCCCGGACGGGGTGCCCGTACAATAGCTCGAAAGGGCTGAATCCCAGGGACTTCTGAGGGACCTCCCGATAGGCGAAGAGGAGGCAGGGCAGCAACACGTCCCACTGGCGTCGTAAGGGTTCTTCCAGGCCCATGATCATCCCCTTGAGGGTTCGATTGAAACGTTCCACCAGTCCGTTCCCTTGGGGTGATAGGGGGTCGTAAATTTGTACGTGACCCCGCATTGCTGCCACAGTGACTTCATGTAGCGGGAAATGAAGTTCGTACCCCGGTCACTGACGACTTCTCGGGGGAAGCCCACCTGGGAGAAGATCCCCATCAGTGCCCGGCCCACCACGGGAGCCGTCACGGTCCGGAGAGGGACAGCTTCAGGATAACGGGTGACATGGTCCACCAGGACGAGGATGAAACGGTGACCTTGGGATGTTCGGGGCTCCCGGGGCCCCACGATGTCGGTCCCCACCCGCTCGAAGGGAGTGTTGACGACTGGAAAAGGTTGCAGGGGGACCTTGAGCTTTCCGCCGCTCTTCCTGCTGGCTTGGCAGGTGGGGCAAGTCCGGCAGTGATTGATCACATCATTCCTCATCTTGGGCCAGTTGAAGTGGGTCACCAGGCAGCTGTATGTCTTGTCCTGCCCCAGGTGCCGGGCGAGCGGCACATCGTGTGCTAGATTCAGGAGGAAGTCTCTGAACCGGAGGGGGACCACCAATACCTGGCTGGCCCCTAGCTCGGCAATCTTCTGCTCACTGTAGAGGAGCTCGTTGTCCCAATATACCCAGTGGGCCCCCGAGGAATCCCCTGTGCTCTGAGCTGAAGGACCGGGTTATTTTAAGACCCAGCGGTGCCAGGGATAACACCTGAAACCTTCGTGGGTTACCTGTTCCGGCGTACACATGACAGAGACACGGGACACTTCCTTCGGCGTCAAAGATTCGAGGTTTATTTACTGCAGGGAACACAGAAGTCACAAGAAGTACAACACGTGTAGGTTCTAGGAGACTGCTTCAAATTGTATCTGTGGATCGCTCTTTTTATGCAGTTTTTCGTCATAGGATAACATGACAGACAAAAAGTTACAACCCAGTTCCCACAGTAAATATCATAGGGGGTCGCTTTCATGTATTCAGGGCCCGGAACATAATTACAGTAGCATTTGGCAATTCCCAACTGTAAAAGTACATCTTCCCACCATTAGTGCATTCCGTTCGGCTGTAAACGAATCAAGGAAGAGTCAGAAACAGGTGCAGAGAAAGACGAAGGATAGCGAACAGATCGAAGAAGGTGTAAAAGGGGTGGTGTCAGAAAACACAATTGCAGGGATCAAAAGGACGTGCCTAATGAATGCACAACTGAGACAATAGACCGGCACGGCAAGATGAGCCTCGAGCGGGGCCATCTGCCCTTCAGTATCATCCCCCTCATCATAAAAACACCCTCAAAGGAACACGTGTCTTCCGCCAGAGTTTGGGAAACCCAGGGTCGCGAAGTGGATAGCGTCCGTTCGCTGGCTACTTGAGGGCAAGAAACAAAATGGATGCGATATCAAAAATGGAACCCTTGGGTTCAGATGAAGAAACCCACGAAACAAACGAACAGTTCAGGCTAGTACAGCGAAAATGCGTACACCCACTAAACTCGTCATTTGCGGTTCATAGATACTAGACTCGACCATATTCGTGCGAGTCGAAAACACCACTTACAATCGTCACGGAACCTCAGACGCTCCTTTTGCCCTCATGTAGGCAAGCACTAGTCGGAATCAAAATCGATTTCGATATTCATCAGACCATCCAGATGTTGCTGCAACATTATTCTATCCATCAGTGCTTCCTTGGTAACAGGTGGCCGTCTTATACACGTCGTAGCACAGAGGCCACATAAGGCAGGACCACACTGCACACAAAGACAACATGTGAATAGGAATGCTACAACAACCCCAATGATCATCAGAATCTTCCAACCCCAAGTCGACATCAGGCCCCAAAACCACCCTAGTAGCGTCCAATCCCCTACGTCCACGTGTATGGACTCAGAGATCTTATGCAACTTCGAGATGGCTTGATAGACAGTTGGAGCGTTGTCAGGAATGAAAATACAACAGCTCGAATGGATCACCTTACATACTCCACCTCTATCTGCTAAGACGACGTCTAAAACCATACGATTTTGTAACGTCATAAGCCTGTCCGCCTGAAGCTCTGCTGTGATGTTACCAAGGGCACTCGCAGTGATATTAGCGGTCGATTCCACCACTCCAGTCAACTGTCTCAGGTTCCTACTATTGATGATAGGTCCCCAAAACGGCAAGAAACCCTTAAAGAAGTCTCCTGCTTCTTGACCGGCAGTGTCCTCTTCGCTAATCACGCCTCTCACAACTCTGGTTTTGTGAGAATCCGACCCAACAGTAAAGGTCGGTGGCAACAAATTCGCAATATAACATGTGCCTGAGAAATCACGAGGCAACCATGTATATGCGCGGTCGTAACAAACAAAGTACGTACCCTTGGCAGTCAAAAGAACAGGGGAAGAGAGCGTTGGTAAAACATACGTTTCGGTACAGGCACTCCTCCCGAGCTGAGCTCGCGGGCTTCGGCCAAGGCCTTTCAGACAAAAATTTCCGAGGTGGGGTACGATCCAGATCGGAGACGAGCTTTTAAGCTGCCGATCACCCACTGACGTGCTATACTCAGCCTCACTCAGATCTCGATATGCTCGCACCTCTTCCTCTCGGATAAGCGATGCATCAAAGATATCCCTATCTAAATCGGCAATCGCTCTTGCCAAAGGCTTGTGGTACGGGCCAGGACCATGATCTGCAGTGCGTGGCTCTCGATGGGGGTAGGAATCTAGTGCGCTACGAAACATTGTTTGAAATGCTCGAGCTGAACCCTGGGAACTGTAAGGAAGGACCAAGTACGGAATTCCCCTGTCAGTGGTATGTGGCGTTAACCCACACACCCAACAATTGGTAGTGTGCATCACCAACTGATGCTGATGAAGGAGCTGAACGAAGGAATTGTTCATAAATTCCGCACGTCTAACCTGCTCGTGTTGTGGTAAGATGTGGAAGGAATGAGGGGAAACAGTGGAAGTAGGTTTAGGTTCAGAAGAAGGGGTAGGTGAAGCAGAAGGCAATAATGACTGTATCGCGTAATACACTCCACCCACAAATAACGAGGAAACAGTTAGGAATAGAAGGAACACCTGAAACATGAAGCATTTAGTACGTACAATTCTATGCAGTTCGAATCTTTGAGATTGGGTCTTTTCCAATTCCGACAGCTTCGAGAAAGCCATCCTCTAAAACCGTCCGCAACATTCTTGACGCACTTCGTTCTGTGTAGCAATAGTCAATCCCCAGGGGTTCCTAGGAATCGACGGTCTCCAACCTAGTGTCAGGACCTACTAACCAGAAGGAAGTACCCGCACGGCCCTACGGTCCACCCGGATGTAAGGTACTTTAATTAAACAATATATACAAAATCTCCTAGCTGTGGAAACAAACACATATATGCAGAAAAGGACTCAGAATTTACAGTTACAGTTATTCAAAATGTTCAAAGTGATAATGGGGTAGCGTGAATGACAGGGGAGGAAGCAAAAAATATTTTTTATTAGTCTCTAGTGTGGGAGCGGAGAACATATCTGCTTCTCCCAGGACGAGTCTGATCTTCAAACAATTGGTCAGATGATGAAACAGAATCCTGTCGATCAGACAATGGTTCAGATCTTGAGTTCTTTGATGATAAATGTTCAACAGTATCGTCCGGCTGCACTGAGGTATCTCCGACAGGCGGAGCGTCGCTGAATGGAACAAAGTTCGGCAAAACCTCAGCTTCAGACGAGGCGATGCCCTTCCTCACCCACGAGTCCGCTGGCAAAGGGATCGGTACCTTCTTGGTATGGGTGGCGTGCACCCAGTGTTTGCGGCCCTCCAAACGAACAGCAGTTCTCGTGGCAAGGAGCACCTGATAGGGTCCGATGAACCTCGGCTCAAGATTTCGTTTTCGGCCAAAGTTCCTCGTAACCACCCAGTCTCCGGGCTGGAGCTGGTGGCCTGGACCCTCCGTCTGCGTCGGCAGTGCTTCAAAGACCTGTTGGTGAATTAACCTCAGTTTAGCAGTCAGATCATGAAGATAATCGATCAACATTGGGTACTCAAGATCAGCGAACACACTGGGTCTAGGGACCCCCCAAACATTGGCAGGACGGCCGAACACAATCTCATATGGGCTAAGCCCTACTCGAGAGTGTACAGTCGCCCTAGTTGACAGAAGAGCTAAGGGCAAAGCGTCAGGCCACAAGAGACCAGTCGTAGCCTGAATATTCGCGAGTTTTAGTTTAAGAGTACCATTGTACCCTTCAACTAAACCTGCTGACTGGGGATGGTTGGCGCTATGGAATTTTTGTGTAATTCCAAGGCCCTTACACACATTCTTCATTACGCTCCCCACAAACTCACTTCTGTTATCTGACCATACAATCCGTGGCATTCCATACCGAGGAAAGTACTCCTTCAGTAGGACTTTCGCTGTGGACAGGGCAGTATTGTCTTTAAGAGGGTAGGCTTCGATCCATCGGGAGAATGGGCAAACCACAACTAAAACGTATTTTAGGTTATTGCATCGCTCCATATGGATGAAATCCAACTGGATCACTTCAAAGGGACATGAAGGAGGAGCAAAGTGGCCAGGGGGTGTAGGAGTTCCCTTGCCAGGATTGTACATCATGCATATCATGCAATTCTTGACCAATCTCTCAGCACACTTAGCGATACCATCATTCTTCCATACAGGGGACAGCAACTTACAAATACCTTTCGCACTAATATGTGATAGGCCGTGTGCCATAGTCACAACAGCTAGCACATACGCATCCGGCAACATCCACCTTTTATTCTCCGACAAATCAATCCAACAGCCATTCGCATCCAGCTTTCCCGTACTCTCTTTCCACTTGGTCTTTTCTGCCTCGGTGGCCTCGGTCTGAATCGCTTTCACACTCTCAAAAGTGTCTTCACACATACCAGCTTCTGCAGACCACCTTACCGAACTCGTCACATACATCCTAGTCGTAAGATTCCTTGCAGTCTCCTTAGCAATCTCATCAGCAAACGCATTACCACGACCAACATCATCCGTCACCTTACGGTGCGCACTACATTTAATAATCGCCACCTGCTTGGGCAATGTGAGTGCATCCAAAAGATCATTCACAAGCTGTCCATGCTGGATCTTCGTACCATGCGATGCCATAAAACCTCTCTCTCTCCACAATCGTCCAAAACTATGCGCAACACCAAACGCATACTGACTATCCGTAAACACATTCACCCGTTTCCCTTTCGACAACACACACGCTCTGGTCAAGGCAATCAGCTCTGCCGCCTGTGCAGAATTCTGATTTAATCTCGCAGTCTCCACAACCGTACTCAACCTCACCACAGCATACGCAGTCGTCACATCACCATTCGGCAACTTAAAACATGAACCATCCACATACAAGGTACCATCAGGGTCTTCCAATGGAGTGTTTTTCAGGTCCACACGACATTTTGTTTCCTCCTCAGTTCGTAAGTAACAGTCGTGCGGTGCTACCTCGTCTGATTCCATATTGGTTGGCAACAAAGTCGCCGGGTTTAGGACATTGCAGCGCTTTATTTGAATGTGACTTGCCAGAAGCGTCAACTCATAACCAGACAACCTTGCACTTGTCAGATGTTGAGTTTTCGTACGATTCAAGAGAGTGTCAACTGCATGCGGAACCATCACCGTAAGCATATTATCCATGACCAATCCCGCAGATTGTCGGATGGACACCGCAGCTGCCGCTGTTGCTCTCAAACAACTCGGCAATGCTCTAGCTACCGGGTCCAAGGTCGAGGAAAAATATGCACATGGACGCTGCTTACCACCAAATTGTTGCGTCAAAACACTCAACGCACAACCTTCCCTCTCGTGAACGTATAGTGTAAACGGCTTACTGTAGTCAGGAGTACCTAACACAGGGGCCGAACACAACGCATCACGCAGTTCAGAAAAACTTTTCTGACACTCTTCCGTCCATGGCAAAGGAGTTGGAACATCCTTGCACGTAAGAGCCACCAATGGTTTCGCTAGCAATGAAAAATTTGGAATCCATTGCCTGCAGTATGACGTGATACCTAAAAAGGCACGCACATCTCTCTGAGTTGCTGGCACAGTCATTCGAGCGATAGCTGCAATTCGTTCTGGGGTCAACCTTCTTCCCTCCTTTGACAATAAGTGACCTAGATAGGTTACTTCTTGGCAACAATATTGCAATTTAGAATGTGACACCTTGTGATGTAAGTCACAGAGATGCTGTAACAGAGACACCGTAGCAATTTTGCAAATGTCCTGAGTGTCCGCAGCCACCAATAAGTCATCGACGTATTGGATCAAGGCCGCACCGGCCGGCAACATAAACGCGTCAAGTTGGCTCTTCAAGGCTTGACTATATATCGATGGGCTCTCACAGTAGCCCTGAGGAGCGCGTTTGAACCTAAATCTGCGGCCATCTAGAGAGAAACCGAAAAGGTCCCTACTCTCCTCAGCAATCGGAATGCTAAAGAAAGCATTCTTCAAATCGATCACCGAGAACCAGGACGCAGATGCTGGAATCAGAGTTAGTAAAGCCGTAATGTCGGGCACCACAGGGAACTGAGGAATCACAATTTTATTCACCTCCCGTAAATCAATGACAAAACGATAAACAGGAGGTTTAGATGGATCAGTGCGTTTCAAAATGGGTAACACAGGGCTATTACACACGTTTCCCCGAGTCTCCTCAATAACATCTTTCTCGATCAAGTCGTAAATGATCGCTAACAACGCTCGCTCACCATCAAGAGAGATACGATACTGGGGAATACGTGGTAACCGCACATTTGATTTCAAATGAACAACATATGGGGAGATGTCAAGCAGGCCCACGTCATTGGGACCTGTTGCCCACAAAGATGCAGGAAGAGAACTCAATTCCAGTGGGAGCTTATCGATGGACAAGTACATAGGAGAGATAACTCTCTCACCCAAAGTAAGCTTTACTCCCGCAGGAGAACAATACAAAGTCGCATACAGTCGTTTCAGCAAATCCAAGCCCAAAAGATTTTCACCACAACCAGTAGTCAAAATCAAAGGAGCTTTCAGCTCGCATGGCCCAATTGTAAGGGGCAAAGGGCGAGAAACAGGATTGCTAACAGGGGCGCCAGAGAATCCAACGGAAACATTTGTTAAGCCAGACAAAGGTGCGCCAGGGAGTTTCGAATGCATGATGGAACTTTTCGCTGCACCAGTGTCCAACAGAAAAGGCTCAACTACGCCCGAGGTGGCAACTGCGAGGTAAGGCCCTCTCTGATCAACCGGAACTGATACTACTCCCTCTCCTTGTCTATGGCTGTCCTAGTAATTACCGTCGTCAGTACCCTGATCGACGTAATAATCATCCACATTGTACTGTGCAGATCTGCCTGATGATGATCCACGCTGATCGAAACAATTGTTAGAATCAGAGGAATTATTAGAACGATCATTTTGATTTTGCGTGACACCACGACCTCTACCTCGTGAAGCCTGTTGAGGACCACTACGACCTCCTCTAGACAAATTACCACTATTTCGATCACGCAAAACTGGACAATCGAATTTCAAATGAACCTCACCCCTTCAATAGGCACACTGATTGTACCCAAGCATAGATCTCTGCGAAGAAGAGTCATTCCACGAATGTGGCCTATTCGACTGTGACTGCGATCGATTCCGCTGTTGCGAATCATTCTGATTCAGGCTGTCAGGGCCTTGGTTTCTTAAGCCCCCCTAGAGTTTCTCAGGAGCATTACCCTGAAGCCTACTATGTGCTGAAACGCTATGGCGTTACAAATAACACTGTCTATAGAAAGAAAACAAGAGTAACTTTCCACCATGTAATCTTTATATTCAGCAAGCAATATTCAGTAAGCAAGTTGGCGCAAATCGGCATAGATATAAAATATCAACATGCATCACAGGTTTAGTCAAGACTCATAATAGTTTCATCACTAGCACAAGCGTTATTCAATACTTAATGCATAGAAGTTTGTCTCACAGTTGTACACACAAATTAGGTCACCTCTCATAAACCTCAGATTGATCCACAACAGTATGAATAGGTCTCAAGAACTAACTACTGTTCAATTCACAGCATTTGTTCATTGCAAACATTTCAAATACAATAGAGCCAAGATTAGACCAAAAGAACTTCGAACAGAATCAATGACCTAAGCCCTCCACCGAGGACCTTTGATAAAGCGGTTTTAAAAAGAACCAACAAAGGCAGAAGAAGTGTTTAGAAGGCTCACTACTAAGAGCAAAGGTCCAGAAACCAAGTCCGATAACCAAGTCCAGAAAACAAACAAAGGAAACGCCCCTCGCGTTTCTTCTTACGAGCCTCTTGAAAATTCCTCCAGCCGGCAAATAGAAATAGGTTAAATCCTACCTGCGTTTTCTGCAAGCGGATTTTCGTGGTAGTTTACTACCATTTAACAGGAAACAGGGCTGCTAGGCACACCAGCGAAATCCTCCAGCGTTGGAAGCGAAGACCGGATCAGAAGCAGGAGACCTCCGATCACAGGGACCAGAAAGGAATAATCTGCGCGGTGTTTTGGGCGTGGCCGCTTTTATAGTCCCAAACTGAAGTACGGAGGCTGCAGAGGGAAAAAAGACCTCGGCAGCAAAACTCGAAATAGGAACTTCTGAGGCACAAGGCAACAAGCACTGGCAAAGAAGATCATGCCAACAGGATGTGCGGGAACAAGCATTGGCAAAACGATTCAACAACAAGCATTGGCAAAGGGATTCAGCAACAAGCATTGGCAAGGCGTTTTGACAAGCATTAGTAACAACAAGCATTAGCATTGGCATATTGGTAACAACAAGCATTGGCACATTGATAACAACAAGCATTGGTACAAGAGTCCAGATAGGTTAAAAGGGGAAGGAATGACAGTCTAGTGGGCACAGACTAGTGAACAAAGAGCAAGAGCAAGAATCCTGACAGTGCCCCCCAACAAAAATGGAGACACCCCCCCCCAGGACCTCAAAACTGAGAGATCGGGTGCCGGGCATGAAAAGATCGCACCAAACGGGGAGCATGAACATTGGCCTCGGAGACCCATGAGTCCTCCTCAGGGCCATAGCCTTTCCAGGAGAGTAGGTACCAAAGCGTCCCCCTAACACGTTTACAATCCTTAACACAACGCACCTCGTACTCATCCTGACCTTTCACAAGAAGAGCAGGAGGGCGAGGCCGTCGTTTGACAGTTGCTTTCTTCAGCAGAGAAACATGGAACACAGGGTAAATCTTCATACCTTTAGGAAGGAGCAGCTTGTAAGTCACTGGATTCACACACTGAACAATTTTATATGGACCAATGAATTTAGGATGGAACTTGTAGCGTTTCCTGAACTGAAAGTTCCTGGTAGAAAGCCAAACCACATCTCCTACATGAAGATCTGGGCCCTTTTGACGCTTCCTGTCCGCAAACTTTTTGTACGTGGCTTTGGCTTTCAATACATTTGTTCGTAAGGCTTTAGTGATGCGTTCCATTTCCCTGAAATGCGAATCCAAGGAAGGTATGTGGGTTTTGTGATGAGCCAGTAGCAAGGGCGAGAAATGAGGATGTCGGCCATAAACAGCAAAAAAGGGCGACAAACCCGTGGAGGCATTCTGCAGGTTATTGTAAGCAAACTCAGCTTCCCATAAGAGAGTTAACCAGGAACCCTGTTTCTTGAACAGGAAACACCTCAGATACTGTTTCAGGACCTGGTTAACTCGTTCGGTTTGCCCGTCCGACTCCGGATGGAAGCTAATGGAGGTGTTACAAGTAATGTGAAGAGCTTTACACCAGGCCTTCCAGAATTGCGAGATAAACTGTGAACCTCGATCTGAAGTAATGGATCTAGGAAGGCCGTGTAGACGAACCACATGTTCCAGGAGTAATTGGACCAAATGAGACGAAGTAGGAAGCCTAGAGCAAGGGATAAAGTGGGCCATCTTTGATAAACGATCCACCACCACAAGAATAGTGTTCATACCTTTCTCTTCCGGCAAATCAGTTATAAAGTCCATAGCAATGTCCTCCCAGACCTGTGTTGGGGTGGGAAGCGGAAGAAGAAGACCTTTCTTTCGACCATGTTCCGTTTTAGCTTGGGCACAAACATCACAGTTTTGTATGAAAGATTGAACATCCCTATTCCAGGTTGGCCACCAGAAATTTCTCTGTAGCAATTCTTTGGTTTTTGTGATTCCAGGATGACCAGCCAATTGACTAACATGACACCACTGTAAAACCTGTGTTTGTAGTTTCTTTGTTGGAACAAATAAGAGATTGGAGAAGAAGGGTAGATTCTGATGAATGGTTCTATTAGGCCCATCCCGAACCCAGGAAAGAAGTTTGGGTATAGGCATTGCTTGTCTAATTTGTTGAAAGAAAACATCGGACATTGTGGCACCTATGATTTGTTTTTCGGAGAGCATACTAGTAGGTCTGGGATTTGAAAGGATATCATCTGGCTTATGATCATATCGTGACAGAGAATCTGCTTTGTTGTTCTTGGTTCCAGGTCTAAAAGTTATGACGAAGTCAAATTCTGCAAAGAACAATGTCCAACGGAGTTGTCTGGGAGTTAAGGCTTTTGCACATCTTAGGAATTGCAGATTCCGATGGTCTGTGTATACGGTTACTGTGTGTCTTGCTCCTAGTAGATAGTGACGCCATTCTTTGAAGGCATAACGAATGGCCAGGAGTTCTTTCTCTGCAATGGTATAATTGGTTTCTGCAGGCAAAAACATTCTGGACAAAAAGGCAATGGGATGCAGTTCATTGGTTTCTTGGTCTTTTTGTGAAAGAATTGCTCCTACTGCAAAATCAGAAGCATCCGCTTCTACGATAAAAGGTAAGTCCGAGTCAGGATGTCGCAAAACAGGTGCTTGCGTAAAGGTTCTTTTAAGGGTTTGAAAGGAGGAGTCAGTGTTAGAGGACCAAGTGAATTTAACATTCTTCCTTAACAGCTGGGTTAAGGGTGTGGCCAAGGTTGAGAAATCTTTGATGAAACGGCGGTAGAAGTTAGCAAATCCAAGAAAACGTTGGATATCTTTCACTGAAGTTGGGGTAGGCCAATCAAGGATTGCTTGGATTTTTCTTGGGGCCATAGTAATTCCAGATGGAGAAAGAATAAAGCCAAGAAATTCAACTTTGGTGGTATGGAACTCACACTTAGACAGCTTACAGAACAAACCATGAGATCTTAAGGTGTTTAAGATGATCTTCACATGTCGAAGGTGTTCTTCCGTTGAAGATGAAAAAATTAAAAGGTCGTCAATATAGGCTATGACAAACCTATCTAAGAAGTCCCGAAGGACGTCATTAATAAAAAATTGGAAGGCAGCCGGAGCGTTGCATAAGCCAAAGGGCATTACACAATACTCAAACAAGCCAAAGCGAGTTCGGAAGGCGGTTTTCCACTCATCACCTGGTCTAATACGGACCAAGTGGTAGGCGCCTCGCAAGTCAAGCTTTGTAAAAATTGTGGCTGAGCGCACTTGATCAAGAAGCACCGGAATCAATGGTAGTGGATATCTATTCTTGATAGTGATGTTATTAAGTGCTCTGTAATCGATACAGGTGCGCAATTCTCCATTGCTTTTAGGTACAAAAAAGAGCGGAGAAGCTGCGGGAGACTTGGAGGGTCGGATGAAACCATTTTTCAAAAATTTATCAAGATATTCCCGAAGGTGGTTATTCTCTAGATCAGTCAAGGCGTAGATTCTACTACAGGGTATCTTGGCCCCAGGCACTAGATCTATGGCACAATCATAGTTTCTGTGTGGTGGTAGGGTTTCTGCCTTTTGTTCACAGAAAACATCTGTATACTCTTCATAGATGGGAGGAAGAACTATGTCTTGCTCAGCGGCTGTGGAGACATAAAGGGCAGATGCAGTGTGTAGAAAGGAACTTGGGGAGTCCTTAGAATCTTTTACCGGTCCCCCACAGCATCCCTGTTTACACCAAGAGGAAGTGAAGTCAATTGTACGTTCGGTCCAATTGATAGTAGGATTATGCATCGTTAACCAGGGGATGCCCAAGATAACTCCGAATTGAGGTGCGTCAATTACATCAAAAGATATTGTTTCTTGGTGTTGTCCGGAACCCATATTACAAACCATTACTATGGGAGAGGTACAGTGAGTGATCATTCCAGAAGTTAATTGGGTTCCGTCGACTGCGTAGACTATTTCAGGTTTCTCCTTCACAATAATGGGTATACTTGTTTTTGCAATGAACTTGGAATCTATGAAATTTCCGGTGGCACCAGAGTCAATCATAGCTGCCACCAAGATTTGGTTTAGATTAGGTATTCTAAAAGAAACATTCAAAGTGAGATGAGGCACTGTTAACTGCAAGGTGTTTGCGATGGTTTGTTCAGGAGGAGATTGCCAACTCGAAAAAGTCTCCTGATCCAATTTCGAGTTCTCTAGTTTTCCGACTTAGTTTCCTTTCTGTCTCGAGACCAAGAGTTCTTAGGTTTGAGTGAACATTCTCTAACGAAATGTCCCTTCTTTCCACAATAAAGACATAGACCATTCTTACGCCGGGTTTCTTTTTCTTCAGAAGTTAAGGGTTTCCTCAAACTTCCTATTTCCATAGGCTCTGCAGATTCCTGGGCACTGGGAAGTGATCTATCCTCCTTTGCGATCAGCAACTCGATGGTCCAGACGTAGACTGAGTGCAATAAGATCTGCACATGTTCGAGGTTGAGGATCGATTGGTGCAATAAGGTCTTTCAGCTCATCTCTTAGCCCTTGGTAATAAAGAGCTGCCCTCTTGGCTTCAGGCCAGTCAGTCTCTGCAATAAGACGGTTAAATTGGGTAAGGTAATGTACTAGTTCCTTGTTTCCCTGTCTTAATTCTAATAGTTCTCTATCGGCTGATCCTGTTATTGTTCGTCTATCGAAAATCCTCTCAAACTCTCGTTTAAACTGCACCCAGTTATATAATATTGGATCATCAGATTGAACCAGGGGAACCGCCCACATAGCTGCGTCACCACTCAAGAAGGAAATCAGAAAGGCAGTTCGTGACTGAGGATTCGGGAATGAAGCTGGTTTAACCATGAAATGCAACTGCACCTGCGTTAGAAAGGTTTGGAACTTGTTCGGTTCCCCACCAAATCTCTCAGGCTGGGCCAACGGAACAGTAGTAGGAACAGTAACTGAAACAGTGGGCGATGAACCTGATACATTTGTTTGATGTTGACCTGCAGATGGTGCTGAGTCCAAACGCGATTGCAAATGAATAACTTTATTGGCTAAAGCTGCTGTTTCAGTTCTACTAACAGTTAATTCAGTTTGTAAATTCCCAATCATTGCACACAGATCATCCATGGTGGCATTCATTTGGTTTTGCTCGGGAGAAACAAAATTCGTGGCGGATTATTCTGTCAGGGCCTTGGTTTCTTAAGCCCCCCTAGAGTTTCTCAGGAGCATTACCCTGAAGCCTACTATGTGCTGAAACGCTATGGCGCTACAAATAACACTGTCTATAGAAAGAAAACAAGAGTAACTTTCCACCATGTAATCTTTATATTCAGCAAGCAATATTCAGTAAGCAAGTTGGCGCAAATCGGCATAGATATAAAATATCAACATGCATCACAGGTTTAGTCAAGACTCATAATAGTTTCATCACTAGCACAAGCGTTATTCAATACTTAATGCATAGAAGTTTGTCTCACAGTTGTACACACAAATTAGGTCACCTCTCATAAACCTCAGATTGATCCACAACAGTATGAATAGGTCTCAAGAACTAACTACTGTTCAATTCACAGCATTTGTTCATTGCAAACATTTCAAATACAATAGAGCCAAGATTAGACCAAAAGAACTTCGAACAGAATCAATGACCTAAGCCCTCCACCGAGGACCTTTGATAAAGCGGTTTTAAAAAGAACCAACAAAGGCAGAAGAAGTGTTTAGAAGGCTCACTACTAAGAGCAAAGGTCCAGAAACCAAGTCCGATAACCAAGTCCAGAAAACAAACAAAGGAAACGCCCCTCGCATTTCTTCTTACGAGCCTCCTTAAAATTCCTCCAGCCGGCAAATAGAAATAGGTTAAATCCTACCTGCGTTTTCTGCAAGCGGATTTTCGTGGTAGTTTACTACCATTTAACAGGAAACAGGGCTGCTAGGCACACCAGCGAAATCCTCCAGCGTTGGAAGCGAAGACCGGATCAGAAGCAGGAGACCTCCGATCACAGGGACCAGAAAGGAATAATCCGCGCGGTGTTTTGGGCGTGGCCGCTTTTATAGTCCCAAACTGAAGTACGGAGGCTGCAGAAGGAAAAAAGACCTCGGCAGCAAAACTCGAAATAGGAACTTCTGAGGCACAAGGCAACAAGCACTGGCAAAGAAGATCATGCCAACAGGATGTGCGGGAACAAGCATTGGCAAAACGATTCAACAACAAGCATTGGCAAAGGGATTCAGCAACAAGCATTGGCAAGGCGTTTTGACAAGCATTAGTAACAACAAGCATTAGCATTGGCATGTTGGTAACAACAAGCATTGGCACATTGATAACAACAAGCATTGGTACAAGAGTCCAGATAGGTTAAAAGGGGAAGGAATGACAGTCTAGTGGGCACAGACTAGTGAACAAAGAGCAAGAGCAAGAATCCTGACACAGGCGCGGGGGATACGCTTGTTGCAACAACACTTTCGTTTTGAGCTCTTTCGTCTTTTTGTCCGCACGATCAGTTTCCTCTTTCTCTCTATTCTCATAATATTGGGCCGTTGCCAATATTTGAGCAGAAGTGTAAACAGCCCACGCACTCTCTGAATTCTTTAATTTATTGCTTAGGTCCGGCAACAAATTCAACACAAATTTGTCCACAAACAATCTCTGACCTCCCTCAGTGCCCATATCTTGGCCACTGTGATCGATGAATGCCTCCTCAAATCTCGTGAAGAAATCGGAGACACTCTCGTCCTTCTTTTGCTTACAAGCGGACAATTTGTCCCAGTTAACTTTCATAGCTGGCATAAGCGTCTTCATAAGGGTAATTATTCGCTGAGTAAGATCGGTAATGAGCTGTTCAGGCTTAGCACCACCAACTTGCAAAGCATCCGCGGCACTAAGTGCAGCCCAGTCACCACCCAATTCTGCTGCATGATCTTGCTGACGAATCTTCGCCCATACCGGTTGCGGTACAACATTGCCAAACAGCATATCGATGTCGGCAAGATTCATTATCGTAGCATCCACTAGCTGCGACAATTCTTTATAGTACCCTGCAGGATTTTTGCGAGGGTCAGGTAAGGATTGCTTTACCTGCAAGACTTCCGATCGTTTCCACGGAAGATGTATCCACACTCTCTGGAAATGTGGCAAGACAGCAGGATCACCACCAGGATTACCTGGCATCCATACTGGTGGAACTTCGCGCACGGGATACTGACCAGGCGTTGCTGTCAGTCCCTCAGTTTCATCTGTAAACAATCCTCGAGGCATTATAGCAGGACGAAAAGATAGCAACTGCTCGACAGCACGTCGAACATTGCTACCCACCATTATTCCGCTTGCAAACTGAAGCTGAAGGTCAGTTAGAGCAGCCAATACATCGTCAGCCGCATCAACTGATATCTGATCACGTAAGAGTTTGCACATTTCTTCAAACACGAATCTTTGTGTCGGCTCATTGAATTGAGAAAACGTATCAACTACCACACGTGGAGGATTCCTAAGGGGATATCTAATCCAATTTGTCGCCATGTTATATAGCGTATCACGTTCCCTACCACCGGGAAGCTGACTTGGTCTTTGGGGAGCATCAGAACCAGCGGACCCAAGAATCGGTCCGAGAGAAGTGAAGAAGTTAGCAGCAACAGAGGGAACGCGACGTCGAGCAAACGGGGTAGAAGAGTAAAGCAACGGGGTAACAAGGGAAGTGTCGAAAACAGAAGGAACAGTAGGCGTAACCACAAGAGTAGAAGTAGCGGGAACAGGAGTGTGAGAAGGTATAGACGGAGGAGCAGTAGGAACAGGAGCAGGTTGAGGAACAGGAGGGGGTTGAGGAACAGGAGGGACCACAGGAACTGTGGTATCCTGTGCATACGGAGGTGGCGACTTCAATAGATAAGACAACAAAGGGTCCTCTACTGCTTCCTCTCCCTTCTTATCCGTACCCGTCGGTAAAGCGGGGTAACACTTATCCACTGTCATACGCTGCAATCTATCAAAAACTTCCTTTTCCTTCTCCTCTTTGTCTCGCTGAAACTGCTCTGCATTTCTCATCGTTGTAATGATACCTTCTCTCTTAGTACGTTTAAGCTGCTTGATTTCTTTCTGCTTGGCTTCTTTACGCCACAACCGAAAGGAATCAAACATGGCCGGCCTTGCTTTTCTTTGGAACAATTTAGCTTCAAGATCATCTAAAAGCGGGGCCTCGAAACTACCATGGGGTGGCCAACTAAGGACACCGTCTTTTTTGGTGTAACGAACCCAACACTCATTGAACGTGATCGGACCCAAACCATGTCGACTATATAATTCGTAAGTTCGAGTTCCGACTGGAGGTATCGGACACGAGTCCTCCAACCGGGAATCCGCACCACAACCTCTAAAGCAACTGAACAAAGTACTACGGCTAGGCATCGTGCACACTAACCGAGTTTCACAAACGTCAAGGGTTATAGGATTACGATGTCCCTGCAAAAGAGCAAAAACCCTCGGTTTTTGGCGACTGCAGACGTCAAATAGCACAGCAAAGAACAAAATACCAAGAACCACAAATGCAGTGGAACCATGCAACAACTTCCACCCACAACAACAAAGGACTCTGGGAGCGACCCACAAATACTTAACTCAAAGATCAATGGCGTCACCAGGAAGGCCCGTCAATCGTCTCGCTGTACCAAGGTCTACGCCAAGCGCCAAAACAGGTCTACAGTCAGGGCAGCAGCCCGTTGCAGCCGTCAGGAGGCGGGGATCTTCGCGGGAAAAGTCGTCGGGCCACTTGTTTCGACAACAGGATCGATGAAGCGGGGTGCACCTTCCCTCGGAGATTTCACACGAAGTTCCTCACGATCGTCAGGCTTTGGACCGGTACCACTGATGCAGCCCTACGTTGGGCGCCAACTGAAGGACCGGGTTATTCTAAGACCCAGCGGTGCCAGGGATAACACCTGAAACCTTCGTGGGTTACCTGTTCCGGCGTACAAATGACAGAGACACGGGACACTTCCTTCGGCGTCAAAGATTCGAGGTTTATTTACTGCAGGGAACACAGAAGTCACAAGAAGTACAACACGTGTAGGTTCTAGGAGACTGCTTCAAATTGTATCTGTGGATCGCTCTTTTTATGCAGTTTTTCGTCATAGGATAACATGACAGACAAAAAGTTACAACCCAGTTCCCACAGTAAATATCATAGGGGGTCACTTTCATGTATTCAGGACCCGGAACATAATTACAGTAGCATTTGGCAATTCCCAACTGTAAAAGTACATCTTCCCACCATTAGTGCATTCCGTTCGGCTGTAAACGAATCAAGGAAGAGTCAGAAACAGGTGCAGAGGAAGACGAAGGATAGCGAACAGATTGAAGAAGGTGTAAAAGGGGTGGTGTCAGAAAACACGATTGCAGGGATCAAAAGGACGTGCCTAATGAATGCACAACTGAGACAATAGACCGGCACGGCAAGATGAGCCTCGAGCGGGGCCATCTGCCCTTCAGTATCATCCCCCTCATCATAAAAACACCCTCAAAGGAACACGTGTCTTCCGCCAGAGTTTGGGAAACCCAGGGTCGCGAAGCGGACAGCGTCCGTTCGCTGGCTACTTGAGGGCAAGAAACAAAATGGATGCCATATCAAAAATGGAACCCGTGGGTTCAGATGAAGAAACCCACGAAACAAACAAACAGTTCAGGCTAGTACAGCGAAAATGCGTACACCCACTAAACTCGTCATTTGCGGTTCATAGATACCAGACTCGACCATATTCGTGCGAGTCGAAAACACCACTTACAATTGTCACGGAACCTCAGAGCGGCGGCTTGCTGTCAGATCCCCTCGAGGGAGGGACACGTTTTTTGTTCTTGACGGAACTGCTCTCGTGTGGGGCCACCTTCTTGGCGCCATTGGGCCAGTTCGGGGAGGTCGCTGAGCGGGGCAATTTCTTCACAGTTGGGCCCCGGTGGACCGGGTTCAGGGTCGGTGTCTTCGGAGACGACGGGCGGTGGAGGCTCGGGCCATTCTGGTTCTTCGGTTGAGGTGACGGCTCGGGCGGCCATTGATCGGGTTGCCGCACAGACCCACTCAGGGAGGCCTAGCATCCCCAGACGCTCTCTCCGCTCGACGTCGGCCCAGGGGGAACTCTCTAGGTCATTCCCGAGGAGGCAGTCTACGGGGGCATCGTCCAGGACGGTCACTTTCAGCATGCCCGACACTCCCCCCCCATTCAAAGGGGACGCGGGCCATCTGGCACAGGCTCTCGGAATTATCCGCGGACCGTACTGGGCACAGTACATTGGGCAAGATTTGATCCGGGGTCACCAGGTGGCAACGAACGGCCGTCACGCTGGCTCCCGAGTCGCGGAGGGCTTCGGCCCGGTGTCCATTAATGGTGACCCACTGGCTGTACTTCTGAGTGTTGGCCGGGATTGGGGCCCGGGGTACCATGTCTCTTTCGCCCAGACATACCAGGGACATGGCTGCGGTATCCCACTCGGTCTGGTCTTGGCCATAGTCTTCTTCTTCGCCCTGCTCCTCCCCCAGGGAGGCGGCGGCGATCTGGCGGTTTTGCGGACCTGTGGGGTTGGATTGCTGGTTTCTGGGACAGTTGGGGTCATTGGCATAGTGACCGGGTTGCTGGCATTTGTGGCAGATAATGTTCGAGCGGGGCCCCGGCCGTGCTGCGGGGGCTCCTCTTCCGGACAGGGAAGGTGAAGTGTTGGTCATGGGGGGCACCGCGGCGGTGTCCCTGCCCCGGCCCTGGCCTCCTCCTCCGCCTCGCTGATGGTGGGATCGCTGGTGAGCTCGGCCTTGGTCTCCCATCATGTTCCGGGGGACCCGGGTGCTCTCCCATCGATCGGCTTCGATGGTGAGTTTACGTGGCTCGGTCAGTTTGCTGTTGAGGAGATGCTGCCCGAGTTCGACAAAACAGTTGTTGGAGAGGTGTTCCCATACAATGAGGTTGAACAGCTGCTCGTAGGTGGTGACTTGGCTGCCTTTGATCCACCCCTCTAAGGCTCTACTATAGAAGTTCACATACTCCACGCAGGTGGTACCGGGGATCCTCTTGCAGTCTCGGAATCGCTGCCGGTACATCTCGGGGGTGAGCCCATAGCGAGTAAGGAGGGCGGCTTTCATGTGTTCGTACGAGGTCATCTCGGCGTCGGGGAGCTGTAGCAGGGCGTCTCTCCCCTCATTGACGAACCTCCCCCACAACCCGGCACCCCAGTCTTTTTGCGGTACCCGTTGCGAGGTCATGGCTACCTCGTAGGCCTTAAACCATTGCTGGATGTCGTCGTTTTTATAGTACTCTCTGACAACATCTTTGGGGATGTGGACCTTTGTGTCTGCAGGAGGAGGTGTGCTCCGGCTCCCGGAGGCGCCGGTTTCCCCGTTTTTAGCCTTAATCTCCAGTTCCTTTAAACCACGCTCGTGCTCGTACGCGAGCTTCTTCTCCTCTAAATCCCTCTGCCTTCTTTTCTCTTCCAGGTCTCCTTGCAGCCGTAGTTGCTCAAGGGCTATCTATTTTTTGGCCAGTTGTAGTTCTCCATCTAAGCGGAGTCTGTCCAGCTCCAATTCGTGGAGCCGGCTCCTTTCTCGTTCTCTGGCATTCTCGTGGGAGAGGCCCGTGTTTCTTTCCTCCGCTGAGGTTGCGATGTTCTCCGGGTGCATATCGGGGATCGTGATGTCTTTGTTCTGGGGTGGCGTCACTCCTGTCTCCACCCATGTTTGCAGGGCCTACTTGAAATCATCTTTGGTGCTTAGTCCAGTGGTAGCGATGCCCAGGTCCTTGCAGAATTGTTTCAACTCTTTGTGGCTATAGTCTTCCAACCGTTCCATCTGGAACTCTGAGGTCGGTCTGGTTTCCTTGGTAGTCATGGTCATAGTGTGTTTCTGTTAGTAGTGGGCGTGTCACTCTCTGTACGATCTGCGTCGGCTCGGATCGCACTGCCTGCCACCAATGTTAGAAAGGGGATCTTAGGAGGGAGGCAGAGGCTGTCTGGCCGACCACCCCGAGACCCACCCCTCCTTCTAGAATTGGCCGAGCGAAGTCGAGAGACCTCCTGGCGAGGTTCCTCCCCTAGGATCGTACAGACGAGCAATCACACCACTACAGATGGACACCACACAAGGATAGATTCTTAACGTCTTTATCAGTAATCAAGGCAGGTAATCTTAGCAATACAGGTTCAACTGGATCAAGGGATCCTTTAGGGTTTAGTCACTGAGGGAAGGGGGTAGCGGGACAGTCGTGGTACCAGCCTGGTACAGGGATACCCTACGCTCAGCTCTCAATCCTCGAGCTGGGGGGTTCCTCCGGGTCGGGCCGCGGCAGCACCAGCAGGGCTCCAAAGATGGTTTCAGCGAGGTTGGGCCGCGGCAGCGCCAGCAGGGCTCCAAAGATGGTTTCAGCGAGGTTGGGCTGCGGCAGCGCCAGCAGGGCTCCAAAGATGGTTTCAGCGAGGATGGGCCGCGGCAGCGCCAGCAGGGCTCCAAAGATGGTTTCAGCGAGGATGGGCCGCGGCAGCACCAGCAGGGCTCCAAAGATGGTTTCAGCGAGGATGGGCCGCGGCAGCGCCAGCAGGGCTCCAAAGATGGTTTCAGCGAGGATGGGCCACGGCAGCGCCAGCAGGGCTCCAAAGATGGTTTCAGCGAGGTTGGGCCGCGGCAGCGCCAGCAGGGCTCCAAAGATGGTTTCAGCGAGGTTGGGCTGCGGCAGCGCCAGCAGGGCTCCAAAGATGGTTTCAGCGAGGTTGGGCCGCGGCAGCGCCAGCAGGGCTCCAAAAGTAGTTACGGGTTCCACGTAGATGAGTTTGTCTCGGGGTCTCTCGACTCCAGGATACAACTGCCGACCTGCTCCAGAGCTGCCCCAGATATAGGTCTGGAGTCCTTTGATGTCCGGACCCTCGCACCTGGGGGTCGGAGGGGGCGGGATGAGAGTGTCCAGACACTCAGCAGGGGGGTGGAGGAAGGGCCCAGGGAGGCCGGAGGCGATCGAAACCAGGCGTCGGGGACGGCTGGAGGGCCATCGAAACTCCTCTCCTCACTGATCCGTCAAGTGGCCGCTTTACCACCTGGTCAGGTCTTGGTGCCTCGATGTCGGGGCTTTGTGGGTCCGCGGCCGAGGTCGGGCCGAGGCCACGGGGCCTGGTCGTGGAGGGTCCAAGATGGAGTCGGGTCTGAGATGGTGGCCCGGGATAGGGGTCGGACCAGCAGAGTGGGGCGAGTAGGGGTTGCCGAGTTCCAGAGGGGGAGAGCCGGCGAGCGCCCGGAGGGGTGGCTCTCGTGAAGGGTGGAGGGTGTCGCCTTAGGCCGGAGGACAGGGGTCGAGGTCGTCCAGGTCCCGCCAGGCGGGAGGAGTGGGACCACGCCATGAGGCCGGGTCCAACAGATACTGTTCGAATAACAGAAAAATAGGTTAAAGACCCTATTTATCAAGTGACTTTAGGTAAAAATCTTATTATAGACATGATGTGTCATTCTGGGGCCCCATCACCATTATTTTTGAGGTCATGTTTAATTCAAACTGGGAAAATTTGGTAGATGTACAGAAACCTGATGCCCGCCCAAGGCTTATGGGGACCAGGACATTGACATTTTGGGATTCTTCAATCGTTTTATTACGTGCTTAGGGAGAACAGTTTTAACTAAGATATATGTAGCAAGGAAAGACAAGTGCATAGTGGGCTGGTACGATTTGTCCAAACTGGGTATTATGTTGGTGCCTGGAGCGGACCCACCCATTAGAATTTCTGATGTACCTGTTGCTTGAATTCAGCTGGTGACTCCTGCTATGTCTGATTTGTTGTTTAGGAAATATCCTGATGCCTTCAACAATTCTGCAGGGTGTGTTGAAAATTATGTTCATTCCATTGTTTAAATTATTATTATTTTTTTAAAAATGCCAGTTTCACAGTAAGTGCGTTCTGGGCCATTGAACGTGAGAGATGAGCGTAGGACCCTTCTAAGTCAAATGATGTCTGAAGGTACTATTAGTAAGGCAGAGGCATCGGAATGGGTTAGTCCTGTTGTTATAGTCAGTAAGAAGAATGGAAGTATTAGGCTCTGTGCAGATTTTTGCAGTTTAAACAACTGTACTGTGCTTGAAAGCCATCCTTTACCCAAAGTGCATGAACTTTTAGCCAATATTGGTGATGCCTCATCTCGCTCCTCCCATTCCCTGCTAAAGTCATTGAGAAAGCCGTCAACAGTCAGCTCGCCACCTTCCTCGAATACAACAAATCCCTCGACCCCTCACAGTCCGGCTTCCGAGCCAAACACAGCACCGAAACCGCCCTCATCACAGCAACTGACGACATTCGAACACTACTGGACAATAGAGAAACAGCTGTCCTCATCCTACTTGACCTCTCCGCAGCCTTCAACACAGTCTGTCATAGCACCCTCATACAACACCTCAGCAACATCGGAATACAAGGAAAAGCATTGGACTGGATCATCTCGTTCCTCGCCGGAAGAACCCAGAGAGTCCGCCTTCCCTTCTTTTAGATCTAAGGCCACCGAAGTCATCTGCGGCGTACCACAAGGATCATCACTCAGTCCCACCCTCTTCAACGTATACATGAGTCCCCTCGCATCCATCGCGCGCCAACACAACCTCAACATCATCTCATACGCAGATGACACCCAGCTGATCATCTCCCTCACCAAAGACCCAAACACCGCCAAAACCAACTTACACGAAGGAATGAAAGAAGTAGCCGAGTGGATGAAGAACAGCCGTTTAAAACTGAACTCGGACAAAACGGAAGTCCTCATCTTAGGTTCATCCCCCTCTGCTTGGGATGACTCATGGTGGCCACCGGCCCTGGGAACCGCACCCATACCTACGGACCACGCACGCAACCTGGGCTTTATCCTTGACTCCTCCCTCACGATGACCAGACAAGTCAACGCCGTCTCATCATCATGCTTCAACATCCTACGCATGCTCTTCAGTTGGATCCCCACAGAAACAAGAAAAACGGTCACCCACGCACTGGTCACAAGCCGACTGGATTACGGAAACACCCTTTATGCCAGAACCACAGCCAAACTACAGAAAAAACTCCAACGCATCCAAAACGCCTCAGCCAGACTCATACTAGACATCCCCCGCCAAGCTCACATTTCCGGTCACCTGATAGACCTCCATTGGCTCCCCGTCAACAAGAGAATAACGTTCCGTCTCCTCACCCACGCACACAAAGCCCTCTACGACCTAGGACCCGAATGCCTCAACACGCGCCTGTCCTTTTACACCCCCACCCGCCAACTACGATCGTCCAATCAAGCCCTTGCCGCAATTCCGCGCATCCATAGATCCACCATGGGGGGAAGATCCTTCTCCTACTTAGCGGCCAAAACCTGGAATTCTCTCCCCACCCACCTCAGCCTCACACAGAACCACCTCTCCTTCAGAAAGCAACTAAAAGCTTGGATATTCGATAAGTAAAGTACCCCCCCTCCTCAAGTGCCTTGAGACCCTCTGGGTGAGTAGTGCGCTATACAAATTTTTGAACTTGAACTTGAACTTGATTTGAAATCTGCGTATCATCAAATACCTCAAGATACTGATTAAAAAATGCTCACTACTTTTGTTACGCCTTTGGGGCGTTTAAATTTGGATGGCTGCCTTTCAGGCTAGCATCAGCAGCCAGTGTCATTCAAAGCTAGATGGACACCATCTTGGTGGGCATTAAAGGAGTCCAGGCCTTCCAGGATGATGTTCTGATTTTTGCAAAGACACTGGCTGAACATAATGGTATTTTTGAGGAAATTTTAAATAAGTTCAGAGAATATGGCAACACTTTAAGGACTGGCCAATGCAAATTTAATGTCCAGAAATATGACTACTTGGGTCATTCCATCTGTCCCGATGGTATTTTGCCCAAATATTCACTCATCAAGGCTGTTCAAGATGCTCTAATCCTAAGGGATAAGGACTCCGATAATTTCTGGGTCTGAGTAGTACTATTCTCGCTTTGTGAACGGTTATGCCTATGTAGTGCATCCTCTGAGGGATCTCCTTAAAAAAGGGGTTAAGTACATGTGGAGTGATGTTGTGCAGAATGCTTTTGATGGTGTTAAAAACCTTATTGTGTCTGCTCTGGCTCTTGCCCCATTTCAAGCTGGTAACGAATGTGGGGTGACTGTGGATGCCAGCCAAGTAGGTTTAGGTGCTGTGCTTGGTCAAGTGATTGAAGGCAGTGAATGCTCTGTTTAATTCGCCCCTCGTACACTTTCCTTGGCTGAATCTAGGTACAGCACTATTGATCGTGAAGCATTAGCATGTTCATGCATGGGCAGCAGAATGCTTCAAGACCATTTTATGAGGTGCTCATTTTACAATGTACCCAGATCCAAACCTTTGCTTCATCTTTTGAACGGAAATAGGGCAGGCAGAGCTTCTACATGGTTAGTGAGGCTGTTATCGAAATTACAGGAGCATAATTTCATTTAAAAATATATTCCTGGGGGGAAGAACATTTATGCCGATTGTTTATCAAGGCTACCTGTTCAGGAACAGCCATATAAGGATGGTGGTGAGCAAGAGTGTGGGGTAGCATTTGTTGATGAGGTTATTTGCATTTCAGGACCCATAACTCATGAGAAATGGTTACAGGCGGCAGCTATGGATCTAACTGTAAAAAAAAGTCAGTTCCTTCATTAGACATGGATGGCCCAACAAGAGGTGTGTTGTAGCTTCCCTCCTGCCTTTTGTTCAGGTTTCAAGTGGATTAGCCATGGTTGAAGGAGTCCTTGTGAGATCAGATCGGTGTGTTCCTCCATCGTCGCTTAGAACTTTTCTCACAAGTGCGGCTCACGAGGGGCATTTAGGAATTTAAAGCACCTCTAAAGCCCTGAAAGAATTGTATTGGTGGCCGTCTCTTGAAGCTCAGGTGGAGAAATTTGTTGATGGTTGCTCTGCTTGTTTACTATTGGATAAACATAGAAAAAAGGCATAAAAAAACCCTTATCCCAGTACCTTATCTTGAGGAACCTTGGTGTAACATAGCCTTAGACTTTGCAGGGCGTTTTGAATCACTTCCTGCATCCCAACGCTAATTGATGGTTTCAGTGGATTAATTCAGCAAATGGGTGTACTTTGATTTTCCTTCACATCCGGATACACAATCAGTCATTGGTTTCCTAAAAAGGGTGTTTTGCTGGAAGGTGCTTCAAAAGAGTTAATTACAGACGATGGTACCTATTTCGATTCTAGGTGTATGCGTTCATTTTTGGTCGAACAACAAATTACACATGTGACTGTTGCTCTTTACTCACCTTCAGCCAACACATGAATCGCTTGTTGAAAGAAGGTGTTCAGACTGCTTTGTCGATGGGGTTTGAAGTGGAGGAGTATTTAAAGAAGAAAGTATGGGCATACTTATTTACTCCTCGTAGCACTATAGGATTGTCCCCTTTTCTTTTAATGCAGAGAATATTACCCAGGAGCCCAATATGTCCCGATTGGGTCAGAGCACTTAATAAAGATAGATGTGTGGTGTCATCTGAGGCTGTGCCAAACAAAGTTGCTGCTAAAAAGTTGCATGCTAAGCAACTGTTTGATGCTAAGCATAGCGCGCGGATGTGCGAAGAGGATGTTGGTGGTTGGGTGTTGGTGAAGATCCCTACAAAGTTTTTTTTAAAAAGGTCATTGGTGAGAATCCCTACAAAGTTCAACAAGCATTTGCAATGCAAATGGTCTCGCATTATTAACGTTTGAGCTCTTGGCATTGCAAATAATAATGCAACACTAAAAGCTCGAGTTTTTAGTAATGGAGACCTATAGAGTGTAGTGTATTATGTATTATGAAAATAAAATGTGATGTGTGAATATGGGCCAAATGAGAATGGTAAACAGAACCGACCCCTGAACATGCCCAGCACACAATACCTGTAACACATCACCACAAACTAAACAAGTTTAAAATTATAAGTTACATATTCACAGTGCTTTCTGTAATAGGCTGGAACCTCGTAGCACTAAAAATACACAAGTCACTATTCCCTCCTGCTTCAACCAAGATTTGTTTCTGTGGCTCCCTGGTTACACACAGACCTTTGCAGTGCATTATCTAATAGAGGTTTCATAATATACTATTGAGGTTCCGTGACAATTGTAAGTGGTGTTTTCGACTCGCATGAATATAGTCGAGTCTGGTATCTATGAACCGCAAATGACGAGTTTAGTAAGTGTGCGCAGTTTCGCTGTGCTAACTTAAACCGTTCGTTTGTTATGTGGGTTTTTCATCTGTACCCACGGGTTCCATCTTAGATACGGCATCCATTTTGTCTCTTGCCCTCAAGTAGCCAGCGAACGGACGTTGTCCGCTTCGTGACCCTGGGACTCCCAAGATATCTGCGGAAGACACATGATCTTTGTGAGTGTCTTTATGACGAGGGGGTTGTTACTGTAAGGCAGATGGCGCCGCTCGAGGCTCATCTTGCCGCACGGACTTATTGTCTCAGCCGTGCATCTCATTAGGCACGTCCCTTTGATGCCTGTATCTCGTGTTTCCCGATACCTCCCCTTTTACACCCTTTCCGATCTCCCCACTGTCTCCGTCTTCCTCTACACCTGTCCTTGTTCCTATTTCGATCTGTTTTACTGCTGATTGGAATTTGCTAATGGTGGGAAGATGGTTTTTACAGTTGGGAAACGCCAAATGTTTCCGCACTTATGTTCCGGACCTCATGTGTTTCAAAGTGACCAAAGTGACCCCTCTGGGGGATAATGGTGGGAACCGGGTTGTAAACTTTTTTGTTCAATGTTATCGTATGGGTAAAAACTGTATAAAAGGAGCGATTCACAGAACCAATTTGAAGCAGTCTCCCAAGTTGCACGCTGTGTACTTGTCGTGATCTCTGTGTTCCCTGCAGCAAATAAACCTTGAATCTTTGACGTCGAAGGAAGTGTCCCGTGTCTCTGTGATTCGTACGCCGGAGCAGGTTACCCACGAAGGTTTCAGGTGTTGTGCCCTGGCACCGCTGGGTCTTAAAGAACCCAGTCCTTCACTATAGTGCATTATGAATTACAACTTTTTCAATGTATTTTTCATTTAAGCTGTGTATTGTTTTATATTTAGCTACCCGACGGTGAAAGACCGAAACAAACTTGATTATTTTGTTTTTTTAAGCCACATCTTTGGCCACGTCCCCACTCACTGACTCCGCCCATATTGGGTGCCGCACCACAATGCCCATACTTTTTATAATGCACCTCGGCTGCGGCTTGTAGGTGAGAGCTATTGACTTTGCCAATGCTTGTTAACCCAAGATTTGTGTAATCAACGAGAGCATGATCTGGTCTTTGGCTGAAAAAGATAATTGCATGAAAAGAACGCTTGATAAAAGGAACATTTTTGAAGTTTGAACCAAAAATTCTTTTAATATATATTCTGGAGTTGTCAGAACAGGCAGATAACTAGCGAAGGTGTGTGCATTCTCTACACAAACAGTTGTGTGGCTAGCTTAGGAAATGTCAATTCTAATTGTGTTGCTTGGCGCACACAAGGTTACCAAGTGGGACTTTTTTTCGTGTTCTGTTTTCATGCACGCTTGTGTGCGCTATTGTAGTGACCTCACAGTGACAGATTTATAATGCTCAGGTTTATGGATGGCATGCTTTTCGCTTCTGCCGTATCTTACGGGGTGGCCGTTGGCAGTCCTCGGATTGGTTGATCTGTCCACGTCAGTACTTTGGTGTCTGTACTGGCGGCACCAGGCGCGGTGGTTGCTAACGCATTCAAGCACTGGTCTGGTCAGAAATGAACAGCGTAGCGTGCTCGTTTGTGAGCTCTTCCGTTCTTCCATCAATGTTTAAAATACACTTAATTTCAGGTGGTAATGTGGAATTAATTTAACAGATATTCCCTCCTATCTAGGTTCAATAGCAAGCGTAGTCCAAGCTTTGAGAACTTCGTATCTGATGCAGGATGTTCAAAACAGACTAACACTTAAGAATGCGTCGTACATTTTGAATTGGGTCATCCTGAAAAGAAACCACATTGTTAGGCATGTTGACCACCTCTGCAAACCATATGAACTAGTTAACTTTACGTAGCCCAATTTAAATACATTTACCATAAGTAGACCCTGTGCAAGTGTAGTGTGTACAACTGCTGTTGAAGGGTGAAGTGTAGTGTATTGTACCCAGGTACTGCAAACTTGATGTACTCTTACCCTGCAAGTATAACATACTGCATAAGTCATCATAGCACGCACACCTAATGCCACCAGTTTACTGGCAGATTGCATGCCAAGCCTATGCAGCCCTCGTATCCCTATATTGTAATCAGTGTACTCACAGACTGCAAGCATTGTGTACTCACATACTTAAAGAATTGTACACCCCCAGATTGCAAGCATAGCTTCCCTACGGTCTGCAAATATAGTGCACCTAGTGCCTCCAGGTTAATTTATTTGCATACTATCACCACAGCATGCCCACATAATCCCATCAGTTTATCCATATACTGTAAGCCAAGCCTATGCAACCATCATGTACCCATTGTGTAATCAAAAGACTCAAAGCATTGGGTACTCACAGACTGCAAACATAGTGTAGAACCAAGAAAAGCCCACCTCAAGGAGGAGTGGGGGGCTTGGCGGTGCGGGAATCACCCGAGTCTACTCTTACCCTCCTTATATAATAAAGTGGACCCGGAAACCTTTGTCTGCAGAGAGAACTACCTTTATTACAATAGCCCGGGCTATGGAACAGAGTCCCAAGCTAGTCAGAGACAAAACCCAGGGGGGCTGCTGCTTTACTCCACAGCGAAAAAGCCTTATATACATTTTTATTCCACTCTTTTGGCATTCAGTCCATTGTTCAATCAGGGCGGTGTTTGTAGTTGATGACCTGATCAAGGCAGTATTTGTAGTTGATGACCTGATCAAGGCTCGGCATTCAGACCATTGTTCAATCAGCTTGATCAAGACTCGGCATTCAGACCATTGTTCAATCAGCTTGATCAAGGCTCGGTCAGTCAGACCATTGTTCAATTAGCTTGATCAAGGCTCGGTCAGTCAGACCATAGGTCAGAGGACCTGATCACGGCATCAAGGATGTTTACCAAGCAGGGAGCAGAAGATGAAAAACAAGCTTATTTACACAGAGCGTCGGTGTTTTATGGCTCTCTGTTGATGAATTGGTTAACTGCTAAGAACAGGGGGCTTGGGTATGTGATCGTTTTTTTAGCGTCAGCAGAAATGGAGGCTGTAGGCAGTGTTTTGTCACGAGATGGCACGAAATGGAGGAATGTAGGGAAATGAATAGGACCCAGTAAAAACGTATTTTCTTCAATAGCTTACCTATGAACTGCACACATGGTGCACCTAGCGCCTGCAAGTAAAATATACTTGCATGCTGCCGCCACAGCATACCCATATAGTGCCACCAGTTTACCCTTAGACTGCAAACTAAGCCTATTGAACCATTGTGTACCAATAGTGTCGTCAAACTACTCACAGACTGCACGCATAGCTTACCTACGCACTGCAAACATGGTGCACCTAGAGCAGAGCCCCTGAAATGATGTGATTTGTGGTTGCGGTGTATTCTGGTTAATTATGGATTTGCCAGATAACCCATTGTCTGCTGCATAATCTGCAGATTTTAACAATTTCTTTTTTCCTAGTTACTAAAAACCATGCAACGTGTTGCTGCTCAGTGGTGGGCCCTTCGCAAAAAATCACTGGTTATATTTCTGTTTCTTATTGCAGTTTCTGGGTGTCAGAATGGTACTAAGGAGGTTAGTGTTAACATGTAAAAATTACAAAATAATGATGTCACCCTGTCACAAAATGTGCTGTATTGTGCCTCATAATTTGCCTTTTCTTCCTGCATAATTTAGTAAACCCTGCCACATAATTTGGTGCTTCCTGCTCTTGCACGTATAGCAGACGTACTGAAACCACAGCCCTCCCACATTATGCCACTACTTTCCCCCATACTGAAAGTCATAGTGTACCATTACAGTAATCGGAGGGTACTGTTAGGCAGCAAGGATTGTGTACCCACAGACTGCAAGTATTACATATTCGCTGCCACCATAGCACACCCACATAATCTTGCCAGTTTGCCCGCAGACTTTGCCACAGCATACTCTGTGTAATTGTAGTGTACCCATGTACTACAAACATTTTGTATCCACAAGCTGCAAGCATAAAATTCAAACATACTTGAAGCACAGTCTGCCTGTTGACTGCAAGCACATCGCCACATACTGCAAGCGTGGTCTGCCTGACTGCAAGCATTTTATCGAATTTATACATAGTGCGTACAAAGCAGAAGAGAATAAGCATGATTTACAGAGGTAACTGTGCATACCCTGTAAAGCATTCAAGACTAAACCGAGATACTTCCCCGGAGATATAAAATATGAATGAACTAGCCCTACATTTTAGGAATATAAAATATGCAGAACCAGAACAATTCAAACTAATACAGAGATCATCGGAGGCCAATTTGAATGTCATCTTATAAAGTGAGCATTCAACTGGATGTCTCTTGATGCCAATGTGAACAACGGGGACCCCAAGGGAGACCCCGGAAAAGGTGTGGGCCCAACAGTGGCGGGAGAAGGACGTCCAATGGCATTGCAGTTGGTGTTTAGTTTTAAATTTCAGCGCAAGACTGGGGTGCCTGGTAAAGCCCGCAAGACCCTGCTCCCGTCGTGATTGTTGGTGGGTGCCACAGGGGACAGCTGAAGGGTGCCAGCATTTAGGCTGAAAGGGATGGGGGCATGGGGCAGTTAATACACACTATATAGCCCGTAGTCTAAAAAAAAATGAAAGGCAAAAAATGTGAAAACCAACGCTAAGACTTCTCAGGAAATACAACAAATTTGTACGGATTCCCATCACTCACCATTCCAGGTGACATGCTTCATCATCTGGGTCTCCTTTAACAGGGCTAACACTCCACCCTATTGATGGAGGAGCCCAATGATGTTTTCAAAGTTCGTAAATGCAGATGTGAGCAGATGTAGTTTATGTGGTGTATGGGAAAAAGTGGTGCAGTGCAAAAAATGTGAAGTGAGTACTAAAATTGAAGCGTTATCAGATGCCTAATTTATTATTATCTGAAAACAAACAATGGTTAAAAACAGTACAGGAGGATAGTTTTAATAAATAGCCATCCATGAATGTATAATGGTCAACATGTTTCAACACTAGACGGTGGAAAGGACACCAAGTGCTTTCATCAGGACCTAAATTATTATAACTGCTACTGCAAACAGTGAAAAATTAAAGCAAATACTGTAAAATGATACTCCATAGAATAGTCTTTACACAGTGACAATTCCTCCAACCTCTCAGACAATCTACAAAAGAAACAAGAGGTTTGTGAAACAGAGAGTCTTATAGGAAATAACATTTATGCCTTATTATTCGAGTGGTTAAAATTAACCATCCCGTGTTCCCAAACAATGGGTATTACACATAACATCCCCCTTACCTCAAGAGTATGGAGGAAAGGCCTCACCCCATCTAGCAAAAAGCTCAGGGCAAAGAAGGCACCGCTCTAGGAAGGAAACATAACACCAAACATAAATTCCATTGGTGAGTCATTCTTCCTATACATATAAAACCACAGCGCTATCTGTCTATGAAATCGACTTTTTTGAGACTATGGGCATATGGGCCTTTGGGACTTGTTGTACTTAACTATAGAGGTGTAAGATGACCATTAGGTTCGGTGTAATATGCACTTAGTACGATCTGGGTGCATGTAAGATATTAATCCCCGGAATACAATCAAAAGGGGGTTTTCAAAAGGTTATGAGTGAGTAAATTGAGCGATAGGGGCTCCTATCAATTTCATAGACAGATAGCGCTGTGGTTTTATATGTATAGGAAAAATTACTCACCAATGGAAATTATGTTTGGTGCTTTCAATGCTGCTTTATTGTCGTCGCACGTATTTATTTATTTATTAACATGCCGGTTCTTGGTAAAGTACATGTAAAAGGCTAAGAAAAGTAGGTTATTGCAGTGAACATTTTATTTTTCATTTATGCGTAAGTATTGAATTGGGTCTACAATGGCACACAGGTACACGCTAAGCTGCTCTTGATTTGTTTCATGCTCTGTAAAGAACGTCAGCCCGGAATTTTACAGGATCAACAATTCTTTGTAGTTTCAATGCCCCCTCCCTTCTCAGCCGGGACAAGCCCCTGCCTTCGGAGCACACTGTGTTCACTTTGTTGTGCAGCACTGAACCGCTGGTAACTGGCAGTGCTGGAGTGTATTAAACACACAAACCCTTGGTTACAGGACATAAGGATTATTATAGTGTGAGTGCAGAGTGCGCAGAGTGCGCAGAGTGCAGATTGTGAAGTTGTGAGTGCAGAGTGAGTGTGCAGAGTGTGAGTGCAGAGTGAGTGTGCAGAGTGAGTGTACAGAGTGCAGAGTGCAGAGTAGTGAGTGCAGAGTAGTGAGTGCAGAGTGCAGAGTAGTGAGTGTGCAGAGTAGTGAGTGCAGAGTAGTGAGTGTGCAGACTAGTGAGTGCAGAGTGTGAGTGCAGAGTGCAGAGTGAGTGTGCAGAGTAGTGAGTGCAGAGTGTGAGTGCAGAGTAGTGAGTGCAGAGTAGTGAGTGCAGAGTTGTGAGTGCAGTGTGGTGAGTGCCGAGTGGTGAGTGCAGAGTGCAGAGTAGTAAGTTCAATTCAGTTAATTTATATAGCGCGCTACATACTCAGAGGGTCTCAAGGCGCTTGGGGAAGGGTGGGGAATTACTTGTCGAATATCCAGGTTTTAAGTTGCTTTCTGAATGCTAGGTGGTTCTGAGTGAGGCGGAGGTGAGTGGGAAGTGAGTTCCAGGTTTTGGCTGCCAGGTAGGAGAAGGATCTTCCTCCCATGGTGGTTTTGTTGATGCGAGGTACAGCAGCAAGGGCTTGGTGGGAGGAGCGTAGTTGGCGGGAGGGGGTGTAGAAGGAAAGTCGTGTGTTGAGGCATTCGGGTCCTAGTTCGTAAAGTGCTTTGTGTGCGTGGGTTAGGAGGCGGAATGTTATCCTCTTATTGACGGGGAGCCAGTGGAGGTTTTTCAGGTGACCAGAAATGTGGTCTTTATGCAGAATGTCTAGTATGAGCCTGGCTGATGCGTTCTGGATGCGTTGGAGTTTTTTCTGAAGTTTAGCGGTGGTACCGGCGTATAGGGTGTTTCCGTAGTCCAAGCGGCTAGTAATCAGTGCGTGGGTGACCGTTTTTCTAGTTTCGGTGGGGATCCAGCGAAATGTTTTCTTGAGCATGCGAAGGATGTTGAAGCAAGATGATGAAACAGCGTTGACCTGTTTGGTCATCGAGAGTGAGGAGTCCAGAATGACGCCCAGGTTCCGTGCGTGGTCTGTCGGGATGGGTGCTTTTCCAAGGGACTCTGGCCACCACGAGTCGTCCCAGGCGGAGGGGGAGGTACCTAGGATAAGGACTTCTGTTTTGTCGGAATTCAGTTTCAGACGGCTGTGCTTCATCCACTCGGCTACTTCTTTCATTCCTTTATGTAAGTTTGTTTTGGCGGTGTTAGGGTCTTTGGTGAGTGAGAGGATCAGTTGGGTGTCATCAGCGTAGGAGATGATGTTGAGGTTGTGTTGGCGTGCGATGGTCGCGAGGGGGCTCATGTATACGTTGAAGAGGGTGGGGCTGAGTGAAGATCCTTGTGGCACGCCGCAGATGACTTCAGTGGCCTCTGACTTGAATGGTGGGAGGCGGACTCTCTGGGTTCTTCCGGCAAGGAACGAGGTGATCCATTCCAGTGCTTTTCCTTGAATTCCTATGTTTCTGAGGCGTTGTAACAGGGTGCTATGACAGACTGTGTCGAAGGCTGCGGAGAGGTCGAGGAGGATGAGGGCGACTGTGTCTCCATTATCCAGTAGAGTTCGAATGTCGTCTGTTGCTGCGATGAGTGCGGTCTCAGTGCTGTGTTTGGCTCGGAAGCCAGACTGTGAGGAGTCGAGGGATTTGTTGGTTTCGAGGAAGGCGGCGAGCTGGTTGTTGACAGCTTTCTCGATGACTTTGGCCGGGAATGGAAGGAGCGAGATGGGGCGGTAGTTTTTGAGTTCGGTGGGGTCAGCTGTGGGTTTTTTCAGAAGGGCGCGGAGTTTGGCGTGTTTCCAGCTTTCCGGGAAGGTGGCGGAGTCGAGGAAGCAGTTAATGACATCTCAGAGGTGGGGTGCAATGTTTGAGTCAGCTATGTTGAAGATGTGGTGAGGGCATGGGTCTGTGGGGGATCCTGAGTGGATGGAGTTCATCAGGCGGATGGTGTCCTGAGTAGTAAGTGCAGAGTGGTAAGTGCAGAGTAGTGAGTGCAGAGAAGTGAGTGCAGACTGTAGAGTGAGACTGCAGAGTGCAGAGTGAATGTGCAGAGTACTGAGTGCAGAGTGCAGAGTAGTGAGTGCTGAGTGAGAGTAGTGACTGCAGAGTAGTGAGTGCTGAGTATTGAGTGCAGAGTATTGAGTGCAGAGTAGTGAGTGCACAGTGTGAGTGCAGAGTAGTGAGTGCAGAGTGCATAGTAGTGAGTGCAGAGTGCATAGTAGTGAGTGTGCAGAGTAGTGAGTGCAGAGTAGTAAGTGTGCAGACTAGTGAGTGCAGAGTGTGAGTGCAGAGTGTGACAGCAGAGTGCAGAGTGAGTGTAGTGAGTGCAGAGTAGTGAGTGCAGAGTAGTGAGTGCAGAGTAGTGAGTGCAGAGTGCAGAGTTGTGAGTGCAGGGTTGTGAGTGCAGAGTGCAGAGTAGTGAGTGCAGAGTGTGAGTAGTGAGGGCAGAGTAGTGAGTGCAGAGTAGTGAGTGTGTGTGCAGACTAGTGAGTGCAGAGTGTGAGTGCAGACTGTAGAGTGTGACTGCAGAGTGCAGAGTGAGTGTGCAGAGTAGTGAGTGCAGAGTGCAGAGTAGTGAGTGCAGAGTGAGAATAGTAAGTGCAGAGTAGTGAGTGCAGAGTAGTGAGTGAGTGTGCAGACTAGTGAGTGCAGAGTAGTGAGTGTGTAGACTAGTGAGTGCAGAGTGTGAGTGCAGACTGTAGAGTGTGACTGCAGAGTGTAGAGTGAGTGTGCAGAGTAGTGAGTGCAGAGTAGTGAGTGCAGAGTAGTGAGTGCAGAGTAGTGAGTGCAGAGTGTGAGTGCAGAGTAGTGAGTGTGCAGAGTAGTGAGTGCAGAGTATTGAGTGTGCAGTCTAGTGAGTGCAGACTAGTGAGTGCAGACTAGTGAGTGCAGAGTAGTGAGTGCAGAGTAGTGAGTGTGCAGAGTAGTGAGTGCAGAGTATTGAGTGTGCAGACTAGTGAGTGCAGAGTGTGAGTGCAGAGTGAGTGAGCAGAGTAGTGAGTGAAGAGCAGTGAGTGCAGAGCAGTGAGTGCAGAGTAGTGAGTGCAGAGTAGTGAGTGCAGAGTAGTGAGTGCAGGGTTGTGACGGCAGAGTGCAGAGTTGTGAGTAGTGAGTGCAGAGTGTGAGTGCAGAGTGAGTGTGCAGAGCGCAGAGTAGTGGGTGCAGAGTAGTGAGTGTAGAGTGAGTGTGCAGAGTGCAGAGTAGTGAGTGCAGAGTCGTGAGTGCAGAGTCCAGAGTGTGAGTGCAGAGTGAGTGTGCAGAGCTGTGAGTGCAAAGTTGTGAGTGCAGAGTTGTGACTGCAGAGTTGTGAGTGCAGAGTAGTGAGTGCAGAGTAGTGAGTGCAGAGTGTGAGTGCAGAGTGTGAGTGCAGAGTGTGAGTGCAGAGTGTGAGTGCAGATTAGTGAGTGCAGAGTAGTGAGTGCAGAGTAGTGAGTGCAGAGTAGTGAGTGCAGAGTAGCGAGTGAGTGTACAGACTAGTGAATGCAGAGTGTGAGTGCAGAGTGCAGAGTGTGAGTGCAGAGTGAGTGTGCGAAGTGCAGGGTGAGTGTGCAGAGTAGTGAGTGCAGAGTGAGAGTAGTGAGTGCAGTGTGCAGAGTAGTGAGTGCAGAGTAGTGAGTGCAGAGTAGTGAGTGCAGAGTAGTGAGTGCAGAGTAGTGAGTGTGCAGAGTAGTGAGTGCAGAGTGAGTGTGCAGAGTAGTGAGTGCAGAGTAGTGAGTGCAGAGTAGCGAGTGAGTGTACAGACTAGTGAATGCAGAGTGTGAGTGCAGAGTGCAGAGTGTGAGTGCAGAGTGAGTGTGCGAAGTGCAGGGTGAGTGTGCAGAGTAGTGAGTGCAGAGTGAGAGTAGTGAGTGCAGTGTGCAGAGTAGTGAGTGCAGAGTAGTGAGTGCAGAGTAGTGAGTGCAGAGTAGTGAGTGCAGAGTAGTGAGTGCAGAGTAGTGAGTGTGCAGAGTAGTGAGTGTACAGTGAGTGCGCAGAGTAGTGAGTGCAGAGTGCAGAGTAGTGAGTGTGCAGAGAAGTGAGTGTGCAGAGTGTGAGTGCAGAGGGAGTGTGCAGAGTGCAGAGTAGTGAGTGTAGAGTGAGTGTGCAGAGTGCAGATTAGTGAGTGCAGAGTGCATAGTAGTGAGTGCAGAGTCCAGAGTGTGAGTGCAGAGTGAGTGTGCAGAGTTTTGAGTGCAGAGTTGTGAGTGCAGAGTTGTGAGTGCAGAGTAGTGAGTGCAGAGTAGTGAGTGCAGAGTGTGAGTGCAGAGTAGTGAGTGCAGTGTAATGAGTTCAGAGTAGTGAGTTCAGAGTGCAGAGTAGTGAGCGCAGAGTGCAGAGTAGTGAGTGCAGAGTGAGAGTAGTGAGTGCAGAGTGCAGAGTAGTGAGTGCAGAGTAGTGATGTTGGAAGGCGGTGACCCCAGGGGTCAAGAGGACTCTCCTAACCGCCTGGAACCTCCTCTCCCACAATTACTGCCGAGTCTTATCGAGGGGGAGTCCTCGCCGGGGAGGACTGATCGTACACACTGTCGACACACCACACTTATGAACGGACACCACACCGTGGTTCTTTATCAAGAGATACTTTATCAAGATTAAAAGTAGGGAGCAATACACAGCGATCGAGGGATCGCGAAAGTCTCGTAACGAGGAATCGGGGAAGCGGGACAGTCTTAGGATGCCAGCTGGCACGCCACGCACCCTGCGCACAGTTCTCAATCCTCGAACTGGGGGGTACAGGGGCTGGCGAGGGGACTTGCTGTCCTACTCACTTCTGGTCCCAGATGATCGTGAGGGTAGCGTCAATGGTCCAGCCGGACCAGAGAGTTCGTCAAGCCGCGACGGGGTCAGCAGGGCTTGGTCAGGAGTACTCCGTCGTACTCGTAGGCAGGTGGAGCCGCGACAGCGTCAGCAGGGCTCCGGTGGTTCGGGTCTTGTGCTTCAAGAGGGAGTCCGATGGTTCCGTTCCGTAGGTTCGAGGGTGAGCCGCGACGGCGTCAGCAGGGCTCAGTGGGTCAGAGTCTGTTCTCCTCAAGGTCAGCCGCGATCAGATCAGCAGGGCTTTCTTGTCCAAGATACAACTCCCGACTTGATGGAAGGCAGGCTGTCTTATAGTACCGGAGCTCTTTGATGTCCGGACCCTCAGATCCAGGGGTCCGGAGGTCCGAGGGCCAGGCGCCTGATTGTCTGGGCGGTTGGTTCTTGAGGCTTTGGACCATGCGTCCAGGGAATCCCAGACGCCCATCAAGGCCTGGAGGGAGATGGACCAGCGTAGCAGTTTAGGGTTTCTCTTCTCTCATCTGCATGAGCCACCGGAGAGGACGGTGGTCGGTCTGGACCCGGAAGTGGGTCCCGAACAGGTAGGGCCTCAGTTTCTTCAAGGCCCAGACTACTGCGAAGGCTTCTCGCTCGATGGTGCTCCATCTCTGCTCCCGGGGTAGTAGCCTCCGGCTGATAAAAAGGCTACCGGATGATCAATCCCCTGGTCGTCCACTTGGGAGAGCACCGCTCCGATGCCATGTTCGGAGGCGTCGGTCTGGACCACGAACTCTCTGGAGTAGTTAGGGGCCTGTAGTACTGGAGCGGTGCACATGGCCTGTTTCAATTCCTCAAAGGCCTTCTGACAGGCGGGGGTCCAACTAACCTTCTTGGGGTTGGCCTTGGCTGTCAACTCTGTGAGGGGGCCTACAATACTCCCGTACCCCTTGATGAATCTACGGTAGTACCCTGTGAGCCCTAGGAAGGCCCGCACCTCGGTCTGGGTCGTGGGGGTCTCCCAGCCAGTGATAGCATCTATCTTGGGTTGGAGGGGGGCCACGAGGCCGCTTCCGACCTGGTGTCCTAGGTATACCACGGAGCTTTGTCGGATTTGGCATTTACTAGCTTTAATGGTGAGCCCGGCTCGACGCAGGGCGTCCAACACCTCCCAGAGGTGGTGCAGGTGCTCGGGCCAGTGAGCACTGAACACCGCAATGTCGTCGAGATACGCTGCGCTGAAACCTTCCAACCCGGCCAGGACCTGATTGACGCTGGAAGGTGGCGGGGGCGTTTTTCATGCCGAGCATGACTCGGAAGTGGAAATGGCCATCCGGAGTGGAGAAAGCAGACCTTTCTTGGGCCCTCTCCATGAGGCCGATCTGCCAGTAGCCACTGGTAAGATCGAAGGTACTGAGGTACTGAGCCGACCCTAGGCGGTCAATCAGTTCGTCAGCTCGGGGGATGGGGTGTGCGTCGGTTCGGGTGACTGCGTTGAGTCCGCGGTAGTCTACGTAGTCTACGCAGAACCTCAGCTCAGGAACAGTGCCGGGGGCGGCCGCCTTCGGAACCAGGACCACGGGGCTAGCCCATGGGCTGTCGGAGGCTTCCACCACTCCTAGGTCCAACATTTTGTCGACCTTAGCCTTGATGCAGGCTCGGACTCGGTCCGGGACTCGGTAGGCTCTGTGCCGTACCGGAGGGCTGTCTCCGGTGTCCACGTCGTGGACACCCCAGCTGGTGACGCCGGGGGTGAGGGAGAAGAGGTCTGAGAATTGTCCCAGCAAGTGGCGACATTCTTCACGCTGCAAGGGGGTGAGGGAGGAGGAGAGACTCACTCCCTCTACGGAGCCATCTTGATCCTTTGCACACAGGATATCTGGTAGAGGGTCAGTTTTCTCTTCCTCTCCGTTGTCGGTGGCAAGGAGTAACCCCAACTCAGACCGCACAAAGTGGGGTTTGAGCCGGTTCACGTGTAACACTTTCAGGGCGTTCCTGGCTGATTTTGTATCAACGAGGTAGGTGACCTGGCTCTTGCGCTCTATCACCTTAAAGGGTCCAGTCCACTTGTCCTGCAAGGCACAAGGTTCCAGGGGGACATGACCCAAACCTGTTGGCCTGGTTGAAACTCGACCAGAGTGGCATTCTGGTCGTACCAGCGTTTCATCTCCTCTTGGCTGGCCTCCAGGTTGGCCTCGGCCAGTTCGCAAAACTTCCGCATCTGGTTTCAGAGGGCCAGGAAGTAGGAGAACACGTCGGGGTGTGTGCTCGGGGGGGCTGTCTCCCAGCCTTCCTTGACCAGGCTGAGGGGACCCCGGACGGGGTGCCCATAGAGCAGCTCGAAAGGGCTGAACCCCAAGGATTTCTGGGGTACCTCTCGGTAGGCGAACAGGAGGCAGGGTAGGAGGACGTCCCACTTGCATCGCAAGGGCTCCTCGAGACCCATGATCATCCCTTTCAGGGTGCGGTTGAACCGCTCAACCAGGCCGTTACCCTGGGGATGATAGGGGGTGGTGAACCGGTATGACACCCCACACTGTTGCCAGAGGGACTTCATGTACCGGGAGATAAAGTTTGTGCCTCGGTCGCTTACCACTCCCCGGGGGAATCCCACCCGGGAGAAGATCCCCATGAGGGCCCGGCCCACGACAGGGCCCGTCACGGTCCGTAGGGGGATGGCTTCGGGGTATCGGGTGGCGTGATCGAGTGGCGTGATCGACCAGAACCAGAATGAACCGGTGGCCCAGGGAAGTCCGGGGGTCCAGAAGTCCGACGATGTCGATCCCCACCCTCTCAAAGGGGGTACTGACAACGGGAAAGGGCTGGAGGGGAGCCTTCCGATTGCCTCCGCTTTTGCCGCTAGCCTGACACGTGGGGCAGGACTTACAGTGGTGTTCCACATCGGCCCGCATGTGGGGCCAGTAGAAATGGGTCACGAGTCGTTGGAAGGCCTTGTCTTGGCCAAGATGTCCCGCCAGGGGCACATCGTGGGCCAGATTGAGGAGGAGTCTGCGGAAACGTAGGGGTACCACCAGCACGCGGGCTGACCCTAGTTCAGCGGTCTTCTGTTCACTGTACAGTAGGCCGTTTTCCCAGTAAAGGTAATGGGAGCCGGACTGGTCTCCAGCGGCCTGGGCTGCGGCCTGTTGCCGGAGCCCCTCTAGGGCAGGGCAGGAGGTCTGCTCTTGGCAGAACTCCTCTCGGGACGGTCCTCCCTCTTGGCGCCACTGGGCCAACTCGGGGAGATTTGCTAGGGTCGGGACTGGTTCGACAGCGGGTCCGAGGGGACCTTCGTCGGATGCGTTTTCTTCGATGGGGGGCTGGTCGAGGACCGTGGGGTGCTCGTCGCCCTCGAGGACACCAGGGACTGAACTGGGGAGCTCGGGCTCTTCGTTCCCGGGGTTGGACATTCTGGCGGTCATGGCTCGGGTGCTCACACAGGCCCAATGGGGCAGTCCTAGCATTGCTAAATGGGTCCTTCTCTCTACCTCTTTCCACGGGGAACTCTCTAAGTCATTCCCCAGGAGGCAGTCTACAGGCATGTCCGTGCGGACCGCTACCCGCAGATCGCCCGAGACCCCCTCCCACTCAAACAGGACCTGTGCTATCCTGCAGGTGCGGACGGAATTATCGGCTGCTATCACCCTACAGGAGGTGTGGGGGATGATCATTGTTGGACCTGGCCTCGTGGCGTGGTCCTCGCTGATCGCCGCAGCTCCAGAACTACGGGTGGAACTGATTCCCTTCCACCCAGAACTGTACATAACACTCCTACCCCGGACCTGAGATGATCCCCCGACCGCGTGCCTGCACCCGTGCACGTGACCATCAGACTCCATGTTTGGCCATCCCGGCCGGCCAGCCGCCTTCTTTCCTTTCGGCAGCCCCTGGCCACTCCTGGCTACAGCTAAGCATGCACGTCCGGCGCGCCCAGATCCGCCCGGGGGGTGAACGACTCACCAAGTACCCGAAACCAAGACTTCCATCGCACCTCCGGCCCCCTTCCGAGGAACTGGTTCCCCTCACACCTCTGAACTATCCTTGGGGGCTGGCTTCGATTGCACCTTGGGCCTCCTAGTGAGCTGGCTCCAGGCCTTGATGGGCATCTGGGATTCCCTGGACGCATGGTCCAAAGCCTCAAAGAACCAACCGCCCAGACAATCAGGCGCCTGGCCCTCGGACCTCCCGCCCCCTGCATCTGAGGGTCCGGACATCAAAGAGCTCCGGTACTATAAGACAGCCTGCCTTCCATCAAGTCGGGAGTTGTATCTTGGACAAGAAAGCCCTGCTGATCTGATCGCGGCTGACCTTAAGGAGAACAGACTCTGACCCACTGAGCCCTGCTGACGTCGTCGCGGCTCACCCTCGAACCTACGGAACGGAACCATCGGAGACCTGCTGACGCTGTCGTGGCTCCCTCTCAAGACAAGACCTGAACCTTCGGAGCCCTGCTGACGCTGACGCGGCTCCCTCTCAAGACACAAGACCTGAACCATCGGAGCCCTGCTGACGCTGTCGCGGCTCCCTCTTGAAGCACAAGACCTGAACCACCGGAGCCCTGCTGACGCTGTCGCGGCTCCACCTGCCTACGAGTACGACGGAGTACTCCTGACCAAGCCCTGCTGACCCCGTCGCGGCTTGACGAACTCTCTAGTCCGGCTGGACCATCGACGCTACCCTCACGATCATCTGGGACCAGAAGTGAGTAGGACAGCAAGTCCCCTCACCAGCCCCCGTACCCCCCAGTTCAAGGATTGAGAACTGTGCGCAGGTTGCGTGGCGTGCCAGCTGGCATCCTAGGACTGTCCCGCTTCCCCGATCCCTCGTTACGAGACTTTCGCGATCCCTCAATCGCTGTGTATTGCTCCCTACTTTTAATCTTGATAAAGTATCTCTTGATAAAGAATCATGGTGTGGTGTCCGTTCATAAGTGTGGTGTGTCGACAGTGTGTACGATCAGTCCTCCCCGGCGAGGACTCCCCCTCGATAAGACTCGGCAGTAATTGTGGGAGAGGAGGTTCCAGGCGGTTAGGAGAGTCCTCTTGACCCCTGGGGTCACCGCCTTCCAACATTGGTGGCAGCGGTGGGATACGAACCTACGTCTAAAGATCGTACCACTGACACACTACCTGAACCCACACACAGCGAACGCACAAGAAAAGAAGAGCAACCATGACGACTGCAGAATCTGGTGTAAAGACAACCTTCGACAAGGACCTCCTGGAAGACTACACACATAGAGAGCTGAAGCAGTTTTGCAAAGAACTGAGTATCCCGAGTACCGGATTAAGTACTAAGGAAGATTTCCAGAAAGAGCTAACCGCTTGGGTAGAGTCTGGAGCACCTCTTCCCCCGATCGAAGACGAGGGAGGGAGGCCACAGACCGAACCCGGTACACCGGCCGGTGAGAGAATCCAGCAACCGACCCGGAGCCCAGCAACCGGGAGAGATCGGTCATCGGAAGAGATGGCCGATCGAGAACGTGACCGAAGCAATGAGCTCGAACTGACGCGCCTCAAATTGGAGGGCGAGCTCAAATTTGCAGAAAAGAAGTTGGCGGTGGAGCAGTTGCGGCTCCAGGGAGAGCTGGAGGAGAAGAAGCTCCAGAGGGAGCATGAAGGATGGAAACTTCAGCTCGAGCACGAGCGCAGCCTCAAAGAACTCGAATTGAAAGCAAGAAAAGAAACAACCGGATCACCAGGACTTGGTGGTCCCCAAAGAAACGAAGGTGCATATCCCCAAGGATGTTGTAAAGGAATTTTACAAAGGGGACGACATCCAGTAGTGGTTCAAAGCATACGAGGTGGCCATGTCCGCTCACCGGGTCCCCGAGAAGGACTGGGGGGCCGGCCTGTGGAGCCGCTTCCTCAGCGAGGGGAGAGACACCCTGCTGGACCTACCGACGGCACACATGAACGCCTACCCACACATGAAAGACGCTCTCCTATTTCGCTACGGCCTCACACCGGAAATGTATCGCCAGCGGTTTAGGGAGTGCAAAAAGATTCCTGGCACCACCTGGGTAGACTATGTGAACTACTACACCTGGGCCCTAGATGGGTGGATCAAGGGCAGCAATGTGACCACCTTCGAAGGCCTAGTCGATCTAGTGGCCTACGAGCACCTGTCCGCCAATTGCTTTGTGGAACTAAGACGGCATCTCCTGGACAGCAAGTTAGCCAACCCACGGAAACTGGCTGTGGAAGCCGATCGATGGGTGGCCACCCGAGTCCAGAAGGGGCCCAGGGGAGACCCCCACGGAATGACCAAGGATCTTCCCGCCAGCGGGGTGGGGGAGGTCGAGGTAAACAGCAAGGATCTCAGTCAGGGCCCCAGCGTAGTCCCCCCAGAAACCAGACCCCACGCTCTCCTCCCGCGACGAGAGCAGCCCCGAGTGCAGGACCCCCGGGGCTCCGCCCCAGCTCCACGTGCTTCAAGTGTCAGCAACCTGGGCACTATGCCGGTGACCCCCGATGTCCCATGACACAGAAATCCACTCCCACTGGGCCCTCCACTAGACAGATATCCTCAGTGGCCTTAGAAGAAGAAGAGATAGAAGAACAGGGGGAGTGGGAGCCCGTAGCCATGGTCTTAGCCTCCCTGGGGAACCGGTAACCAATGCAGGGCTTTCAAGGCAAGGGAGATGTGGACTCGCATTTTGATATGCAAGAGTAGTCTGGAGGCCGAGTTCTGAATCCATTGTAGTCTTTTCATAGTCGTTAAAGGTGATCCGTGGTAGAGGCTATTGGTGTAATCAAGTTTGGACAGAACAAGGGAGATGGTTGCTTGGACCTTGTGTGGAAATCCCAAATGGGGGAAGGTTCATCGCACAGTTTTTATACTAATAAAGCTTGATTTTGCTAGTTTGTCCACTTGGGCATTCATCAATACCATGGTCATTCCGAGGTTTCTTACTATCTTCGATACTTTACTTTAGGCGGTTATCCCAGTTCATCAGGCCAGGCGGCAAGCAGGTAATAATGTTTCCAATTGCCACACATGAGTATTTCTGTTTTGGAAGCATTCAATTTGAGATGGCTCCAAGTCATCCATTGATCCACGGCTCTGAGACAACTGAAAATTGGTGAGTTTCCAATGTCTTTGGGGCATTCCAGTTGAAGGAGTATTTGCGTGTCATCTGCATAGTTATAGCATGTGAGATGAAATCGATTGATCAGCACGGTAATGACTTCATGTAGATGTTGAAAAGTATGGCCGAGATGATAGAGCCTTGAGGGACCCCAGCTTTTGTGGAGTATGGCTTGTATGAGAAAGGTGGGGTATGGATGACATTAGTTCTTTTTCGAAGGTAGGATGTTATCCAGTCTAAAGCAGTCCCCTCTATGTCGGCTTCGTAGACTCTTTGTACCAGAGTGTCATGGACAAACATGTCAAAGGCAGCTGAGAGGTCCTAGAGGAGTAGCACAGCAATTCTGCTGCGGTCAACTGTGTTCTTCAGGTCATCCCAGATGGCAAGGAGGGCAGATTCTTGCCTCTTCCCGGACGGAATCCTGTTTGGAAGTCTGAAAGTATGGCATTGTCTCCAATGAACCGGGATATCTGGGCGAACACTGCTCTTTCTATCAGTTTGCCCAGGAAAGGTCCATTTGTAATGGGTCTGTAGTTGTCAGGGTTCAGCGGGTCCAAGTTTGTTTTCTTCAGTAAAAGGCATATGTATTACTTTTGGAGTTCTTCTGGAAATATTCCGGTAGTTAAGGAATCATTGATGATTCTTCTTACTGGAGTGGCAGCAGAGGTTGTTAGAAGAATTGTCTTGGAAGATTGCAGTGGACACAGGTCAGAAGGGCTGCTGGGAGGCCTGCTTGCTTTGACCAGGTCCATAAATTCATTGTGTGAAATGTGTTGGAAGGAATGGAGAGGCTGAGTTAGAGTATTCTTGGATTGTTGTTAAGATATACTATTGCTGTAGGCAATCTGAGTCAGGCCCTCCCTGTGGGAAGAATAGGTTAGTTTGCAATAGTTGCTAATTGATCAATTCATGATTGAGGGATTGTGGTAGAGTTGTGGGCTTGCATGCTTCAGGGAAGGACAAGTTGAAGCCTGTGGCCATGAGAGTGGATAGGGCCTCATGTGAGGTAGTGTAAACCATGATTATCAAGAGTGTGGAGTTTGTCCCTAACGGTGGCATGGGGGTTGAAAATTTAATACAGTGATAGCTGAGAGGGATGTGTATTTTTGGTATATTGTGGGAAGCTAGCTCTGTAAATACTATACCAAAGTAAGGTATTGTGTGCACAAGAAACCAGTGGATCTCCAGAGGATCCCAAGAGGTATAGCAGAGGCTAAAGTAAATATTACCTTACCCTATTTTGTGGAAGAGTGTTTGAGCAGACAGGCGTATCAGAAGGTAGTGTTAAGCATTTGTTGTGCACCCTAAGGCAAGAAATGATGTCTTACACTCAAAGACTGAATCCAGTCCAATTGTTTGTATAAAAATTGTTACTTTGTTATTTTTATGAGTAGAACCAAGATTTACTCAGTAGCAGGTAAGTGATACTTTCAAATATAATGATACGTTTCAAGATACAGTGTGTACTAGTTTTGTAGGAGCATATAAATTACTTTGCAGTCAAGAAAATGGTTTGTAATCTCTTCAGAATACTTGTAATTACTTAAGATTACTTTTTAGTTACTTCTCTACTATTGCACAAAACAAACTAATCACACAGTTTGGGCATTGTAGTTCATTAGCAAGCAGGTCAACTCATTTGAAGACTCTAAGTTACTTTTGTTGCAGTACAAGCCAGGATGAACACATAACAATTTTCAGAGAAAAACACTCCATGCAATCCTATTGAGGAAAAAGCAGTGTTAAGTTTACAGGTGGTGGCTTGTAGCGGCAAGATGGCTGTCGCACTCTAAGAGTGCTCCGGACCTCTCCGTCATCCGCTCTATGCTACATAGCGTATCCGCAGACCATTTTCACTCCCGGTGGCAGACGATTACTCACCATCGCAGCGGCTTGCTCCTATGGTGAGCGAAACTCATGAGACGCCCGCCTTCAGCCGTCTCAGCTCGACGGCCAGTGGGGTGGCTTCCACAAAATGGCGGATCGGACACTGAGTCCGGAGAACAATGATGCTGCTGATGAAATGCCTAAAGACAACCTCCGGGGCTGAAACACCCAATAGCCCTGCACCCCTTTGGAGGGCTCAGAGGGGGTTCTAATACCAGAGTGGCACCTGTGGCAAGACCGGACTGAGAGCCAGGTCTCTGGCCTAAAGCGACAGACCCCGCTTCGCGCCGCACCGCCGGAAGAGCAGCTGGTGTCCCTGTCTCCTATCTTTCGCAACTGAGACTGAATTGAGGCAGCTCCCCATTGAGTAGGTCAGCTGGGAGATCCGGGACCCAGGGTGGAGACTCGGTGGATGCCGGAGGTGTCTCCTGGAGGCCTGAACCAGGACAGAGGAAGCCCCCTGGAGGGACCCGGGCGGGGGGGCGTGAAGCGGAGGTGAAGTCCCCCCCCGAAAGGCTCTGTCGGTATGTAAACGGGCATTGCTACAGAGCCACTACTACGGCTCGCAGCCTCACCCACCTGCGGCCTGAGGCCTAGCGGTGTGTTCCCTAAGACTCTGACACCACAAGGCCCAACACCGACAGCTTCTCCTCGGGAGGCCGCAGTCCCCGCAGGCTGGATATCAGGCCTCACCGCACAGAAACAGGCGCATGTCCTGGCCCGGCCGGGGCCATCACCCTGCAGAACGGCAGTGAGGTGAGCCAGGTCCAGGGGCCAAACCTGGATGGAAAGAGGGGGTTCCAAGGGGCCAGAATCCAGTGAACTGAGTCCGCTATCTGCCCCTTGACCGTAGGACTTCACAGAGAGACCACCATCTGGGGCCAGGGACATTCCATCAGGGCCCACTGTAGACCCCCGCAGAAGGCTCAAACACGGGTCGCGGTGGAAACACACCTTCAAAGCCCAATATGCACCCAGCCTGAGGATCACCAAGCTCCGGGGTAGCACAGATCCAAGGAGTGCAGCAACTGAGCATAGGAAGGGCGTCCCCACAAAACAACCTGACAAACCAACACTGTGGGCAACACTCCCCCCCGCACCGTGCTCCTCCACCGGCGCCCGCCAGTGCAGAAGCTAAAACACTGATGGTATAGGCTTCTACTCACCTGGACCATCCAGAAAGGGCCCCCTGTTTGGCCCCAGCACTCATGCCTAGGAAAGACAAAGACACCTTGCTTATCAAGGACTCTAGGGATAATCCCCCTCCATACCGCTTAAACGACAAGGCGGGGATCGTCCTCCAGCCCCAAGCAGTGACTGACCGGGAGAACAGGAGACAGCGCTGGTAAAATTACCCCCCCCCCTCAAGCAACATGGGGAAAGACCGTGCTCTGAGGCCAGCTTCAACGTGAATGCAAACCAAGATAGACCAGTTCACCTCGAGCGAACCTGGACCCACAGAAGGAGCTGTGGGAAAACGGGCCCTTCCTAAGGAAGACCTCACCACTATCCTGCAAGCTATCAGTACGTCACAGGCCTCAGTGGAGAACAAAATCAGCGAGGTCCGGGTAGACATGGCCCTCATTCAACAAGACCTCCGTAATACTACGGCCCGCATTTCTGAAGCAGAATCTCGTATTTCCACGGTCGAAGATGATATTCTCCAACTTAAAGAACAGTTAACCCACCTACAGACCCATACAAAAGAGTTGCACAGAAGGGCAGAGGATGGCTAAAACCGGTGAAGGTGCAAAAATCTCCGCCTGGTGGGATTTCCAGAGGGGGTGGAACAAGGTCAGATGGATGCCAAAAGATGCACTGTCAGCATGGTTTGCAGTGGAGCGGGCTCACCGTTCCCTGGCACCTAGGCCACTGCCCGGTGCTCCACACTGGCCCCTCATTGCCAGGATCCTTTCAATTCAATTCAATTCAGTGATTTATATAGCGCGCTACATACCCAGAGGGTCTCAAGGCGCTTGGAGAAGGGTGGGGAGTTACTTGTCGAATATCCAGGTTTTAAGTTGCTTTCTGAATGCTATGTGGTTCTGAGTGAGGCGAAGGTGAGTGGGAAGTGAGTTCCAGGTTTTAGCCGCCAGGTAGGAGAAGGATCTTCCTCCCACGCAATCCTGTGGGAGTTCCGAGCCCAAAACACCCTGACCTATCAATACCACACTATTATGGTTTATCCAGATTACACGAAGGAGATTCAGGCTCAATGGCGCTCATACACTGAAGCCAAACAAAAGGTACGCGCCCTCGGTCTCAAGTACAGGCTTCCCTTCCCGGCAGCCTCCAGGTCGTATTTCAAGATAAAACACAATTTTTTGACTCCCCGGAGTCAGCCTGGACCTGGCCGACCGAAGAACGCCCTCTCAGATCTCGGTCCACCTCTTCACCTTTGAGACCTCAGACTGAAGCGGTCCTGCCGACATCTCCTAAAGCGCGTAGACAACGCACGCAATCACGCAGTGGCCGTGCACTCGCAGAGACTCATCAAGATCACCCATCTCGGCCATCCCGGACCCAGGAATCAAACCAACCCGACAGGCTCTCATCCCAACATCGAAATGGCCCTTGGAAAACCCCAGCTGTCGGGGGAAGCCCCACTCCCTCAGCCCCCCAGGACTCTGGGAACTAAATCCACCACCATGGACATTTCCCAAAGCCCAGCAATCTAAAAGAAAATGGCACAATCCAGAGACTATGACAAGATGCCTATGCTCCATCTGGACATCGGGACAGGTGTCCCAACGGACTGTAACATTCAGAGAAATCTGCTGATGCTTCGGATACATCCGGATCAAGAGAGGGGTCATCCACTTAACTTGTAAGCTAAGCGTTTTTAATGTAGCCTGTAATTTTGAATTTAATAGGGCGACACATGATTCCGTTCCAGAAGTATAGGGTGGGGAGGGTTGGGACCGTGGTCCTATGGTTTTGTTCATTATTGTTTAGTGTTCAAAGCACTCCATCCTTTCACCAGCGTGAACACATAGCGATCCTGAAAATTAGAAGACAAAGGCCTAGGTTACAATTGCTCACAGTCCGGCCCTGTCCCCCAGAGGGACTGAAGCCCCATTGTCTCCTGACCCCGAACATAGATCTTGACACAGAGGTTAAATAAGGGAAATACCCTCCGAGTTGTGTCATGGAACGTCAATGGTATGCTTGACAGAATCAAACGAACAGCAGTCTTGAAGTACGCCCAAAGGCATACTCCGGACATACTCTTGCTTCAAGAAACTCACCTCCTGGGACTCTATTGCTCCTTCCTCGCAAGGTTTGGGTTAAACAGAGTATGGCACTCTGGTTCCGAACAGGGCTCACGTGGGTTGCGATACTCCCGAAGCGCAGCCTTCCCTTTGCTCTCACTCACGTCATTAAGGACTCTTGAGGCCAGTTTGTGGGCCTAGCTGGGACGTTAGGGGGAATACCCTTGATGGCGCAAGATTACCAGCTTGGTTTAATTTAAAACACCATACTGACCTGGGCCCATAAATATGGATACAATAAGCTGATAATTTCCCGCTGCCGATCAGGGTATAATTTTACCATATAATAAATTATACCTGTACACCATTTCATACCAATACCTTATCACCCAAGTTCTTAATTTTCCTCTGGCCGATTGATCAGGTTGTTAGTATAATAGGCATAAATGACATATACTTTTATTTGAATGACCACAGACTCGGGAGGGTTGTAAAACCTTTATCTATGCAATAATTTTGTGAGTTAAATACCAATACATGTCAAACACCATTCTTTCGAAGAAGAAAATAATGATCTAAGTAAAGACATAAAGACTTAGTCAAATCTCATAACGTTGGCACCTGGGATGGGTGGAAAAGGAAATGGTACAAGGACATATATTTACATAGAATGGTATGAGAACCAACCCCTGACCAAGGGCTGGAAAAAGACTCCCGAGTAGTCAGGAGTCAACAGTTCAGGACAGGTTCAGGATAGGACAGGTAACCTCTTCTAAGTGCAATGACTGCGTTACACCCCTCTCTGGTACTGCTCTCAATTCTACCCTTCTAGATGGACAAAGACATCTTCTTCAGCAATCTCTCCGGGTCTTCTCTCTCTCTCCGGTTCTCCTTTCTTGATTCTTCTGTCAGAGTGCTCGAGCAGCGTCTCTGACATCCATGACCTACGGCGTCTTCTCAGCAATGATGGGTCGGTGTAAGTCTGACAAGTCGGTGACAAAAACTAACTAGGTAAGCCTACCTTAGTTATACTAGTCTCAGTGTATGTTCCACCCCCAAATGTTTCAATTTTCGTGAATTCCCTACTGGTGATTGGACAATGGGATGGAGAGAAGTCATCACACCATACTATGTAATGTCAGATTTTCTTAGGTTCAGTGCTCTATGTTCCCTCCCCTTACTTATTTTCCATGCTTTATTGTTCCTACCCGCATTTCACATTGGGTTACAACATTGTTTGCCAAATTTAGTTTTCTGCTTCCCCTCTCCAGGTCAAGAGGTGCTGTTCCAAGGCGCATCTTCTGGTCACTGTACGTTTGGATGAAATTTAATGTCACTTCGTGAAGTTTTACAATGTCCAATGTGCCTGCGTCCCCCAGAACAAGATGGTGTGTTCAGTCACCCTCCAGGCCCAATTACGAACTAATAATAAAATCAAAGAAAAACATGTTAGATTACGAATATAAATGAATTTACTGTATACCACTTATTCCTACTCTAATATCCTTATTTTATTTTAGCTATTGCATTAGCAGTTTAGTAAGACAAGCGAGGTTTAGTTTCAATGTAGCATGTGCATTAACGTGAGATTCAAGCGGCAATTTTAAATACTACTGCGGAGCTGCAAAGATTTCCCCCCAATGCGAAAGACTTTATACGACGTAGATGCAGTAAATGCATGCCCAGAAGAGTTCCCGCGTTTTCAGCAGCCATCTTTAGTCACTCGGGTTACTTGTTAGTAATACACATTGGAAAGCTTCCCCTAGATGAGATAAATATCATGTAGTGCAATTATTAGTATTTCACAAACATGTTGGTTATATTATTACATATTATTTCGAGAGGATTGAATCCGAGCCAGTTTCTTCACATACAAAACCTTGCTCCATCAATCCCCTCTTTGATGGCATTCTATGCCATCACTAATTTCTTAAACCAGATGCCAACTTTAGCAATCTCCCATTTCTGTTTCTTCTATCACTTTGGTATTTCCCTTTCCTTTTCTCTTTTGAAAACCCTTCATTCTTATCTAAATGTCTCCTTTTATTTCTTCAAGCTGAATTTCATTATATTTTTTTCCTTCCCTTTTCATTCACTCCTTACCTTTTTCTTTTTCTACAGCATTTGCACCAAACCATTATTGTTAAAACTAATAGTGTTATTCCTATTATTGTCATCAGTACTTGACCTATAATACTTTTCCCTATATTAGAAAACCAACTACCTACAGAAGAAATACTATTTGATATTTTCTTCCACACACTGTCAACTTCCAGTGGTTTCAATTCTTCTTCCAAATTCGTTATATTTTTGACATACTTCCCAATTTCAACACTTTCATCAGGAATATAGGTGCAACAATGTTGAGCCTTCAACATTTTACAGACTCCGCCCTCTTTTGCCAATAATATGTCAAGAGCAAGTCGATTTTGCAAAACCATAGATATTACCGCAGCCAGTTTGGTATTGATCAATAAAAATCCCCCAGCAGTGTCAGTCGATAAGCGATCCACCACTGTTGATAATTTACAAATTCTTTGTGTATTCAGAATTATTTCCACTAAAGGTATCAATGCACTGAATATATCTCCTACAATTTCTGAAAAACTAGCCCTTTTCTTGCGTGTTAGTCCGTTATTTTCTTCATTGCTTACAGTGATTCTTTTTACAAGATAGACCTTTGGGAATACTATTCCGAAATAGCAACTTCCATACAATGGTTAGGCAGCATAAAATAAGCTTTGTTCCCACATACATGATAAATTCCAGGAAATACTGGATCAGTTCCACCTTTTAGTCCCTAACCCCCTATTATCAAGAAATTGTGCTTGCATTCACTGGAACCAATAAAAATATTGTTATACTCTGTTTTTAATCCATGAAGACAGACTTTCCATTTCTTTTCAAGATCCAGAGACATAGCAGCATGAGTCTTGCCAGTTGCAACAAAGTCTTCTCTCGCAGCCCATTTAGGTATCTGAGGTTTCAGTTCAGTAGCCCTTTTATGGAAATACTGTCTCCTTTTCTCTACTAAATTCAAAAATATATTTTCTTCTTCATGTAACTTACATGTGAGATTGTGCTTATGTGCTTCAGCTATATCTATTGCTTTCATTGTTAGAAAATATTCACCCATGAATTGTGAATCTCTACTGCTAAGGATGGGGTTCATATTCTTATGCAAGGGGATTTCTGAAAAAATCATGTCTATGTTAGAATAATTATATTGTAACTTTCCAGTCCTGTAAAATAAACTAGCTAAAATACTACATGATATACCATAAGTCAATGGTAAATGATGATATGTTACTCCTTCTGCTACATATGTTGGCATTTTCATGCACACATAATAATCACTAAATTCCAAGGTTTCTACATAGTGTGCTAACAGGTTAGCAAAAACATTTAAATCTGTATTATTTTTGTATACGCTGTGATGTAAGTCTTTCTCATCTGGTGCTTCTAATTCTACTCTGTCTTGTTTAATGTTGGCTACCTTTCCATGTGCACTAGTGTTATTTTGCTTTCTTTACATCATTAAATAGGGAATGGCTATTGTCAATCCTAACCATACTATAAGTACAAAAAATGTGCTACATATGCACATTTTACAGCATCTTTCAACACAATTCTGTTTCGGTTTTCCAGCAACTCTTTCATCAGCCATTTTAGATTAAGAAGATGTATCCCCTCTTTTTTGAACTTTGTACAGGGTACAACCTAGGGGATCTCTTTCTTTCAAGTTGGTCTCATTTCTTCGTCTATTCGATCAGCATTTAATTCTTTATCACTTTCTCCACTTATTTCCAGATTCTCGAAATTTTCAAGAATAACATATGTCCATTCAGGACCCTTGAATTTATTATTCAGTCTTTGCAATCGTGGACTTCTCCTTCTTGGCTTTTCAGTGGACGGTCCAGATTGGCTTGTTACTTCATTTACTTGGTCAGGTCTTCATTTATTTTCTTAAGGCGATATTTCAGTCTCTTGATAATACTAGGCCACGTATGACCTTTTCTGAGTCCTATAGTTTGCACTGTGCTTTCAGTCTCTTCAAGTGCTCTTTTATTTTCGTTGATTTGTGTCACAACTTGATTATTTCCGTCTTCAGAATTCCTCCCTATCTGACCTTGTCCAAGGCTTATTACCTTAGCTGTTTCTGCCTGAATGTATTCTTATTTTCTAATGTGACCCTGTTCAGGATTTCGTTTGATTTGACTTTGTTCTCCTTCTTCTTCATGAACTTGTTTTTCTTTACCTAACTGGCCCTGCTCACGTCTTATAATTTCTTGTTTTTCTTCTGCCTGGGCGTTTTCTCTAATGCCTATCTGTCCCTCCTCAGACTTGTGGATATTGCTTTTATTTTCTTCTGTCTGAGTACATTGCTCTTTCCTTATCTGATCCTCCTCAGATTTCATATTAGCTTTATCTTCTGTAATCTAAGTGTGTTCTTGTATTCCTGTCTCGACCTCACTATCGCTCTGTCTTTCTAATCGGGTTTGACTTCTTGTTCTCACAATAATTTCAGGTATGTCTACTACTGGGATCCGGCCATCCTGACTAGTGCTAGGTTGTTCTTGATCAGCTACTTCAGAATATTTTGCTTGTGATTCTTCAGCTGTACAACCGTCAGCTTCTTCAACTGCTTGAGCTTGTTGTGAGTCTACTTCGTCAGGTGCTAGCATTCTTTTGATATGGCTTGCATGAATCCAATTAAGCAAGCCTGCACATTTTACAGCTGTTGTGTAACCACTATAACCTGATGTGGCTTTTCCCACCTTGGTGCTAGGCACGATTCTCAAGTGTGATTTTTCACTACTACCCAGTCACCAGGATTCAGATAATGGGCTTGGTTCGGCTGCCTGGCAACAGCGTCTTCCCCAACCTGGTGAGAGATAGAACGCACTTGGTCAGAAAACTCTTTGCAATACTCTAGTTTCAAATCATCAGATATATTCAACAGCTTGTGTCCTGGTATACATGCTTGCCTCATTGCCCTTTTTTCGGCGGGGCCACATCAACTTTCCTTTCTGTGATGGGGGGCCGGGGTCAGTCTTATAACATGAAATGATATCGGCCAAAGTGACAACCGGTAATATTGTGGAGATTATAATGAAATTCTTTTAGCAGCTGCCCTTCGCTGGGCCTTGGTGCCACCTGTTGGTTTGCAAAAAAAGTAATGGAAAGTCTTCTTGTGTTTATTTGAAGTACCACAGATACTCCTTTTATTTTATAGATATAGATTCGAAAATAAAAACACAAGCTGATGATAATTATTTTGCCACACAGTGAAATTACAGAATAATTGTAATAAACAGGATGACTTTAGGGTGGTCCTGGAAGCATGCAGGCCCTTCAGGAAAGGCAGATAAAAAATCACAAGCAGCCCATCAGCAGATGACATGCTGCAGTCTCATTTTGTATGTGACATCACTGTTCAAGAAACATGTTGCCTATAAAAAGAGCATCACTATACTGACATTTTTTCACATTCATAGTTACTGAAATCAGCAGGCTTACCATATCAGTGTGAGCTGTGGGCTTGCTTGTGACTGGTGAGGAGATTGATGTCAGGTTCCATTCCAGTTACAGCCAGTCTCAGAGACTGATGCAGGTGTTGATCTGAGAGTCTTGATCTTGTCGGATTTTTTATCAGCTTCATACGTGAAAAAGTTTGCTCACAGATATATGTGTTCCCAAAACCCCTGGACATCTTCATAGCATTGTTTCTGATGTTGGGGTAGGTCTCGTTTGGGAGGGAAGCATAGTACTCTATGAGACAGTTGGGCTTGAATGCGTCTTTCAGCACATCACAGGTCTACAACTCAGCCAGTTCAAATTGAAGAGAAGGCAGGGTGTCATTAATGTCGGCAGCAAAAGGGTTCTGGAATATGCAAATTTCTTTAACGTGGGCATGAAGCTCACAGAACCGCATACTGAACTCCGCTCTCAGCATTTCCAGTGCGTCCTTGCACTTCTTGGTTGTACACGGGACCGCTGGCTCCTCAGCTGAGAGGCTCCGAGTAGCAGGGAAATGGGTGAAGTCTTGTTTTTGCACTTGTCCAACAAGCAGCACCGTTTTAACCTCAAATGCTTTGATGTGGGAATACATGTCAATGATTAATTTTCCCTTGCCTTGGAGCTGTAAATTGACGCCGTTTAAAATTTCTCTCACATCTGTTAAAAAGGCAAGGTCCCATTTCCATTCTGTGTCGATCAGCTCTGGGACAGTTTTTCCCTTTGTCAGGAGAAAGGTGTTGATTTCTGGTAGCAGCTCGTAGAAGCGCTTCAAAACTCTACCCCGGTTTAACCATCTGACTTCAGCGTGGTAAAGCACGTCTCCATGGGCAGACCCCAGCCCGGATAGAAAAGCTTGGAACTGCCTGTGTTTTAGTCTGTTTGCTCTGATAAAGTTTATGCAAGACACAACCACCTTCATGACAGATTCCCACTTCAGAACTGCGTTCAGGGCATCTTTCTTGTCCAGACACACCTCCTCTGCGACAGCGTTCAAACACTTCTTGGCAAACCCACCATCACTGAACGACTTTTCACAGCTTGCAATCAGTTTAGCTACCTTGAAGCTGGCCCGAATGGATGACAGGTTCGCCTGTGTTTGGCGTAGCTTTGTACTTTGCTGGGCGGCAAATCCATTTTGTAGGTTAGCCACCTTGTCTCTCTTAACTTGGCCCAGCAAGCTAGCATACTGCCCTCCATGGCGGGTTTCATAGTGTCGGCGGATATTACATTCTTTAAACACCGCCACTGTCTCTTTGTAGATTAAACAAATAGCCTTACAGCCGATCGGTACTTGGCGAAGTCAAGGGCAAGCCTTCCCTCTGGGGCGCAAAACAATTGTTCTTGGTGTTGAGCAGAGTTAAGGGAGGGTTCCACTCATCCTTTCAGTATGCTGTCACTCTCTGCTTCCGAAGATGTAGAATGCAGTCTGGCGTCGCTAAATGGGACAAACGACAGGACTGTTTCTGTAAAGAGTAAAAAAGGTCTTATGTACAGACAATCAGTTTTATACCCAATGCTGTACAGATATATTAGTAGTATGGGACTGAATATCAATCACACTCTGTACTGTGTTTTCAACCATGCCCTCATCTGCCACCCACCTAGCGGGACCTCCTAATACACTCCTTCCCTTTTTCTAAGAGCTGTTTGTCTGGCCCTTTGGTCAGCCAGAGCATTGCCTTTCCCAACATCATCCGTTACCTTTTTATGGGCCTTACATTTTATAATGGCGACCTTTCTGGGGAGTGTCAGGGAGTCTAACAGTCGGTGGATTAGGGGGCCATGTTGAATCTTGGTCCCATGGGAAGTAAGGAAATTCCTTTCTTTCCACAACCTCCCGTAGTTGTGGGCCACCCCGAAGGCATATTGGCTGTCGGTGTAGATATTTACTATTTTACCCTTGCTTAACTCACAAGCTCTAGTGAGGGCCACTAGTTCAGCTGCCTGAGCAGAGCACTGCGGAATCTGAGCTGTTTCTACCATCTTTTCCAATGTCGTTAGTGCGTAGGCTGCTGAGGTGTTACCATCTGGCCTTCTGAGACATGATCCGTCTACATACAGTGTACCTTCTGGTTCTGCTATCGGGGTATCCTGTATGTCAACCCGTCCCTTTGTCTCATCCTCTGTCCTTAATATGCAATCATGTGGGTCTAAGTGGGCATCCTGAGTGTCCGGTGGAAGTAATGTGGCGGGGTTTAGTGCAGTGCATCTTTTGATATTAATATGGCTGGCAAAGAGTGTCAGATCATACCCTCTAAGTCGTGTGGTAGTGAGGAACTGTGTCTTGGTGTTGGTAAGGAGGGTATCTACAGAATGAGGGACCATCAGAGTCAGAGGGGAGTTCATGACAATTCCTGCACTCTGACGGATCATGAGGGCGGTCGCAGCTGTCGCCCGTAGGCATCCTGGGAGAGCCCTTGCAACAGGGTCTAAGGTGGCTGAAAAATAGGCACATGGTCGATGGTGACCTCCAAACATCTGGGTCAAGACAGCGCATGCACAGCCGTCTGTCTCATGTACAAAAAGAAAAAAATTGTTTGCTATATTCAGCAGTACCGAGGACTGGAGCAATACACAGGGCCCTCTTCAAATCTTGGAAGGCCTGCACATGCTCTGTAGTCCATGGAAAGGAACTGTCTGATATGTCCTTAGTGGTGATGGCAAGAAGAGGTTTGACCATGGCCGAAAAATTGGAAATCCACAGTCTTCAGTATGAGGTTAGGCCTATGAAAGCTCGTCCCTGCTTCTGTGTTCGTGGAGCATCATAGCATTGATAGTGGCTACACTATCAGCGGTGAGCTGCCTTCCCTCCTTCGAAAGGAGATGGCCTAAATAGGTCACCTTCTCTTGACAAAACTGCAACTTTTTCAAAGAAACTTTGTGATTATGGAGGGCAAGGTGGCGTAACAGACAGAGAGTAGCTTCTTTACATGCTGGGGCAGAATTTGCAGCAATGAGGAGGTCATCTACATATTGTAGGAGTGTGGAATTGTCAGAGAGTTCCAAGGAATCTAGTTGACCTTTTAGGGCTTGACTCATTAATAATAAAGGTTTAGGCATGGCAAAATGTTTATTTTGCTAGGTCGAAATGGCAGTTAAAAACTGCACTACAGGAAGCAGTGGAGGTCTGAGATATGTTTTAAAAGTGAACTTTAGTGGATGCACAAGGAGTGCTGTAGGCCACTAGAAGCATTTAATTTACAGGCCTGGGTACATATAGTACCATTTACTAGGGACTTAAAAGTAAATTAGGCATTCCAATCAGGTAAATGACAATTGTACCATGTTTTAGCGAGAGGTCGCACAGACCTTACCAATGGTTACCAGGGAAAAAGTGCACAGAGCCCTATTGCCAACAAAAGCAGGTTCAGCAACAGAAGGCAAAAACCTGGGTTTGACCCTGCAAACTAGGCCCCACAAAGTGTAGTGTAGCTCTCTCCCCTTCCTACAGCACAGTGCAGCAACTTGCCTTGCTGCTTTGCATTAAAGTTAGTAAATCTGCTCCTTAATTCGTGCACATGGTTGCCGATGGGCACCATCCACACTTGTTTCAGGGGTCGAGGACTCTTTTTTTTTACCTTCCTCACAGTCCCGGTCTGCAGCGGCTTCAATTTCCAGCAGCAAGAAACAACAGATCAGTCACACTTTTATGTTCACTAAGGTCATGGAAACAAAACGTGGACTGCTAATATGGTTATCCTTGACCATGCATTGTACTGTCGCTCCTTGTTCTATTAAGAAGGATTGTTGTTTGCTCTCCCAGACGGTGTACATGCTTTTGCCCTCCCAGACTAATAGTAAAGTGAACCGGCGTGACATAGAAGTGGTTGACGGAAGATAAGGCCTGCATCCCCAGCATTCATCCTCTCAAGAAATGTGTGGCCCAGCTATTTATTTACTACAAATTAACCACTGATGATCTCACACAATAAAAACATGGCAATAGAATATTTACATTTAAAGAAGGAGACTGAAGATGGGGAAAAGGCTTTACGATTGAGAGGAGGTTAATATCAAACACAACAAGGTGATGGACGGAGTGCTGAAACTTTTCAATCACCCTCAGTCAAGAGATCTGGGTTTAATCCATCCTGCTTTTGCTCACTATGCCACCCCAGTTTGGACCCAGCCACACGCAAATCAGTCTTGACCCTGCTCCTCATGGGAACATAATAGGCAGAGGATGATCTTGTAGAGATCAGCATGTTGTTAAAAAGGAAGAGGTCCCCAATAACAAGGACAGTACAGAATACGTCCAATTTCAATATTCACTAGTAGGGGTATATTTGTCAGGACAGCATGCCATCAAGTGGGCGAGAAAGGCAAAGGCACAATAAGGTGTGTTATAATTACAACAGTGTCACAAAAGGGGGGGGGTTTAGAGAGACGGAAAACAATATGGAATCTCATAGGATATCAACAGTATTGATAACTAAAAATAATAATCATCACAATGTATTGTTTAGTAAAAACTCTGTTCAAGTTTTATTTATATGATAAATTCAGTATACATAATCACAACATTAAAAACATTAAAAAACAATATATTGAATTATACAATTGGATAAAAGTTACAATAAAAACAAAGAATCAAACAAAGTCGACGCGTTTCGGTTTCTTGTTAGCACACCTTCCTCAGGACTGATTCCAAATAATTAAAAAACACAGAGTTACTATCCATTTTTTTGAAACAGGTATAAGGACATATCTCTATATCCCACACAGTCCCATCAATCTAATTAGACTCTCCCATTGTTATATCATTCTGGTCTTTATTACAACAATTGGCTATATCTCCATTATTTCACTGTTGTCTATATTTGTTCACTGTTGTCCAACAACACACATATCATGTTATCTTTTAAACATATTGTACATATCAACTCCTCAGGTCATATGTTCCTCAATATTTCCACATTTTTATACATCTAGATATCTTTGCCTCTCCCTTGGATCTTAAGTCCAATGCTGTATACCCCTATCTTTAAACGTACACACATTGAGATCATGTTTGCAACATGCCTACCTTATTCCAGATGGAGGTGATATCTCAACTGGAAAATATTGATTAAAAAGAATTTCTGCGGGCTTTTTGATGATGGACCCTTCACAAGATGCTGTACTAAATTTAGCAAAGTCTGTTGTCTCTGTATAAAGAAAGGGAGAATTTCTATTTTGATTCCTTTGATAAAATTCCCATTCATCGCTGTTTCCGTTAGGCGGACAATACCTTCATTACATACCTTTCTAAATGTAGAAATTATGTTCGTTGTTTATCTACATCTAATGGTCACCATCAGTAAATATCTGTGGGTGTAGAAAACAAGAGGTACCCCTTAATTTTAAGTATACATGGGTTAAGTCTAACCTATTAGATTCAACGCGATCAAATTTATATTGTACCTGTGACTCAGATGTGATATTCACTGTATTTGTCTGCCAGGAGGAGCCACCGTTCTTGTAACTGTTGCTGTCAGTAATCTTCCTGAAGTATTAAAGTATGTACCTTAATATAAGAATATTTTTTGCGTAGTTCAACTTTCTTATCTCAGTTATTACTAATATATCACTCACCATTTGGGGTCTGTATAGAGATCTATTACTGGAGTCCTGATCCGCTTTCAATTCGGTCAGTCAGTGGTAGAAACTGGGCTGATCTCATCAGTTTCTCGTTACCTATAAATGTATTTAGATATTATACTCGTTTGGCCCTTTTGTCAATATATAGGTACATCTCAAATGACTCCCTAGGGGTCTATACTTAGCTCATGTCCTTAAATTACATGCTACCCGATACAACAAACTATGTTTATTTGCTATATATTAAAAAAAGGGTTTGACTTGTCTTTAACCTCTTTGCCTCACTGTATCTTAATAGTAAGTACCCATCATTCAATATTCCTTACTCTGTTTAACAAAAAGGTATAACTTCTCTAGAACCTCTTTGCTTCCCTGCTTATCAACAGTTAGTGCTGATCATTCGATATTCCTTACCCTCTTAATTTAAATCGGCCTCCCTGCTCCTGTTTCCTGGCAGTCCGTCACCTTCAACTTCCTTCGATCTATGTCGAACCAAAATGAACGACTGAAGCGCTCTTCCGGGTTTATATCCCTCCTGCTTTCCAATTGGGCGCCCGTCTCCTGTCACATCATTCGCTAGCTTCCACCCATTCCGAGAAGCGTAGCTATGGCAACATTGACGCATTTCCCTGTATGCTGTTTCTTTCTTACAACCTTTTCATTGGGCAATCCAGTTCCTATATTTGACCCTCATAGGTGCTTACCACTAATGCGTTACCATGGGGATATATTTTGTTTTTCATTTAGAACGGACTGTGTCACCGCCTCGTTACGTCTTGGTTTATTGTCCCTTTCCATTATTTATAAATCTCGTGTTTGCTGATTACCAAAGATACTATATTTTTGTTTGTATAATTAAGTTTGTATCTATTGCCTCGTTGGGATTTGATGCGTTTCCATGGGGATGTTATATTAAAGTTAAGAACGGACTGAATCACCGCCCTACTAAGTCTTAGGTATAGTCCCTATCCGCTGTTAATAAGTCTCGTGTTCGATGATGTTATATATTTAATAGTGTAATATTAGTTTATATTGATTGCCTCGTAGATATTTGACCTTCGTGTGTTTCCATCGATTGCTTTAGTTCAGAACGGACTATGCCCCCGCCATATTACATATTTGTAAGTTGTCCCGATATGTTAATGTAATTGTCGGTCTCATATTAGCCACAGAACCTTGGTGTTATTTTTCTTAAGGCTAATCATCTTTTTATTTGTTTCTGGGGGATTAAAAATCATATATTTTGTTTTAAGAGTATTTATTTCCAACCCCCGTTCCAAACAAAAAGACTCAAAGCCATCCAGCACTCGTTGGATGCCCATGGGAGACTTTGAGAGCAATAAAGTATCATCTGCGAACATGATCGCAGAAACCCTGCAGCCAGCAAGTTTTGGAGCATCGCTGTTGGGTACCGCATTCAGGTGAGTGATTACCCCGTTGACATAAAGGCAAAACAGGGTGGGTGCCAGAACACACCCCTGTCTTACCCCCCTGCCAACGGAGAATTTGGCTGAGAGAGCACCATTTTTCCCGCACCTGACCTGTGCGAAATTCTCCCTATGGAGTCGGATTATCATATTCAAAAGGGGGGAGGGAATGCCCAATTCAAAAAAGCACAGTCCGAAGTTTCCCGCGCGGAACTAGGTCGAAGCCGCACGGAGGTCCACGAAAACAGTGTACAGTGAACCGCCCTCAATTTTAACGGTTTTCCAAAAGAGCAGGGTCAATCGAAAAATCGGATCCGTAGTGGATACATTCTTTCTAAACCCTGCCTGGTAAGGGCTTAAGATGGAAAACTCCTCAGTCCATTCTAGGAGGCGGTCTAAAATCAGCCTCGCGAAGATCTTTTGCGGCACATCAATGAGGCTGATAGGCCTGTAGTTGGCTGGGAGCAGAAGAAACCCTTCTTGAAGATAGGGACTATCTCAGCCCCCAGCCAAGTACTAGGGCCTGCCATGCCCCTTTGGATTTCATTCAATAAAACCATTAGATAAGGGGCCCAAACCATGGGTTCGTGCTTAAAGAGGTCTCCGGGTAGTTTATCCAACCCTGGCGCTTTGCCGACTGCAAGTTTGAAAATAGCGGCACGGACCTCTCCCTCTGTAAAATCAACCTCAGTCATATGAGCAATAGAACTGGGCACTAGCCCCCCTTGCTCCATATCGTTGGTAGAATTGTCCCCTCCATACAGGGTGCGAAAATGATCTTCCCACACATCCGCAGCAATATTAGGTGCTAATGCCAATACTGGGTCAATCGACCCGGTATTAACAATTAGCCAAAACTTCCGGGCATCTCTTATTTTAAGCACAGACAATATATTGGCCCAGTTCTCGTTGTCCCACTCGACCTTGGCACGATGTATTAACTGCCTATATTCTAACCTCCTTTCTTTTATCAGTGCCCTATTATTATTTTGTTTCACGGCACGGAGGAGCGCTACTATTGCCTTCCTACAGGCAGTATTATACCAAGAAGGTTTATTACCCGCTCTTCTCCCTGTTGGCCCTGGGGGGTTTAGAATCTCTGCTAAGATGTTGATTAATTCCTTGTTAAGATCCCCTAGCCTTAGATATACTTCAGGTGAGGGATGCTGTAGAATTAGGGCGCCGGCCGCTTCCAGTACCGGAGTTGCCCGAGCATATAGCTCCGCCACTAGTTCTGGATGTGTAGCAAATTTGTCATATCTAACCTTACGCCTGTTATTTGATAGAAGCGCCCTGTCATCTAGGCCACTATCTAGGTTGAAGTTATCTTTGGAAATACCAGGGGATAGAAAGTCCAGAATCAAGGCGTTGTGGTCACTTTCACCCCTAGTGTCCACCCTAAAATCAAGGACCTTGTGCCAAGCACAGCATTCAACAAATATTTAGTCCAGCCGTGACTCCTGACCAGGCTTGTTAAAAGTACATTTTATGGGGATATCCGATTTTACATGGCCATTGCAGGCCCTAATTGAATATTTAAGCATCCGAGCCGGTATACACCCGTTACAACGCATCTTTTACTCCGCACTACCATTACAACGCGACTTTTACTCCGCATACCATTACAACGCATTAGGCTGGGGGGCGCTCTAGGATAGGGAATAAGTATAATTTACTATCCAACACCTTCCCTAGGGTCCACAGGGACTGGAGTTAGAATAGTAAATTATACTTACCACTATCCAGCACCCCAAAGCGCTATGCGTTGTAATGGTATGCGTTGTAAAAGTCGCGTTGTAACGGTATGCGGAGTAATAGTATGCGGAGTAACATGGTACATCCATCAGAGCCATGATTTGGACAGCCAATGGCGCCCATGGCCTTCTACTGACTTCGGTGGGTCGCTATGCTCCAGGGGGGAGGAGGGTGGGAGACGTTCCCACCTCAACGGGGGTTCAGCTGCTTCAGGTCGCCACCGCGTCTGCCTCCGTTGCAGCCGCACTGGTCCGACGCTGGTTGCCGCGCTCCGCCTCCCGGAAGTCAGCGCGCTCCCAGATTTTGTCCACGGCTGAGGCCTGGATAGTAGGAACTGAGGGTTCCGCTAGAGTTCAGCTACAAACATGTGCTTTTGGGGCATATTGTGCATGCGGATTCATGTGCGGATTGATGGGGGAATATGTCTTTTCCCCGGAGCTCCTCTAGGCTGCGGCCATTTCGTTCGGCAGCAAGCCACGCCCCTGTGGGGACCACATTTTTAAACCTCTTTTCCGTAGCCTCCTGCCCTTACGTTTATAGATGGCAATTTCAATATTTGAAATGGTGAGAAATCGGGCTAACCATTGTTGGAATGTCGGGGTGGTAGCATCCAACCACGCTGAGGCTATAAACAACCTAAAAACGGCCATTGCTATAAAGATAAGTTCATGCCCTCTTTTATCATTTCCGGGGTCTGTTGCCCCTAGTAGAATAACACCGCTGGATAAAACTATGGTGCTATGCAACACTGTAGATCGAAATTTCCCTATCTCTTGTTTGACAGATGTTAACCCTTCGCAGGTGGAAAAAAAGTGTACACAATCGGCATTAAAAAGCATACACCTAGGACAACATGTGCTCTTACCACTTCCCCACTTGGCTATTTTGTCCGGTTCATAATATAGAAAAAAACAGGTTTTAAAAAATTGTGCTTGGAGTTTGGTTGGCATTAAAATTGTTTGCGACATTTCATAAGCATAATTAAACCCATCATTTGAAATTCCTGCTTTCTCTAGCCATTTTTGCGCAATTCTCTCCATGTCATCTGGAAACATAGTATTAATGCATGAATAAATCCCCCCAATCATGTTTTTGTGCCAGATAAAAGTGTTTCTATTAGATCAACTTTTTCACCCCCTCCCCATTCCGCCTGCCTTCCGTGACAAAAAATCCCTAATTTGCAGGTACTTACAGAAGTCCCGCCAGTCTACGGGAGAAAAGAGGCAACTGATCTGGACAATACCAACATCATGCCACTTGTGCATATAACTATCATTGAAAATTTCGGGTAGCTCTGGGTTATTCTTTATGGGTGTATAGAAAGACAGTCTCCCTATACCAAGCATTTTCCTAATGGTCTTCCAAACCTCGAATCCACTAAAAAGTGTTTTAAATTTAACCTTTTTGTGGTAACTGTCATGTAAATGTCTCCACCAGTATCCTCTGCGCTCCCTACCTAGTAGTAAATGGAAAATAGATAATGTATAGGTGTCTCCCTCCATACCTTCCAGATTATTCTGAAGGAACTCCTCACTATATAATAGCATGGCAGCCCAGTAATATGCCTTCAAGTTTGGGAGAGCTAGTCCACCTCGCTCCTTCTGGTGAGTGAGGAACTTATAGGCCTGGCGAGGTTGTGAATATGCCCAGATAAAACCAGAGAACATCCTTTCTATTGATTTAAGCCAGGATGAGGAGCATTCTAGACATATTGCCCTAAACATATACAAAATTTTGTGAAAGAAGACCATTTTAATTGCGTTCACAGAGAGCTGTGAATTATCAAGACTTTGGAGATCTTTCTGCATTGCAACTGTTATTGGCTTCAGATTTATATAAACCAGATTTTCAAGATCAGATGTAATGCAGACTTGAGCATCCCTCAATTCGCTTTTCCTATTTAAAACAATCTGAGTTGTGCCCTGATTAAGTGCATAACCAGACACATCTCTGAATTGTTTAGCCTCCCTCTCGATAGCAGTCATAGCCGTGTTTGGATCGGATGTCACGATAGCGATATCATCCCCGTAGGCTAGCGATTTAGTGGTACACCCCTGTGATATTATAGGTTTGATTTCTCCATCCTTTTCCAATCGCCAGATAAATGACTCTATATAAATTGCGAAAAGCAATGGAGAGCAAGGACAGCCCTGCCGTGTTCCACGTGAAATTATCAGCTCTTCATTTAAAATACCATTTACCAGAATTTCGTCCCTTGGGTTCACGTGCAGTTTTTGGACTGCCTGTATATAGCCACCCATGATACCCATTCTGGACATTGCAGTCCTCAGGAAGTGCCAGGAGACCCTATTGAAAGCTTTCTCTGCATCAAGCAGAATCAGCGCCATAGGGTCTCCTGTAACATCCATGCCATCGAACAAGGTGATTACTCGCTGGATGTGGTTGATAGTGGACCTGCCTGGAGCAAAGCCATGTTGGCTCTGAGCAATTACCTTGTGGATAAAGGGAGCAATTCTATTGGCCAAGACTTTCGAATACATTTTGGAGTCTGAGTTAATGAGGGTAATGGGATCATTTGAACTCTGCTGTTCCGCGGGTTTGTTCTTTTTAGGGGCGATGACTATTTTTGCCCGAGACCAAGATTTCTGGGAATGACCTCCTTTAAAGATGTGTATAATGAGCTCTATCAAGATGCTTTTGATTTGATCTAGAAAAGAGGCATAGAATTCCGATGGGATGCAATCTAACCCAGTAGCTTTCCCTCTTGGTAAATCTTTGATTATGCCAATGATTTCTCCCTCTGTGGGGGATTCCTCTAAGAGATTTGCCTCATCTTTAAATTTCTCATTAGAAGACTTAGCTAGGTAATCCTCAATGCTTGCCTTGTCATCACCCCCCCGATTCAGTGTATAAATCTTGGTAAAGCCACCGAAAAGCTTCTATTATGAGTTTAGGGCCTGCTACTCTGATTTCGTGGATCAAGTTTGATGAGGCCCGTTCTCTCATACGAACGGCTAGTTGATGTCCAATTTGCTCGTTCACTGCATGTAGCATTTTCCTATGAGAGAGTGCTTTTTTAATTGCTTTTTCCGTGAGAATATTCATAATTAGAGCCTTAGCAATTGCCACCTGGTTCTGCACTTTCTCTACTTCTTCCTTCCCTATTCGCAAATTTCCAGTTGTAACACTTATTAAGCCTTCCTCAGCCTTCCTCAGATTATCTTGTCGCCTCTGCATCGCTTCCCTGGCTAGTTTATTAGGTTTTAGAAAATATTGCAAGGTCTCCCCTCAGATCCCAGCTTTTAACATGTCCCAGACTACTTCAATTGAAGAGCTCCGCTTATTGGCAGATAAAAAATTAGAGATCCACTCTCTGATATGGCTGCAATTATTCTCATCTAAGAGCAGGGCTTTCTCAAAAGTCCATGAGCTAGATGTGTCGCTTCTATTGTCTATTTCCAAGGAACAAATGAGAGGATTATGATCTGATAGGATCCGGGGGAGTTTCACGATTTGGCACTTGGTTTTAATTGCATTAGACATTAAAATATAATCCAATCTTGCATGGGTAAGTTGTGGATTGAAGAAATACGGAAACCCTGGATCATCAGGTTTTAAGGTCTGCCAGCCATCCAACTGCCCATGTATGCAACACGTTTGTCTTAATGCTTTAAATACTTTGGGTTTGCGGCCGGCCGATATAGTGCCACCCATCCTTTAAGGACCATTTGTTTGGCAGGTTGATGTTAAGATCCCTGCCAATCATTAAAGGTAATGTCCAATGTATCAATTCGTTTGGGATCTCCTCAAAAACTGATGCCTCGTCGCTGTTGCTGCCATAAATGGCACATAGAGTCATCTTTTGCCCACTCCCATACTGCCATTCTGTAATTGCCCAGCGACCAAATTTATCTTCCTTAGAGTGACTAAAAACTAGCCTGCTCCCACTAACTAGAATAGCAACCCCCCTTACCTTAGCTCCTTGTGACGTGGCACAGATCAACCTATACCCTAATGATTTTAAAATATGTGTTTGTGACGCCTCAATATGCGTTTCTTGCACACAAACAATATTTGTGCTCCAGGTTTGAAGTCCTACTGCCACTGCCTGCTTTTTTCTAAGATCGTTTATGCCACAAATATTCATTAATAATACCCTTAGCAGACCCATCTTTTTATACTACATGTTCCGTGTATATAGCCACACCTTTTCCCCCCTTCCCCCCCCCCCTTTTAACAACAATCAAAACCGGGGGACCTGCTCCGTCCCCACCACCACCTTTGGAGGTTACCTGGCCAAGCCAGGGGTTTGACATCCGACGTGCAGAGCCCTGCGATCCCGCTGAGCCTCCCTCCCAAACATAACCATAAAAAAAAATCCAGAACCTCTGGTAGCTTTTACCCCCAAAAAACAACCGCCTGCCTGACAGCATGTGGGAAAAAATAACTAAATAAGCCATAAACAATAAAGCGGATTCGGCGGAAGAAGGAGCTGCTAAGCATTATAGCCTGCCTTCAATTTCAACATATTACTCAAGCATTATCTGAACACACTTAGCACATTGCCCCAGATGTACTTTGAGATTATTGACTACATTATTATTTGTGCCCCGAGAGTTCCTCTAGGTAATTTTGAGCCTGAATTTCAAAAACGAAACTGTGTGTAGTCTTTTTGTATATTATTTTCAAACAGGCTGGATTCTGGAGGTACACCTTGGCCCCCAGTTTATTAAATGATTCAAAGAGCTGCCGGAGCCGCCACCTTCGCTCCACCGTGGCGTGAGCGAAATCGGGTCTGGTGAAGAATGTTATTCCATCAAAGGTTTGTTTCTTTGTGGGTCTGGCTAAGTCAATAAGAGTTTGGCGGAGTAAGAAGTTTCTGAAAAATAAAAGCATGGCACGACGGTGCTGTGATGCCGCTGCATGTTTGCCGCGAAACAAGGGAAATCTGTGGGCCCTTTGAATTTCCCTGTCCAAATCCCATGATTGCAGTTTTGGAAAAGCCCCTTTAAATAAGGTACTCATAAATTTCCTGGGATCGTCTTGTTCAACCCCTTTCGGAATTCCTAAGAAGCAGAGGTTGTTGCGTCTCTATCGGTTTTCTTGCTCCTCCAGTTTCCACATCATGTATTTTACCACCCCCCTCGTGTTCATCATGCTGAGTATGAAGCAAGGCAACATCTTTTTCCAGTTGTTCCGTCCATCCCTCCACCATAGCCATTCAATCCACAATATCGGCACAGGTTTTGCCAACCTTTCTAACTGCCCCTTGCAGTTTTTTGGCCGCCAAACAGGCTCTACGACTGTCTGCCTTGACTTCCTCCTGGAAGCTTTTGATGGACTGTAAAACCTCTGTCAGGGCAGGTTCACTTCTTGTGTCTCGATGATCGCCCCCTTTGCCACTGCCAATGCTTGTTTGATTATGCACAGAAGTGGTGGAGGATTTTGAGACTAAAGTGAGAAGGGTGTTGTTGTAGTCCTATTTCAGCTCTTTTACACCCACATTACCGTTAAAGGACAGGTCGCCATTTCTTTGCGCACGATCTCTGCTCTTTTTTTAAAATAGTTTTTTAGTGCCAGATTTGCCTCTCTGGGTGTCCGTATTGGGACTGCTGTACCATTTCTTTCTTTCCTCCCCACTATACAACAAGATGCTGATATTTGACATTTTGGATTCCTCTGTCAGAAAATAAAACTTATCCTGATTGTCTGGCGTTCTTGAATTCCAGTCTAAAAGCGTACGATCAACAAGGGGCGCTAGTGGAAGATGGTTAGCTGTGGCTGCTGTCTTGTTAGGAGCAGTCAAGTTGCTTGCCAAAGTAGTAGGATTATTGTGCATGCTGGTCGAGTTGCCCTCCGGGCTAACCTCTGCTGGCAAGGTTACCGGTAGAAGGGCGAGGGCTTTACCTGGATCATCAGATGAAGGAGTGTCTAAAAGCTGACCTGACGAGCATGCTAACTCTCCTGTACCCTGGCTAACTGCGCCGCTGACAGGTATATTGTACTCTGTTTCACTTGTTGCTGCAAAGCTACTAGTAATTAAAGGTTATGAGCCATCAGCTTCCTTGGGTGCGTGAGTGGTGCCCTTCTGCACGATGGCCATCAATGTCGAGTCTTTCTCCTGCAAGGTCTTTTTTGCACCGTCACCTTTTTCACCCCACCTCTGCCTTTCGCGCTTAAGGCATCCACTCTTTTTTGACGTTTGAGTGCAAGTGCTGCTTTTGACTCAGAGGGCACAAGAACGGTCTTCCCAGCCCTCGCCCTCTTGCCGGTCATCCTTACTTGGGTGAGCTGACAGGAGACGCGCTTGCTGCAACAAAGTATCTCATCGCTGAACCTGCTCCACGCTCCGACTCCAATCCTGTAGCGATTGCAGCGCCACAGTGCTGCCACAGCTGGAGACTTCTCCGCTCTGTTTGAAGATCGCGCCGTCTTCCGAACACCCTTCCGCTGCCCAGTCGAGGAAAACTCACGCAGGCCAAGTTTCATCCTTGAATTCCGAGCTACCTCGGCGTCCTCACAGCAAAGACAGAGCGTAATGACAAGTAGCAGAGGTGAGTCCTGTGGTTTCAGCCGCATTCTATCCCTTTCCTTTCACATTGCTTTAAGGGGGATTATATCGCAAGTTTTTATTGTCTCCTCATTCTTCCGCTACCTAAGAGGCAAGTAGAGAGCATTCAAAGCCGCCGCATTTGGGGAGGCTCAGCGGAGCATCTTTGCGGCGATGTTAGTCGGTCGCCATCTTGCCTCCTCCTGTTCAAGCAATTTCCCATCAATTCCGATTTCTGAAACCAAATTCATTTGTTTTTCATGGAATATTTTCATATTTCGGGTAATGCTTCTGTATATGAATAACAACTCTTCTTCACTGAAACTATTTAATCTTTCTACTCCTACATTTCCAGCAATCATTTCTTCCAATTCTATTCGGAATTTAAATATATCCAATACCTTTGGTTGTGTTTTGGGCTTTACTATATCTCGTGTCCATCTTTCTATTTCTTCTGGGGTTACTACAGTGGCACTCTTTGTCCCTGTGGGTGTTTTAGTTTGTACCTCTTTTGAGCATCCAGGTGTGACTTTTCTGAATGAATAATTTATTGGCTCTCTTATTGGCAAATCCATTAAAGAAATTATCGGCTCACACTCACTTGCTTGATCATCAATTATTATATTTTCTTTTCTAGGTTGTGTAGTCATAACAGGTGTTTTAGGACAGTTTGGCTTATCCCCAAATAAGGGAACAACGGGACCTATAGTCACTGGTATCATTAATGCTTCAGGATTTGTACTTAACTAGGTTATTTTCTGAATTAACTCATTTCTATTTTTATTTATTGCTTCTCTTTCCTTTTCTTGAAGTACCCTTTCCATTGTAGTCTCGTGTACAACCTGCAGAACCAAGGGTGCTTTCAGAAGCGAGGCACTAGGGGTAATTCTATTTAATTCTTCTTGGTAAGGTGGAGGATTTTTCATTAAAATATCCTCAAAATAATCATCTTATGACTCTCTACTACCAGCCATTAAATGCTTTGTTTCTCTGTACATTTACTTTCTGTCCTTTCTTCTGTGGGCAGTACAGGATATAATCCTTCCACTACCATGGCCTGTCTCCATTGTTTCATCTGTTTGTCTAAGGTCTCACAAGGAAATCTGAGATAAAATTTACTCAAGTTCCTTTCACATCGTGGTCTGACTCGCTCAAAGGCCTCAGTTTCCCATTCTCCTAAGGCTTCATACTGGGTTAATCTAGTTCTTGGTTCTAACTCATTGATGCGAGTTCGTAAATTATGTAGAATTCTCCCATTGAATGTTCCATACTCAGGGAATGCTAATCTTTCTATCATCATATATGATGCAGGTGTATTCGGGGGAGGAATAATAATTCCTTCTCTAGTTTTAATGGGTTTATCCTTTTTAAAATAATTCTTAATTTTCTGCATAAATTACATCTTCGTTTCTCTGCGTACATTGTTCTTGGATTCCCACTAATGTATTGTTCGTGAGCAAATCCTAAAAATCTTCTGTCTGGACGGGTCCCTATTATAGTAGGATCGGGGTTCCACATTTAATCCCCACTATCTATTAATACCTGAACTTCGATTTTGGTGACTAATCAATTGTTTACTTCAACTCTAATGCTTCTCCAATTCCAGTGCATTTTTTATTCTGATGACCAATCAACATTTGGTTTACTGAGTTACTTTAACCAATGTTTGCGCTGCTTTTCTGTAACTTTAAGTTCACCCCTCCTAACTCACCCCTGTTTAACAAGTTTACCTCGACTACACGCCCGCTGTTTTTACCAATCTCAGCGCGACTCTGAGTGACGTCAGTGCAGCACCCGCAACTGACCCCTCCTTTTGCAAGGTAATACGAAACTCAAATTCTTTCAATTTTACTAACGTGTTTCATTAATTAACAACGTAGAAACATTCGCTACTGTGCCTGATTGACAAATTTCAAAGGAAAGTCAATTTCTTTTACTGAGACTAAAACTTTTCCGTTTACCCTTCACACACTATGAGTAAAACCTCTTCCGCTTACTCTGCACTAAAGCATAAAAGAACCTGTTATTCCTTCAGTACTATCCTTTCTAGGTGACCAAACTTTCACCAGCTAACTTCTTTGCTACCAATCACTTTATTACAGAAAATAATCCCTAATTAGTGCTTCAAGTTCTGCCTAACTTTCCACACTTTCTTCATCAAGGCCAGTAACCTCACTGCAGTGTGGCTTCTATTTACCACCCTCTATTCAACATCCCTGGGGAAATTCTGTACAACATAAAACAATGCAAACTTGTTTTGGTTAATACATAAATCAATATTCAAATACACGACTAACAACCTATCTTAACTAAAATCTACCCATAACTCTACTACCATGTAATACTGATGGCTCTAGATTACCAGCTTGGGATTAATTTAAAACCCCAGACTCACCTGGGCCCATAAACACTCATACAATAGGCTGATAATTTCCCACTGCCGATCAGGGTATAATTGTACCTTATAGTGAATTATACCTGTACACCATTTTTCACCAATACCTTATCACCTTAGTGCTCAATTTTCCTCTGGTCGATAGATCAAGTTGTTAGCATAATAAGCATAAATGACATTTACTTTTATTTGAATGACCACAGACACGGAAGAGTTTTAAAATCTTTATCTATGCAATTATTTTGTGAGTCAAAGACCAATACACTTCAAACGCCAAACTTTCGAAGAAGAAATTAATGATCTAAGTAAAGACATAAAGACTTTGTAAAATCTCATAACTTTGGTATCTGGGATGGATGGAAAAGGAAATGGTACAAGGACATACCACATAGATTTATATTTACCTCGAATGGTGTGAGGACCAACCCCTGGCCAAGTGCTGGAAAAAGACTCCCGAGTAGTCAGGAGTCAACAGTTCAGGATAGGCTCAGGATAGGACAGGTAACCTCTTCTAAGTGCAACGCCTCCGTTACACCCCTCTCTGGTACTTCTCTCAATTCTCCCCTTCTAGATAGACAGGTATGTCTTCTTCAGCGATCTCTCTGGCTCTTCCCTCTCTCCGGTTCTCCTTTCTCGATTCTTCTGTCAGAGTGCTCGAGCAGCGTCTCTGACCTCCGTGGCCTCCGGTGTCTTCTGCAGCAATGATGGGTCGGTGACAGGTCAGTGATAAGTCTGACAAGTCGGTGACAAAAACTAACTAGCTAAGCCTACCTTAGTTATACTATTCTCAGTGTATGTTCCACCCCCAAATATTTCAATATTCGTGAATCCCCTACTGGTGATTGGACAATGGGATGGGGAGAAGTCATCACACCATACTATGTAATGTCAGATTTTCTTAGGTTTATTGTTCTATGTTCCCTCCCCTTACTTATTTCCCATGCTTTATTGTTCCCACCCGCATTTGACATTGAGTTCCAACATTGTATGCAAAATGTAGTTTTCTGTTTCCCCTCACCGGGTCAAGAGGTGCTATTCCCAGGCGCATCTTCTGGTCACTGTACTTTTGGTAGAAATTCAATGTCACATTGTCAAGTTTTACAACGTCCATTGTGCCTGCGTCCCCCACGACAAGATGGCGCTTTCAGTCACTCTCCAGGCCCAATTACGAACTAATAATAAAATCAAAGAAAAACATGTTAGAATACAAATATAAATGAATGTACTGTATACCACTTATTCCTACTCTAATTCCCTTGTTTTATTTTAGCTATTTGTTAGAATTGGGGGTCTCTAGTTGGCACAGGTAGGTACTTGTGACAAATAGGGACCCTCTCCTCTAGTCAGGGTAAGGGGGTACACTCATAAAATAACCCCTGCTCACCCCCTTGGTAGCTTGGCACGAGCAGACAGGCTTATCTCAGAGGCAGTGTGTAAAGCATTTGTGAGCACATGCAGTAATCCAGTGACAACACTACAAATGAACACCACACAAGGTTTTATATAAAAAATAAGTATTCTTTTATGTAGAGTTACCACAAGACCATAAACGACAAAAATAATCTACAATACTATTAGAATTCAAGAGATCTGGTTAAAAAGGCTTAAATCAAGGTTCTGTGCAAGTCTGTAGACCTGCCTGGCTACAGCGTTGCTGAAATAACACAGTGTCTAACAAATCCAGCGGACCGCGTCGGTCCGGGCCCACTCAAATGTCGACAGACTCAGTCACAATACCTTTTACTTGATGCTGCCGGCATGGGCGTCCGAGCAGGTTCCGGTGTTCGTCGCGGTGCAGAAAAGAAAGCGTTTGCAGGACGCGTTGTCCCTCGATGTGGTGCAGGCAGCGGCCCGTTGACGGAGTCGGTGGATCCAAGGCGTGCGTTGCAGGGCGAGACAGTGCCTCGTTGCGGTTCTTCCAGCTTGCGTTGCGGCGACAGAGCCAGAGTTCGGACGCTGGCATCGATCAGTCTGGGTAGCAGTGCGAGTCGGGCGGTGCATCGCGAAGCATGCGAGGCGGTGCCCAACTCCAGTGTGTTCACAGGACTCTAAGTCAGCAACAGTGACTGCGTCGGTCAGACCAGTACGAGTCAGTGTAGCGAGGCGCTGCATGTCGCGGTGTCCACCAGTTGCGATGCAGGCAACGGCTCGGTGACGGCATCAGGACGGAGTCGGTGAGCTCAGAGCTTGTGTTGTTCGAGGCGGACGTTGTTTGATGCTGTGCCTATAGGACACCGGGCCGTTCGTGAGAGTAGGTCACAGCTCCCTGCCTCCGTAGCGACTGAAACAGCGTTTCCAGCAGCAATCCAAAAAGGCTGGTGAAGTCTACTGGTCCTGAGATTTCGGTCAGGGGGCAAGCTCTCTTCCAAGCCCTCGGAGATCTTTTAACAAGTTGAAAGTAAAGTACACAAAGTTCTTTCTCCTTCCTTTGGCAGTCAGGCAACCACTGCAGGCCAATCCCCCAAGCAGCAATTCAGCTTGGGAATAGTCTCTCCTCAGTTTCTTCAGGTTCCTCTCCTCAGCAAAGGTTTCTTCTTGTAGTACAAAGATGATCTAATTTCTTGGGATCAGCGTCCCCATATTTATACCCCAAAATCCTTTGTCCTCTGAGGGCAGAGGGGCCTTTGCCCAGTCCAAACCAGTTCTGGAGCACTCTGTTTACACGACTCCTTTTTCCTTTCACAGTGCAGAGCAGAAACATCAGATGCCCACAGGAGGTGGAGCCAGCATTGTGGAAGGCAGGCACATCCCTATTCAAGATTCAGGTGCAACTCCTCCCTCCCATCTAGATGCAGATCTCTCTATTCACCACTGGGCTGACTCATCCTGTCTCTTGGAATTCCCCAGCCCTGTCACTAACAAAACCAAACAAAGGAATACACAACCTAGCAGAGGCTGGCTTTGGATAGTTAGACAAGCAAATACCTACTTTCTAAAAGTGGTATTTGCAAACACAGAATGTTAAAACCCACTTTACTAAAAGATGTAGTTCATCATTCTGAGTCCAGGCATACTAAACTCGAATTTCTACCATGTTGTCTGAGTCCGTTAGGATTATAAAATTTAATCATTCTAAAAGCCCATTCTGGCCTATGGAGAACCGGTAGCCTTGCAATAGTGAAAAACGAAAATCGCTGTAATTCACTATTAGGACATGCCACACGCAACAGGGCTTGTCCTACCTTATACTTACAATGCACCCTGCCCTTGGGCCTACCATAGGGGTGACTAATATGAAGAAAAGGGAAGGTTTAGGGACTGGCAAGTGGGTGCACTTGCCCAGTCAGCATGACAGTACCAGACTGCACGCAGGCTCTGCAATGGCAGACCTTAAACACATTTTACAAGGCCGCTTCTGTGGGTGGCACAACCAGTGCTGCAACCCACTAGCAGCATTTGGATTTACACACCCTGGGCACACTCAGTGCACTGTACTAGGGTCTGACAAGTAAACTAACTAGTCAATCATGGAATCACTAATTAGTGCATTCATTTACAATAGGGAGAGCATATGCACTTCAGCACTGATCAGCAGTGGTAAAGTGCCCGAGTCATAAAATAGCCAACAACAGGTCAGAAAAAATATAGGAGGAAGGCAAAAAGTTCAGGGAACTCCACACAAGGTATATGTAAAAATAGCCTTTGTATTGAAAAACACTTTAGAATCATAATCACAGGTTGTACATTGTGCCAACTGGCACAGGCAATATTTACAAGGGATTATATGTACACAGGGCAGGGCCACATGGACCCCTGTCAGGAATAAACACTTGGTAAAGAAATAACACTTTTAGAACTTAGAATACAATACTTGTAGGCCTAGAACTTAGAACATAGAGCCTATCGGACAGTACCTTCCGTCCTGGTTGCGCGGGATGATGCAAGTAATCTCCTTAGTAGGCTTGAGCGGGCGGCCGGCTAGCTACAAGCGTCTGTCTGGGGCGACCAATGTGCGCGGCTCAGAGTAGGAGGGGGGGCAGGATGCGGGCGGCCCAGCGAAGCGGCGCGGCTCGAGGCTTGAGCGGGCGGCCGGGCACGAGCTGCCGAGGGGAATGAGGGAGGCACACTTTAGGCGAGGCCCCAGTGGCCCAGGGAGATCAGACAAGTCCCAGCAATTTGTCAGGGAAGGCACAATAGAGTCCACTGGTCCTGGGACTCTGGTTAGGGTGCGAGCTCAGTATCAAGCCCTTGGAGATAGTTAAACACCAAATAATCATGCAGCACACAACCAGTAACTACTGGTACCAGGTAAGCACCACCTATGCAACCCTAACCATCTTAGGAGAATATTACACAGGGAACCTGGGCTTCGCTAGCAACACCTTTACTAGCAAGAAAACAACCACCTAAGTATCACAATACCTGTAGGGGTATAGGCATATCACACATGATGTATCACAACACATTCAGAGGTGTAGGGAAGGAAAACACATGATGCAGAACCTACATTCAGCCGCGTGAGAACAAGGCACATGACACATAAGAATACATTCAAAGGTGCAGCACAGGAAAACACATGATGCATAATCAACACATTCAGAGGAGTAAGGAACAAGGCACATGATGCATCTACAACACATTCAGAGGTGTAGCAAAGAACACTCCGCAGAAATCACATTAATAGTCCAGGTTGCGCCACTGCGCAAACACCTAAACGTCGCAGCTGCCCTCTACTTACGGGGCAGCTGAGGGACAGAACAGGGGGCCTAAACGCTGCAGCTGGCACTAAGTGCTGCGCAGCTGGGGAAAGGCCAGGGATGAAGGAGTGCGTCTCACTCCTAAGTTCACAGTATATGTCCCTAGAAAAGTAAAACCTAAAATGGTGCAGCTGCCCACTAAATGCTGGGCAGCTGGGATAAAACTGCGCTGGGGCTCTCGCTAGACCCTCAGGAATCAAAACTGAATCAAAACTGGGCAATAGGTTGGAGCCCTCTGGCTCTGTAAACAAATATTGTGTGCATGGGAGCCCTCTAGGCTCGTAAACAGCTGGGCCCATTGGAGCACTCTGGCTCCTAAAATACAATAATACCCTGCACTGGTGGAGCCTCTCAGGCTCGATAAACAACTGTGGGCTGGACTGAGCCTCTCGTGGGCTCGAAATACCAATGCCCTGTGAGCCTCTCTGGGCTCTAGGAAATGCCTCAATGCCCCCTTCATTGGAGGTGCCCTCTGTCAACCGGGGCCGCTCTGAGAACCAAAGAGGAAACGGCTCTCTCACGCGGAGAGAGCACACTGGAGGGGCGGGCACCGGCAAAGTGCCTTGACGCCCCCCCTCTATTGCAAGCAATCCCCGGGCCCCACTCACCGGCTTCTCCGGCTACGGCGGGGCTCTTCTCCTGTGGCTTGGGGGCTCGCCTTCTTCTCTCTACCGGCAGCCGCGGGGCTCTCCCCACACAACGGGTGCCCCGCTGCTGGACGGGCGGCGTCTCCTCTGGCGGTACACTCCGGGGCTCTCTCTCGCTCCCGGGAGTCCCGAGGGAAGCTACCGAGACTTCCTGTTGTTTCGCGGTCCCGCCCCCGGCCTGCCTGACTTCCTGTGCTAAGGGCCACCAATGGCAACGCAGCCCTCGGCAGGGAGGTGGGCCCAGCGCCTGGGCCGGCGGCAGTGATTCTCTCGGGTTAACGAGGGGTGTGGGCTCCCTCGCAAATTAAATAATAAAACAAAGCGGCAACCCTGCCGGGTGGGCCCTCGATAAGCTCATCAATCCTGGGCAAATGCCGGGTGGGCACCGGCTTGGCACCCAAAGCGCTCCCAAGCGCTATCACAGCAAAATCAAGGTCAAAAATAGAAATAAAGCGCTCCAAAGCGCTAGAAGGGCAAAGAACAAGCTCTTCCAGGCGCTTAGAGAAGCCAACAGTCCAGCAAAGTCCTTCAGAGGTCATGGGGCTGCATTAGTCCAGGGGCTGGGCAGGGCCCAGGGAGGCAAGCCTTCCCCCGGGCCCCAGCAGCAGCATGCCCCTGGTAGATTCAAGTTGGGAACAAGAACATTTTAGAAGAGGTCACAGCCTCTTTTTATACATTGAAATCCTTTGTCTAAAGGTGCAGGGTGGGGGAAGATACAGTCGCAGCTGGTCTGTGAGCACCCTTGATGTGCTCAGCCCCTCACTCTATTCACTGGCAGGGCTAGGGACATTAGACGCACCACAGGGGGCAGAGCCAGCATTGTGTGGGGAAAGCCCAGCCCTATTCAGGACCCAGGTGCACTCCTCCCCAGCCATGCTAATCTCACACTCACTACCGGGCCTACCCATCATGACTCATGGAGCCTGGCATCCCAGCCAGCTCCAGCCAATCACACGTCAGCACCTTTACAGCACACGCACAGCTATGTCTAGAAGTGGCACTTCCACACTTGACACATACCCGCCGCAGACATCACTTCGCAGCATTCAATCACAGGAGTCCGCATATACCAAACTTGAGCCTGTACACCCCACGCATCAGGAACTACCATGGACACATACATTCCCCATGCATTTCTATGGGAGGGCAGGCCAACCTCACTCCACGCACTCAGGGTGCGCACGCACTTTCCACTGGGACACAGTGAAAGTGCGCAGAAACCAAGACATCACTATAATTATTTAATAACACCAGGCAAAAAGTTCAGGGGTGACCCTGCCAGAAGGGCCAAGTCCAACACATCCGAGAGCAGGGGGCAGTAGTCCCAGGTGCTTGGCACCCTTTGTCCACTCTCCTTCCTGTCAGGTCAAGTATGACATCCTGGCACTGACCCACCAGCCCCAGGCCTGTACCCGGCGGCTGGACCACAGACTGGAGTGGGCTATCCTACACCCGGTCCTCCATCTTGGTGCTTTGTACCCTCCCACCTGGAGCGGTACCCCATTCCAGAATTGTCAGGGCACCTGTGGCAGGTATCCTGGACAATTCACCCACTAGTTCAGGGGTTCTATCCTGCAACTAGGCAACCAGGTAATGGGGCGACACCCTGAACCTGGCCGTCCAACCTAGGGTCTGAACCCTCTAGTTGAACCCGGGTCAGAGGTGAGTACTCCCTCCCTCTGCACCCCCTTCCAGAGTGCTGTACCCACCCACCTGGAGTGGTACCCCTAGAAGCTACATCGGTCAGGACACTGATTACAGTCGCCTTTCACTCCAGATCAGATAACACCTGAACCTGGCTTCCCAACCCAGGGACCAAACCCTGCGGTTGAACACTTACCTGGCAAACCAGGACTTCCTGGAGAGTGCATATACCCTCCCCGGGGGGACACATAACTCATGGGTCATGTGACAGTCTGCCTGGCGCAGATCTCCCGACCCCTGTCCATCTGACAGTGCGCGAAGATCCCCCAAGACAGAAGTGGTGTCACCACTGTCATTCATTGGTGACGCAGCCCTTCTGGCTGGCCCCTGACCCACTGGTTCCTCTACTGGGGACTCTTTCCCCCTCTCACCCCTCAGTCTGGACCTCTGTGCCCTCCTAACTGGAGCGGCACTGCCAGACACCAAAACTGATGGAGGCCTGATTACAGACACTCCCAGCTCATCAGATACTAGGGGATCCCCCTCAACGGGCGGCCCGTCAGGACAGCCTAGGCTCCCCATCTGGTGTTCCCTTAAAGAACCATCCAGGCTCTGAGACTGGGTTTTGGGCACCTGGGGACACACAGCCCCACACTCACTCCTTCTCCACTAAGACAGGACGTGAGCCCCTACACCCCTCCCACTACACTGGGACCTAGCTGGGCTACACTGAACCACTTCCACCACTCTGGGTTGGTAGATACCTGAGCCACTCCCCACAGGGTCTCTCCCCCATGCCTCTCCAGACCCTCTGGAATCCACCAAAAGGTCTGCCTCCAATGAGAGCTCCCTGGGGTCAGAGAACTCACTCTCCAACAGGTGTTGGCATAGCTCTGGAAAACAGGGACTTACAATATACTCTCCCACAATTGGATCACACAGCCCACAACAGGGGTTAACCAAACTATCCTTCACCTCACCATCCAGTGCCTTGCACACGTACTCCACACCACTCTCCTGAGACTGGCAAGACAGTATCTGACTGTCCCTGTCACACAACCCACGCTCTTCTGGACAGTCTTCACACTCACATACCAGGACTTCAAGTTTGGGAGAACCCCTCTCCCTGCACCTCTCATTTAGAGTCAGTAGAGTGTTCCTCCCACCACTAGGACCATGAACCCCTACGCCAGTTACCCTATTCCCCTCATGGACACTGCACACTACTGGAGCTACCTCATGTCCTTGAACCTCCTGGTGTATGTTAACCAGTGCTTAATTTGTGCCGGTGCTTTCCGGTGCTAAGCACCGGCACTTCTTTCTCAGGGCCGGGTCTACAAAGGGCGACTGCTATTAAGAGATTGTCCTAATAAAAGAAAAACCCACGAGCTGTTACAGGATGTACGTTACCAGAAACCTGTGTTTTTAAGCACAATGCAGCTCGAGCTCCCCATGTGTGAACCCGGCGAGATTTACTGGGGCCTCTGACACCTGTGTGTGCCGGGCCTCCGGCTGCTCTGCTGAGTGCTCGCTCCCCGCAGACTTGCCAGCAGGACTCCAGGAGACAGTAATTGCCATGATCGTGCTGCTCTGGGAGTGCTTGCCCAATGCTTGCTACAATGTTGCAAACGTTTCATCTGCCAGGGCATGCTGCTGCCTCTCTGCCTGCAATAATTCCCGCCCGGTGCTGACCACATGACAGACAGGAAGTGAGGGTCTCTGAGAAGCGGCGGGGGACTCGACTGACTGAAGAGGTGTGCTGCCCTGTGTCGATATGATGTCCCCGTCGGCCGTCCCAGAGACTGAAACTAGTTGCGCTGCCTGCCGCAGCCAGCCTGAGCTGAATGCGCGGTAAATTATTTTGCCCGGCTGGCGTTGGACACCGGCGCTGCCATGGCGGCACTGAGCATGGACTGTGAGACTCAGATTCTCACCGAGTGAAAATCATGGCACAGCGCAGCATGAGAGGCCTGGGCTGCATCGGGCGCTGCATATGCGGGGAGAGCACACTGCTGCTGTGCGACCTCCGAAGGACAGATCCCCTGTGTGGCTCAGCGGCTCTAGTCTGGGCTCACCGCTCCGTTACTGACCCCTGCTCGGCTCGGAGACAGCCAGGACTGAGTGCCTGCCACATACAGTGGAATGCCAGCTGCTGCAGTCACTGGACTCGACTCTATCTGAGAATAGTAGCAGAAGTTGAAGCAGAAGTTGAAGTCTGTTCACAACAGTAAGTAATACTACGTCATAATACTTTCTGTTACTGCGGCCTAACCTTTTGTGTTGTGTGATATCTCTTGTCACGCACAGCTGCACACACGGATGGAGTTGAATTTTTAAAATATAGCTGCCACGGTTTCAGATTGCTATGTCTGACATTTCGATAATTTTTTATGTTTATGTGTTTCTCTCATCTTAATTACTTGATTCGGCTCGCAAAAAAGTGTCACTCATATAAGTTGAAATGTCACTCATAAATTACACAGAAATTATGAAAATGTCACACATAGCAATCTGAAACCATGGCAGCTATGCGGAGGCACAAGGCAGTGTTGTATCATCAGGATATTGGGCGCCGCATTTTACAATTACATGTATATATTTGCTTCATAAGGTGACAGTCTGTTAAGTCCTCTAGCCTGGGGCGGGGTGGGGTGTGCACACAGCACCAGAGACAAGAGACCGGGTTGATTTTGAGTCAACATGTGAATCCCTCCCCCACCCAATGCTGGCCTGGAATGCTTTTGCTTCAAAGAGCAGGGGCTGGAGGAGGGGCCCACAGTGTATTTGGCAGTTGGCGCCTTGCATGTGAGAAGTAACGGGTGCAGCGGGCCAGATCATTTTGTTTGCAACTCGGCAAGGTGTGTATTGCTCTGTCAATCGTAGTGGTTCTTTCTCCTGTCTGCCTGACGCCACTAGGAATGGGGAATAAGTAACACCATAAAGTAGAACCCAGCCCCAGTGATGACACAGACTTCAGAAATTAGATAATTTTTTGCTTTAATCCTAATACGAGAGGTTTAAGAATAATACAATTCAGTAACAGAATGCTAAATTAATGAATGTGCATGTGAAATAATTCCTATGTGTTAGTGTGTAATTTTCTGCTTTTTAAAACAAATAGCGAACAGCTACATTGTGTGACACATTGCTCTTAAAAGAGTACCAGGTACCTTGTAAGCAATTGGTTGCTAATGCATTGTTTATAAAAAAGATACTTTTTCAAACTGTCTGTTTTATTGACTATAGTAAACATCCAATAATCGAAAAGCAACCGTAATCTGGGTACAGGAGCATCTATGCACCTGATTTGCACCCTTATGCTAAATGTAATGCCTCCTGTACCCAGAACCGACTTGGTGCCTGTCATTTACAAAATATTTCGCCTTACTAATGGAAATTGTCCTTCATGCCAAAACATAAGCAAATGGTGACATAGTTTTCTACAACGGGCATGTGTCAGGTTGATTTGTCACACTAATGGTAAGATTGTTTGTAATAGTCTCCTACTAGCAGCATGCAGATGACCGATGCCAGAATAATCATACTCTTGCTTTACAACAAACTGGTATAGAGCAAGAAATACCACTTGAGTTAAAGTGGCGATATGAAAAGTAATATTCACACCTTCTCTGCTTGGCTCATGGTGCCATATGGTCGGATTACTAGGCCTTGTCTGATTGCTCCCTCTTTTTTTGGTGCCACACACTGAGCACCCCACTGTCCTTAAGATCAGGCTTATGGTGTGTAGCATTTACCATGGTGCACTGCAAACATGCTTCACTTGCGGCGTGCTTTCAGTTTTGTTAAGGCCTCAGACATCATTGTGCTGGTGCGTGTGCACACGTTTTCAAGCGCTTCAAGTGTGCCGAGTGCAGCCTGGGCACAATGTGTGCTGAACAGCTAAGGTGAGATAGAGCTGCACTCACAGGAGGAAAACTCATGGCCTGCAGCCCTACTGGAATTTTGGCAGCCGCTTCATGTCTGGTGTAGGCACTACCTCTGAAAGGCTTCTGGTCCCTGCAGGCTGAGCAGAAGCACAATGTTTTAATTTCAAAATTCTGCCACCACCAAGAATTGCTTCTGCCGCCAACCGAATTCATAATTCTACGACCTACATGACTTCCCGAACAGTGCTCCTCTCGCTGGTTGTAGCGATTCTTTCGTGGCTATGCCAGTCATGGTGAGACTTGAGAGTGCGCACCGTGTGTCTAAAACGCAGGGCACAGCTCTGAAAGTCTGCCACAGCATGACCTCTCACCCTCACTACAAGCTGCAGATGGACTAGGCTTCTCTTGTCTCCAGCACATCACAACAATATCAGTCAGATCACCGGTTTGTAGTGAGTGACCCCACAGTCTCCAGCTACAGCGACCAGGCTGAGCAGTAGGAATTATTTACCCAACACCCAGTGACTCTGTAGGTAAGTGAAAGATAAAGTGATGATTTATCATGTTCCTGCTGAGAGATCAGAGTTGTCTGGTGCAACTTTTGACTCTGCTGTAGCACAGAGAGAGAGTTAACATGCCTGCTGCAAAGAACGTCTATTCTGCATATCACAGAAAACTATTTTTATGTGGGAAGCTCAGGGGGTTACTACTTTTGTCACATAGATTGTTTTGTTACTTGCAATCCATACATTTCAATCCTAATCTATAGTAACCTTAAAACTGTTATCAAAGACTTCAGCTGCATGTAAAGTGCTATGCCAGAGATGGCCACCATAATGCCAAGGACAACACATTAGGCCAATAATGGGTACCATTGTGTGAATGCCACCTCTGTGTGAGGTCTAGACACCAATAATACTATGGATGCCCCAAATATATTAAAAATGGTAATCAGGGTGGCAACTTAAGTTCAAGGATGCACTCAGTTTGTCAATGGTGGCCACCATTATACAACATGTGGCTACCTCAATTTGACAATGATGCTAATATCCGAACACTGGCCACCACTGTGTAATGCCTTCATTATGCCAGTGCTAGGCATTATAATGCATGTGAGTATTGTCCTTTCCCTAAAGCGGCACATAGTGCACTGGAATGTTACACTTGTCCCTTTTCAATGCACTTGTAATTTTAGCTAATTTATTCTAAAATTGTGCTTTAAATGCACTTTTCATTTAATCTTTTTCAAAATGTTCACAGGGCAGGGAAAACTCCTATCAAAACCTTACTTGGAGCAAGGCTCCCTTGCTGAAATTCAGATCGGGTATTACATCTGCCTTTTCATCAGTGCCAGTTGAGGACGTGGGCGGAGCCACTAGAGTGGGTGGAGCCAGGTGAAAGTGGGTGTGGCCTCCGACATTTTTTAGAGCACCTGCACTTCATATTTTACAAATTAAGCACTGATGTTAACCCCCTCCAAGTCAGGTGCCACATCTCTTGGTGTGTGTACTACTCCCTCAGCACTAGATAACAGAAAATTGCTGCCACCATCTGAGCTGGATTCCACCTCCAACTCAGCAAAGCTCACTTCCTGAGCTACCCAAATTTCTTGTTGATGGGCTGAGACACTCATGGCCTCAAGCCTCTCGAGCTCCAAATCAAGCTTTCTCACTATCAAGTCATGCTCAAACTGCATTTTCTTTTCTTCCAGGGATAATTTCCTAGTTTCTAGCTCCAGTTGTCCACTCAACTCAAACTTGGCCAGCTCCATCTCATGCATCCTGTTTTCTTTCCTGTCTACCAACTCTTTTGGGGACAGGCCTCGGGCAGAAACACTGCTGCACAACGGGGAGGTTTCACCCCTCCCTTCTGGACCCAGTGGTCCTTCCAGCTGCTGCTCTGCATCCTCAAATTCAATCTCATTTCCAGGGGCATTCCTTGCCTCGACCCAGGCCCTCAGCGCCTTTTGGAACTGCTCCCTTCTGGAGAGTCCGGTCACGGACATTTACACTTTTTTGCTGAAGCTCCTGAGCTGTTTGTCGGTGTAGCTTTCTATTTTCTCTTCCTCCCAATCACAGTCAACAGATGCAATGGATGCTGCCTTTTCCATTCTGATTGACCCAGGCATTACTTTGCAAAAATGGAGATCCCTGACAAAAACAAGTAATAGAAGTACGTGGTTGCGTTTTGGTCTGCGCTCACTAAGTAGTGTTCACCGATCACTGTATATTAGTCACAAATGCAAGTCCAGAATCCCACTGCTGCCACCAATGTTAGAATTGGGGATCTCTAGTTGGCACAGGTAGGTACTTGTTACAAATAGGGACCCGCTCCTCTAGTCAGGGTAAGAGGGTACACTCCTAAAATAACCCCTGCTCACCCCCTTGGTAGCTTGGCACCAGCAGACAGGCTTATCTCAGAGGCAGTGTGTAAAGTATTTGTGAACACATACAGTAATCCAGTGACAACCATACAAATGGACACCACACAGGGTTTTATATCAAAAATAAGTATTCTTTTATATAGATTTACCACAAGACCATAAACGACAAAAATAATCCACAATACTATTAGAATTCAAGAGTTCTGGTTAAAAAGGCTTAAATCATGGTTCTGTGCAAGTCGGTAGCCCTGCTCGGCTACAGCGTTGCTGAAATAACAAATCCGCAATTGCAAAAACAACAATCCAGCAGACCGCGTCGGTCCGGGCCCACTCAAATGTCAACAGACTCAGTCACAGTACCTTTTACTTGATGCGGCCGGCACGGACGTGCGAGCCGGTTCCGGTGTTCGTCGCGGTGCAGAAAAGAAAGCGTTTGCAGGACGCGTTGTCCCTCTATGCGGTGCAAGCAGCGGCCCTTTGACAGAGTCGGTGGATCCAAGGCGTGCGTTGCAGGGCAAGACGGTGCTTCGTTGCGGTGCTTCCAGCTTGCAGTGCAGCGACAGAGCCGGAGTTCGGGAGTTGGCATCGATCAGTCCGGGTAGAGGTGCGAGTCAGGCGCTCCGTCGCGAAGCATGAGAGGCGGTGCCCAACTCCGGTGCGTTTACAGGACTCAAAGTCAGGAATAGTGACCGTGTCGGTCAGACCAGTACAAGTCAGTGTAGCGAGGTGGTGCACGTCAGTCGCGGACCCGGCAACGGCTCGGTGACGGTGCCAGGACAGAGTCGGTGAGCTCAGAGCTTGCGTTGTGCGTTGTTCGAGGCGAACGTTGTTTGATGCGGTGCCTACAGGACACCAGGCAGATCGTGAGAGTCGGTCACTGCTCCCTGCCTCTGTTGCCACTGAAACAGCGTTTCCAGCAGCAATCCACAAAGGCTGGTGAAGTCTACTGGTCCTGAGACGATCTAATTTCTTGGGATTAGAGTCCCCATATTTATACCCCAAAATCCTTTGTCCTCTGAGGGCAGAGGGGCCTTTGCCCAGTCCAAACCAGTTCTGGGGCACTCTGGTTACATGACTCCTTCTTTCCTTTCACAATGCAGATCAGAAACATCAGACGCCCCAGAGTAGGTGGAGCCAGCATTGTGGAGAGAAAGCACAGTCCTGGAGCACTTTGTTGACAGTCTTCCTTCTCTTCTTTCAGTGTGCAGGGCAGAGACATCAGCCGCACCACAGGAGGTGGAGCCAGCATTGTGGAAGGCAGGCACAGCCCTATTCAAGGTTCAGGTGCAACTCCTCCCTCTCATCTAGATGCAGATCTCTCTATTCACCACTGGGCTGACTCATCCTGTCTCTTGGAATTCCCCAGCCCTGTCACTCACAAAACCAAACAAAGGAATACACAACCTAGCAGAGGCAGGCTTTGGATACTTAGACAAGCAAATACCTACTTTCTAAAAGTGGTATTTGCAAACACAGAATGTTAAAACCCACTTTACTAAAAGATGTAGTTCATCATTCTGAGTCCAGGCATACTAAACTCGAATTTCTACCATGTTGTCTGAGTCTGTTAGGATTATAAAATGTAATCATTCTAACAGCCCATTCTGGCCTATGGAGAACGGGTAGCCTTGCAATAGTGAAAAACGAAAATCGCTGTAATTCACTATTAGGACATGCCACACGCACAGACCACGCACGCAATCTAGGCTTCATCCTAGACTCCTCCCTCTCGATGACCAGACAAGTCAACGCCGTCTCATCTTCTTGCTTCAACGTACTCCGTATGCTCAAAAAAATCTTCTGTTGGATCCCCACAGAAACAAGAAAGACTGTCACCCACGCACTGGTCACTAGCCGACTGGACTATGGTAACAACCTCTACGCCGGAACCACAGCCAAATTACAGAAAAAACTCCAACGCATCCAAAATGCATCAGCCAGACTCATATTGGACATCCCTCGCCAAGCTCACATCGCCGGCCACCTGAAAGACCTCCACTGGCTTCCCGTCAACAAGAGAATAACGTTCTGTCTCCTCACTCACGCACACAAGGCCCTCTACAAACTAGGACCCGATTGCCTCAACACACGACTGTCCTTCTACACACCCACCCGCCAACTAAGATCCTCCAATCAAGACCTCGCCGCAGTTCTGCGCATCCACAGATCCACCATGGGAGGAAGATCTTTCTCCTACCTGGCGGCCAAGACCTGGAATTCTCTCCCCACTCACCTCCGCCTCACACAGAACCACATTTCCTTCAGAAAGGAACTTAAAACCTGGCTATTCGATAAATAATGCACCCCATCCCACAAGCGCCTTAAGACCCTCTGGGTGAGTAGTGCGCTATACAAATTCCTGAACTTGAACTTGAACTCCTACCTTATACTTACAATGCACCCTGCCCTTGGGCCTACCATAGGGGTGACTAATATGAAGAAAAGGGAAGGTTTAGGGACTGGCAAGTAGGTGCACTTGCCCAGTCAGCATGACAGTACCAGACTGCACGCAGGCTCTGCAATGGCAGACCTTAGCCACTTTTTACAAGGCCGCTTCTGTGGGTGGTACAACCAGTTCTGCAAGCCCACTAGCAGCATTTGGATTTACACGCTCTGGGCACACTCAGTGCACTGTACTAGGGTCTGACAAGTAAACCAAAGAGTCAATCATGGAATCACTAATTAATACATTCATTTACAATAGGGACTTTAGCACTGATCAGCAGTGGTAAAGTGCCCAGAGCCACAAAATAGCCAACAACAGGTCAGAAAAAATATAGGAGGAAGGCAAAAAGTTCAGGGATGACCCTGCAAAAAGGGCCAAGTCGAAACACTATTGCATTAGCAGTTTAGTAAGACAAGCGAGATTTAGTTTCAGCATAGCATGTGCATTAACATGTGAGATTCAAGCACCCATTTTAAATGCTTCTTTGTGGCTGCAAAGATTTCCCACCAAAGCGAAAGACGTCATACTACTTAGATGCAGTAGACGCATGCGCAGAAGAGTTCCCGCTTTTTCAGCAGCCATCTTTAGTCACTCGGGTTACTTGTTAGTAAAGCACATTGTAAAACTTCCCCTAGATGAAATAAATGTAGTGTGGTGCAATTATTAGTATTTCACAAACATGTTGGTTATATTATTACATATTATTTCGAGAGGATTGAATCCAAGCAAGTTTCCATATGTACAAAACCTTGCTCCATCACCCTCAACCTAATATCCACATATGTCCCACCCGCCATGCTCACATCATCACTGAGACAGCTTACTGATATTGTTTCCGCCTGCCCCTGGATGAGACAGTAATAGGGGGTGACTTCAACGCAGTCATGCAACCAGACCTCGACACCACAGGCATACCATTCTCTGGTAGGACGGCACACGCAAAATGACTGGCAGACTGGGCGACCACCCTGGGCCTCTGTGATGTCTGGAGAACATGGAACCCTCGAGGCACTCACTACATCCACACTTCAGTGGCACACCATACACATGCACGTATCGATATGATTTGTATGCCAGCCCCCGATTGCCAGAGAGTGTCTGACATCAGTATCCTCCCCCGAGGTATCTCAGACCATTCACCCCTTCTCCTTTACCTGGGCGACCCCTCCAACACACTTCATCACATCTGGAGGCTAAATGCCGGGTTCCTCCAAAACAAAGATATCAAAAATAAGATAGGGGAAGAACTTCAACAATACTAACTTACTAATCAAGATGCTGTCCCCTCTCCGGATACCCTCTGGGAAGCAGGTAAGGCCACTGTTCGTGGAATCACCAGGGGCCAACTCAAGGCACAGTGACTATGCCAGGATAGCCGACTTGCCCTCCTCGAGGCACAGGCAACTCTCCTGGAGAGAAACTCTGCGAAGGTGTCAGACGGTACGCGGGAGAGGCAACTTGCGATCCTACGGGAAGAGATTAAACAAATCTCATTAGAATCAGCTAAGCTACTATGGAGATCCTCTATCGCCCGGGTGTATGGTTGGGGTGACAAAAATGGGAAAATAATGCACAGACTGGTGTCATATCCCTCAGCTAATCATTTAGTTCCCTAGATCCGAGACCTCTCCAGAGCCATCCATCGTACACCAGCCGCGATAGCCCAGGCTTTCGCCGACTACTATTCCCGGCTTTACTCAGCCCAAAGCCCCGAAGCCTTGCTTCCTGATATGACTAACCTGGGAGGTGTTCGTCTTCCCCACCTCACTGTGAGCAAGGCGGCCTGCTTAGATCTCCCCTTCACCCCAGAGGAAATAGGTGAAGCCATCTCCTCGATAGCAGCAGGAAAACATCTGGCCCGACGGGTTCCCACAAGAATACTATGATACACATCGAGACATTTTGATCCCCCACCTCCTCGCTCTATTCCAAGATGTCCCGGAGACATGGACATTCCCCTCCAAAACAGATGCAGCAAACATTGTCGTTATCCCCAAGACTCAACAACCCTCACGGACTATTGTCCAATTTCACTAATCAACACAGAGGTAAAGATATATGCCATGATCCTGGTCCAATGCCTACGACCATCCCTCTATAAACTGGTCCATCCAGATCAATGCGGCTTCATGCTGGCGCACACTACAAGACATTGTCTGCGGCATCTACACCTGGCCCTCGCGAATCACCAGTCACCCACCCCCTATCTAGCGCTCGATTTTGAAAAAGCCTACGACACAGTTGATTGGCAATACTTGGATGACGTCTTAGCCGCCTCGGGTCTAGGACAGCACTTCCACCGATTCGTCTGTGTCCTATACTCCAAACCAAGAGCGAGAGTACTCATAAATGGAGCTCTCTCAGAGCTCTCTCCTGATTAGAAGGGGTACAAGACAAGGTTGCCCCCTCTCGCCCCTCCTGTTTGCCCTGGAGATGGAACCCTTGGAATGCCTCCTCCTAGCAGATGACCTGATTCAGAGCTGTAAATAGAAGAACCACCACGTTAACAAAATCGCCCTATACGCAGACGATGTACTGCTCTTTCTTGCAGACCCGGCCCAGTCCGGCCCCTGGTGCCTCCAAGTTCTCTAGGCCTTCGAACAGGTCTCAAGACTATGTCTAAACCCTGCCAAGTCGACCTGGTACCCCTTCACCTCTCAAGGGAATGTTTCAACTGCCAATCAACCATCCCCATCAGGCGGCAAACAATCAAATACCTTGGGATATGGATTGCCTTACTCCCCGAATTGGAATGTCCGCTCAATATCACCCCACTGATCAAGAAAGCTAAAGAGGACCTCAGAGGCTGGCAAACCTTACCACTTAACCCGCTGGGTAGAGTGGCCCTTTTTAAAATGATGATCCTCCCTCTTTTCTTGTACATTATCGAAAACACCCCATTCCACCTACTCCGAACCTGGTTTAGATAATTAGATAGCATGGTCACAAAGTTCCTATGGGGAAACACAAGACCGCGTATAGCTCTCGCCCACTGCCGGATCCCACCCTTTGACGGGGGCATAGGCATGACTGATCTCTATCTATATTATTTAACCACCGACTGCTCATCATGTATGATTGGTTTAGTGGCGGCTGGTCTGATCCAGCATACAGGACCGAATTAAGGGAATTAGGATTTCCACAAATCCAGGCAATGTTGTATGGAGGTCCTGTGCCCAGAGCCCTGCCGTCTGTGACTCGAGCGGTCCTGATAGCCTGGCGCTCGGCTTTACGTCACACTCGGTGAGACAACAAATTGACCCAACAAACACCTCTTTGGCAGGGCGTGTGTCTGGGGGAGGTGGGAGCTTTGGAGGGATTCAGGGGATAAGACCTTATTGGTATATCACAATTGGGTGATGTATGGGTGGGGGACCACATACAATCATTCAAGATTTACAGAACCGCTACACCCTCCACCCCTCACAGTTTTACAAATATTTACAGCTATGTCAGCCCTCAATACACACCTATCAATCGGCACCACATTTCCAGAGTTCAGTCCAGTGGAAGCACAGATCATGATGGGGGACTTGGGGAAGGGAGGGGTGTCACGGATATATCGCTCCTTAACCAATAATGGCCCAACAACGCTTGACTCGCTCAGACTCCACTGGGAGGGGTGGCTGGGTCCCCTCGAGTAAGAGGACTGGTGCATCGCTTTAATGGCCCCCAAGACTATTACCACCTCAGCTAAGCTCCGCTTAATCCAGCTATGCTATCTTCATAATGCCTATTTAACCCCAGATTGCCTTTATAAGGCAGCTCTGGGATCCTCACCATCCTGTGCGTGCTGCGGGCATGAACCGGTTGATTTTTATCATATGGTCCCCACCTCACCCTATATTGGGAAACACTGGAATCTAAACTTACGAGTATCCTGGGTTGGGAGGTGGCTCTCAACCCCTTGGACCTCATCCTAGGAGTCATGGGCGGCCTAGACGGGTCCAGGGCAGACAAGCTCTTCCTGGGTACCGCTACCATGGTGGCCAAACGAGACATTGCCGCGGGATGGAAACAGTCTGACCCCCCAAGCTTAACTAAATGGCGCCAGAGCGTGGACTGGTGTGCAGCACAAGAAAAGCCCTTGTTCGAAGATAGGGGTTGCCCAATCAAACACTAAAAGGTCTGGGGCAAATGGTTGAACCAATTGGGAAGAATGGGTTTTCTGTCTCTTCTTGGACTTTGATTGCATTGATAATACATTTTAAAAATGGATCGACATGTATGTTTGCGCATGACAAAATCAATAGTTTGCACTGTACCAATCGCTATTGGTTATCTATACTGTAAGGTTTTTTGTTTATTCAAAAATCAGTAAAATTGATTATAAAAAAAAATAGTTTACAGGTAAGTAAACGGTTTTGGCAACTACGTTTTGGGGGTTAGGCCCAAGTTTCCCGAAGGTTCAGTTCAGCACTCGAGGGGTACCATTAGCGGTACTAGGACAGCAGGGTGTAGAGTGTCAATGTGAGCCCATGGGGTTAGGGGGTACCTCTTTTGGTGGCTGCTCACTGGCGGGCCACTTGGTTAAGGGAGACAAGCTCCTAGAGTTCAGGTGAGGGAAAAGGGGGTCCCAAGTGAGCACTAAGACTACGCCACCAGTGGCACAGGTGCGACTGGATGCAGGGTGCTTAGATGGTGTTGGGATCCAAATGCAATCCTATGGGGGTTGTCGTCTTTGTATTTCGGCTGCAGGCTCGTTCCAGGAAGTCTTCCAAAAGGAGCCAACAGCTGGGCAGGTATGTAAGGGAAGCAGGGATGTTCCTCGATGTCATGACACTTCAGGATCGGGTCATCAGGACGCAGGGTCGGAGACTGCATTTCGACTTCGGGAATCCACTTACTGGTGCGGTGGAGGGGGGGTCATTATGAAGAGGCTGCAGGCATTGATACAGAACCCTGGAGGTGACACCCCTCAATGGTTTAGAAGTCAGAACTGCTGGGGTATCACTTCAGGACTGATGGACCCTCGGGACACGGGTCATGTACAACGGGTTCAGAGATAAGTACTGGAGCATGATTTCTTGGTGCCACAGCGGCTGGATCTGGACAGAGCCAGAGCCAGTCCTCATCAAATGTGGAGGTTGCTGATCATTTTTGAAGCTGTCATTTTCTTAGAAGATGCAGGCTGGCCGGTAGGGCTGGGGCAAAGTCAGTTGGGCCTGGAGTCTTCACTGCTGAAACATCTTCAGGTTTCCAATTTTCTTAGGTCATCAAGAACTCACTTCTGGGTTCAGAGCTGCTTCCTAAATTCTGGTAATAGGGGGCGTTTTAGGGGTCTCTAGGTCATTAGCCAATGGGCTACTGACCTTAGGGTGACTACACCCTTGGTGTGCTCACCGCACGTGGGGGAGTGGGCACAATCCTTAAACCTGATTTGAGGGTGCCTGCCATCTGCAAGAGGCAAATAGCAAGCACTGAAGAGTGGCCTTCACCTCGCCTCCCCCGCCGTAGGGGTGGGGTTGTCAGAGGTGGGCACACCTTCTGGGCTATTCGAATTTTTCCCACATGTATTCCTGACGAAAAGGGGGTGATATCCGGAGAGGCTGGGGGTCATGTTGCAAAGGCGGAAAGGCCTTTGAAGCTCCCCTACCACAGATGTCTCTTCCTGACCTGGGGGAGGTGTAAACACCTCCGCCCCGAAAAGGCTTTGTTTTGTGGTGACAGGCTGGTATTCACATGTCAGGAACCCACCAGTGGTTGGTTTAGTTCAGGGGTCCCCTCTAGAAGGGACCCCTGAGTGCATGGAATAATAAATCTAACACTGGAATCAGTGCAGGTTTAATATTGTGAGATGTTCGATACCGAACATCCCATGATTCAGTAAAGCCATTATGGTGTTAGGAAACTCGAAATTACCAGTTTCCAGACCATATACTCAGGATGGCTTTTCAGGGCACGTTTAATATCTAAGAATGGCCTTAGATATTATAGGGAACTGTCATGCAGGTAGGTTCTCACATGAGGTATAGGGCACCCAGCTGTAAGGGTGACTTACCTAGGCCTCATGCAGTGCTGGGTCTCTGATTGTGGCATAATGCATGCTGCAGCCTTCAGAGGCCTTTCCCTGGTCACCATGCCCTTGGTACCATAGTAACCCCTTACAAGGGGCTAACATATAGGCCAAAGTTGTGCCAATTGTGCATACAATGGTACTGGTAAGGGAAAGAGCACAAGACGTTGGAATCTGATTGGCAGGGACCCAGGGCACACTCAGTCAAAGTGCATCAGAAATCTGGCAAAACGTGTGTGTGGAGGGGTACTGCAACAGAAACCCACTTTCCTATACATGTTCAGAAAGAAATGTGGTTGAAGGCTGGTGGTTTGGTATCGACAACTTGAGTATTTAGTCTTGCTATCAATATTTTTATCCTGCTTTTCTGATCATTTTACTGAGAACACTAGCTTTTGCTTCATACTGTCTGTGAACTTACAGTCTGTAAACCCTAAATCCTGCAATTACTGGTGGATGACAAAGTCCACAATATTAACTACATGACGGGCCGGACCTGTTTTTAGGTCTCAAGCACACACATAGTATGGGGATGGTCACAGGTTAAAAGTGAAGGCATTACCTTTGAGGATAGATATTTGCTTGAGGTGGAGGAAACGCATCTCATCAATAACTGTTGTGTTCTGTGCATGGTTGCTCAGCTGGTTTTAAGAGTAGAAAAGGGCAAGGTGCTAAGTGTTGCTGATAGAGGTTGACACGTATGGAGAAACTTATGATCTGCAGTCCACAAGGAGATGGTCCATTGATGTCAGTCATTGACAGTCATAGACCTGATTTTTAGACAAGGATGAGAGAAGTAACAGAAAACATCAAAGGTTGTGCCAGGCTTGATTTGTGGGGAACTTCAATCTCCAGAATCAGGTAATATTGCTAGGTCACTGAAATGTCAATAACTTTCTCTTTAGGTTTGGATTCGCGGAAGTCTACAATAGCGACCAGTCAAAACAGGGTTGTATGTCAGAATATCATATACATAAATATTGCATGATATAAATACTGTGTCTCAAATATTGTTTACAAAAATATTGTGCCTTTAAGTGTAGATTTTTGGTTGTTTAACTTCAACAGGTGATATTTTTTTTTTACAAAAATGTATGGGCAGATTAAATTCTGTCTACGATATTCTGAGGTCAAGCCATATTCCTGGATAGACGTGGAGGGTTATTGATTCCCACACACATAATACAATACTATGCTTGGATCGCAGAGCTATTCAAACTTTATGAAAAATAGGAAGCTATTCTTCACTACAATATCAAATTGTACATGATTAAATGTTCTATAGCTGTTCAGTAAATTACATTCTACTCATGTCTGAACCTTGCACCACTGAGGTCACAGATATGCAGAACAGGGAAATGAGCAAGTTGATTCTGTAGGCTGTATATTATGTGGTATAGACATGGTACAGGCAGTGTAAATTCTGAAAGTTCTGCATTACTTTAAGTCTGTTCAGTCTAACTGCTTTTTGGTGCCTCAATCGGTGTATCCTGGATTTTCAGTCACTCACTCTTCCAGCCTGACTCTCCCAGCCTCACACAGTCAGGATTAGCAAGATGGCAGACACAGGAGGGGTGCAGTAGGGACAAAACTGACCTTATTGTGACTTTGACCGCTAGTGAGGCACGCAGCAGCAAATATTTGGCACCTAGGGACCCCACAGCTAGAGTGTACATGGGGGTATGGATTCTTGTAGGTTGTTATGTTCTTCACGGTTAAGCGAGTGCTAAACAGCTGGGGTACAGAGCCCAACAGGGGCGGCTGGTGACATTTAAAAGTGGTGGGGCATAAAATGATTGTCATACTGCACCGCAGCGAGCGAGCATAGCGAGCGAGCCTGAACAACCTAAGGGAGGTTCGGGGGGCTTTTCCCCCCAGAATATTTTGAAAAGAGTGGACACATAGTGCATTTTCAAGCAAATTTGAGAAAGCAGGAAGGTTAATGAAGCAATTGTGAAAGTGCAGTTATTACATTAATAAAGAGATGTCATATAACACAGGTAGCTGCTTATTCAAGCTTTCTTTCACCCCATAGTCCAGCTGGCTCTTGATACAAGACAGATAGGAGAAAAAGCAGTGTGGTCCTCAACCATGAAGACACTCATATTTCATTGGTAAGAAGTCAAAAGATTGGTCAAATTGAAAACGTGAAATGCAATACGCAATTCAACAATTTGCAAGTACATCTCATCTATGTTTAACAAGCCAGGTTTTACCCATGATTGGAATTGTGAATCACCAAATAAACTGAGCCACTTCAATCAAAATCACCCAAAACTGTGGCTCAAGGTTAAATATTGGCAGAAACAGTATAAAACAGAAACACAGTCTAAATAACTATGAAAGTGACACATAAATATTGACCATGCAACCTTAAACCCAGAAATTCCAGATCCAATTCACTGCCAAAGCAGGCCTCCCATGTGTCATTTCATGTGGGCTAAGTGCAGTCTACAATGCATGACTTGCCAAAGCAAATGATCATTCTCTCATATTTAAAAATTCCAGTAGCAAACAACATTTTAAGTTACCCCAAAGCGGGACAAGATTTTACATTCCAACATTCAATGGTCTGTTCCAGTGTCTGATTATAGTAGAGATAACTGTGTACGTATGCTCATACCTATATCTGTCTTACTTCCTATGTCCCTCTTCTTCTATCTCTAGCTCAACATACTCATTATACCCCTCTCTCTTTCTGCCACACTCTCTCATTATGGCTCTGCTTAGCTCCATATCTCTCTCTGTTTCACCCCCCCTCTCTCGGTCTCTCTAACAATCCATCCCTTCCCTCTCCCTCTTCAAACACCTCTCATATTTCTTTACCACTCCGTGTTGCTTTCTCTGCATCACTTTCCACGCTGCTGTGTTGCTTCCCTTCACTAGCACTACTTTTTTACCAATCCAACTCAGATCTGCAAGCAATGAAAAGAAAAAAAAGGATGCTGCACAGCATGGCTGCTCAGTAGCATGCCTAGAACCATTGCCAAAGCCAACAGGTCCCAAAGGTTATGCCTAATGGCTTTGCAAGTGCTTGCTTGTTTGATTTGGAGTTAGTTCTTAACCTTTGGATTCTGCCACAATTATATTCCACCCACTCGCAGCCCAAACCGTGTGACTAAAGTGTACAAGAGGTGGGGGCTCTGATGAGACAATGTACTCCCCGTTTTCAGGCCTCTGAAGTCTCAAGTTCCAGAGAGTCTTGGTCACACCGCATCAGTTGTTACTTGGGCCGCTCTATCTGTGCAACCTCCAGCTTTCCGCCAGGGCTCGCATCTTGTCGTTGCTGAGAACCTGCGCCACTAATTTTTTTATTTAACAAGCTTTTGCTCTGTTCAGATGTCCCAAGGAGTTCCATGAAACCCGTGTCTTGGTTTAATTTTGTCTGCAGCACCTGCGCCGAGGGTAATTTAGAGTGAAGGAAGCCACCAGGTCTTGTGGGACTTCGTCAGTAAGTAGTTTACTCAGCTCAAATTAATGAATACCGTGCGCCTAATGTCAGTCTCTCGCCAATTTCCGAATGCTGAGCTCAGTTGTCTGGCACCATTGATTACATAACAAACCTGCAGTAAATATTGAAAGACCTACTGTTCTAAGATAAATGGTCTCACACGCTCATGCCCCCAAACAATGTCCCTCCCTCTACGGTTATAAGATAGATTCCAACCACAACCTTAGATCCAAGGCAGTCATATTAATGGCCTTTCCGTCTCACAGGATCGTTCTCAATAACAAAGAATCATCTTCTTTAACAGGTTTTCAATATAACCTGAGGGCCTTGCTTCCAAGCTCAACATGCCTGGAGGCGCTCTCACTATCAGTTAAGGCACACCTCCCTTGCTTGGCTGGAAATTCAAAAGGTTCACACACTTTCTCTGCAAGGGGACGAGGCTCTCGCTTCATCTCCCAGGTCAGTGGCGTCTCTAGATTCCATGCACATTCTTCTGCAATTGTAGGTCACCTGGTTCTAAAACCGTGGCTTGTCGCTCCTGGCAATACTGGCCCTTTTAATTTTTTGGGTTTTTTTGGAACCACATTTCTATCAGTTTTACAGTTGCATGGTACAAACAAAAGCACAAGGAACCATAGGTACATCTCCATCAAAAGCCATCATAGAATAAAATATACAGATCTCAGTTTCATCCCAGTGTCTCAACAGTGACGATCAGCCAATAGGTACAAATTTCGTAATAGGGTCCTCTGAATTCGTACAGTATTAGGCTGCCACCTACTCATATTTGCTTTCCTTCCTCGGTATATGGTACGTTATTACATCCCCCACCCAACACAGCAGGTCATAATCATTCATTTTGCACCTAGGAAAGCTCTTTAATATCTCCCATAAACTTAACAGATCACAGGCATGCATCACCCTACTATGTTTAACACTCTAACACTTCTGAGGCGGACCGGTCAGAAGGCCACTGCTTCCTAATACTGTGGTCTCTGCTTTAGAACTCTGTCACAGGCTTGTGCAGTAATCTTGCACACCTATTGTGCTCACGAACAGGCGGCTACCAGGCTCTGAAGACACTGAACAGCACACAACCCTGCAGTCTAAGAGGAAACTTACTTTATAGACAATTTCTCTGCGTAGGGCGCAACTGTATCAGAAAGAATTATTACTGGAATATCTAATTTTCATTTAAAAGCTGACAGAAAGCGAATCTCAACATGGTGGCATTGGCTTCAGGAGTACCTTCTCGGAGACCTGGACACAAATATTGGTATGAGGATTACAGTACTTTAAAGTACTTTAAATCCATGTTAATTACTGTCAAGCTTCCTCACAGTTGGAAAGGATCATTGATTATGCCAATTCTTTAAAAAATAGTTGATCCTTGTAATTGGTGGACCTAACTTTTAATCTCCTTACTTAATGCAAGGTACACAATGTTTAAAAACATTTTGGTATATGCTAATCGAAGATTGATCCGAGAGCCTGGAACTAAACACAAATGAACAAGCATGGTTTTGCCTGACCAGACCACAGTTCACCACATCTTCCCACTAAATTATATTTTACACCGTTTTGGTAACGTATGCACAATATGTGTGTTTTCTTGTTTTCATGTCAGAATATGAAGTACAGGGGCCTCGCTGGACAAAGCTTGCAAGGCTGAAAATCCCTAAGGGTAGCATTTCACACCAACACTCGGACTCTAGTAAACCTAATGCACGAGCAAGCAATAACTTGACACATATTGCTTTAAACAGCCTATGAGATTGTCGAGTTTTGGCTACATAGTTTTTTTCCCCCATCGTTAAGGGATATTCCGGAAATTTCTAAGAAATCACAAGCCAATCTCCCTATATTAAACGCAGGACAGTGAATGCACTATTTTATTTGGACAACCCTACATAACTTGATAGAACTGCAGTTGTACTAGTAAGCCAGTAAATTTCCCCAGAAATGTCTTGTAACGCAAATAAACGTATTAATATTAAAAACCCGAGGTCAAGCACATTAATAGGAATAGCTCTTTTAGCCGGACACTAAATAATGCACAGAAAGCTCAACCCTGTGGACCCATATAAGTATGTGGGAGTTATATTTAATAATAAGTTACATTTTGACAAACATGCAGTATGCTTTGAATCAAGAAAAAATATGCTGTTATGGTCTTCTCAGGGGTTGCAAACAGCAACATGCCTAATGAATATTTATTAGGCAGGTTTCTCTGAGACCCCTTACAAGTGGAACGTTTGCAACGCGACCTATTAGCACATATTTCACATTGCTAAATAAATTGCCACGGAATTTGCAGCCACTGTAATATACCTTTTTGCACATCAGGCCCTTTGGACACATAGGAGCACGCTTCATCGGATTGTAAAAGCAATGTCCCACAACTTTTAAACTATCACTGGCCTGCTTTTAGTGCCCCGCGATCAAGCAGGGTGTTCATTTCACACACTCCTGGCAAGTTACCACAGTCGCAGCTCGTGGAGGGTGGAGGGGGTCCCACGAGGGGTGTTCCCTTGGGCGGGGGGGGAGCTGCGGGAGGGGGGTGGGGGAGTCACACGGGGGTGGGGGACGGGGGAGTTAAAAAAAAATCCTACCTGAGCAGGTCTGCGCCGCCGCGGGTCCGTTAGCGCCTGCAGAAACAGCCCCTCTCAGCCAATCCTGGCCCTGCCGGCAGCGCCAGTATTGACTTAGAGCAGGGTTACACTCCGCCCGCCTGCCCATTAGGAGACCGAGGTAAGTTTGAGCCTTTGCTGAACCCTCGCTCTCCTAATGGGCATGCGCCAGCCTGAGCAGACACTAGTGCGCATGACTGGGCACGGCGCAAAAATTCGCTGACCTTCCCCACTCATGCGCACTTGTGCTGTTGCCTGCCCCTGCTCTGGCAATGCTTGTCAGTTAACATGATGTCGGACCGCCCACCTCCTTCATACTCTGAAGGGGGTGGGCAGTCCGACGTCATGCCTACTGACATGATTGTCAGTTCTCCCTCGGCGTCTCTGAACTTAAGTAAACTGAAAGTTTACTTAAGTTCAGAGACGCCGAGGGAGCTACGGGTCCGGGCAGCTTGTGGGGCTACGCCCCAGTGCCCTAATGGACGCACCGCCCCTGTCCCCTTCATGTCATCACACAAAAGAGGAGTGAAAGTCAAGAATAGCAGGAAAATATACCCTCCAATTTACATAAACACAGTCAGTAATGCCTACTAAAAAGTCAGAAGGACAAATGTGGTCTTAAGGATGCTATTTTCGGGTCCTGCTGTTAATGGGCCAACAAGCAGAACAAGCCTCCCTTTTCTGGATATTTTAATATATGCCTCTGAAGGTAGGTTTGCAAAAGAAGTCTACAGATAATGACTGATTCTTATCAAGGCATTACGAATAATTCTCAGCACAGACACATTTTAATTATATTTCAAATGAATTTAATCCCTCTGATGCTGGGTTTTCCTGCCAATAGGTATGCTCATTCCGACCTACCAGCCAGTCCTTGTGACATGGTATCAGACAGTCTGATTTCCACATCACCTTATTTTGTGCTTTTTATCAATCTGCTTGAGCAAGGTATATTACCCCAATCCTAAAAACTTGTAATCCTAAACAATCTCGAGTAGCATTTTATTTTTTTTAATCCCTCCCAGATCCTTTTAGATGTTGTTCAATTGCTACATTTTTATGGGCTTGTATGAACAACAGGAAGACTCTGCATTTTAGCACTGTATGAAATTGGCATGGCTCTTACGATCAAGAGTTTTTACGTGGGCTGTTTTATTTGCACTTTATTGATTTGTTCTAGACGCTTAGGTTTTTAACGTTTAAATTTGTGTCATTCCCCTTCTACTATTAGGACCAAATAATTTACCCAAGTACCGGCGTAGTGGTGCTAACCGGCATAAGAGGACTACCTGCTTTGACTGATAAATGTATTTTGCTCATTTGCACTCTGCACTCGTGAACAAAAATTGATTCTTTTTTTAAATTGTTTTTATCTGAAGCTGTATTTTTATCATTTCTAATAATTACATGTGCTGCTAATGGTTTTACTCAATTATATGTTTGTGGTTTTGTAAAGCGAGTAGTAGTTGTCATCCTCTTGTTTTGCTTTTATGGATTTATTTCTAAATCCGAATAAAGATTTATGACTGACTGACATAACTTTTTACTGTCCTAAGACCAGTTTTATTCAAAGCTCAAAAGAGCAACGTACCGGTGGGTCAATGTTTACTTCTCTGTAGGAACTGTTCAGATCTCTCGACTTTGTCAAGGGATGCATGCATTTTGAATGCATTTTGTCTGAAAATTTACTGCAACAGGCTTATCCTATTAAACAGGCTAAGAATTCTGAATTTGCTGGGTAGTGTTTTTTCCTTTCCTTGAAATATGGATTTATAAGTCTCCTTCCATATTACCTGTTAAATTCGAGACAAACTTGCAATCTTGAGGTTTTTTGGCAATCACGTTTCAATAGTATTGACTACCATTTCTATGAAACCATGTAGATGTCACAATGCTCTCTGTGTGCATGATGTCACCGATGCAAATGCACTATTTCAATTCTTTGCACAGCAGCATAATATTCTTGCTCTGAGCCAATGTCACCTCAATGTGAAGCAGAGCTTACTCAGCAGGGATCCAGTAGCACAAGGTAAGCCTTGGGGGAAATATGCCCATTTTGGACATTGTACTTGCATTTGAATGTGGATCTAGAGATGTTGAGGCCCCACTCCTTCTTCAACATTGCTGAGGACGCGATGCTAGTAAATTTGATAAACCTTAGTTGCCTTTGAATGTGTATGCGATTTACATATTCAGTGCCAATTTTGTTATGTTTATGCACAGTAGCCTGGTTCCTATTATTCCTCCGGTGAGATGAGACAATGTAATCCAATTAAAAGGGAAAGGTAGTTGTAATTTTACCAAACAAATTCTATTTGTAGTGCTCACTTCACCACAGACAAATTTTGATTTTGCATTAGGTTAACCTTAATGTCTAACTTTCCCTAGCCTGAAAATTCTTATTACGTAGATAAACTATCATCTCTAACTAGGTGGATCTAGCAGTTGGGATCTACAAAACACCGATTGTTGTAGCTTTTCCATTTTGACATTTCACTGGAAGGGAGGGTCAATGGTTCTGAGAAGAGTCCCCATACCTATCCAGAGGGTGATTTTTAGGGCAGAAACCTGCTGAAATCTCCTCATGGGTCAAATGAATCTCCACTCTACTTCTAATCCTACCCGTGGGGGACCCAATAAAATGTCTTCTGTCCACCGCGAGATAGCTTAAACAATCTCATTCCTCTATGCGTCTACACCCAAGACCTGCTCAGTCATTACTATGCACCCTCTACAAGAAAGAACCTGGCACTGATATTTAAAAGCACCTCAGAAGCTCCCTTTATATAGGTAGCAGATCACAACTGGATCTTGATGAACGGTGCCAGGAGGGGCCCAATGGAGAAGCATGCCACCCTTCAGGTGAGTGAGGGTTTTCCATCCTGTTAAGTGTTACTGAAACATAAAATGTTTGCCACCACACTTCTCCTTCAATCTTTCCTCTGACATAGACTGAGTTTCCACTTGAAGTTAAAGCTGGATTCTAACCCCTTGCACACACAACCAGATTATATTCAGTAACGGTGTCAGTTAGAGTCAGATCAACCAATCACTCAGAAAAGGTGCAACACTTGGCCTTTTCTCGGGAACCAATTGAGTTCAAGCTCACTGGATCCGAAGAATCGCTGGCCATCCGGCCATCAGTGGGATTGCCCAATTCAAGGTGGTCCAGTGATTTCTTGAAGTTGTAGTCTTGCCTGCCACGAAGTTTCAGTCAGCTGCCTCACTCCCCAGGACCCAGATGAAGTTCAAGTACCTTTTTGCTGTGCTTACTACTGCCAAGGCTTGTTGATCACCAACCCGGCAACTAACCCCCACACTCAATGCTATATCTACAGTAAACACTGTGCATCCTTCATCCGACGTCAGCTACTGTGTGTCTGTTGCGTTTTTGCATTCTGTTTCTTGCAGCACCGTGTATGCGGTAAAAACCAGCATCACTACGGCTCCCGTTCAACACCCTCAGGATAACACTGCACCCGACTCCATGGGATCGAAAATTAGATCTGACTGCACTGGTCTGATCCAGGGGCCGGCATCACCTTCACCCTGTAAGGGTTCCACTTAACTCGACCTGCAAGTTACCAATTGTCATTAGTTGTTTTTCCCATTGACCGCATATTTTCCTCTATTATTTTGCACTGATTTAATATTGCTTGGTTATATGTATGCTATTTAGTTCATTTTGGTATCTAAACTGAGATAAAAATACACTACTATTTTTAAAATCGGTGTTGAATTTCTCTTGAGTTGCGTCAATTACTTAACGTTCATGTTGGTACTCTGAAATGCTTAACACATGTGCCTCTAGTAAAGCCTGACTGCTCTTTGCCACTCTTCCAGGACTGAGCTAAGGATTTTTTTGTGTGAATCCAAGGACCATCTTAGGGGTATTGTGATAGTAATACATGGGGTCCAAGCCCGACACCACATAATACTCCACTTTCCCACATTAGTGCTACAGAGGTGGGGATCCTGAACCATTGTTTTGCAGTACCACTTGGTCATAAGTGATTTTGCAAGAGAAATCTACTTAATTGACTTTAGCATCAAAAATATTTTTTTCAGAATTGTTTAGATATTTCTTATTGGGTTGACCCCTATTCCATTAGTACATTTTAAAAAGGCTTAGGTGAATTAGGAAAAGTTCTAAAAGTTTTGAAATTTTTAAAAAGGCCCCAACTACTATGTAAAAAGTTAGGCACAATGCAGACTGGTCAGAATCTAGACTAGGCAATCATCCCAGCCCTGAGGATCATAGATCTAAGGGCGTTGTACAATGCAAGGGGCATTAGCTACAAGGTGACAGCTAAAAAAGATGAACTGGAGAAGCTCCTCATCTCCTATGGGTGAGAAAGAATCTAGAAGAAGGACCATTCCTCAGAAGAAGAACCTGAAGAAGGTGAGGATGAGACCCTAGCTCAAATTTATACGTAGGAACCCTGGACGATGAGCTTGACACACTACCTGTGGTTGAACAAGCTGGAACGCAAGGAGAGGAGCCTATCCCTTGAGGTTAAGTTGGACCTTAGACCCAAAGATGGGAGCAGCAACAATGGTACTAGGGAGAAGGAGGAATTCTTGGACCCTAAGATTTCCAAAGGAATTGTCTCTAAGTTTAGGGATGGTGATGATATTGAGAAATGGTTTCACTTCTTTGTGAGGGCCCACAAAATGAGGAGGATAGTACACCTGCAATGGGGCTCTGTAATTTGGGAGTTATTCTTAGTGAAGGGCAGAGATACAATTCTGACCTTTAATGAGGAGGTAGGTGAGTCCTATCAGAATATGAAGGAGACCTAGATAGAGAAGAATACAGATTAAAGTTTAGGGACACCCATAAACGTCAAAACCAAATATGGGTGGAAACTGTGGACTCTTCCGTCAAAGCACTAGAAAGCTGGATAAAAGGCAATGAGGAGGGGCACTTATGATAGGCTGTATAATTTAATTATGAAGGAGCACATTCTAATTAATTGTACCATAGAGAAATTGCATCAGCATTTGGTGGATTCTAAGTTGTCTTCTCCCAGAGAGCTGGGGAGGATAGCTGACAAATGGGTCAGATCCAGGGTGTTCAGAAAGACCAATGGTGGGAGTGACCGGAAAAAGGGTTCACAGACTTCTCTGCAGGGGAAGGAGGTGAATAAAAAACAATACAAAAAGAAAGAGTTCTATAAAGGCCCCAAATAATACTTCTCAGGAAGGTGGGGCCTGAGACTTCTCCCAGTAAAAAGACAAAGAACTGGGATCCAGAAAATGTGAGCTTGCTCTTCTCCCTCTTGCCATGATTGTCTTGTAATACTGGACCACACATGTGGCCTTTCATCATACTCGTCCCATTGTCACCGATTGTATCCCAGAACACCGCTTGTTCTCTTCCATTTTAACAGTTGGTAATTAAAGAGACGGATCCTTGCTCTCCAGTCCACTTCTCCTTCCTACCCCTTTTCTTCCTCCCACAGGACTTCCCCTTGACATCCCTGCAGGCAGTGCCTCTTCCTCTATCCACTTAACCTACCTGCAAACCACATCTTGGGTGCATGTTTTGAAGGTCCCTTATTTGGAGTTTTGTTCTGGTTCCCATACAGCACCTACATATTTGTAACCTGGTCCTGAAGATGACCTGAACTGATTACAGGTCGAAACGCTGTTGACCACCTAGCGCAACTTTTGGCACACTTTTGGTTCTATAACTTGTTAACCTCTTTCAATTTTTTGTAACAAATTGTTTTGAAACATTACCGTTTTTGGAACTATTGACATGATTGTTTCTCTTGTGCTGTTTTCGCTATTTAACTTGCTCCCTTCACCTTTTTCGCATGAGCACATATGTGCACAAGATTTTATGGGTTACACCACATTCAATTTAAATAGTGCTGATACTGCTCTCTAATTTTTCCAAATATAGACTGCTACCTACATTGGTCAAACACACATTAATGCCTACTTGTCTCCTTCTTTCTGCAATTATTTTGCATGTTTTATATAATTATCCGACTATTAGTCACCGGATGTGAGACTTCCCATCAACCTTGGAAGGACACAATGGGTTAGAATGGGTTCCATGGGCCCTGGTACAAGCAAAGAAAAACAAGGAGGGAAGGCAGCAGTTTCTCAGTTGTACTGTTAAGGCAGAGAAATGTTTGCACAGTAGAGGAAACACACAGAGTTTGGAAGACAATGAAAACAAGCACTTGCAAAGTCAATAGTTCTGACATTAAGAAGAAAAAAAAGCAAAATAATTCATGCTGCCACCTAAAAGTAGTGGTCACACACTACTAATAACAAATATAAAAAATGTATAATATGCACACATCATTTTAATTGAACAGAACTGGTTAGCAGGCAGGTGTTTACAGAACATATTGAAAACCTTTTTAAGTTTTAATACACATCACAGGAATATACGGTTCTTATTGCTGGAAAGAAAATGTACTAGTATCTTTAAATTACTATAACCTGAAGTCTTATATTAAGCACACAATGATTAGGAAATATAAGAATAAAGAATGGAAAGAAAAAAATATTGACACAATAAGTATTGACTCACCAGTCCTGACACATAAGTGCACTTCTGTTTCAGTGGATGTGCACATGTGATAATGTAATAATGCAGTCACTCACAGTGGAAGAGAACCAATGACTGGAGTGGGCTGACTAATTGGTCTTTTTATAATCTGTGACGTGGAAGCAAAATGTGAATGAGTATTGAAGAGACCAATAGATAAAGAGGACTGACCCAAATCCACTCTATGTATGTGTGTTTATATGTATACCACTGGTTTGCAGCGGAGCTTACAAAAGTAAACTAGATTTTCGCAGAACTAAAAGATTCTGGCAGGAAACCTATGAAGCTCCCTAAAAGTTACATTTCTCCAACAAGTGAAAGCACATCACAATAGAATTAAGCTTGTTCAAAAAGCTATTTTTCTCACAATTTGCAGTCCCCTAGCTACCTAAAGAACATTCTAAAAAAAGAAAGATATTTAGAACTATATATATTAGACCGTATAGAAGGGGACTCGAGGCCTTAAATGAAGGCTCTGTATTCTTCTTTCATTAATTAATGTGACACTTTTCATTTCATTTTCAAGTTCAAGGGGACGAGTCAATTTTGTGTCTGGGTCGGATAAAATTTCAGTTGAAACCACTTATGAAAGTCAAAACTCTTGAAAATGCATATTCCTTAAAAAATATATATAGGTACAGTTGCAGTGTTAGGATTATTTCCTGATCCCAGCAAAAGCGCTATAAATATTTCAAGTTTAACTTTGAACTCACTACTCACTCATTTATCCCTATAACTGTACTGGGCCCCGTACAGCTAGACAGATTACAGCATTGCCCTCACCACAGAGACATATGGTCCTCTGATGGATCTGTCTCCGTCGATAGGAGGGGTGGGAGTTAAGATGTCCAAAACCACAACGTTAGCCACCCATTTATTGGTGACCAACTCACAAATTTGAAATAAGGTTCAAATACACTACTCTCAGGACCATACTGTAAAAATAAAGTATCACAATGGGGAGACCCAGTCTCCTAAAGAAATTAAGTCTAACTAGAATGATACAAGCTAGAAGCTCCGCTACTGTGAAACAGAATAGAAGAAGCTGAACTTGATATTCTGAAAAGATTAGCTGATTCTCCTTACAACGCATTTAGATTAAAAGAGAAAAATGAATAGTTTTAAATAACGAACATCAGGTATTAATAATAGACTCAACAGTTTTGAAAGGTATTGTATTAATGTTCCACAATTGATACAGATAAGCAATTTCTTAAGCATCTCAGTCAAGAATATTAAAGCATGTAGTACTAGACTATACATTTAGTGGGAAGTTCAAATCCAAAGAGGATGGTTTAAAACAAATATCATATATGAAGTTACAGACTTCTACCACCATTAAATGCAGAAGAATAGTTCAGTCCTTTTTAACAACATCTTAAGATTTAAACTAAAGGGGTAAAGGAATTACTTTTAATGCCCTCTAAGGGCGAGTCCATGAGCATTGGAAAAAAGGAAATATGAAGCAAAAATGAATTAGTTTGGCGAAGAAGGATTCCAGGTCAACTGCATGAATGCAGTAGCATCAACAAAAAGGCAGTCCAATATAGGGAAAAATGTTGGTGTTGCGATTAAAGAATAAAATCAAGAGCATGATGAGCTGTGTCCCATAGAAAGAAAAATAGCATTGCATTGTCAAAGAGAAAAACAGGATGTAGCCAAGAATGACTGCTGTACGATTCAGGGCAATAAAAATATATACACTATTTCCTCATTAACGCAATCGGCTATACAACTCTCATTTTCCTTCTTTCCCTAAACGTATTGTAGACTGCGTGGTCTCACGTGCTAGATAATGGTAAAATTGTATCTGTGACATCAGGCCTAAGATGGACTTTTAAAACTGTCACTTCTATTCCAGAAATAGCCTTAAACTCTCTGAACACATTTCAGCCTGGAGGGCCTTAATGAGTCAAATAATGTTAGATCAGATTGGTAACTCTAAGTTAATGACATTGTTGCTAAAATCGCTATTCTTTGCCCGCATGGCCTTATCTCTGTATTGCACTTTATCCTGTACGCCCTCAATGATCTGTATAATCTAGAATCACATCTGTGGCTTTAGGTTTTAGACAATGCTACTAAAACTGGTATTGTTATAAATGTAAATGTGGGATTCTTGTAAAGCGCACTGTTACTCTACCCGAGTGTCCTGGCGCTGTAGACTGCTGGGGAACCCGTCCTGGTTTTCCCTGTGAGATGGTCCCTTTCTGGGTATCTCCAGGGTGAAACCAGGCATCCCTGGCGTCTGTGGGGGGCCGTTGTAGAGATGAGGCAAGCTTAATGCCCAGAGTTACCAAGTGTGTTCCCTGGTTAGAGTAGGAACGAGGCGAGAATTATCGAGTCCGTTGACCCCTGGTCCACGACCCTGCCGCGTCGGGATTTGAACCCTGGTCCCGGGCCGTTCTCTGCTTACAGGTCTGCCGCCTCTAACCAGTGAGCCACACCTCTACGCATTGTTATGATTGCACATATAGCCTGTTTGCACTTTAGACTGAATTCTTTTAATGCGTCATAATTTTGTCAAACTGCACTTGTGATGTTTGTTCATGCTAGGATTACAAACATAGTTACAACTCTCATGAATAGATTTTAACTTGAATGTTCTTTTTATTGTTACTGCATTAGGACTAAGTGTGACTAGCCTACGTATGATGTAGCTATGATCCTCTGCAGCATGGGGCTTGACCGCAAAATGATGCTTTTCAAGCTTTCATTGCCATATTCGCATACACAACTGTTAGCCCTTTGAATGCACTTTAGTCTGTATGATTTTAATGACCACAATAATCTCTATTTGCACTTATAATCTCAGTGACAAGATAATACTGCACTTTAGCCTGTTTGGTTTTAATGAACATTATTGCTATCAGTGAAATATTTTTATCTTTAATTTTTACCTGTTGTGAATATATTGTGAAGGTTTTAATTAATCAGACAATAAACTTAACTTGGCAGTGCTTCAAAGAGCAATAACCACTTAATAATGATAAAATAACGTTGCAGTGCCCTAATAACTTGCTAACCACAATGTATATCTGCACATAATTTTAAATACTTTAAAAATAAGTTAACTTTATGTGCTTTATCAGTGAGACGAATCAGGTATGCGAAGCACCACTGGTGATGCGTACAATTAGTTTAACAGGGGCTTTTTCCCCACTGATTCTGCCAAGCCCATTCCCTTGGCTGTGGTTTTGCTAGATACAAGGTAGGGACAGTGGGAATATCGTTCATCCAATCAAGCGCAACACTAATTAGATGACGAGGCATTTGGCTATTCTTGTACCACTCTGCGGTCTGGGTTATCATTGCTGTCCATCTGCATCAAATTGATCTTGCTTCCAGTAAGACAAAGATTGTTCCATAGTGCAACTACACTTCAAGTTGCCCTCACTGAAACATGAATCTCATATCTTCTGAATCTTCCTATTATGAATGTCCTGTACCGAGTAAGGCTTGACCAATATATGATTAGCATACAATAATGTGACCTGTACTGATTATGTGTATGTAAATTATGAATTAGTCTACAGAGTTCAATATTGTTTATTGTAACCAAAATTCACGCATACCTATATAACTAAATTGATAAATCCTAATATCTCCTACAACAATAACATTTAGCTAATACTAATTTTATTTTCCACAGCACACACTATATGTAATTTCCAAAAGACAGCCAGCAGTGGTGTTTCTGGACGGCACCGGTCAAATATCCAAATCTTATAGTTCTGACTGCTCACAAACATCAATTCTCGGTAAATGTTTTCAAAATATTAGGAGAGCAACCTAATTTCCTTGTTCACACTGAACTTTCCAATTCGAATTGCATGAATCTGTAATCACTCTTTTGTTTTCAATTACTTTCCATATCTCGTTTTACAATTAATTTCCAGACGTTGGTGTCTTTTCCATAAAGTTCTTTTTATTAAGTATCCAATTCCATCACACTTAAAACAAACTCAGCCTTATACTGGCGTTTACAGGATAATTTGATTTATCCCCCTTCTCAAATTCTGATCGATCGGATAGGACTAGAACACACAATGCCGAAAGGCTGCTCGAAAGGAGCCCAGACATTAAAACGGGGAAAAATTGAAAAAGAAGAATTTTGTGTTTGTTGTTGCACTTTACAGTAGATGTCTTGCTTTTTTTACATAACATTTCAAAACATATGGTTGCTACCTCTCTAAGGACCAGAAGTACTAAGAATCAAATTGCTACAAATGCGCACTGACGTTTTGTGAACCGATTCAGATTTTGCAAACTAACCTGTGTCAGGCAGGTCGCAATCAACAGACTTACTATGATTGGCCACAATCAAACTGATGGTGGTCTGCAAGGGAGAGCAGACTGATGGCACTGTGCAACTGAGAGCAGACCATCATCCCTTTTATTGCCTTTAAAATTAAAACTGCCTGATTTCCTTGTATGAAACGGGGCTGCTTTGAAACAAATATTTTTAAAAAGGCTTCAGTGAGAGTTAGCCCCCTGAGCCACTTACTTTTTCCCCTGTAATTTGTATCCAAGTACTCAAAGGGGAAGGACCCAAAGGCTTACCCCTTCCCTTTTGCAAAGAAGCTACCACTCCAGCTTGAGAGTAAGTAACTTCTCAATGTTGTGACCAGAAATCATTGGTTACCAAATCAATATTTTCAAGGGCAGATCAAAAATGACCCTATCCAAATAGTGATTGGTAAACCATTTTTAAACATATTTTAGGAATTGCTAAAAGTTTGCTTGCTCCTGAAATGAGTTTCGTACATAGTGATAAATATGTTAGTGGTCACAAACCCACATATTTTGTGAACGGGAGAATGAAAATTTGCCTATCAACGTGTACATAAGTTTGAATTCTATTAAGGACACAAAAGCGAAAATTATGAAATATCTTCCTTCACTTTAATACCACATTTTCAAACAGCAGCCATTTTAAAATTTCCAGAAAAAACTCTTTCTCCAATAAACATGAGGGAAAACACGCAAACAGTTGATGAGTCCTTCTTTAAACTCCACAACTTAGGATCCCACATAGTTCTTCCTGACTGCCTGGACTCCATCTTTCTTCGTGCGAATCATGCCATCAGTTCAGTATCATGAGTCCTGTTTCGATCTATCGTTTCCTGCAAAGACATGCCATGTCAGTAATCATTTTGGATTGTATTTTGTCTCAAAATGTCACATGGTAAACATTAATTTCATACAAGGCAGGGAACCTTCAACAGATTGACATCAGAACATTCTATTGTAATATCCGTAATGATAAACATCCTTACTTACAATGATACGGGGAGGCTCCGCATCCTGATGATCGCCAGGTGGGATAATCCTCGCCTCTGTGTCCTTAATAGAATTGAACTTTACCTTCACATTGTTAGGCATATTTTAATTCTATGTCAAGACCGGAGGAGAGGATTATGCTAGTTCAAAGCTTAATCACCACCAACTGCGCCACCTCCACCACTGCCTTAAAGTAGAATCTCTTGAAGATCGAGTCTGAGGACTAGTCTGCTGCACGCTTCAGGTCCTCCAGACATGCTCCCAGATTAAATACTTTAGAGGACATTGTTCCCCTTTTTGAATGTGCTCCAAACATTTTGGTATCCATGCCCGCTTCTTGCATCACCCAGCGGACCCAACAGGCTATTTTAGGGGAGGATACCGCCTTATATGGTTTTCTGAATGCAACAAGGAGCTGTCTGTCGGCTGGGGGAAAGGCCTCTTGAGTCATTTCCTTATAAGCCTTAAGTCAGTGCACAGTGCACAAAGTGGGAGAATCACTGAATGCTGGATTAGAGATTTTACGAGTATTTGGCTCACAGTAAAGCCCACCCCATCCAGGGAAAATACCCCAGCTGAAATGTCCAATGCTCGCACATCCGTAACCCATATACGTGAAATAGGGCAATGTGGCTTTGAAAATTTACCCGGAAGCTCCTTTGTGGATAAAGATCTATTCGCCTGCCAGGACAGAAAAAGGTTCAGGACTAAATTTACATCCCACAGAAACGAATTTTCTGAACGAACCTATTAGTATGCAGGTTGGTTCATAAAGTTCCTCTGGTTTAAAAGTAAGAATGCCCAAGGCGTCATAGAAGTTATGAATACACACTGTTGCCATGTGTTTATTTTGTCTATATGTTGGAAGCCCTTTGAGTTACGAGGCCTGTTGTACCTCAAAGGCAAGCTCACTGAATTTATGTGATTACATGTCCGCAGCATTTCCAGCATAATTATAGATTTGATGCATTTGTCACATAATCTATAAGAGAGGACTGGGACACCGCTTGTGTCTGAGGAGCTGAGCAGTAACCGCTGAGAACACCGAGAGAGCAGCCGCCACCGCCGCAATTCTGCCGCAATTTTGCCGCAAACTCCGGGGAGCCAGCTAATCGATTGGTCTCTCCTTTTTGCTCACCCTCCCTCCCCTTGCGGGCTGCTGTTAGCAAGTGGTTGCGGGGGGGGGGGGGTTTGAGCGAAAAATGAGTAAAAAGCAACCGTGCTCCCGAAGGACCTGGCAACTGGCGACCTTTGGTTGAGGGGCAGTTTAGAGGCGGTCAGAGGCTGCTCCTCACTGCAAATTGCTGTCAGCCCGTGGACGTATGATTGTTGTGGCTGCGGACTGCGGGTTCCAACAGGCTCCATCGGTGAGCGGCACGGAAGTTTCTCCTCCTCTAATGAAGTAGGGGCAATTGTAGATTAAATATTGCCTGTGTTCATGGGCGCAGGGCCGGCCTTAGGCATGTGCAAGCTGTGCACCTGCACAGGGCCACCAAACCCCAGGGGCCACCACACCAATATATATCCTTAATATAATAATCCTCTGAGGATGGATACATATTTGCTTGGTGGTCTCTGGCAGGGATTTGGCGGCCTCCGGCTCTGTTCCACTTCCAAACACCTTCCTGAGCTCCGGGGGGGTCCGCCCCACCCGGACCCCCTCTTCCGGGACCCCCTACCTACGCTCCCTGCCCAGGGCCACCAGGAGCCTAGAGCCGCCCCTGATGGGCGTCCACAGGGGGGGCAAGGAGGGGCGCTGCCCCCCCTGGAGCGACCCTCCTTGCCCCCCTGCAGACGTCCATGAAAACTGTGACTTCAAGATGGTGTTCTCACTCTCTTTCCTCTCCTTTACATTATTTGCTTCCCTGTGAAATGGATCCAAAAAAGAAAGACGCTTTTGCTGGAAATGTCATATTTTTCTGACATATTAATTCCAAAGTGCAGCATTGGGAATAAAAGGCTATAAACATGAAAAATAGATAAATAACTAAATAAAGTAAGACAGAGTGGTAGCAAACTGGCCAAACTGATTTTATTTACACTGAAACACAGTAGCGCCACTTTTACAGAGTTTGCCAGTGAAGTACAGAGTTTGCCAGTGAAGCGCTATTTTTTTGTTTTCTTGTCTTTGTTTTCCCTGGATTTGGAACTAGTGCACCAATCCTGGAGGTACTGCAATGTGTGGATTGGAAAACAAAATGTGTGCTGCGGCTCTGCGTCCAGGGAGGTGGTCTTTTTACCATACTGCTTACGTTTAGTAAGGATATAACCAATGGCCATTGAAATGGGTCCATTCAGGGCCCTGTAATCGAGTCCTTAACTTTTCAGGCAAAAGCACTCACTGATTTCTGAATAGTGAGTGTAAAAGCATTACGGTAACCATGTTGTTCCTGCTTACATCCCATGGTTTGCTAAATGTTGCATTCCCTATAAGTGTTTGCTTTTTCCAGGATGTTGTTACTTTTTTTTTTGTAGGCCGCATATTGCTCTTGTCTAGCGCGTAATTTAAATTGAGCCGCATCCAGGTGTTTATAGCGGGCAACAATTGGGTTGTAGTTGAAGACAATGGGAGTTTTTCTCAGTGGGGCAGTACGGTGTTCAGTGGGGAGAAGATGTGGCACTAGGGTCAGAGCTGCTGAATTCGGAACTGGGAACCAGGTTCAGCCTTAATAACTAGTCCACCAGACCACTCTCCTGCGAGAGCACAATCACATGCTAGACCTTGGAAGCTTTGCAACCAGTGGCGGCTGGTGACTTTTGAAATTGGTAGGGCGTAAAATTGGCGGTGGAGAAAAGTCCATACAGGAACATACACCAGAGGCTATTAGAATGTTAGAGAAAAGTTGGCCGGTGATTTCATAATATGCGCCACATGAGATAACAGTCCTGCAGACTTCCCACACACTCACACATGGAAAAGACAGCCCATAAAGCAGGGGTACAAGATTAACAGACTCAGCATAAAGAATGCAGCTGAAACGCCCCTCAGCCATATGATACACATCGCTAAGCCGAAGTGGACAGATCAGGAAGCAGTGAAGATCAGGAAGCGTACAGATCAGGAAGCAGCAGAGAGCATGCTTTAGGTTAGTCATCACACATAGAACAGGCACAGCAGTGTCTGCAAACATGAAAGCGTCATTCGTAGAGTGCCTACTATCTGTAGCGTAAAGGAATGTTAAACCAACCAAGCAGCTACTTATGTGGCCGGGCAGTACAATTTAAAAATCAAAGTCCAACTGGCCACAGTGCATTTACACATGGCACAGACATTATCTATGCAGCCACTGGCAGCTGCCAAGTGGGCACATGTCACGTGTGGCACCTTTAGCCAGTCCAGGTTTTTTGGCCAAGCGCACGTTGAATTCTGGGACTTTTAGTTTCACTTTTCAAATTTGACAGCATGAACAAAAATTCCCAACATACAAAACGTTGTTATCCAAAAAGCCAGGACTAGGTTAAGGTGTCGCAAATGGCAATCGGCCACTCCAACAATGACATTCAAACGTATCCTCCGGGTGCACCTAGAAATTCCCAATTTCAAACCCGCCGCCGCAGTAAAAACAATCAGCCCCAAACATCATGCAAACGTCATGCAATCCAACGCTCTTAGCAGCAGCCTAACATATTACAATCCTTCCATTATATGCATCGGTACTCTGTCAACTCCCTCCAAATATGCGGATGCGGTGTTCAAACACCGAGAAAGCGTCTGCAGAAACCAGAACCCAACGCACGAGAAGGAAGCCATGAAACAAATCCAGACCTAATGCAGCACTTTACTTTCAAAGCTAACGCCGCAACGTTCTGGTTTCACGTGTGACTTCTCGGGCATGTAAGAGCTGGTAAAGAGATTAGAATGCTATGACCAGGCACGGGGTGGTGGCACAAACAGCGTTCCTGATGTTTCTCTGCCGTGAAAAGGATCTATCCGCCTTCCTCAAATCACACCGGAAAAGGAGCCCCAGCTGCAAACCGAGCAGAAACCCTACCTTGTTTGCCGTGCTTTGCCCGGTGTCAATGTGGAGGAACCGCAGCTTTTGAAGTCGTGCCCGCATCTCACCGCTCCTCACTGAGAAGGCGACAAAAAGCAATCCGAAAGTTTTCCAGAAGAGGATTTGTGCCTCCCATATTGCTCCTAAAGAAAAGCACAGAGGTCCCAAGAGAATAATAAAATAAATATAAAAAACTTACCTTGGCTTCCCGCACTGACTCCCGACTCGAGTCCCGAGACTGCAGACTCCCGCCGTCCTGGATTTTGAATGCCGCCGCTACGTCTGACGTGGTGTGGGCTCTCGTCACTGAAGGCTGCAGGCAGCCTCCCGCCCCTCCATGGCAGCCGGCGCTGATTGGTTCGGCCGGCTGCCCTAACCGCGTCATTTCTCCTAGTCTACATCCTGCAGAACGGAGAGTGGGAGGTGGCTTGGGGGAGCGGCTTGCCCACTGTTGCTAATACTGTCTGTTTGGACAGCCTCTCAGGCTGTCCAAACAGTCAGTATTAACAACAGTGGGCAAGCCACTTCCCCAAGTCACTCCCCCCTGCCCTGTGGCTCGAGTAGCCAGGAAGTTCTGCTGAGTGCTTTCTCGCCGTGCGAGAAGGGCAGGCAGAAACAAATGGTAGTTATAAATAAATAACTACCATTTGTTTCTGCCTTCTTCTTGCACGGCGAGAAAGCAGGGGGGCGGCGCCCAAACGCCCCCATGGAATAACCGCCACTGTTTGCTCACCTTAGAAGTCCTGGTGTCTTCGCACCAGCAGGTGGACCCTAGCATGACAAGTGTAGGTTAACCTTCAAGGCTTGTCCACCACTGTCCATACTGAAGGTCACCTCCAGTCTTGCGGGCAGGCCTATGAAGCAGCACACCCTAGAACAACAGTCACTGAGGTCACAGGACCCTTGAGAAGGGCCAGCTCTGGGGCGGTGCAACCAGTGTGACCGCACCAGGTGCTGACTTTAGGTGGAAGCATCATGTTTGCAAGTATATTATGGTTTTAAAAGCACTTGCTGCCTCCTTCCTGGCCTCCAGCAATTTTCGGCAACAATAAAAATGTCATGATGACTCTGGTGATTAATGTTCTTCCTAGAGAGAGATCAGAATTTTGTCTAGTGGAAGTTTTGACTCACGGAAAGGTAGCTCAGAGGGTTAATGTACCGGCTGCAAAGAACATGCGCCATGCAGATCACAAAGTGCACATAATGTAAATAGGTCAGTGGGCTACTGCTTTTCTCAGAGCGATCCTTTTGTTACTTGCAGTTTATAAGTTAAAATCCTAACTTAGAACAGTGAGCTATTACCTGTCATCTTAGAGCTGCACACAAACTGCAAGGTATAAATAAGAGCGTTATGTTCCCCCCCCTCTTCCCCCAGTCTTTGATTATCCTAATCCAAAAAGTGTTCTTTTGGACAGAAATCAATTCTGATTATTAAGGAGAACCCCCACCATGGTATTACGTTTTAAATTCCGGGTATTGTGTTTCTCCAGGCCAATCACTATAAAACTATACGGGCTACTAGTATGGTTGTCATGTGACTCCTACACCTTGTAGTCCTTAGTCTTATGTAACATTTTCTTTACAGTGATATACACACATATTGATTGTCTCTGTGTAATGTGTGTGATGTAAAGTGCTCTGACACCCTACAATGATATGAGTGGTGCTGCAAATCAAATTAAATGCATCTGAGAGAGAGTGGTTATGGAAAATGGGGGGCACAGTTAAAGGATGGTAGTAAGGGAATCCATGGCAGAGGTGGTCATTGGGGGGCACTAACAAACATTAATGCACAAGACACCACCAGTGCTGTGGCTGGCCCTGCCCTTGAGGCCAGTCTGCCTCACCCATAGGTACCTCCATTGGCCTTGTTGTAGCAGTAGTAGCTGCAACTCACCAGGGATTGGCAATGCAGGATTTGCACGCACACCAAACTAAGTTCGCAAACTTACAGTCACCCGGCTTCATTCACAAGCACTTTTAACATGTGCTGCCTGCTGTGGGGCCACTGGGATTAATTATGCAGCAAAGGATGACAACATTATGCCGTAGTGTTGACTAAACTATGCGTTAAAAAAAAGGCTGCAGCGTAATACAGTATATTTTCAGATATTTTATTATTTTGACGTGTGTACACAAGCTAACAGTCTCTGGAAAGATTTTGCCTTATTAGTACCAGTGTAACATACAAATGCAGCAGTGAGAAAGGTGACCAGTCAACCTTTACAATAGGCCATCCACTCCGCAGCAACACAAGTCACATTTTATATTAACTTTTGATATGTTTGAGCTACAAACAATTTATTAGTTTAAATGGTCAGATCATGCAGCAGATCTTGCATTATGAGGCAAATATGGCAGAGCCATCATTTTAGAGAGAACATTTGCAAACTAGGATACTTTGCCTTTCATGTTTGAACTGCTGTTGTGGAAAAAGGGAGTAGTGCTGATGACAGAAACTCCATGGCTTGGAGACAAATGGCTTGTGTTTCCACATTTTATCGTATTTGGTACATTCTTTGATTAGAAGCATATCCCACTTTGTGTATACATTTTAATGTCAATAACTCATTATAACCTTAAATATTCATGTGTATCCATTGGTTGATTAAACTGGGCAGTGAAATGCCAAACACATACAAAAAATTGGGATGTCTGCGCATTCTGGCCACACCTCTGGCTCCACCCACAGATCCAATCCTTGGGTTATTCCCGCCCTTTGATTCTCCGCCCACTGTTCCCCTACATTTTTTCCCCCACTTGGACCACTGTGTAAGACTCAGCATCCCTGGACCTGTGATGTACCGCCGCTGCGGGCACAGCATGTGCCACACATTTACGGTGCCAGGCTTCCGCATAAGGGAGCTGGCCATTATTGTATCCCTAAACGTGGGCACATTGTCAATTTGACATTGACTACATGTAGAGGGACTCTAACCCCCAGATTCATCAAGAACACATTTTGCGATTCCTTAATAGCGAAAAATACCGATTCGCTATTAAGGAATAGCAAAATGCTATTCATCAAGAAATCACTTCAAAAATAGCGATTTCTAATAATTCCTTAGTTGCGACTCGCAAATTGCGAGTCGCAATTAAGGAATATCTCCCCATTTATTCCTATGGGCCTAGAGGCATGGGAAGACCATCTCAATTTGCTAATCGCAATTAGCGATTCGCAAATTGAGATTGCGATTTCAAGGGTGCAGGGGTAAATGTAAATGTATTTGAGCTTGTAAAGCGCACTGCTAGCCGTCCATAGGTCTCCTGGCGCAGTATAACTCTGGGGAACCCGTCCTGGCTTTCCCTGTGGGATGGTCCCTGCTGGGAGTCCCCAAGGTGGAGCCAGGCATCCCCGGAATTGATGGGGCCGTTGTGGAGATGAGGCAAGCTAATGCCCAGAGTTGCAGAGTGGAACCCCTGATTAGAGTAGGCACTGAGGCGAGAATTATCGTGTCCGCTGACCAAGGTCCACGACCCTGCCGCGTCGGGAATTGAACCCTGGTCCCGGGCCGTCCTCTGCTTCCGGGTCTGCCGCCTCTAACCAGTGAGCCACACCACTCTAAAGGACACCCTGTTGCACCCCTGAAATTGATGTGTGCACATATGTTGCGCACACACATGCCCTTTTTTGCTATTTACCACGTAGTTAGACTTCGCGGTGAATAGCGGCACCAGATTGCAAATTCGCAATTTTAAAATGGTTCATGAATTGCATTTAAGGAATCTCAAATTGAGATTCCTTAAATGCAATTAATCGCAATTTAGCGATTTCTAGAATTGCGATTTTTGCATTTGGGATGATGAATGGTGTGTCCCTTTCCTTGTTGGGAAACAGCGCAAGAGCAGTGCAGTGAGCAAAGAGTAAAGTAAATAGAATCCAAAAATACAACCAGGCTTGGCTGGATTTGGTGGCTGAAGTGGAAAAAAAAGGGGGCGGGGAGTTTAAACTGGGTGAGAACTTCGGGCAAACAGACTGTACCCTCAGCGAGGATAAACAATCATCGTAACCATAGTAACATCCCAACCAGCCATCTAACCAAACACTGTGCACAAAGTAAAACTAAATGCAAGAAAAGCAACAAAAAAGAAGGCCAGGGAGACCCAGAAAACAAGAGGTAATAAAAACAGGAAAACAAGGTTCCAAGAAATCGAAGGAGATAAACAAATCAATCGGAAACCCAGTTCAAGAAAAGACAAGCCCACTAATTCCGTTACAGTATTCTGTATTTGGGAAACCGATTCCTAATAGGAAATTCATGTTTTTAAAAGACCCAACATCAGCTATTTTCGCAGAAACAGGTCAACTGGAGGGCCTTCCGAACCCATTGGCACCACAAAAAAATCTCTTAAGATCTGAGTCTAACAACACAGAGACCAATAGTACACAGAAGGTCATCAAAACTAATGAGAATGTAATTGTAAAAGACCAACAAAATAGTAGTCACTTAGTCATACAGGCACAAGTGAATGCCTCTGACTACCCACACTCAACACCAAAATCAGAACTAAATATAGTACCATTCAAACAAATGTCAGAAGAACTACAGTCGGAAACATTAGATAATCCCGAACCGGCAAATTCTGAGCAAAACAACTCATTGGTGCTCTCATTATTATTATCCAGTAACACTGACCTCCTGCAGGCGTTGGAAGCTGAAACTCTCAACAGATCAGTGAACGGAAAAAGTAAAGCAATTAATGAAAAGGATATAGAACACTCGCCACCAATAATTGAAATATCGAGTACATGGGAACTGCCCGTGCAAACGCAGAGCCAAATGAGTCAAAATGCAAAGACAAACTATCAAAATTCGACACCACAGTTACGGACGAGCTCCACCACAACAAGTCTTTTGCAGAATAACATATTTACAGTAGATAAAGCAAAGGAACGAGATAGAAGCAGAGATAGAAGGGGAGTAGGGCTAGCATCTGTAATAAAAGAGGGTATCCACCAGTCAGCATATTCATCACTGTTAAAAGTGCTGGAAACCACAATAACAGTACTTAATATGCAATCGGACAAGTTAGACACACAGATTGACTTGATGAATATAATCGCTTCGTATATCGTAGGAATTAACACAAAACTGGAAACGCTAGCAGACCTGATAATTAAGGAATGAGAAAAAAATACAGCAGCAGGCACAGATTGTGTATGTGGCCCAATAATCGAAAAACTAAGTAATGTACCAGCTGTAGTATTGAAGAAGACAGCACATTAGTTAGGCTTGTAGATTGGGTTTATTCAGCTTAGGAGAAGCACAGCGACAGGAACCAGGCAAAGGCTATCAACTGCCAGAAGGCAACATTCTACTACAGAGCCATAGAACATAGGTACACAAAGGTTCTAACTACAGGTGCCAGGAAGGCACAGAACAGAGAATACTACATTATCCTCTTTTCGGTACAACAAAAGAAGAAACGTCCGTACTAGGAGAAGAAGAAGAAGAAGAGAAGAGGAGAGAAAAGAAAAAGAAGAAAAGAACAGTGGAGGAAGAAGAGCACAACTGGTAAAAGGAAAGAACAGAACAGCAGCAGCAGATTATCTGAACCTGGCAGGAATCCTACACACTCTATGACTCCTGCGAGGTCCAGGAACAGAAGCATCAACAACATTTCCACCATTACCATCAATAACAACAGTACCAGAATGTTTGTCACTTGGAACAGAGCAGGGATTAGGCTGAGAAACACCAACGTGAGCATCATCATTACTGACTTTTACAATTTTGCAGACGTTCCACCAATCCTTATTGTTGACCCGTACAGCATTACCACAGATCTTGTCAACCACAACAGGTTGAGAAAATTTGCTCCTACCTTTGGTGACATGGACAGGATTTTTAATTCGAACCACATCACCAACACAGAAGTCATGGGCAACAGACCTCTTCCTTTCATCAAAATAGGACTTTTGCTTCTTCTGAGCCTCGGACACATTGTCTCTGACAAAAACATCAACTCCATCCATAACATTCATTTTTACCCACTTGGACATCCAACCCGGACAAATTTTGGTGGAGGGTTTCCTGCCCCTCAGAAGCTCAAAAGGGGAAACCCCAGTAGAAGAATGGGCTGTGGTACGATAAAACCACAACATGGAACGCACAGCATTCTCAACTACACACTTGTTAGCAATGGCCCACTGGATGCAGTTGTTGAGAACACGGTTCATCCTCTCAACAAGGCCATTGGCCTGGAGGTGGTAAAGGGAACTTTTCTTATGTGTCACTCCACCTTGTTTGAGAAAAGATTCAAACTCACAACTGACAAATTGGACACCATTGTCGGTCATGACAACAGAAGGAAACCCCTCTCTCAAAAAGATGTCTTTCAAAAAGGAAATTACACTTGCAGAGGAGGCTTCGCTGACAAAACGAATTTCCGGCCATTTTGAGTAGTAATCAATGGCAACTATGGCAAAACGGGAACATGAAGGTAAAAGGTAAAAAGGACCGACCAAATCAATCCCAATCTTTTCCCACACCCTTTCCGGAAATTGAACAGGCTCCATGGGAGGAGACCTAACCTTATGACTTTTATCTGAGGACTTGCAAATTACACAGTTGTCAATCAAGGAATCAACGCACACGTCCATCTGCGGCCACCAGAACACATCTCTCAACCTGCGTTTGGTGAAGGTCTTCCCTAAATGCCCTTCATGTGCACCATCGACCAGACGCTTCCGCAGGCTTTCAGGAGGGATGAGCCTCCCACACCGCATGAGAATGCCATCCTCAACAGTGAGCTCGTCAGCAACTTTGACAAAGGTTTGAAAGACCCCAGTAACATTCTTCTCCTTGGGCCAACCAGACTTCAGATAGTCAACAACTCGTAGAAGAGTAGCATCTTTCAACAACTCTCTTTTCCACTCACTCTCACTAATTGCACACATGCCCTCAAGATCCAGACCCGCGACAAAACAATCCTCTTGGTCTTCATCCTTTTCAACTTCTGAGTCATTATCAGCTAATGGAAAACGAGAAAAATAGTCGGCTCTGACATTCCTTGAGCCTGGCAGATAAACAACCTTAAAGTCATACTGAAGAAGCTTGGTGGACAGCCTCGCGATTCTAGGGGTGTGTTCCTTGATCTTTTCCCCGGACAAAATAGAAACCAGTGGGCTGTGATCAGTACAAATAGTGAAATGACTACCCCAGAGATAGGGATTGAACTTCCTGACCGCCCACCAACAGGCCAAAAGCTCCTTCTCAATAACAGAGAAGTTAACTTCTGCTCCACGCAGTACCCTGGAGGCATAAGCGATGGTGTTGTCAACCTGTCCGTTCCTTTGAGTGAGGACAGCCCCAAGTCCAAATCCACTTGCATCAACAGTCACCACGCACTCTTTGTTGGGATCAAAAGGTTTGAGAATGCTCTCTCCAACAAGCTGAGATTTGATCCACTTGAAAATCTCTTGGCAATTTTCATCCCAAACGAAAGGCACGCTTTTCTTTAACATGTTAGTCAAAGGCTGAACCTTTGACGCATAGTCTTTGATGAATCTGGAGTAAAATTCGCTGAGACCAATAAAGGATTTTAGTCCAGACTTATCAGCAGGTGGAGGAGCATCAACAATAGCTTTCACTAGACCAGGACGTGGTTCGACACCTGCATGAGAAACAACATGGCCTAGAAACTCCATTTTTTCTTTTGAAAAGACACATTTCTCTTTCTTCAAGACAATACCCTTGTCTTGCATGATTTCCAGGACCTGATTTAGGGAGTAGTCATGATCCGCCTTGTTCTCGCCAAAAATCAAAACGTCATCCTGGAAGACAATCACTCCAGGGGTGTCCCTAAACATCTGACTCATCAACCTTTGGAAAACTGCGGCCGCTGACGCAAGGCCAAACGGCATCCTGCAGTACTGAAAACTCCCAAAAGGGGAGACAAAAGCGGTTAGATGTCTAGAAGATTGACTCAACACCACCTGGTGATAAGCGGAGGCCAAGTCCAGCTTAGTATACCATCTTGCCCCCCTGGTAAGGGACAATAAATCAGTAATCTTGGGCAAGGGGTGTGAGTCAATCCAGATGTTCTTATTGAGGCTGCGTAAGTCTACACAGACGCGCAAATCCCCATTCCTTTTTCTGGCGACAACAAGGGGAGACAACCACAGAGATGACTCAATTGGCTCTATGACTCCTTTTCTGCAAAGGCCCATTAACTCTTTTTCTAGATCATCCCTCACGCTGAAAGGAACACTCCTCACCTTGTGTTTCACTGGGATGGCACCATCCTTAACTCTGATTTCATGGTCGAAACCTTTGATGATGCCAAGGCCACTCCCAAAAACTCTTGGAAATTTGGAAATCAAACCCTCTACATTGTCACCTGGAACGATAACAGCTAAACTTCCTACATTATCACAGGATTCATCAATACTGATTTGTTCTTTGGAACCTGGTCTAAGGATCATCTTGAACAAACCCTGGTGGAACCAACCCAAAATGTTAAGGCCCTTCAAGGAAACGTACACTTTACCAAAGATCCTCCTTCCCCTGAACTGAATAATTTCTTCAAAGAACCCAAGAAGAGCTATTCTACGTCCTTCATAAGAAACGGGAGTTCTATCAGGAGGTAGGAGGTTCCTTTCAGGCCAGGTCACATCAAACAACTTTTGCGTGATCATAGTTACTCTGGCACCAGAGTCCACTAGTAGGGTAACTATCTTGTCACCCACACCAAAATCTTCGAGAGGAACAACACAGTCAGACGGATCACCTATGATGACCCCATCATCTCGTACCACTACAACCATGTCTCTGAGGTCGTCTTGAATGCCATTTATGGAGTCAGAGTCATCATCAGCATCACCACAGGACTCCGAGACATTCCCAATAGTGTTGACAGTACTTATACCCTGAGACTTGTTGTTAAAAGTGGAATTTCCCTGTTTGGAGATTTGGCAAATTTTTGCAAAGTGCCCAAACTTCCCACAGTTGCGGCAAGTGGAGTTCCTGGCAGGGCAAAACTTGTTACTTTTATTATGGGAGGGATTTCCACATCTGTAACAAATGTCATTCCTTGAAAAGGCGTTCCTCTCAAAGCGTTGAGAACCAGGAGTGTTATTTCTGTCGAAACGTTGACTGCCAGTTGCTTTACTGTCTTTGTTCTCCCTGGTTCTAACTATCGAAACTCCATCATCACATTTCTTTTCAAGTTCCTTTACTTCTTTTTTTGACAACTCTATACTCTTGGCCACACGAATAGTCTCCTCAAGTGTGGGATTGCCCAAAGTAAGAAGCTTCTGCTGAATAGATTTATCAGAGCACTTGCAAACATATTGATCCCTTATTAACTGCTCTCGGAAACCTTCGAATTCACATTCAGCACTTAGTTGTCTGAGACAGGAAACATACGTTTCAACATCCTCCCCAGATAGTTGCTCTCTCTTGAAGAACTTGTGTCTTATGACAACAAGACTTGGCTTGATGTCAAAACGCAACTCAAGCCTTAATCTTGTTTCTGTGTATTCGTCTACGTCCTCTTCAGCATTGTTTCTTACTAAGGGAGGTAAATGTTTGAAGATTTCTCTTCCCTCGAAACCCAAAGAGTGCAGTAGAAGACACTTCTTCCTTTCTGCGCGATATCTTGACGCGCCTATAGCTCCCAAATAAGTCTCAAAGGCATCAAACCACTTTTTCCAGACAATTGGAGGATTGCCTGGAGTCTCGAGAAAAGGAGGAGGAGGAGAAACAGACTGCATACTGGAAGAGGAAGGAATAAATTTCCCTCTTTATAGACTCTGCCGCTGTGTAAACAAAAATTCAGTATGCGAAGAAAAGTGTTAGCCTTTGGAAATGACCATGAGATAACTTTCACCACTAGATGGCACCAGCGTGTTTGGAAACACCTTCCTTAAAGAACTGAAGTCTGTGATTGAAAACGCTATGCTTTATATTAATGTCTTTATTTGTAATTGAATGATGTCAAATCGTTGACAATGTGGGCCGCTTTTGATGAATTAGCGCGTTAGGAGGAGCGCACGTCAGGCGAGGCACAAACAGGCTTGGAGACGCGTTGCTAATGAGACGCGTCTTTGAAGAGAAGAGCGCACGTCAGGACGCGTTGCTGGGGAGACGCGTCTTTGAAGAGAAGAGCGCACGTCAGGACGCGTTGCTGGGGAGACGCGTCATTGAAGAGAAGAGCGCAGGCAATTGTTGACGGTTGCTATGGGGACGCGTCAGGGAAACGCGTGCAGGATTGAAATTGATGACGTGACGCGCTCGCGCTTGGGATGAGCCTCGCGCTGAAATAAATGACGTGGTACACTGGCGCTCGAGCTTCCTCAATGAACAGTCTCGCGCTGACCCCAATGACGAATTAAGTTAATTAATGGCTTAAAATAGCTGAAGACGCGCAAAACCAAAGCGGGCCACTTATCTTCACTGGAGATCTTCACCAGAGGGTCAACAGCTGGGCTCGAAGTACACTCGATCCACAGTGTAATCTTGGCAGAATTACGAGGAGAAGCGAGGTAAAGGCAGGTTCTTTTACCTTCTCCTAAGCAGCATCGTCGCCAACAATTTTGTAGTATTGAAGAAGACAGCACATTAGTTAGGCTTGTAGATTGGGTTTATTCAGCTTAGGAGAAGCACAGCGACAGGAACCAGGCAAAGGCTATCAACAGCCAGAAGGCAACATTCTACTACAGAGCCATAGAACATAGGTACACAAAGGTTCTAACTACAGGTGCCAGGAAGGCACAGAACAGAGAATACTACAAATTCTATCAAGCATCTTAAAGGAAAGGAAAAAGCCTGGCGATTGTCAGACAACAAATACAAATCTTATCAGCAAGTCCTCAAAGATAAACCAACAAACTTCCTTTGCTGGTCATCAAGATGTACTGATTATAGTAGATTCATCAATGACCTCGGACAGTGTTACTGGCCTCAAAAATAACATCAGTAATTTCGGGAAGGAACAATCAAAGGAAGTACTCATAGGTGAACGACCAAAGATAATCAGTGAAGGGATAAGGATGCTAGACAAAGATATGGGCCAAGTAAATCCTCCTCCGGCCTTATTAGAGATCCAAGGCAAGACAGAACTATGCCGGCAAATCAAGAGACAGAGGAAACGAGCAAGGAAATCTAGAAAGAACAATCAGAGCACAACAAAAGATACAAAAAGTTGCAAGAGATGGTTTCATATCTTCGAACCCAAAAAATTACAAATATGTCAAGAAATGTCAAGTACACAGAGGACCACAGTAAAGGACGAGCAAAAACAAGTACATCTCTCGTCATCAACTTCACTAAGTCACAACCAACAAACAGATGAATCAATCAATATGATCCAGACAAATCAAACACAAACCCAAATAGCATTCATTAACGCCAAAGCACTGGAAGTAGACATAACAAACCCGCAGACCCAACACAAATATGACTTTCAAACAAATACAAACTAGACGTATAAGTTGAGAAGTAGACAAAGACAGAATAACGGTAAATCAAGCAACACGTGAAGTAGTCAATTTATCCCGAGATGATATCGCCCCAGAAAAAAAAGGAAGACAGAGGCAAATAAAATGTGCGTCAGAACTGACTGTGGTGAATCGACCATCTGACATTAGAAATGTCCCAGTGCAAACAAAAGGCAGCCCAGAGACGGATCAAAGAAACCCTCTAAAAGAAGATGCACCAAAGGGAAAACTCACAATTAAAATTAATAAGCAAACAGGGGATAGACCTGGAATCAACCAAAGAGAGGTATCAGAGCAGACTCTTGTGAAGCGATCATCTGAAATCAGGAATAACCCAGTGCAAATAATGGGCACCCCAGAGATGGAGCAAAGAAGCCCTCTAAAAAAAGATGCTCCGAAGGAAAGATTCACAATCAAAATCAATATGCAAAAAAGTGTTCGACCTGGAATCAATCAAAGAGAGGTATTACAACATTCTGTACCCACAGTAATTACAACAGAAAATAAACAAGAAAACACTTGGAAGAACCAGATTATATTAACCCCCAATTACATCTCTCAGGGGCAACAAGATCTCCCTTATAGAGGAACATACTGAGACTCATGGCTGAACTCCGGACCTTACAGCATTTGACCACCACAAACTTATTGTCGATTCAATTTATTTCGCAACAAAAAAGCAGCAACGCGGAAAAAACACTGATGACCTGGAAAAATGATGAAATAGCAGCTTTAATAATGAATGCCAGGGGAGGAGCTGTGCCAGCGACCAAGATGGCCTCTTAGAGACCCGGCTCCGCCGACCTAACTCTCCTGGCTCAACATCCTGACAATTATCCTTAGCCCCACCCCCATTACCTGGTGGGGGAGCCGCAGCGACACCCGTGGGTGTGGATTTGGGCTGCTCCTGAGGTTCGGCGGCTGCGAAACGCCTTCTGGAAGATTGAGGCCTGCCACATTGGGAAGCCAGGGTCCCAAGTGGCAGGGCTGCCGCCCACAACTGAAACAACATCGGACGCCGCGGGGTGGATGGGGTCGGCCTGACTCCGCGATTGACCCGTGATAATTAAAGAGCCCCATACTACAGGAGCATTGGTTGGGCAACAGTATAGAGACACAGATGCGGTGCTGCCCACGGGATCTGCCCGTCTGACGGTGAGAGGGAACCCCGGTGGAGTGGACAGCGAGCCATGTTTGCCCAGGGTGTGTGGCAGGGCCCGCGGTGCAGGATCATTGACTGGGAAATAACAGATAGGCACAGACACAGAGCTGCCCAGTTGGGGTTGGCCTGACTTGGAAAATATGTCGCAATTGCCCCACGATATTTACAGAGCCCCACATTGCAGGGGCATTTGCCGAGCAACAGCATAGGGGCACAGACGTGGTGCTGCCCACGGGATATGCCCATCTGACTGTGAGTGAGAGCCCCGGTGGACTGCAAAGCGTGCCTCGGCTGCCCCGGGGTGTTTGGCGGGCCCCGCAGCACAGGACCATCGGTTGGGCATTAGCAGAGGGGCACAGACGCAGAGCGGCCCACTGGATCTGCCCGATTGCTGGTGATTGGGAGTCCCTGAGGATCTTCGATGCCCTGAGGAACAGCTTGGTTGGTGCTAAGATCTTGCTGTGTGGCTCGGGCTCGACCCCCCAGGACACAGATAGTGCCTGTTGCCTGCTTATAAGATTTTGGGGCGGCGCTTTGGAGGCGGGCTCTGACTGTCGCTGTCATCCTGCCCGAGGGGTCTGGTTAGCGACACAGCCCCGGGAAGCGGTAATGGTTGCATCTATTGGAGGAGACACATAGTGACCGGCGGCGGTGAGGAAGAGCATGCGGATGAGATATTGACGGGGTCGGCCCTGGGAGGGTGCCCCTGCTGGTGTCTTGACTTTGACTTGAGGTAGAAATACACCACAGGAGCTGACCGTGAGAACCGCCCGGCATGAGATTGGCGTATGATCCGGCAGATATAACCAGAGTGGGCAGTGAGGAGTTGATGATGCACCTGCAGAAGTGGTAGAGAGATACTGCTATTCTGACGACAGACGTGGAGAAGGTGTACTTGTCATCAGAGGGCGAGATCTCAGCGAAAGCTGACTTGGATAAATCTCTGCCCAAGTCCACTAGAGGGGCCAGAAACATCCAATCCAACAAATTGGATCGCTATACCCTGCCTAAAGGGTCTCCGATAGATTTGAAAAGGGGACGCGCGGGGGGGCTAAGGACACTCCTGCCAGAGACGAGACGATGCTGACGGATCTCATGGCAGCCATTACTGGAGTGCAGACATCCTTGGGCAGAAGATGGAGGCTTTGGACAATAAAGTGGATACCGTCACAATCGAGGTGGGGCTGATGAGAGCGGATCTCACAAAGGCAAGTGAGGAAGTCAAATCGCCAGAAATCCAGACAGCTAGCCTCATAGATGATGTTAACTTGTTGCAGCAAGAGGTGCATGATCTTAAGGTCTCAAGGGTTCTTACTGACCGGAAGCTGGACGATTATGAAGGATGGGCACGACGCAACAACGTTCGTATAACGGGAATGCCGGAGAAGTCAGAGGGTCTAAAGCCAGATCTATTCGTTGAAAATCTTATTCTAAATCACCTCAAACCTAAAGGTCTGAGCAATTTCTTCACGGTTAAGCGTGCCGACAGGATCCCGGGGGGTAGACCTCGAACGAGGGTGAACCCCCGTCCTATTATTGCTAGAGTTCTTAATTTCCGGGACAGGGGTGTGATCCTTCAGGCGGCTCGAGCCGCAGCTCCATTGAGATTGAGATTCGACTTTACCCAAACGGTACAAAAGCAACGGCAGGGCTTTTTGGCGGTGAAGAAGAAACTGAGATACAAGGGTATAAAGTACGCCATGATGTTTCCAGCCCGCTTTCGAGTAGAGCTCAACGGGAAGGCCTGGTTTTTTCACAATCCTGAGGTGGCAGCGGACTGGCTGGATAGTGCCCAAATGCCGGGCTCCAAGAATCAAGGCCAAGCAGAGGCGGATGAACAATAACTTCGTAACTGAAGGGACGTAAGGGGGCTTTTATTTGTTGTAAGTTGCTGTGGGTTTGAAGGGGGCACGTAATTGGATCCCCTGCCTAGCTGAGTCTTACAAGTTATCTCAGTGAATCGAAAAGTGCAGGGGTGGCGATTATGGGTCAGGGGGGAAGGGGAAGGGGTAGCGAGTCTGCCAGATGGCCCTCCTCTGTTTTCTACTTTTAGTTAACTATAGATTAGATTGGGGGCAACAGGCACACTGCTAGTTGGGGATAATCATTAGCTACATGCAGGGGTGCAGCATGGGGGAATTCGCCAATGCCACTCTGGTAGATTTCATCGAATCTAACCATCTACTCGATGCCTCCCAAACCGGCTTTCGTCCCAGGCATGGAACAGAAACTGCGCTGCTGGCAGTGACGGAGGAGGCACGAAAGATCTAGGACCAGGGAGGATCAGCAGCCATAATCCTCCAGGACCTCAGTGCCGCTTTCGACACTGTCAACCACAGCACACTTCTCTCACGGCTTACTAACATTGGGATCTCGGGCACGGCCATTTCTTGGCTTGAATCGTTCCTTACTGACCGTTCCTTTCAGGTGTTTGAGGGTTCCTCCATCTCCCCAAGCAAATCTCTTCCTTGCGGCGTCCCCAGGGCTCATCCTTGAGCCCCACATTGTTTAATGTCTACATGGGGCCACTAGCTGAGGCAGTCCATCCATTCGGTATTAAAATCATCTCATACGCGGACGACACCCAGCTGGTGGTCTCCCTCAACCAACTTGACACAAACCCAGACAACCTTAGGATCTGCTTGGAAGAAGTTTCAAACTGGATGACCCAATCATACCTGAAACTGAACAGTGATAAAACCGAGCTAATGTTTTTAGGCAATCCCTCCCCATTAGCTCTCAAATCACTCTGGCCCCCTCCCTGGGCGCACCTCCCTCACCCAAGGAAAAAAATCAAGAACCTTGGTATATGGCTCGATAAAACCCTCAGCTTCAATGCCCAAGCCACCAAACTCAGCAACCTGCTTCGGCCTTCTCAGGCTAATTCGGAAGATCCTCCCCTTACTACCCTTTGAAGCAAGGAAAATAATGGTTCAAGGCCTAATCCTATCCAGATTGGACTTCGGAAACGCCCTGTACCTTGGTGCCCCCCAACTCACTCTCAACATTCTTCAGGTGGTGCAGAATGCTGCGGCCCGGACTCTTCTCCAAATCCTCCGGCGTCTCCCAATGAAGGTAGGTCTGAGGACCTTACACTGGCTACCAGTAAGGCTTAGAATCGAGTTCAAGACCCTTTGTATTTCCCACCAAGCCTACTGAAAAACTGGTCCATTCATAAACCATTCTCTGATCACCCCTCAAAACCCTGTAAGACACCTCAGATCAGCTTCCTCCTCGCTGGTCACAGTCCCCGGATTAAAAAATCCAGAGGTGGGGGCCGCTCCTTTTCTTATAATGCCTCCAAACTCTGGAATTTCCTCCCCCTCAACATGCGATCAGAATCTAATCTGCTTTGTTTCAGCAAACAGTTAAAAACTCCACTGTTCTCCTACCCTGATTAACTTTCCTTTTTCATCAGCTCGCATCTGTCTGTAGCGCTGGGAGGCCTCAGGGTAACCACTGCGCTTTATACATTTTCCTTTCATTTCATTTCATTTCATGGGGGTTCAGAATTGTGAGTTGCTTTGTGTTTCAGTTTCTCTTTTGTTTACGCATTTTTTCTTTGCATCAGGTGATTGTATAGTAATTTGATACTAGTGGTGTGGGGTGAATGTCTCGTACTAGTCCGGGATCAGGGATAAAATTGTTGAGCTGGAATGTCAATGGGCTGGGCGACAAGATAAAAAGAGGGATGGTGAATCAGCTAATCAGAAGGCACTCCCCGGAGGTTGCTTTGTTACAGGAGACACATCTTGTTGGGAATCGGCGTATGGCTCTCCATAGAGAGGGATATAAACTAGTCGCACATGCTGGATTTATATCCGGGTCTAGAGGGATTAGTATCCTTCTTAAATGCTCCTTCCTGTTCGATCTCCAGGCTACATGGTCGGACCAGAGAGGCAGATATGTTGGTATTTCGGGGCAGCTAGGGGGTAGGATGGTCACCTTTTTATCCATATATGTGCCGCCTGGCCTTCCGTCCGACACCTTTAAAGATCTGAGTGCTATCTTTCTAACCCTGCCCCTGGGTCTTCTGGTACTGGGGGGAGATTTCAATGCCGTACTAGATGGCGGGGTGGATAGACTCCCGCCACGTCCACATGTTACTGCACAGAGGTGGATACCGGACTTTCTTGAATCGCTGGGATTGGTAGATAGTACGTAACCCGACTCAGAGATGCTTCACTCATGTATACGCCGCACACAATAGTACGTCTAGATTTGACAACATACTGGTTCCAGCAGCAATGGCACACACAATTACAGAGGCAAGATACTGGGGAGTGTTTCAGACCATTCCCCGATGTGGTTGCAAGTCGATATTGGGCAATCAGCGGTTGGTAGAATCACCCCGATCAATGCATGGCACTTGAAAGACCCGGCCACAAACAAAGAGGAATGCCAAATCTCGGAAAGTTATTTTCTGGAGAATTTGGGCACAGTCGATTCTGCACAGCCCTGTGGGAGGCATATAAAGTGGTACTAAGAGGTGCGGTCCACTCCTTGATTGCAGGTAAAAAGAAGGCTCACCAGGCAGATGTGGTCAGAGTAGAGGCGGAAGTCGTCGACTTGGATAAGAGAGTAGCCAATATGGCCGCTCAGGGAGACGTGCATTTGTTGAAACTGAAGCAAGACGAATACTAAGGCCTCTCTAGGGAAAGGGCAATCTCACACAATAACGATGTGCAGAGCCGGGTGTATGAACATGGGGTTAAGGTCGGTAAGCTGATTGCTAGGTTGGAACAAGGAGAGCCTGCCTCTCGTCTGGTGCCTGACCTGGAGGGGTCGGGACCCGATAACATCACGGACCCGCAGGCGGTGGCAGATGCCTTCTCCGAGTATTATAAAGATGTATATACCTCGGTGAATAGTTTCACAGAGATCGAAAATAATGAAATGATAAGAGATATAGCCATGCCGAGTCTCTCAGAAAAAAATAGGGAATACTTAGATTAATCTTTTAAAGATGATGAAATCGCGCAAGCAATTAGAAGCATGAAGTCCGGGAAGGCGACGGGTCCTAATGGATTACCTATAGAATTATATCAACTAAATGCCCATAAAATCGCTCCACATATCCGTGCCATGTTTCTGGATAGCAGAAACTCAGAGCAACTCCTGTATAATGAACGGGTGGCAAATATAGTAGTCATTCATAAAGCGGACAGAGCTAAGACGTCCCCCTCCTCATACTGACCCATCTCACTTCTCAATGCGGAGCCCAAGATATTGGTGAATTTGCTCGCCACTAGGTTGGTCAAAGTCATCACAACCCTTATACACCCTGACCAATCTGGCTTCATGCCACATCGTAGTACAGCCCTGAACCTGCGGAGACTTCATGGGATTTTGGGTGGCTTCCCTAAGATACTGGAACCGGAGTTCTTGGTGTCCCTGGATGCCACCATGGCATTTGATCGGGTTGAATGGGCTTATCTATTTGCGGTCCTGACAAAAATGAGCTTTGGCTCGGAATTTATCGGATGGGTCCGATTGTTGTATGCTGCTCCCTTGGCTAGAGTGATTGTAAATAATTGTAAATCAGTTGACTTCGCCCTTGGGAGGGGCACGAGACAGGGATGTCCGCTGTTGGCGTGGGTCCGATGGGACAGATCGATATGGGGATTGCGGTGGACATCGGAATGGGAGGATAAAATATTGCTTTATGCTGACGATATCCTGGTATATCTCACTAACCCCAGAACATCCCTGAGCAACTTCTTAGATGTCCTGACGATATTTAGTAGATACACTGGGTTTGCAATAAATTGGACAAAGTCGGTATTGTTTGTTATATCAGGTGATCCGCCTGTGGTCTCGCAGGCATGCCCTATAAAGATCGAACTGGTGGGATTTAAATATCTTTGCATATACATAACACTAGATCCCAAAGCGAGATATGCTAATAATTTGGAGCCCCCATTGAACCGGCTTAGAAGAGATGTGGAGCGTTGGAGGGCCCTTCCTCTGTCGTTGCTTGGGAGAGGGGTGTTGTTCAAGATGATGGCCTTGCCTCGGTTCCTATACGTACTCCAGAATACTATAGACCTAGTGCCTGTTACCTATTTCAGGGAAATTGAGACACTCCAAATGCAGCTTCTTTGGGACCGCAGGGCCCGCATAGCCTTTGTCAAGCTGACGCTTCCTTGGTATGATGGGGGAATTAGCCTGCCAGATTTGAAGAAATATTACTGGGCTGCTCATCTTGCGGCAGTGAATCATGTAATTTATGGCCCCCCGGGAGACCCTGGGTTTGCATGGACCGTGGGCAGGCTCCGGGTGGAGATATTGTTAGAGCATTGTATGCCAGACCGGGAAGATTCACACTGTCGGGTCCTACGGCACATGAGGTACACATCTGGCATGCGGCTATCAGAGGTTTGGGTTAGGAAGTGAAGCTGATAATGGCAACCCCTCTGTTTAATTCGGAGAAGCTTGGGAGCCTGTGGAGGACTAAAGGGTTTGACAAATGGGACCTTATTGGAATTAGCCAGATCAAGGATGTATGGGGGAAGGGCTGCGTGCAGACTTTCGAGTATCTTAAAAAACAATACAGGCTACATGATAATGAACACTTCCGCTACCGACAGATTAGACATGCACTCCTAGCTCAAATACCCCTTGGCACAGAATTACCGGAGGCCTCCCCCCTTGAGGACCGAGTGCTTGACGGTCATCTCCCAGAAAAAAACATTTCCATGATCTATAAGAAACTAATTAATAATATGGGGGATCCACTTGGGAGCATTAGGAAAGCATGGGGAGAGGATGGATTGGAGCTAGATGATAAAGACTGGGTGGAGGCGGTCTCCTCCCCCAAGGTAGTCGCAATTCAGATGAGGCTTAGATTGGTGTAACTTAAAATCTTATACAGATCGTATGTCAAGGGGCCTAGACTGGTACACATGGGGAGAGCGACAAGCGGAGACTGTAGGAGGGGGTGTGGTGAATTGGGCACATTCATGCATATCCTTTGGTATTGTGAGGAGATACAAACCTATTGGAAGAAAATAAATGATGTGATTAAAGATGTGCTGGGAGAGGTGATGCAACCGGAGGCCCGCAGATGTATATCGAACATATGGGAACCCACGGATTTGAATGGATATCAGAAACAGTGGGTTACTCTGGCGTGTATGGTGGCGAAGCGTAACATTGCTCAATTATGGGGAGCCAGTCAGTCACCCCAGCCTACCAAGTGGTCCCAGGATCTAGACTTGTGTATGTTTAGAGTGAGGGCGGTATATGTAGCTAGCGTTGTCCGGAGAAGTAGGGGAAGATTTGGGGGGCTTGGAATACTTACCGTGGTAATTTGTGTACACGCCCGATGAGACGGCCAGAAGTTGAAGCGCTGGAGTCCCCGTGATCCCAAAAATCTTTTATACTGTATTTGCAATTTTGTACGAATAACAGTTCTAACCTTGCAATGTTGTCATGATTTGCTCACCTGATGCCTTATATTTTGATTTGTTTGTTTTTATTTAATAAAAAGATATTTAAAAAAAATAAAATATAAAAATAATGAATGCCAGACAAGAGTTTGAAGGTTGGGGCATTACAACGGCAAGACCAACTAATCCACAATATCCTTCACCTCTTCTAAATGTGCCAAAGAAACTTAAAACTGACGAACGCATTATCCTAGTGTGCTCAGTACTACAAAATACAAGGGGACAAACAAGCCCTCATGAAAATATTACAGGCAGTCAAACCACACATCAAGACACAAACAAATGGAATTGGATGGCCTCAGCCCTAAACGGTCAGAAAAAAGAATGACTTCCCACAAAGGGAAAAAGCAGCAATAATAATAGCGTAAAACTTCTATCCTGGAACATCGCAGGAGCAAAAAGAGAACTACATGTCAACACTGCCCCAACATACTGGGAATACTATGATATTATCGCGCTCCAAGAAACATGGCTGATAGAGTGCAAGGAAGTGTCCAATTATACACTCCACCATGTAATGGCAACCAGAACACATAAATATGCAAGGCCAAAGGACGGCCTAGCAGTATATATATCAACAGCTTTAAACATTAAAACTGAACAGTTACCTAGTACGACATCGGATCTACAAGTAATAAAAATGACCCATGGGCCTAAAAATCTGACAACAACAGTAATATTAATTAACCTCTATTTTCATCCCAACGGTAGGAAAAAAGTTGCACAGTCTGAAAAACTGATGTCAATAATCGCTTCAATCAGATTTGAAAACCCAGTGTGGGAGATAATAATAACTGGCGATTTCAATTCATACCTAATCTATACACCAGATTATGATGAGCAACTAACAGCAGATAAGAAGCTGTGGTCTGTTCCCTCACAAACATCCTCTACAATAAAAAGACACAATTTGAATGGGTAAAAGTTGGTTCTAGCACTGGAACATCTCGCTTGAGAGGTTTTTTTTGTTTTTAAATATTTTTTTTGTGTTAATATTGCAAACGGGACAGTTCTGCATAAATTCGTTACATCAGATATACAAGTACTGTTAGCGGGTACAACACAACTACCTTCAGTTTCAGGTGGTAAATATCACGTATGACATTCTGAACACTTCATAACCTCAACCGCATATCCTCACCCAGTTCCACTAATCCGAGTCTTCATCTTCCTCAGTGGAACATGATGGTTCACAAATGTTACCCCTAAATGCGTTCCAGGCCCCCCAGATTCTACCCCACTTTCTTGGGCAGCCGCGGTGAATGTAGACCGCCTTCTCTGCCACCATAGCCTCATCTACATCCCTACACCAATCTTGAAGCGTCTGCGATATTGCCGAACCTTAGAGCCTGGCGATGTTACGTTTTGCTATCAACATGCCCAACATTACCTAGTCTTGTTGTTGGTGGTTCAGGTCATTGGGTTCCCAGACATTTAGCAGGCAGCGCCGAGGTTCCGGGAGCAAGGAGATGTCTATGGTTTGAGAAATCGTGCGCATCACTAACGTTATAATAGGTCGTTACGTATCTGCAGTCCCAGATGGTATGGAAAAACGTTTCCTCCTCCTCACAGTTACGTAAGCAGAATTTATGCATGCCTTATCCCATACTGTGTAAAATTGTTCTAGTGTAGTATGTGCGGTGCAGTATTTTGAGTTGTATCAGTTTCAATCTTGAGGGGATAACGGTTTCCCGGGGTGAGGCAAGGGCCTCCTGCCATTCGGAGTCTACAAAGGGGCCCACCTCCTCCGACCAGCGCTGTTGCAAAGTGGCCGTCACGTCTGGGAGGTTATTTAAGAGCTTTCTATATGTGAGGGAAGTGGCCTTTTCCTGCATATGTTCGGTCAGGAGTCTGTCTTCAAGAGGAGACGACTCCTGTAGGACCGAACCTGTTGGTATAACCGACTGTAGCGCATTATTAATTTGTAAGTATCTAAACTTCTCCGTTTGTGATAACTCAAACTGCGTTTGTAGATGGGCAAAGTCCACCACCTTACCCTTCTTCCAGAGATCACCTACCACCGATATACCAATGGTATCCCAAGCCTGAAATCCCTTACTATTATGGAGGAAGCCTAATTTGCTGGAGTCCCACAGCGGTGTTATTTGGGTGATAGTTCCCAAACATTTAAGAAGCCTGTTGGCCTTGTACCATAACTGCACCGAGTGCTGTGTCAGGCCTATCAAATCCGGTGGTGGACGAGGGCTGTAGAGATTACTTAATAGTCCCCTGCCTTCCAAGGAGTGTCTGTCAGCAAGATATGCCGGCTCAGTTTGTGGCGCATGTAACCAGAAGTTGATCTGCTTTAGATGTGCCGCCCAATAATATAGTTCTACATTTGGGAGTGCTATCCCCCCATCATACCAGTCCCTGGTTAACTTATCTTGCGAGATTCGGGGTGGCTTCCTGCCCCACAATAGATGGGACACTGTTGCAGCGATAGCTTTAAAATAGTGTTAAGGGACCGCAAATGGTGTGTTTTCAAGCATGTAAAGGAAGCGTGGGAGCGCTATCATTTTATACAACGTTGCCTTGCCCAAAAGCGTGAGAGGGCGAGTTTGCCACACTTTAACGTCACGTCTGAGCCTCTCTAGAAGGGGGTGAAGATTCAGGCTGTAGAATTCGTCAAGATCTGGTGTAACAATTATATCCAGGTATTTGAATGTCGTTGTGGTGGTCGCCAGGGGGCAGCTCAGAGGCAAGACAGGTTGGGGACCGGCCAGGACAAACAGAATTGATTTATTCCAGTTAATCTTATAACCGGACACTCTACCAAACTTCTCGCATACATTTAATATTTCAAGAATAGATTTTTTTGGGGGTGGTGAGATATAGAAGGATATCGCCCGCGTATAGGGATATACGATCCTTCCACAAATCGGTCCAGCGGATCCTTTGATGGAAGGTTCCCATCTGATCCAAATTGCAACAGGTTCCGAAATCAACGCAAAAAACAACGGGGATAAAGGGCATCCCTGCCTTTTGCCCCTGCCAAGAGGGAAGTCTCATGAGATGTGCCTGTTTGTGACAACATGCGCTAAGGGTTTAGTGTATAATAAACGAATCCAGGCGCAGAATTTGGGACCAAATCGCATATGTTGGAGCACTGCAAATAAATAAGGCCATTCGACTGTATCGAACGCCATAGTTGCGTCCAGTGAAAGGATGACAGCAGGCTCTTTGAGGTATGAAGCCGGCGAAGGTTAAGGGCTGTGCTCCGATGTGGCATGAAGCCTGACTAGTCCGCGTTAACTAGCGACGTTAGGTGAGGAGTAAGGCGCAGCGCAAGCAGTTTGGCCAGTATTTTAGGCTCCACATTGATGAGTGAAATTGGACGATAGGAGACACAATCTGCTGTAGGTCTACCAGGCTTGTGGATCGTGACAATTGTGGCCAGTCGCTGATCCCGCGGGGGCTCCCCTATTTCAAGGCTATGGGATAACATATTTAGGAAGAAGGGGGCTGTTGTTTGCACCGTTCTCTTATGTAGTTCAACTGGGAACCCATTTGGCCCCAGCGCCTTGCCAGATGCCAGTGCATAAGTAGCCGCCTGGAGCTCATCAGTGGTAATGTCCGTCTCCAACAAAAGTGCTGCCTCCGGGGTGAGCTTGGGTATCGATAAATTCTTAATATATTCATATGCTTCTGCGACTGTATAGGTTGCCTGGGGACCATATATTTGTTCATAGTGGTCGGCTAGGAGATTAACTATACCGTCAGAGTCAGAGACTAGGGAGCCCGCAGGGGCCATCAGTTGTGCAATGACCTTATTCGCTCTTTCCTTCTTGTCTAGCCAGGCTAGCATTTTCCCTGCCTTGTCTCCCAGTTTGTACACCCTATGCCTTGTGGCCTGTATTTTGAGTTGCATCATTTCTCTTTGGCGGGCCAAAACTTCTGTTTGTTTTAAACGGACCGCACGAGAAGTTCCCTGAGAAGGGTGGGCTTCCTGCTTTGCGATAGCCATGTCAAGTTCAGCTTCGTGGGTGTCCAACTCCACCCGTCGTTCCCGTTTGCGACCTAGGATGGAGGCCATCGCCTGTCCCCGGAGGACCACCTTATACGCCTCCCAGAGCATTCTAGGCGAGTCCACCGAGCCCCGGTTTTCTCGGAAAAATTGCTTAGTAGTACGTGTGAAGGCCATTGTAACCGGTGCCATCTGGAGGAAGCCAGCATGCACCGGGAACATGCGTCTTCTGCAGGTTTGGTGATGGGTATATTTAAACAGTATCGGGGAGTGGTCCGATGTCCTTCTAGGGCGGATAGTGACCTCCTCTATACTTTGCAGGGCGTCTGCCGATGTCAGGATACAGTCAATTTGTGTGAGACAGTTATGGACTGCCGAGTAGAAAGTGAACCGAGTTTCATTCGGGTGCTTGAATCTCCAGCTGTACATCAGTCCCAGGGCATCTAAGAGACCAAGAAGCCGTCGCCCTGTGTCTCCGGCCTAACAGGGAATCTGTCCAGTGTGCCATCAATTATGTCGTTAAAGTCGCCCCCTATTATGAGTGTCGCCACCGGTAGTGTCAATAAGAATGCAGTAAAATCTGAATGGGCTTTCGTGTGAAGTGCTGGTGGTATATAGACAGAGACCAAATTAAATAACCGCCCTTCCCACTGACAGGTCAGCGCCCGAAGCGGCCCTGGTCGTCAACCCGTGTTTGCTGCACCACCAGTGGGAAGTTTTTCCTAATGAGAATTCCCGTGCCTGCGTGGGCTACCATCTGGAATACCCATCTGGCTATAGCTCGAACTGTTGTCCCAACCAGATGCGTTTTCTGCAGGAAGACCACTGCTGGCTCATAACGCTTTAACTGTTGCAATACTAGGCCTCTCTTTACTTTGTCTCCCAATCCCCAAACATTCCAGGTGAGTATAGTGAGGGTGGTACGTGGAGCCTGTAGCCCTAGTGAAACAGTTTCAGCCGTCATCTACAGTGAGGTGTGTCAAACTTCTGGAATTGCATTCGGCCCGCAAAGCTAAAGTAATTTCCCATATTGCTGTCATATCCAGTTTGCATTCAACAAAACAACAAAGAAAAATCAAATATGTAACATAGTCAACAGAATTTAGCGCTTCAGTTACCTTCCCATCCCCAGTCCCACCCACCCTCCCTGCCTCCCTGCTTAGCAAACCTACAACTGCCCACCACCCCAACTTTGCAGAGCGCTTTAATTTCCCTCCCAGTCCTACGAGGCAGCAGCCTTTTAGAGTCCTACAGGTCTCCCCTAGTCCAAGGCCTCAAGTTCACTCAAACTTTAATGTCTTTAGTGCCGCATTAACAACTATAGAGGATTGTTCTCAATACGTCCGACCTTATTCTTCTTCAGGAGGTAAGCCGTGGTGTGGCTCCTGACTGCCAGAGCCCATGTCTTCTAGGGAGTCCTCCCCCACTCGACGGCGGTGCGGCCCCGGTCTCCGGTCTGTTTTGTTTACTGGACGCCATCCCTCCAGCCACTCATGTGTCTCCTCAGGAGAGTCAAAGAACCAGGTCTTCCCTTCAGCCACTACCCTCAGCTTCGCAGGAAAAAGCATGGAATACGGCATCTCCTGTGCTCGGAGCAGTTTTTTTACTTCAAAGAAGCTGCAACGTCTCCTTGCAACAGCTGCCGTGTAATCCGGGAAGAAGGAGATGGTTGAGTTAATTATCCGGATAGGGGGGAGATCCGTGCCGCTTGTAGAATTGCGTCTCGATCTCTAAAGTTAAAGAGACGCGCAAGAACTGGTCTCAGTGGCGCTCCGGGCTTCGGCTTTCCACCAGGCACTCTATGAGCGCGTTCAACCGAGAAGAAATGTGAAAGTCCCTTTGGCTGCAATCTAGTTTTTATCAGTTCTTATACATATAGGTCCATTGCCTGGGCACCTTCCGATTCCGGAATACCTATAATTCTGACGTTGTTTCGTCTTGCGCGCCCCTCTTGGTCGTCCAGCCGGTCAATTTGTATTTTGTTGTCCTTTTCCAGGTGGGTCACGGATAGCTGGAGGTCAGACGTGTCCTGAACCAAGGATTTTGCCACTATCTCCACGCCCTTCACTCTGTCCCCTATTTTGTGGAGGTCCGCCCGCAGCAGGGAGACATCCGTGAATATCGTCCCAACCGTTGTCTGGACATTTGCAAGCGCCTTCATGATGTCGTCCAGCGTGATCTTCTTCCCTCCGTCGCCTTCCTGCGTTTTGCCGTGAGTCGGCGTTGTGTTAGATCCTTTTTCATAAGCGAACTGGTCCAACTTAGCCTGGGCAGACTGATTTCTAGGCCCTCTGCCCGCCGTTGTGCGTTGGACTATCCGGCGTACAACTAAGGTAGATGGGGTGGATCAAACAGTTATACTGTTATTATGTGCCCAGAATGTTCAACTCTCAATGTCCCAGAAACCAAAGTCCGCAGCCGATGCAATGTGGTAGGATCCGCTGAGGCGTGAGTCGGTGGTCAGGGGGAGAGGGGGGGGGGAGGTCGGACAAGCGGTGGAGCCGGTATATCCCCTGTGACTTTAAAGACGATGAATCTCGCAGGTCGCCACACCCAGCTCAGACTTCAGGTCAAACCCCCCGGGAGGCAGAGGGACCCCCGTCGAACCTGCAGGATATGGCTGAGTCACCCCCAGACCACAATGTTTCTGTCAGGCCAGCCAGAGGCCCACTCACAGTCAAAGGCCGGAATGATAGGCCTGCAGCACAATGTTCTCCCAGACTCGGCCCGGTCACTCGTGGATCTGGTGTGCTCCCAGGTCCGCGCAATAGCACCACCCAGGGTAAAGAGAGCGCACCTTCGGGGAATCAGCAGGCCGCTACAGGTCGCCAAGGGGATGCGTCAGGGAGGACGAGGCAGATCAGCAATGGCACCTCACCGTGTCCCGGCCGCTGCTCCCGCCGTCCCCGAGTCCGTGGTAAAGTCCGGAGCAGATGCCGCTCACAGCAAGAGAGCCGCGGGGGGTCCGTAGTGTGCATCCAGCTCCTGGCTGGCAGGATCGGACACCACAGGGAGCCACACAGGCAGCGGAGTCGCCGTCTAGGTTTTGCGGACATCGGTGTTCCTCGTGCCTCTGCCAGATCACAGGTGGCCGCCTCTGTCACTCCAGTCCCCGGCCTGCCAGGTCCTGTTTGGCTGTGTGCGTTCAAGTAGTGAGAATCGCTGATGGCGGCATCGGATTTTGATCTGGATGCGACCGATGCGTGTCGGGAGAGTTCCGACGTCGGGGGAACCTCTCGATGGACTCTTATGTAGCGGATAAGCGTGCGGATTTCAATATTTAGGGCTGGAACGGCCCCGAAGCTCTGGATCTAGGCGGCCATTTTCCACGGCCGGTAGCCACACCCTCGGCTTGAGAGTTTTAAATGGTAGAACAAAAGATGATACTACTCCATGATGGACTTATCAGGGTGCCCACACTCAGGCAATTCTAGACTATACAATTCTAACGCTTCCACTACTTGCCCGTGTGGTGAAATACACTATTAAGTACTCAACCCGAAGTGATCATTCATACCAGGGTCTTGAATTGGAAACAGGCAACTTAAAACACCGCCTTGCTCCCATTGTACCACAAACAATCTGAAACGTATTCGATGGTCATTAGAAAAACTGCCAGAACTAATATTGCTAGCTAAAGAAATAATTGAAACAAACATTGCCCTTGGCAACAATGCAGAAGACAATTGGTTCACTTTTACGAATACATTGTTAATTCAAGCACCCAAAATTAACTACACACAGAAAACAAGGTTTCAGCCAAATGCAAACCTTTCCAGCAAGGCCTACCTGCTAAGAAAAGAACTGAGAAAGAAAGTGAGGAAAAACAATATACCAAAAGTCCCAAACCACTCCTGGGAGAAAATAAAGAATATCAAGAAGCATTATAAAAACCAAATTTGGAAGGACCAGAAAGCACAACAGGAGACATCTGGACAAAGTTACTTTCTTGTGCAAACAAACAAATAAGAGGCGCTTCTGGGAATTAGTAAATGGCTTAACAAGATCAAAAGAAGTAATAAATAATCCTTCTGTAACAGAGGGCGTCTGGGTAGTTAATTTAAGTATAATATTTGAAGACCTCATAACAGACCCTAAAAGTATAACAGACAGTAATTGTGACTCTTTGGAGCCTAAACTCACTGGGAAAAATTCCCCTGGATCACAAGACCTCAGTACCATTACAGCCGCACTACCAGCCCTGGAAAGCCAACACTAAACAGTAGAAGATATCTCAAGAATAATCAAACTGGGACGCAAGGCTGGGGCCCCAGGCCAAAATGGTATCCCGCAGGCCATATTCAGAGGTGATCCTGACTAGTGGGCTAAATCGTTAATATGTCTCTATAACAAAATCGGTTTACCAAATGCCCTTCCCCCAATCTTCAAGGGAGGTGTCACGGCAGACCCGGCATACTACAGGCTAATTGCACTTATAGACGTCAAAGCAAAATATTTAGCCTCATTAATCCTGGAGGATTTGGTGGAATGGTCCAATACAAATGGACTGATTAAATTCAACCAAACAGTGTTTCGCAAAGGATGTGGCACAACAACAAATATTTTAACCCTTGCCACAATATCGATAAGTGCAAACGCCAGCAAAGAGCACTACAAATGTGTTTTATAGATTTCAAAGCTGCGTTCGACCGTGTGAACCGTGGTCTGTTATGGATCAAACTACAGAACCTGAGTCTCCCTGAAATGCTTTTACAACCAATAATAAAATTGTACACGTCCACGTGAGTCCGTGTGAAAATAGCAAATGGTACAAAATTGTCCAGGAAGATACAAACAGAGATCGGACAGAAACGAGCCTGTGTACTAGCCCACCATCCATTCAACCTTTTTATGGCAGATCTCTCTTCAAGATTGAAGCAGGCAAATACACATCCTCCACACCAGGCAACATTGCCCATAACGCACCTCTTGTATGCAGATTGCATAGTTTTGCTTAGTCTAACAAGAATAGGCCTACAGAGAGCCCTAAACGAGTTATTAATGTTTCCTAATAGCAATGCCCTGGAAATTAACATTACCAAAACAAAAACTATGTCAATTAAAAAATATACGCGACATCAGTATCAATTCAAGCTGGGAGAGACGAGCCTTGGAACAGTCAATACTTATAAGTATCTGGGGGTATATATAGACAAAAGATTAAACTTCCAAATTCAGAAGCAATATCGGTCTTATTTACGCCTTCTGTGCCCTTGCAAAAAAACAACACTGTCCTTCCTTTACGCCACTAACAGCAGTGATGGGTGCCAAACTGCTACCAGCACTAACCTATGCAAGCATAGCGTTAAATGGCAAAGACGGAATACTCCTAGATTCCCTGCAAATAAAGACCTATAAAAAAGTCTTTAGTTTACCTCAGAACGCATCCCCGACCCAAGTTCGACTGGAATTCGGCCTTATTAAGCAGGATATAGGGAGAAAATACGCCTCGAGCAAAACTTGGTACAAACTTTGGCAGAATCGACCCAAAACCCTAAATGACCCCTTGTAGTGAGCCCAGGAAGATTATCAATGCTCAAGTTACGGTAAATTCTTGAAAATGGCATTGAAGGAAACTAAGACAACCGAATTTTGGGCGCAGAATCCTTCTTTTCAAGTCTTCCGTAGCATCACGAGCAAAGCGGCCAAGCTACAATCACTGTTCGAGGACAAACGCACCTTAGCCAAAAGATCCCATGTCTGGATGGTTCTCCAATCCTATACCTCATTGCGACTAGCGGAATATCTTGGTACAGCATATTTGCCCCACTTGAAATGAAAGTTAATGGCAATCAGATTCGGGGCATTACCAAGTTTGGCTCATCAACCTGCATGGAAGTACAAAGGTGTCAAAACATGTAGCTTATGTGGTGCAGCATGGCAAGACTTTATCCATCTTATTTGTGTTTGCCCCAACTTAAAATCAAAACGCGTACTGTTCCTAAAAAAGGCTTTCAATGAAAGAGGGATCCGAACTTGTAGAGCGGCCATTCTTAGTGGACTTGGTACAACAGACCCCCAGTTGACCTGTAAAATTATGAAATTCGTACTACATTATGAAAAAAAACACATAGCTGATGGAAGCAGATACTGCCAACCCAGTAATGTTTAGTAACTCTTTTGCAATTGTAAAATGCCAAAAAGCTTTTTAATGTTAATATCTGACGAAACCGCAATCCTGATAACAATTTTATGAAACAGAATTACATATTAATTTTTTCTTTTTTCTTTTTTACTGGTTTCAGAATTGGGATATTACTTTCAGCTTTTAGGGCAAAAAAAAATTACATGTTCTTCTCTTTCTCTTTTAAATATTTGTAATCTTTTATATGCTTACAAATTATTGATACCTAAATTTGTCATATGACATTGTTATGGTTTTAACTAACTTAAACAATAAAGTATTGATTGATTGATCTATACTACTATTATAAAGGAAGAACTTTGAGGCTTTGAGGCAGGTAAACTCGGGAACCACAGCGCCAATCCACACACCCGATACATTGTTCTAATCCTCAGGGTGTGCAGATGGACATAGGCTATATAAATTAAAAATAAATATGTTATTTTAAAAATATAAGTTAAAAAAAAAGTAGTCCCTTCAAAGTAGCGCTGGCCGCGACGTGCGTGCTTACATCAGGAGCATGGTACACGAGCGCGAGGAGCGGCGGAGATCAGCGCGGGGAGGAGCGGCGGAGATCAGCGCGGGGAGGAGCAGTGATGAGGAGTGGCGGAGATCAGCGTGGGGAGGAGCAGTGACTAGCGGAGGAGCAGCGGACATGAGCGGGGGACAGGCGGTGAGGATCGGCGGGCAGGCAGTGAGGAGCGGCGGCGAGGAGGAGTGGTGAGCGGCGGATGAGGTAGGGCGCCAAGTAAGCAGTGAGCAAAGCAAACGTGAGGGAGGAGCGGCGGCGGAGAGGAGCGGTGAGCGAGCCACAGGTACCAAACGGAAAAAGAAACATGTGCAGGTTTCAAAAGCGTACAAAGTGGAGCGGTCAGCTGAAAGCTAAAATGACAATCGGGAGAAGGTAGCAAACGGGGCATTACAGGAGGAAAAAGTGACGTGGGCAGGTGCCAAACGGGGCATTACAGGAGGAAAAAGAAACGTGTGCAGGTTACAAAAGCGTGCAAAGTGGAGCGGTTAGCTTAAAACTAAAATGACAATTGGGAGAAGGTACCAAACGAGGTATTACAGGAGGAAAAAGTGACGTGGGCAGGTTACAAAAGCGTACAAAGTAAACATAGAGGCATAATACTGCACAACGTCAGGGAGGGCGGGGGCCCTGAGCCATGATTGCTCCCGGACAACTTCGGGACGGGCTGCTAGTTAGCTATAATCTGCTGCATAATTTGCATATTTACACAAAAAGTTATTCTAGCTCAAATAGATCAAAAGTTTCTAAAACGCAGCAATAAAGAATTTGACGCACACACTACATTAGAGGTCTTCAAACTTTTGTAGGTTGAGCCCCCCCAGCTAAATTTTTTTAGATGTTGGGCCCCTCCACCCCCTGACAAATTTTGGAATTTGGTACACTACATATCTGACTACATGCGCATATCCCGGGCCATATCCAGCAAATAATGTTCAACACAATAAGAGTGTTTAGTAAACTGCAGGTTTGTGAGTGGGTGTGGTGAAATGATAGGCTTATTACGCAGCTCAAAACACAATTTTTCCAAGATAAAATGTGCGCAAATTGTTCTTACTAGGATGTTTTGTTTTACACATGACATAGATTGATAATAACACCAACAACATAAATGTGACCGGTGGGCCTGTTTTTCGCCACAGAGATGGTCAATCAGTGGATGGATTTTTGTTACTGCCATCCTCAGGTTGTGCTCCACATCCAGTCTTGAACGGAACTTAGCCTTTAATACCGCAAGTGCTGAGAACCCAATCTCACATAAATAGGACGAGCTGAAAGGCAAGAAACTTTTGATAGCAGTTTCTCTCAAAGCAGACATTTTCAGCCAAAACAGGGACTGTTAGGAAGAGAGTGTTGTCAGATTTTTCGAGCACTCCCTAGCTTAGAGCTGGTACACGAGAAACAATTCTTCTCTAGAAATCATTAACAAACGTTTTAGGCAGCACTATAATGGGATAATTGCCCATCAACCAGTTATGGATCCGAAAAGAGCTGAATGAACCCCTAATTTAGAATTTCTTAGTGGTACGATAAGTTGTTTGCCTGAAGCAATGGGGGTTTAGGACACCTCTGGCTTATGTTTAAAAAAATAGAACTAATAATAAATTAATGATGTTGTCTATTTTACCTCAGAGCAATGTTGTCTGACAGACTTTGTGGTGGCAGGGGCATGTTAAGGATTCTGGGTGCCCAGGTCCAAAACTATTTTGGGGGCCCCTATTCAGTACAGCTTTGAGTTTAAATGATTTACTTTCAGCTTTGGCATACCCTCTTTAGCCAGGCTACTAATGGTGCACAGGCACTGTGGTTGAAATTCTAAAAGCGTTTATATCTAATATTCAGAGATAGTGATGTGTTTTCACTGTTCACTGTTGTAACAAAGAGGCAGCCCACTAATTTTACAGCGAATATTAGCTGTGATATCCTCCAATTTCTCATATGTGAGGACCCGCTTGGATCTAAAATAAGCTTTTTTATGGTTGCTGCATGAAACAAACACATTTCTCTGTAAATAGTAATAGACTCCCTCACATCAATCACATTAAAAAGAAATTAAACAAAACGGACAGAGCTGCCTCTATCAAGGAGCTCCCTGAAGGGCATGTAAATGTATCCTTTCATAATTTATAACAAAAACCTTGATGGGGCACGATATGCCCATACTTGTGTACACGGGCGCATATAGACTCGAACTTCGGGTGGGGGCTAACACTCCCAGGCAGGGCTGGCCCTAGCACTGGTTGCACTAAGTGCAACAGTCTTTTTTGGCACCCCCCCCCCCCCATTTCCTCCTTCTCCATGAATTTCCTCACTACCACTCACCAATGATGCACCGCATCACTCATTAGCACCTTTCTGGCAAACATTTAATTTTTTTATAGCACTACTCATTGTTTACTCACACTCAGTTCAGTGATCTGCTTGCTACATTATCTTTGTAGTAGGCACATTAAACCTCTGCACTGTGTGGGTGGCAGGAGTGCCCATGTGAGTGCACGGTGGGCCATGCAACAGTGTGAGAGTAGGGTAAGAGGAGTGACTGCAGGGTGAGTGAGGTGACCATATGAATTTGGGTGCAGATGTAAGTGCAGAGATGAATGAATGTATGGTTAGTGATGAGCCTATTTAAGTGAGATTGTAAATTGAACAGTAAGGTGGACAGGTGAGTGAAGTGTCACATGAGTGCAGGTTGAGTAATGTGCTTGTGTGACTGCAGGGTGAAGTACAGGGTGAACAGCGCAATTGCATTGTGAGTTCACAGTGATCACTGTGAGTGCAGGGTAAACGGGTGAATGGTGTGAGTGCATCTGGATCAGTGTGAGAGCATTGTGATCGCTGTGAGTGCAGGCTGAGCGTGAAAGTGAAGGGAGAGCATTAGGAGCAAGTGCATTTCCAGACACTTGAAGTAACTCAGCTTGTTATTGACGACAACGTAGGGTTTCAGAGGTGTTAAATTATTGCATTATGGCATTAACCAGGGATCAGGGTGGAGGAAATAAATGTGCTGATCTTGCAACAAACTTCCAGTTTTATGATTAGGGTTACCAGCAGGGCGGGACTGGGAACCGAATCCGGCCCTAGCAAACTGCTTGGCTGCCCCCCTGGGGTCTGGGAAGGTGCAGCCGAGCTGTTTGCTATGGCCGTTTCAGCCACTTTTGTTACAGGGGGCTGATATTGCCGACTCCAGTTACAAAATCGGCCCCCACCCTGGCGGCCCACCTGGGAAATACCCGGTGCCCGCTACGACCAGTCCGGCCCTGGTTGCCAGCTCCTTATTTTGATGTCCCAGGGGGTTCAAAAATAAGCAGTCACCTAAAGCTGTATTGTCAGCACTTGTCTGTGCATACTTTGAACAGCAAATATAATGGAAATAACTTTAAATTGTGTTCTTGGGCTGCCTGAATGATTCATGATAGATAATTAAAGGGAACAAAGACAGAAAAGTCACATTATAAATAAATACATACTTCTTTATTTATAACCATAATTAGTGTCAAGACAAGCAAATTGCAGGCTGTTTAAACAACACATGGCTGGCTGGCATTTTGCAAGCCTGCCTGTGTAATTTTAAAAGAAACCTTTTTGGGAAGAGCTAACCCTCCCAGGAAGGGGTTAAATTCATAGAGCTGAAATGCTTCAGCTGCAGTGGAAGGCAGGATGTCTCCTCTGCTAAAACTGAAAGCAAGGAAGAGACTGTCATTTCAGCTGCAGTAGGAGGTAAGGAGTCTCCTCCGCTATGAAATCGAAGCAAAGGAACAGGACTGTCTGTTTGTTTGCTTTTGGTTTGAGCAGAGGAGACTTCCTGCCTCTCACTGCAGCTGAAGCATTACAGCTGTACGAATTAACCCAATCCTGGGACGGTTAACATGACAAAAAGCATGGGCACGTTGTGCCCCATCGATTTCCCCTCTCCCCCCCTCCAACCATACCGGGGTTCTCCATAAAAAAAAACAAGACTTGCGACGCGGTACAGTGGAAGACGAACAAAGGTAAGATTACACTGGAGTGCGCACCCCCCTGAGATCGCGCCCCACAGATTGAAGAACTCTGCACCACAAGAAAGTACAGTCCAGAACCCATCAGCAGTGCAATCTCGGCCACACCCCATTCACCACCATTCCACAAATAACTACGTCTCAGGAGTGTAGAAGGTTAGGGAACACAAAAACCACCCAATCACATATGTGGTGCACCAATAGATACAGTTTTACTTCAGTAAAGCTTGATACAGGTTGATGAACATGTTTAAAAAGCAGAGAGAAATCCTGCAGCCAGGGACCTGGTGTCTTTTCTACCATCATATTTTCATGTTTCTGTCTTGAACACACACAGCCCATGATGCAAACTACGGTCTAAACCAAATGAGAGGCTCAGGTCCTAATCCTAGCCCAGGCTCCCAACTACATGACCTCTACCAAACCACTTAGGGCATCAAAAACAAAGTGAAGGCTGCAATGCTTGAATGAATCTCAGCATTTTGCAGTTTATCGCTCAGGTCGCATTCCGATCCATTGTTTTCCGCCCATCGTGCCACCTCAGTTTAGAGCCAGCCATATGCAAATTTATACTTGCCCCCGCTCCAATGGGAACAGTCCTGCCTGAACGGCCAGGCCAAGTCCTCATCCTAGGACCCAACCCCTCAGCCTGGGACGACTCCTGGTGGCCGACCACACTGGGAACAGCACCAATACCCACCGACCATGCACGCAACCTAGGATTCATCCTCAACTCCTCCCTCTCCATGGCTAAGCAGGTCAACGCCGTCTCCTCCTCCTGCTACCGCATGCTCCGCAGGATCTACAACTGGATCCCAACCGAAACAAGAAGAACGGTGATACAGGCCCTCGTCAGCAGCAGACTGGACTACGGCAACGCACTCTACGCAGGAATCCCAGCCAAACACCTACAATGACTACAACGCATCCAAAACACCTCCGCCCGACTGATCGTCAACGTCACCCGCCGCAGCCACATCACCCCTCACCTGAGAGACCTACTCTGGCTCCCCGCCGACAAGAGGATTACCTTCAAGCTCCTCACCCGTGCACACAAAGCACTCCACAAAGTAGGACCAGCCTACATTAACAGCAGACTCAGCTTCTACACCCCCACCCGCCAGCTCCGCTCCGCCAGCCTCGCCCTTGCTGCTGTCCCCCGCATCCAACGAACGACCTCCGGCGGGCAGATCCTTCTCCTACCTCGCTGCCAAGACCTGGTACACCCTCCCTACCCACATACAGCAGACCCAAGACCTACTCGGCTTCAGAAGACTCCTCAAGACCTGCCTCTTCCAGTAGCAGCACCCCCCCCCCCCCCTCCCCTCAGCGCCTTGAGACCCTCACGGGTAAATAGCGTGCTCTACAAGTACTCTGATTGATTGATTGATTGAACCAGAACACAAGCAACCCACGAACAGGTTTGCCCTTGTTAGGTCTCATCAGCCAGGTGTAGCTTGGTTCCAGTGGCACAGTGAGCAATGGACCCAAGTCAGTGCCCTAGTACCCCGTGGTTTGATTGCAACCAATACTCTCTTTACTTTATCCATAGAGACCTGACCTCTTCCTTTGACTTCCTGTATTGTACAAATGCACTTATGACACCCAGAATATTGTCCGACATGAGAGACCAAAAGACATCAGCACTGAGGCCGCTGTGATGTTGCTACCCTGCTGGTCAATGAATGAAAGCCAATCAGTTGGCAGTCGCTACCAATAAAACGGAAGTGCTAGCCAGACATAGTCTGCACTGTTACAACTTATTCATTGGTCAGGTTCTGTGAGTCGGTGTCCAGTTCCTGTCTAAATGATGAAGATCTCCTCATAAGCACCCAGATGTCCTTAACACAAGAAGCTAACAAGACTGCTGCCTTTTGGATACCTTTCCCTCAGTGTTATTAGGAAAGGGTTAATAAAAGTTCTATATACATGCATTTACAGAGACTGAGCCTTTGTGTGACGATGCTCTGAATTTCGCTTCCTGTCAGCCAACCGACGGGGAGAAGGTGAAGAGCGCTTTGGCTTCTTCGCCTTCTTGTGTTTGGACTTACCCGAAGACCTCGACGGCTTGGAGTGCGACCAGTGGTGCCTGGTGACTTTTGAAAGGGGTGAGGCGTAAAAATTCGGGATGAGTGACCTGTGGCGAGTGAGCATGGTGCTCGAGCCTGACCATCAGAAGTGGGGTTTGAGGTGAGGGGGTTCTCCCCTCAAGAAAATGGTGAAAAAATAGTGAGCAAATGGTGCATTTTCAAGCAAATTTGAGAGAACAAGGTCAATATTGCAATTGGGAAAGTTTAGTTGTGACATCAATAAATACATTTTGAAAGATAATGATGTAGGTAGCTGTCTATTTAGTATAATCAAATAATGTTTACGTCACTTTAGGTGAAAATGGATTCCTATTAAGAGGTTCCTTGGCTTTAGTGTTCTTATGTTTGGACTTACCTGAAGACCTCGACAACTTGGAGTGCGACCAGTGGCGGCTGGTGACATTTGAAAGGGGTGATGCGTAAAAGTTCGGGATGAGTGACCTGTGGCGAGTGAGCATGGTGCTCGAGCCTGGCCATCAGAAGTGGGGTTTGAGGTGAGGGGGTTCTTCCCTCAAGAAAATGTTGAAAAAATAGTGAGCAAATGGTGCATTTTCAAGCAAATTTAAAAAAAACAAGGTTAATATTGCAATTGTGAACGTTTAGTTGTGACATCAATAATACATTTTGAAAGATAATGATGTAGGTAGCTGCCTATTCAGTATAATCAAATAATTTTTACGTCACTTTAGGTGAAAATGGATTCCTATTAAGAGGTTCGCTGGCTTTAGTGTTAGCACATAATCAAACTCTGGTATTGTTACTCACTATAAAATGAGTGGAATCTGTAATGTGACAATTATGCTGGGGTACAGGGAGTGTGTAAGGAAATACTGTAGGATGTAAACACATTTCTAGCTCAATAAAAGGTAAATACCTGCAATTAAATTTAAGCTGATCGAAAAATAGAGTGGTAATTTTTGTAATTAACAAGTAAAGGATGAGCTGCACAGTGATTTAACACCAAGCCATATGTTCTGGTGCTCATGTAAAGCACTCCAAAAACCCTTGCGTCAAGTTTGTGCTATATAAAACTGCAAAAAAATAAAAATTGTTACAGCAATATGAAAGCCTGAGGCTTTAGATATATTGCTTTAAGTACTAATTAATACATCATGACATGCAACACAGTCACTACCATTCATTCCTGTCCAATAAAAATAAAATGTAAAACAAGTTTTTTAAAAGATATTCTATAAAATCTTGCAAGAAGCCACTGCTGCATCTTATAGTGGTAATGTATGAATTAGACAGAATAGATAGCAATGTATTGTGTTGCTTTGCGCTGCAGATCAAGCTGCACAGTGCATCTGCGAACTCCCTGGCCTGGTCACAAGGATAGTATCAATGGGAAGACTAGGGCCTCCTGGGATATTCCTTTCCGAAAGTAAACAGTACACTCTTATGCCATGCATGCTTCTTTCCATTGTCAATCTGCTCTGTTACCAGGCCCCTTGTTCATGCCCTGACAAATTCCTTAAATGTATTGCAAGCATTTGGGAGGGGGTTAAAAGGCTGCTTTCCCCAAACCACCAGCCATTTGTCAAGCCATGAACACTGGGCCCAGGACGGGCTGTAAACTACTTTGGACTTTGGAGACTAAGGGCCATATTATCAAGAAAAGGCAATACATTATCGCCGCTTTTATCGCCAGGAAACTGCCGCTAAAGCGGCGATAATGGGCTTGATAATATGCCCTCGTGAATTTTCATAGAAGCCCAAGTTAACACCAGAACCTGGGCTTCTATGGGAATTCACAAGGGCATATTATCACGCCCATTATCAACTAACTGCCGATAAAAGCGCCGATAATGTATCGCCCTTTCTTGATAATAAGGCCCCAAATTCCATGTTTTTTGGGAGTGAAGCAAACAAAGACTCCAGGGGCAAGGGCATATGATAGCATTGTTAGCACACATCTTCCCATATTAGCAGCACGGAATGGCTTAGGTAATGGCATGGATGGCCTGACCTATCATTGCTCTGCAATCAGTCCATTAGGCCTTGTAATGTAAACACCGCAGGACATCACTATTTTATCTTAAACACAGAATATTAGCGTGAGCGTAACGTGGAACTAAATCATCCTAACTGAGACAGCATGCCAAGCGTGACACTGTGATTGCGAACCCAGGGCTAGGCAAACTAACGACAAAAACAGAATTAACTAGTCAACTAACTGAACGTATTTGCGAGTTATATTACCTTATCTATTTTTTTTTATACTCAGACTCCAAGTGCTGCTGCCCTGAGGCCAGTCTGTACATGCCACAGGGAGAGAGGTGACGCGGTCAGAAGGAAAAATAACACCTCTCTCTTTAACTCTACTGTTTTGCTTCCTGGTGTGCGGCATGAGTTCTGTGACTGACACTGCCTGTGATAGCTCAGTTTCTTGCTACAGATTGTAGAGACAGGCTAAGTTATTTAATGTCACAGTGCCATTTAGCATGATTGAACACCGCCATCTATTGCTAGCTGTGCCTACCCGCCAACCTCGATCGACCTTGGCCTATCAATCCCTAGGCTGACTCACTGCAATGCTGTGGTGGTGGTAATTGCAAAGCGCACGAAGTCTCTTTGACAAAGAGACTAAAAGATCAGCCTGCTAACTGCAGAAATAACCAAGGCCAATCACTGCATGGCTTTCTAACAAAGCTTAGCCATACAGTGTTTGCCATTGACAACTACTCTTAAAAGTTCAACCAGTCTGTCCGGAATTAATTCATTAATTTATTGGAATTAATTTAACCTCTTAGTTTTTTTGTGCACACTCCGTCTCCGACTCCAAGTGCTGCTGCCTCCAGGCCAGGCCCAGGCTTTCGATGGACGAGAGGTGACGACTCTGAAGCGGAGGTCAGAAAGAAATGGCCCTGCTCCTAAGAGTAGAGTACTCAGCCGCCTGCACCACCCCTCAGATCTGCTTGCCCCCGCGGAATCCTCTGTCCCAGTTTAAAAGAGCAATTTCTAGTTTTGGAAAACACTCCCACCGAGGTTGGATTGGGATTCAAAATCAACCCGGGCGGGGGACGTGGCTTCGACGCCGAGGGAGATGGCCCCCTGAGGGGACAGTTCCGCATCGTCGGGACATTTATTTACCCGCGGATGCGTTATCTCGTATTTTTTTGACTGGAATCATCGGTCCCTGCAAGCGCATGATGTATGGACCTCGGTGAGCTGTTTCCTGTTATAAGCGCATCGCGCTAGAATTAATTACAGCCACAAATGGCTTTCACTACAATTGCGCCCGCCATCTTAGGAGCTTACCGACTCCTTCACAGTCCTATCAATGAAACTTTTTTTCTCTTTTTTCCTGCACAGCTTATCAAGACAAAAATATTACAGAGTTTAGGAGGCATTTTCTGTTAACATCACCTCAGAGCGCCCTCCATTTTGTTTTTTCTGCTCTATCAGATGTTATACTGCAACAAGGCACTGAATCCTCCACAAGATATATTTTAACTTATCACAAAAGGCACTGTAGTATATAACTATTCTGACTGATTTTTGTTATTTTATACTACCTGATATAGTTTGCCTGCTATAATATTTGGTGGTTCTCAGACAGATTTTTCTCAACAATATCCTCAACCACACTATATTTGTCAACATATATCAAGTGTTGTCATAATTCTTTTTTTATATTCCTGGAGCATAACCAACGTTCACCTCTTCTGTGGAAGTCTACATGTCAACTTTTTTGCTAAATTGTTCAATGTCCTACGCATTATTTTGGTGACTCTTACATATGAATTTAATGCGCAAGCCAACATTTGGTTTTAGACATAGGGGTCGTTCCTGCGCAACATCTTCTCTTCCTGAGTCTGCTCTAGCTTCACCTTTTACTGCAGGATCAATGGCTGGGGTTTCTTCATATTGTTCTCCCTCATCACAGTCAGCTTCTAAATCATCTCCGTCAACTTCAGCTTCAAAATGTCTAAAGCAAGGCTCTCTTCCTCCCGACACAGCATCTTCTCCTATCTCTATGGAGTTGCTGTTGGAAGAAATTCGCGCCGCTTGTGGAAAAAACAAATAACAAGATGTAATTCAAGGCTCTTAGTAGTTCAAGGTGATTCTGAAAGGGTTTCTGCTTTGGAAAAAGAAGTCCGTAATTTGAAGCAAAACACTGAAGATTTGGAAAATCGAAATAGAAGTAACAATTTACGCATTAATGGTCTGCCTGAATCTTTGGAGGGTGATGACCCTGTCTCCTGTTTTTTACAACCTTCTTGCTGAAGCTCTTGGACATGCCTCCTACTACATCTCTTAACATCCAGAGGGCACACAGACTTGGTCCGCGTCCTTCAATCTCTACGTCTTCAGTTAAACCAAGAGGATTCATCAACCTTTTCTTAAAATTCACGGACTTGCTTTCATTCCTCTCTGCAGCTAGAGCCAAACATCAACTTACCTGGCTTGGTCAGAAGGCTTTTCTTTCCCAAGACGTCTCCAATGCTACAGCAACCAGGAGGAAGGAATTTCCAAGTCTTCGCCCGCCTTTCCGGTTCCTTGGTGCTAGATATGGTCTTTTTCAACCCTGCATATTTAAGGTGACTTTTCAAAATCGATCTTGGTCTTTTGAAGATCCAGCGGAGCTCAGGAATTTTCTACATTCTCATTCTGCTCACAACATAGACACTGCTAGTCCTTCTAATGGTTGATCAGATCTTATTTATTTCAATGTAATGATAATTTTCAATTACATGTACAATGTAATATGGCATGGTTTATTGTGTTGTTTTGGTTACATTTTTGGAATTTTGTCTGGTTAGGTAATATACAAAGTTGACCCATCCTGGGCCCATCATCCATCTCTTCGTTGTTCTTTCTGTTTTTGCCTTTATTTATTGTTTTTGTGATGCAGGTATTTCCCTCTCTATTTCTCTCAGCTTTCATAAGCGTGCAAACTCTTTGCTTGCATTTGCTGTTTATCATTCTTGTTTTTTCTTTTATTTTCCTCTTTAGGACCGCTCATTCACATTTCATCTCAAGGTTATTGTCCCCCGTCTCTACCCCGTCCCGATGTGGTTCGGATTCCCCTTTTTTTAGGTGTTCATCTTTTCATGTGTCGTTCACGCCCGAGTTTTATTTTCTTCCTATGCCCCCTCAGGTATTTCTTCTCAGTCGTCCTTTTGCACATGTACTGTCTTCTCTTCTTCCAATTCTCTTTTCTTTTTCCTCTTCTTTTCTCCCTTATTCTCCTCCTTTTTCTTTCTAAATTTGACTGTCTCTTCTTCATAACCTGCCCTCTTCGATATCATTCTACGTATACGTCTTTAATCTGTTTCTCCTCATGCTCCCTTTCCTCCCTCTCTTTTTTTCCTCCTGCTTCCTTATCCTTTCTCCCCTTTATTCGTTGACATTCTCTTTTATGTTTCTATCATTGTAGATTATGTTTCCTTTACATTTTTTATGTTTTTACATTCAGAGTTATATCCTGGAATGTAAAGGGTTTTATCAATCCCATTAAAAGACAGATAATCCTTTCCCACCTTGCTTTGTATAACTCTGACATAGTTCTCTTACAAGAGACATCTCACAGAAGCTGATTCACTTAAATTAAAAAGAAGCTGGGTGGGTACGGTTTTATTCTCTCCATCTACTAATAAAAAAAGTGGTGTTGTCATTCTATGTCATAAGAAATTGAAATGTAACGTTTTATCGCAAAGAAAATGACTCGGAAGGTAGATGGATACTAGCCAAATTGTCAATTAATTCTGTTCCTTTAACTGTTTTTAATATCTATGGTGCTGCACAACCAGATTGTTCTTTTTGGCCTCTGATTACGCAAAAATGTATTTAATTTCGGGATGATTTATTTATTCTAGGTGGTGACTGCAATCAAATTGTAGATCCATTTCTTGACCGCAAGTCTACAGTTCGTTTTATTTCACATAAGACCCACAAACAATTCCTCGATACTATTTCTCAATCACATCTCATTGACTCTTGGAGGCTTTCTCACCCTGACACTCTAGACTAATTTTTTTTCCCTCCTTCTCACGAATCTCTTTCTCGTCGAGACTATATCTTTCTTTCTCAGTCTATGTGTCAAAACCTACTGTCCTCCTCTATTGAACCTATAGTTAATTCTGATCATGCTCCCATTGTAACAGACCTAGATGTACTTCCTCCACATCGAAAACCTTCTCGATGGTGTTTTAATAGCTCTCTTCTTCCTGACCCCCTCTTCTCCTCCTTCTTTCGCTCTTTTGCTAATTAATTCTTCGAACTCAATTGCGATTCCGGTTCTTCTTCCCATATCATCTGGGACTCTCTTAAAGCTACGGCAAGAGGATACATCAAAGACTTTGTCTCTAAGAAAAAGAAACGCTGTATTCAGAAGCAGAAAACTACCTTACCACTTATTAAGCTTTTAGAGCATGAATTTTATATTTCTTCAAAAAACTCTATCTCACCAGAACTGATACGAGCTAAACTTGAGTTCAACAAAACCACTACTGACAATGCATCATCAGTGCTCCTTCATAGTAGCGCTCCTTACTATGGTGGTCGTAATAAGGCAAGGAAACTTTTAGCAAATTACCTCAAAACTCGCAAAGAGCGTACTCTTATAGACTCTATTTATTCTTCAAATAACTCCCTTCTACATAGAGATCAGGAAATACTTAATGAATTTAAACTTTTTTTATCAAAATCTCTACATACCAGACTCTCCCCCTCATTCAGTCTTATCTTGATAGACTCCCTACTCCCTCAACTTCCAATCTTAATTTTCTAGATCTTGAAAATAATCTTTCTCTTAAAGAACTGTCCAAAGCATTAAAAACTCTTACTAAAAGGAAAACTCCTGGCCCAGATGGTTTTTCTGTTGAATTGTATATACATGTTTCTGATTTGTTGCTCCCCAGACTTTTAACGCTTTTTCATTCATTTTATTCTACTGGTAAGACAGAAGGTACTTTTCAAGAGGCACTATCTGCCTCATTACTAAAGACGGTCGTGACCCTCAATTTTGTAAAAATTATCGACCAATCTCTCTAGTTAATGTTGATTATAAATTATTTACTAAGTTACTTGCTTTACGTTTAGACCCCCTCATGCTCCATCTTATTGGTAAAGAACAATGTGGTTTTGTTAAGGGTAGATTAACTTCTGATAATTCTCATCTTTTTCTCAATGTTTTAAATAAAGTTCCCTTCCTTTCTACCTCTTTGGCTGCTATCTCTGGCGATGCAGAGAAGGCTTTGGATAGAGTAGACTGGTCCTTTTTGTTTGCATCATTACATTGGCATGGTTTTGGTCCTATATTCATATCACTTATCTCCTTACTATACTCTGCTCCTAAAGCCTCGGTCTTAGTTAATGGTCGTGTCTCATCTTATTTCCCTCTCCAACGTGGAGTTCGCCAAGGCTGTCCTTTATCCCCTCTTCTTTTTGTTCTAGCCCCTGAACCCTTTTTGACTTCTATCCGTAACAATGAATCCATTTCCGGTTTTTATTATGGGGATGATCAGTTGAAGCTTTCTGCTTATGCAGATGATATTCTTTTTTTAAAATTTTTTTTTTTTACTTTTTATTATTTTCCATTCCATTAACAGGATTTTACATACATCCATTAACTACAGTCATCTCCATGTGCAAAGTGTACATAATACATTCAGCTGAATACCTGCTTAAGGCACCGTGTACCGCCATGATCATTCAATAGTTCAAGCCCCCATATTAACGCCTCCCCTCCCCTCAACCCTCCCCCTGCAGCCTCTCCGCTCGTGTCGGGTATAAACACAGTGACAGGATTCCCTATATGCACATGCTACTCTCGCGGGTGAATGCCTCCTCTGGCGGTTCACAGATTGATCCACGGAATTCATTCCACTTCCCCCATATTCCTGACCATTTTTTGGGGCATCCTCGATGGGTGTATACCACTTTTTCTGCTACCATGGCCGTGTCCATGTCATTTTCCCAGTGTAGCAGTGTGGGTACCACTCCCGAACCCCAGTTCCTAGCTATATTACGTTTTGCTATCGCCATCCCCAGTGTGGCCCAGGCTGTCATTGCTATGTTAAGGTCTGTTGGTTGCCATATATTCAAGAGACAGCACTTTGGGTCCATCTGGATCTCTACCCCACCCACTTCCGCGATCTCTAGTAAGACTTGCTCCCAATAAGTCTTTATCTGCGGGCAGTCCCATATTATATGAAAGAAAGTCCCTAGTTGCCCGCAGCCCCTCAGGCAGAGTGAGTCGTGTGCATGTCCAAGTTTGTGTAGTGTTGTGCGGGGTAGTATACACGATGCAGTACCTTGAGTTGTACTAGTTTCAAACGAGACGGGATCGCCGCCTCCCTGGCCGACGCCTGCGCGTCCATCCAGTCGGAGTCGTCTATGTCCCCTAATTCTACCTCCCATTTGCTTCGGAGGACCACCGTGGGATCTGGAAGATTATTTAGTATTTTACGATATGTCTGCTATATGGCTTTTTTGTCCATGTGATCCGTGAGGAGTCTGCCCTCTAGGTGCGATGCGTCAGCTAGTTTAGTACCCAGAGGGATCGCGCTTGTAAGGGCATGGCTGATTTGGGTGTAACGATAAAGTTCAGAGTCTGCCAGTCCGTATTTTTCTTGGAGTGCTGGGAACTGAATAATCTCACCTCTCACTCACAGATCGCTGATGTTAGTGATGCCTATTAGGTCCCATTGCTTGAACCCTTTCGTGTTGACCAAGGTGCCTAGTTTACATGTCTCCCACAGAGGAGTGGCCAGTATGAGCACACCCTCCCATCCTAATGCCCTCTGTGCTGTGTGCCAGATTTTGATCGTGTTGGCCATGGGGCCCGTCAGGGTGGGTCGTTTCTTGTTTGAGTAGAGGGTTTTCATCAAACTGTCCGCCGGTAATATTTCCCTATCTAACCTGTATGCGGGTTCATCGTGTGGAGTATGCAGCCAGTGATTGATGACCGTTAGCTGTGCAGCCCAGTAGTAGAGCTCGACGGTGGGGAGGGCTATTCCCCCATCGTACCAGCTGCGTATCAGTTTGGACTGAGCAATGCGTGCAGGTTTGCCATCTCAGAGTAACAAGGACATTTCTGCTTCTATGGCCTTAAAATATGTTAGTGGAACTGGGAAAGGGGTGTTCTGGAGCGCGTAGAGGAACCTCGGAAGTGACAGCATTTTAAAAAGTGCAGCCCTTCCCAGTAACGTCAGTGGTAGGGACCGCCAGTTTGAAACGTCCGCTTTGAGTCTCTGTAGGGGTCCCGTCAGATTGTCATCTATAAAAATCATTTCTTGGGGGGTGACATAAATCCCCAAGTACTTGAATCCCCTGGTTACAATTTGCAAGGGCAGTCTAGGGAAAGCGTCGGCACTTGGCCGCACAGTATATATAACAATGACTTTGACCAATTTATCGTATATCCTGATTGCTCCCCATACGCCGTGAGAATGTTGAACGGTACAAAAGGGGGTGGTGATGGACGGAGCATCTGAATCAATCAAACACTCACACCCAGTCAAAAGAACTGGGTTTAATCCATCACCGTTCTTTAGCCAACTCTGCCACCCCAGTTCAGACATGGCTATATGCAAATCAGTCTGACCCGGTGCCTCATGGGAACAGTCCAGCCCGAACTGCCAAGCCATGTCTTCCCTGGACCGGAAACAAGCTTCTGAGGACCGGTTTCTGGCATTCCAGCCGTCTTCAGCCCGGCTTGCTTGAATCCAGTGGCAAAGTGAGCAAGGGACTCACGTCTGAGCATACCCTGCCACACTTATGGCGGCCAAAAGCGGTACAAAAGGGGGTGGTGATGGACGGAGCATCTGAATCAATCAAACACTGACACCCAGTCAAAAGATCTGGGTTTAATCCATCACCGTTCTTTAGCCCACTCTGCCACCCCAGTTCAGACATGGCTAAATGCAAATCAGTCTGACCCTGTGCCTCATGGGAACAGTCCAGCCCGAACTGCCAAGCCATGTCTTCCCTGGACCGGAAACAAGCTTTCGAGGACCGGTTTCTGGCATTCCAGCCGTCTTCAGCCCGGCTTGCTTGAATCCAGTGGCAAAGTGAGCAAGGGACTCACGTCTGAGCATACCCTGCCACACTTATGGCGGCCAAAAGCGGTACAAAAGGGGGTGGTGATGGACGGAGCATCTGAATCAATCAAACACTCACACCCAGTCAAAAGATCTGGGTTTAATCCATCACCGTTCTTTAGCCCACTCTGCCACCCCAGTTCAGACATGGCTATATGCAAATCAGTCTGACCCTGTGCCTCATGGGAACAGTCCAGCCCGAACTGCCAAGCCATATCTTCCCTGGACCGTAAACAAGCTTCCGAGGACCGGTTTCTGGCATTCCAGCCGTCTTCGCCCGGCTTGCTTGAATCCAGTGGCAAAGTGAGCAAGGGACTCACGTCTGAGCATATCCTGCCACACTTATGGCGGCCAAAAGCGGTACAAAAGGGGGTGGTGATGGACGGAGCATTTGAATCAATCAAACACTCACACCCAGTCAAAAGATCTGGGTTTAATCCATCACCGTTCTTTAGCCCACTCTGCCACCCCAGTTCAGACATGGCTATATGCAAATCAGTCTGACCCTGTGCCTCATGGGAACAGTCCAGCCCGAACTGCCAAGCCATGTCTTCCCTGGACCGGAAACAAGCTTCCGAGGACCGGTTTCTGGCATTCCAGCCGTCTTCGCCCGGCTTGCTTGAATCCAGTGGCAAAGTGAGCAAGGGACTCACGTCTGAGCATACCCTGCCACACTTATGGTGGCCAAAAGCGGTACAAAAGGGGGTGGTGATGGACGGAGCATCTGAATCAATCAAACACTCACACCCAGTCAAAAGATCTGGGTTTAATCCATCATTGTTCTTTAGCCCACTCTGCCACCCCAGTTCAGACATGGCTATATGCAAATCAGTCTGACCCTGTGCCTCATGGGAACAGTCCAGCCCGAACTGCCAAGCCATGTCTTCCCTGGACTGGTAACAAGCTTCCGAGGACCGGTTTCTGGCATTCCAGCCGTCTTCAGCCCGGCTTGCTTGAATCCAGTGGCAAAGTGAGCAAGGGACTCACATCTGAGCATACCCTGCCACACTTATGGCGGCCAAAAGCAGTACAAAAGGGGGTAGTGATGGACGGAGCATCTGAATCAATCAAACACTCACACCCAGTCAAAAGATCTGGGTTTAATCCATCACCGTTTTTTAGCCCACTCTGCCACCCCAGTTCAGACATGGCTATATGCAAATCAGTCTGACCCTGTGCCTAATGGGAACAGTCCAGCCCGAACTGCCAAGCCATGTCTTCCCTGGACTGGAAACAAGCTTCCGAGGACCGGTTTCTGGCATTCCAGCTGTCTTCAGCCCGGCTTGCTTGAATCCAGTGGCAAAGTGAGCAAGGGACTCACGTCTGAGCATACCCTGCCACACTTATGGCGGCCAAAAGCGGTACAAAAGGGGGGGGTGATGGACGGAGCATCTGAATCAATCAAACACTCACACCCAGTCAAAAGATCTGGGTTTAATCCATCACCGTTTTTTAGCCCACTCTGCCACCCCAGTTCAGACATGGCTATATGCAAATCAGTCTGACCCTGTGCCTAATCGGAACAGTCCAGCCCGAACTGCCAAGCCATGTCTTCCCTGGACTGGAAACAAGCTTCCGAGGACCGGTTTCTGGCATTCCAGCCGTCTTCAGCCCGGCTTGCTTGAATCCAGTGGCAAAGTGAGTAAGGGACTCACGTCTGAGCATACCCTGCCACACTTATGGCGGGCAAAAGCGGTACAAAAGGGGGTGGTGATGGACGGAGCATCTGAATCAAAAGGGGGTGGTGATGGACGGAGCATCTGAATCAAAAGGGGGTGGTGATGGACGGAGCATCTGAATCAAATATTGATTCAGATGCTCCGTCCATCACCACCCCCTTTTGTACCGCTTTTGGCCGCCATAAGTGTGGCAGGGTATGCTCAGACGTGAGTCCCTTGCTCACTTTGCCACTGTATTCAAGCAAGCCGGGCTGAAGACGGCTGGAATGCCAGAAACCGGTCCTCGGAAGCTTGTTTCCAGTCCAGGGAAGACATGGCTTGGCAGTTCGGGCTGGACTGTTCCCATGTGGCACAGGGTCAGACTGATTTGCATATAGCCATGTCTGAACTGGGGTGGCAGAGTGGGCTAAAAAACGGTGATGGATTAAACCCAGATCTTTTGACTGGGTGTGAGTGTTTGATTGATTCAGATGCTCCGTCCATCACCCCCCCCTTTTGTACCGCTTTTGGCTGCCATAAGTGTGGCAGGGTATGCTCAGACGTGAGTCCCTTCCTCACTTTGCCACTGGATTCAAGCAAGCTGGGCTGAAGACGGCTGGAATGCCAGAAACCGGTCCTCGGAAGCTTGTTTCCAGTCCAGGGAAGACATGGCTTGGCAGTTTGGGCTGGACTGTTCCGATTAGGCACAGGGTCAGACTGATTTGCATATAGCCATGTCTGAACTGGGGTGGCAGAGTGGGCTAAAAAACGGTGATGGATTAAACCCAGATCTTTTGACTGGGTGTGAGTGTTTGATTGATTCAGATGCTCCGTCCATCACTACCACCCCCTTTTGTACCGCGTGAGAATGTTGAACAGCACCCCTAGGCATTCCGTCGGAGACATCATGTCTATTAACACATCGTCCACATAAAGGGAGATTCTGTCCTCCCAGCCTGCCTTCCATGTCAGCCCTTTAAACAGTGGTGTCGTGCGGATCCAGGTCTCTAGTGGTTCTAGTATGAGGGCAAAAAGGAGAGGGGAGAGGGGACCGCCCTGTCGTGTCCCTCTACCTAGTGTGATCTCCCTAGATATGTGGTTATTTGCCACTACCTGTGCCAAGGGTGTTGTGTATAGCAGTCGAACCCATCCACAGAATTAGGGACGAATCCCATCCTCCGAAGCACTGCAAACAGAAACTGCCATTCCACTAAGTCAAACGCCATCCTTGCGTCTAAGGAAAGAATGGCTGCATCTTCCTGGAGTAGTGAAGAGCGGGCTAAAACCCCATTGAGACGTCTCAGATTCAGGGAGGTGTTACGGCCAGGCATAAAGCCCGATTGGTCTGGGTGGACCAGTGTCGTAAGATGGGTTTGCAGTCTTAGTGCTAGCGCTTTTGCCAATATCTTCGCCTCTGCGTTCATTAATGATATCGGTCTGTATGAGGAGGGCTGTTCTGGCGGTTTCCCTGGTTTGCGTATTGTCACAATGGTTGCCAACCTTTGGTCCCTCTGACGTGTACCCTGCGCCATGGAGTCGTTGTACATGGCCAATAGATGTGGTGTGATCTTGGTCGTTACCTTCTTGTAGAGCTCCACTGGTAAACCATTAGGCGCCATGGCCTTACCTGTGTGCAGTGCTGCCAATGCTTTCCCTACCTCCGCTATCGATAAGTCAGTTTCAAGTGTTTCCACAACTTCAGGCGTGAGAGTGGATAGCGGTATCTCACTCAAAAAGTGCATGTACTCCTCCTCCGTCACCCCTCCCCGCGGTGTGTACATTTGTTCATAGTACATTGCTAATTCGTCTACAATCAACCTGGGATCAGTTGTAAGCGTACCATTAGCTAGTGTCATTTGGGCTATCCATCTAGCAGCCTTTTCTTTCTTTTCTAGCCTAGCGAGCATTCTCCCTGTTTTGGCCCCCATTTTGTAAATTCTGTGCCTGGTGTCTGTGTATCTCGCCTTTGCCATATCTTCTGCATATGCTCTGAACTCCTGGGCTGCTAGTGTAAGGGTGTGTGCTGTGGTCTGATTGGGGTCAACGGCATGCGCTCTTTCCGCCTCTAACGCGGCCGCTTCCAAAGACTCGACATTACGTTTATGTTCTCGCTTGTGGCGGGTGATGCTCAAAATTGCTTGGCCCTGGACTAATGTTTTGTATGCCTCCCAAAGCGTGCATGGTGAATCGACCGTCGATGCATTTTCAGCAAAGTAGTGATCAGTGGTTGTTACCAGGGCTTTTACTATGTCTCGGTTCTGTAAATAGCCTGGATATAGGGGGTAAATTCGCTGCCGTCTAGGGAGCTGTGTGGTGTAAGTAAGGTGTATCGGGGAGTGATCCGAGATTCCTCTTGCTAAATGTTCGATCGCTGTCATCCTTCAGGGGCTACAGCTATCGTCAGTAGGTAGTCTATACGTGAGATACTGTTATGTGCTCCAGAGTAAAAAGTGTACTGCTGATCGATAGGGTGTTTCAGTCTCCACATGTCTGTGAGGCCCCTGGCGTCTAGAAAGTCCCTGAGGGCTTGGTTGGATCTGGTGTCCACCCTGGGTGGGTTGCGGTCAAGGGCCGCATCACATACTGCATTTAGATCTTCCCCTACAAACAGCTCGCCCTCCGGCAATTCTAACAAGAGTTTCCCCAGATCGTGAAACGCTGACTGGTGAAGTGTTGGTGGGATGTATACCGAGACCATATTGTATAGGTTCCCCCTAACATTGACAAGTGATGGCTGCAAATCGCCCCTAGTCATCCACCCATGTTTTGGTGACCACCAGTGGGGAGCTTTTATGAAGTAGTATACCCACTCCTCTGGATCCTGTGGAGAATTCAGCATGCGCGGCCATCCAAAATCCCCAGCGGTTCAGTGCCTTACAGGTTACTCCCACCAAATGTGTTTCCTGAAGCAACACTATTGTTGGGCCTTTTCTCTTTAGATATAGCAGGACTAGACCCCTCTTTATTTTGTGTCCCAACCCGTTCACGTTCCAGGATATAATCGATAGGGGAGGAGTGACCATTCATGGTGTGTGGGGTTTAGGACCCATTGCTCCGCCGTTTAACATAGTAGTCGTATGGTTGACGTAGCCCTGCATGCCCCTTGTCTGCGGTTATAACCAGCGCCCGTGTATTCATATGTGACGTGTTAAGGAGTGACTGTGGAACTGCAACCTGGGAACAATTTTGCTTAAACTGAACATGACATAAATTCCCTACCCCCCTCCCTGCCTCCCTGCTCGGCGGATCTACAACTATCCACCTCCCCAACTGAGCAGAGTGCTTTTGTACCCCACTGAGTGGCATAACAAGCAGGGCTAGACCCCGTCGACCCTTTTGTGGCCCCCTAAGAGGAGGTTAGTCCCGTCAGTGCACTTAGGTTCAATAGGTCCTACCTGTTACAGTCTTCATTTTTGACCTGCAGTACCAGCCAAATGTCTCTTCTGTGTTCATTGTTAATGTCCCCCCCCACCCTCTGTTGAGCCCACGTCTGTATCGCCTTCCTAGGGAATGACAGTTCCTTTAGGACCTTGGTTTTAATGTCTGTCCGCAATCTGTGTGATTCGACACTGACCCCTGTGTGTTAATGTTCGTTTTCCACGCGGTGTCCCACGTCGTCCGAGTCACTGCAAGCATTCCCTCGACTTCTCGGTCCTTGTGCTGGCCGCCATCCCTCCAGCCAATTTCTTGCTTCGTCAGGGTACTCCAGGAACCACACCTTCCCTTCGGATTCAACGCGGAGTCTTGCTGGGAAAATCATGGAATATTTGATTTCTCTGGCCCGGAGCTCCTTCTTCACCTCCGTGAAGCTCCTGTGCTGTTGGGCCACTGCCGCTGTGTAATCGGGGTAGAATGTGACCTCTGCGTTCTCAATCTTGAGCGGCGGGGTTATCCGCACAGCTTGTAAAATGGCGTAGCGGTCCCAAAAGTTGAAAATGCGTGCCAAGATCGGGCGCGGTGGGTTACCTAGGGGCGGCTTGCCTCCCGGGACATGATGTGCTCGTTCTACCGAGAAGAAATTTGAGAGACCCCTCGGATGCAACTGGTTTTGAATCAAGTCCTCCATGAAGAGATCAAGGGCAGGGCCCCCGGTCGTCTCCAGTACACCAACTAGGCGGACGTTATTTCGCCGCGATCTACCTTCCTGTTCGTTCAGCTTCTCTTTCAACGTGGTGTTGTCCTGCTCCAATTTGCGCACTCTGGTTTGGAGGTCCGCCGTTTCCGCAGAGTCCCGTCGCCGTTTTTTCCACTTCGCCCAGGCGGTCGGATACTTTAGCGAGATCTGCTCGCATAAACGAAATGTCTGCAGAGATAGTGTCCATGGAGGTTTGCATTGTCTGTAATGTCGCCATCACATCTTTTAGGGTGATCTCTCCGGTGGCCCCAGGGCTGCGGGAGGACTGGCTAGATGTCTGTGGTGTATCTCTCGTCACAGAGTCCGTGCCCTCCTTGGTATAGGCATATTTTTCCAGCCCGGGGGCTGCTTGCACTCTCGGCCCCCTGCCGCCCATGTTGCTTGTGGATTTGGGAGGAGCGGGGTGTACCTTTGGCGGTGCAGGGATACCGCTCTGCGGCGTTTCTCACCTTTCCAATACCGTCTCCAGGCCCAGGCCCGAGGATCTCGCTCAAAGTCCTCCCGGGCTGGCCTGTGCTGGTCTTGGCAGTTGCTGGGTGTCTTCAGCCTGCCGTGGCCTGTGTGGCAATGTCTTTTGGGCCCCTCTCCGGTGCCCGGCTCGTTCCTTTGTTGGGCAGCAGCTTCCCCAGGTGGGCATGTCCGTGCCTGTTACATGTTACGTGCAGTGGGCCGTGATCGGGCCTCTCCCCTCGCTGCAACACGGTCTCAAGGTCGCCGGGGGGTGCCCTGAATGCGTCATTACCCCCCACCTTCTTCTTGGCCCGGGTGTGTTTGCCCCCGTCACCTGGATGCTCCTGCTGCCGCGGCCGTTCTTCCGCGGCCGGTATCTTGCCACACATCACCCGATGGAGATGTCCTGCCGACCGCTCTGGGTCCCTGCGCACTTTAGTCCCCGGCTGTCACGGCTGCCTCAGGCCGCATATCATGCAGCAACGGATCTTCGTAGGGGCTGGGCGTACCGCGACGCGGGTGGTGTCTTTCGGGAGCGGAGATGCTCCGGTTCTGAGATTACAACAATCCCGGTATGTACGGGCAGGAAAAGTAGTCGGATATTGCGGGGAAGCTCACAGGGTCACGGAGCTGTCTCAAGCTGCGCCCATCTTGGCTGGTCGCTAACCACGCCCCCCAGACGATATTCTTTTATTTATTTCTGCTCCTGAAATCTCAATTACTTCTTTACTATCTGAATTTGAATCCTTTTCGCAGGCCTCTGGTTACAAAATTAATTCAGACAAGACTGAAATTCTCCCTCTCACACAATTCTGTCTTCCCCATTCTTTCTCTTCCACTGGGTTTGCTTGGAACAGTACAAAAATTAAATACCTAGGCATATGGTTTTCTAATTCCATCGCTTCTTCAATTAAATTGAATATGTTGCAGCCTTATCTCGTATTGAAACATTACTCTCTTCTTGGAACCATCTTTTTCTTTCTTGGTGGGGTCGATTGGATTCCATTAAAATTATGTTTTCCCCAATTTTAATTTATACTCTCTCCATGCTTCCTGTTCACATACCCGGTCTTTATTTTAAACGTATTGATTCGTGCCTTCATAGATTTCTCTGGAAAAATAAAAAAAACAGAATTGCTTAATCTTCTCTTCGGAAACCAAAGTCTAACGGTGGAGTGAATTTCCTGGACTTTCGTCTTCATCATAAGTCTTTCTCCCTTCGCCAGGCCTCCAAATGGCTCATATCGGATCCCTCCCTCTTTACTCCTCTTTGGCTCTTCATTGAACAAATATTTTTATTACCCTTTTCTCTCAAAGAAGTTATACATTTTTCTGCCAAAACTTCTCATACCACCCTTCCCTAATTTAGACATACCTGTTCTCTCTTGAAACCTTTGGTCTACCCTACAACTATTACTCGTGAATCTTTTTTAGGTACCCCTATTTGGCATAATTCACTTATCCTACTCAATAACAGGCTCATTTTCTGGAAAACGTGGAGATTAAAGGGTGTTATATGGGTTAAACATCTTTTCAATGGCGTTTCACCTTGCTCATTTCCTCAGTTGCAATCCTTATTCCTTTGCCCTGCTCCTTTTTGCAAAAATGTACTATTCTTATGGCGATTATTCTTGACGTTTATTATTCCCTTTCTCCTTCATCCTCATCTGACATCCAAAACTCTCTTCTTAAAATACTCCTGACTCTACCCAAAGCCTCTCTTATATACAAATTCTTTTTAGCCCCCACTCCAGATCGTGCTAAATCTAAATTGGAACTTTCATGGGAATCAGACCTTGGATGCGAATGGTCTGTCATTTTTTGGGATAAACTTTGGACCAGATCCTTGAAAATGTCTCGCTCCGCCTCTCTTACCCAATCTATGTTCTTTCTTTATCACAGACTTTATCTTTCCCCTGCTACTTTGGCACGTTTTTCCTCCCCTGCTGATTCTAACTGTTGGACTTGTGGCTCTTCTAATGCTGACCGTCTTCATCTTCTTTTTCTCTGTCCTACAGTCTCCGACTTTTTGGAGAAGGTTTGGTCATACATCTCTTGTTTGTTCACAATTTCCATTCCTTATTCTATTCCTCTTTGCTGGAAGTCTTTCTGACTCTTTAGATCGTCCCTCACATAACCGTGGCCTTTTTGACCTTATGCTTGCTCTGGCCTTTCAACACATCTCCTTCAACTGGAAATCCCTCACAAAACTTTCTATACAGCATTGGTGGAATATCCTCTGTCATTGAGTTGATGTTGTTTTTGCCTCCTCTTGTAAACCAATAATTGATAGAGATCTCTTCTGGTTGCCTCTTACCACCTATTTAGACCAAATTGTTTTAAAGAATATTTCACGTCTAAACTCTGAAAATTTCAAACCTCCTTGAATGATATTATCTCTGTTCTTCATTTTTTATCCGGTTAAGCTGATTTATTTATTTATTTACTCGGTTTCATATTTACTTATCTACAATATGCAATCTAGTATGTCTTTCTCTGTTTAATTTCGTTACATCATAGTGTTGATATGCCCCCTCCTTCACTTTTTCCCCTTCTTCTGCTCCCCTTCCCCCCTTCCCTTCTACCTTATATAAAATCCCATAAATGTGCTTTTATTCTTCTCTTCCAATATCAGCCAATTTGTTTGTTTTATTTATGTATTTAAACGTTCTCTATATATTGCTGGTATGTTTATATATTATTAATTACTAATAAAGCTTTTCAAACAAAAAATAGGCCCGGGCACGCAAAACAAAAGTGACCCACATTTGCATATTGGCTAATTCCTCAAAACACTCCTTCGGCAAAATATAATATAAAACAAGCAGTAAAAATGCAATAGGTCTCGCCTTTCATTAAGTTAAAACCATTTGCTTTGCATTACAATAACATTAGCAAAGCAAATGGCTTTAACTTAATCAAAGGCGAGACTTTTGCATTTTCTTTTGTTTTAAACATAGTTTTATTAGCAGTTTTTATATATTGTACAACACAACACAATATTATCCTTCACGGACAAACAGGATGGGTTCCCCAACTGATGGCTATAGCAATTACATATAGTCTTTACATTTGTGCCGCAAAATAATAGCCTCTTACATTAGCATTCACAACAGTACTATCTGCATCGATAGGTGAGCTATGGTATGGTTCAATAAAGGAAAAACATCCAGGACATACATGGCAGTGTTCAATTATCCATGTCCTCTAAGTCGGGCTTGTATATGCATCGTACATTTGACATTGCCTACAGTAATAAAACAAAACTTCCCCAACAAACAAGTCCCTCCCCCCTACCCTCCAGTCCATTGAGCACATGTAAATATCCCAGAAAAGAGGCCTTCTACACAGAGTCAACTGATGCTTACAGTCTAATACCAACATTGGCATAAGTAATCGGAGACACATAGCCCTCCTAATGATTTCTAGTATATGGATCTAGCAATGAAAAAAGAACAGACAGAATTATCAGTAACGTGTACTATATAGGTTCATGGGGTCCGTGGGTGTTACTGTGAGCTATAACGAGAGTCCACCACATCTACCTCGTGTGTTTTTATGGATTCTAGAATTATATCCCACTCCAACGCTATCGGGATTTTATGTAGGCCTCTGGCCTCCTCACGTCTTAAAGCTGAAGTTTCGCACAACCCCACCTGATCACTTCGCCATGCCACATATGTAGGGGGAGTGGTTCCGTAGAGTTCCACCGCATGGTGATGGCCCTTATTGCTAGGATCAATGACAGGTTGGCAAAGCAGAGTTGTACTTTGTGCTTTGAGGGGGACTTGTGTAGGCCTAAAATTCATTACTCCATAGTATTGGCGAAGTCCCTTTGTGTTGCTGCAGAAATGAGCCGTCTCACCGAGTCCCAGAAGTACCTCAGGTGAGGGCAGGACCACAGCATATGTGCTATACCCACCCCTTCCGCATAGAACCGAGGGCAATGGTGTTGGGTTCGTGGGAACATTTTGTCCAAGCGATGTGGGGTGAGGTAGGCCCTGTGAAGGACCATGGCCTAGATAAATAGAAATTTTGCATTCCTAGTAAGTTTCGTAGGGTGTTCTATGATTTTCCCCCACTCCTTTTCTTCCAGGACCCGTCCAATGTCATTCGTCCAGGCTTGAACAACTTCTGGTGGAAATCCCACTAGTTTACCAAAAACGCACTACAGTTTTAAAGTATAGCAATTGCAAGCACTGTTATCCGTGCTTAATACAAGGTATCTGGAAATTCAATACTGTAATATCAACAAATTAACCAATGTACACATTTTGATATGAAATTGTCACATCATTTTATATATTCATTGAACTGAAAATTATTCAGCAAATCGTAATAAATACACTGTTAATTCATGCAACAAACAAAAAGAATGATGATTCTTAGGAAACTGTATCACCGTTGTCACAATTTAACCAAATAGCCCAATGCATTTCGGGAAGATTCCCTTCTTCAGGGGCACTATGAAAGAAATCAATGCAAGAAACAAGATATTAACCTTGTGTTATCTCAAACAAATAATATGCTTACATTTACAAATAATTTCACCTAAATAACATCACTCATGCGGAATCTATTCAAGAAACAGTTCTGAGCGTAACTGAATTTACATGATTAAGAAATACCAAGCAGTTACCTAATGAGCTTATAGATAGGTCAAGGAAAACCCCTTGTGAGTGACCTATTTGTGAAAAAATGATGCACCTCTAACAAGCCTCCACCAAGGAAGAAACATTTTGTGTGAATAACTCAAATAATAGAAATTCAGGTGGTTGTGCAGGTCGAGAACCCAATCCCAAAAGATTGTGTATGACTACAGTGTTGAGGAACTTACTTAATAATGGAAAAAAAAAAATTGGGTCTTGATGGATATGCTGTCCTTAAATAGTATCTTCGAATACTCAAAGTTGCGACCTGAGATGGTGAAAAGTACCACTAGTTTAGAAAAGTCCCTTAACTGCACGTCTGATTCACTGTGCTAAGCGATCTCGTACTAATTTTTATCATAGATAAAAACACCTCATTCCAGATATAAAGCCAGTTGCTTATGTTAATATGTCACTCTTACTGCAACTTCGGTAAGAAACTATTTGCCCTTATATAAACGTGAAGATCACTATCAGTCTCTTACACATCAACAACCAAGACCATGAAGTACTTCACCCCTGCTTGGGGGGCCAAAATTGTAAACTAATACTTTTTGTTAAACTTACCCAAGTCTCGAGTGCAAAACAGCTTCTATGTGAACACGTGCTGATAGTGAAGACGCCCTGATCCTAAAGACGCCTATATAAAATATATCTGGAGCAGTACCTGGCGTCTCTACACCCGGCCACCCAAAAATGGGTGAGACAAAACGCCCGATTGACCCTGGACAGTGCGGTGGAGATAGCCAGTGCCTATAGTAGAGCCCAAGAGTCACAACGGGTCAAAGATGAACCTCATCCACGGATTCCACATGGCAGCCACGCACGTCCACAAAGACCTCCTCCCGCGGCCAGAAGACCAGATCCTGCTCCCATGATGCCCTACCCAGTCATGCCTCGACCTAGCCCTCCTGGTCCTCAGTGTTATCACTGCGGAGGGTATGGCCACATAGCTCGTGTATGTCCCCAAAAAGAGGAGCCCATGGACATAGGGATGGTCCGGAATTATGTATGTCTTACCAACGAGGTTACCCCTCCACCGTTCCGATGTCCAGTGAGAATCGAGGGACACCGGATGATGGCATTGGCCGACACTGGATGTAGGCATAGCGTCCTACGACCCCAGGAACTACCCCATCCTGTCGGACCACTAACTGGAACAGTCGCTATCAAGTGCGTCCATGGAGACACCCGGAGTTATCCGACGGCCCAAGTACGGGTACAACAACAATCAGATGGGGGTAGAATGTTAACTGTCGGTTTGGTTCCTAATCTCCCGGAACAAATCATATTAGGTAGTGACTACAGTGGTCTTCCCTACCTCTTGAAAGACACTACGGACTCCCTAAAGAGGTGGTGGGCAGAGGCCCCGTTTCCCCAGGGTTCTCCTTCAGCGGACTCCCCTTCAAAACCAGGGAAGACCAAGAATCAAAAGAAAAGAGAGAAAAGGACCTTTACTGGGGCTTATCCTGCTCAGGTCGATGTTCACCCCTTGGAAACCGACCGCGAATTCCGAGCCACCCAGCAAGAGGACCCCGTCCTGCAGGAAGCCTGGAATCGTGCCCTGGATAATGAAGATCCTCTGCAAGTAGGTCCCTACTTCTTTTGAAAGAATGGTCTCCTCTACAGAAAAGGGGGGCCACAGCTCCCAGCCCAGTTAGTCATCCCAGGATTGTTTCGAGACAAGGTCCTTTATCTGGCCCACAGTCACTTGCTGGGAGGGCACTTCAGCGATGAGAAAACGGGGCAAACAATCCTTGAAAAATTCTACTGGCCGGGTGTACACGGTCAAATAAAGCAATACTGCAGAGAGTGCCCGGTCTGCCAGAAAAACAGCCGGTATCGGCCCCCCCGAGTCCCGCTCCAACCCCTTCCTCTTATTGACGTGCCTTTCTCCCGTGTAGGGATGGACCTGATAGGACCCATGTTGCCCTCTAGGACGGGTTGTAGATACGCCCTGGTGTTGGTGGATTATGCCACCCGGTTCCCGGAGGCCGTCCCTTTGAAAAAGCCCACTACCCAAAACATCGCCAAGGCCCTTATCTCCATCTTTAGTAGAGTAGGGTTCCCTCGGGAGATCTTAACAGATCAAGGTACGCCATTTGTGTCTTCCCTCATGCGTCAAGTCTGTGCCCATCTGGGTATTAAACAGATAAGAACATCGGCGTATCACCCCCAGACAGATGGGTTGGTAGAGCGCTATAACGCCACCCTAAAGACCACCCTCAAAAAGCTGCTAGGCCTTGAGAGTAAAAAGTGGGAGGAGATGCTTCCTCTTGCCCTCTTCGCAATCCGTTGCAAGGTGCAAAGTAGCACCGGGTATTACCCATATGAATTGTTATATGGCTGAGCCCCTAGGACTCTGTTAGACATGGCCCGCGAGGCATGGGAAGCTGAGCCTGACCGAACCCGTCCCCTCCCTGAATATGTCGACAATCTCCGAACCCACTTAACCCAAATCAGAGAAATAGTGAGACAGAACATGGTGGCCGCTCAGGTCTCCCAGAAACAGCAGTATAATAAAGGAACCAAGGCCCGTTCGTTTAACCCTGGAGACCTGGTATTATTGCTTCTACCCTCCTCCGACCATAAACTGTTGGGTCAATGGCAGGGCCCCTTCCCTATCCTAAGACAGGTGACTCCCGTCACCTATGAACTCGATATCGATACTACCCGAGGGGTCACCCAAATATACCATGTCAATCTATTGAAGAAATGGGTGGGACCCCTCCCAGTTTTGACAACCACTCCCTCTCTTCCCTTTGAGGGCTGTATTGACCCAGAACTCCCGGAAAGGAACAAACAGGACCTTAGACAGGTCTTATCCTCTGTGCAAACAGTCTTTTCATCTATGCCCGGGCACTCCACCATTGTGGAGCACGCCATTCACACCGAAGCAGGGAAAACAGTGTGACAGAGACCCTACCGGATCCCTGAAGCACGAAGGGCGGTAATAAAAGAAGAGACGACCCAGATGCTGCGGATGGGTATAATCGAACCGTCCAGCAGCAGTTGGAATTCCCCAATCGTTCTAGTACCCAAACCTGATGGCTCTACTCGGTTCTGTATCGACTTCAGGGAGGTGAATAAAATCTCTGCCTTTGATTCCTACCCCCTTCCTCGAGTAGACGAGATGGTGGAGCGTATAGGCAAAGCCAAATACATCAGTACCCTTGACTTGTGCAAAGGGTACTGGCAGATCCCTCTAAAACTCGAAGACAGACCGAAAACGGCGTTTTCAACCCCTGAGGGTTTGTTCCAATTCAGAGTGATGCCCTTCGGGCTACATGGGGCCCCGGCAACTTTCCAAAGGGCCATGAACCTGGTCTTACGACCCCATACCAGCTATGCCGGGGCATACCTAGATGACATAGTCATTTATAGTGACAGCTGGGAACAACACCTACACCATCTGCAGACTGTAGTTCACTCCCTTGGTAAACACGGCTTTACCATCAACCCTGCCAAAACCACCTTGGCGGCCCAAAGTGTGAAATATCTTGGTTATCTGTTGGGGGAAGGGGTCATTCGCCCTCAAAACAATAAGATTCAGGCTATTCATTCCATACCCTTCCCTCATACCAAGAGAGAACTACGAGCCTTTCTCGTGTTGCTGGGGTATTACAGGAGGTTTATTCCCAACTTTTCCCAAATAGCCGCCCCCTTAACCGACCTGTTGAGAAAAACCTCTAGAACAGAAGAGAAATTACAGCAACCCACTCCCCAGCTACTGCAAGCCTTCGACCTCCTCAAAAAGTCCCTGTTGTCAGAACCCGTGTTAGTCAGTCCTGACTATTCTCGACCGTTCATCCTGCAGACAGACGCCTCCAATCAGGGTTTAGGGGCCGTCCTGTCCCAACAAGATGAAAAAGGGGTCGAAAAACCAATACTGTATCTTAGCCGAAAGCTCTTCCCCCGTGAGCAGAACTATGCGGTCGTAGAAAAAGAGGCTCTAGCAATTAAATGGGCTGTGGACAGTCTCCGGTATTATCTGGAGGGTCGGGAGTTCCTCCTGTATACGGATCATGCCCCGCTGGAATGGATGGCCCGTAACCGGGGCCACAACGACCGGGTACTTAGGTGGTTCCTTTCTCTGCAGCCCTTTCGTTTCAGGACACTACACCGAAAGGGACTAGACCAGGGCAATGCAGATTACCTCTCACGTTTTCCAGCTACGTCCAACCCTACTAGTAAGACAGCTAGGGAAAGGGGATGTGGAAGACCAGGGGTTCCTACCTCGTCGGAAGGGCGGTGTAGTCGGGGGGGCCACTCCCCCACACCGGGAGGAACAGCGTCCCTTGGTCACCGGAATTCCGCTCTTCGCCCACAGGAGCCGATAACCAACGCCGACCCGGAAACAGACCAACAGGATACCGGAAACGGAACTCCTTCAGGTGACCCGGAACCCGACCCCTCCGGAACCGGAAGCACGTCCACTGCAGTCCGCCGGGAACACAGAAAAGACGGCAGGAACGAGGAAACATTGTTCAGCCCAGCGGACTCGTGGCAGGAGACAGCGAACGGCGCGGAACCCCCGACGGAGAGCGGAAGGAACGAGGAGATCGGAGAGGAGGCGGAAATCAGAGAAGAGGACGAGGAAGAAGACCTGTGGACGGAGGATTGGTGGCGACCTTCGGAGGTGGCTGGAGAGCGGCTGCAACTCAGATGAGAGTTGCGGCGGGGCACGTGAGTACAAACTATCCTTCTCCGTGTCCCTTAGTGTAAATATTGTAATTAACTGTATAGTCTTGTATATAGAGCCTCACGAGCACCCTGCACTAGCCTTAGTCCTTAAGAGAAGTATCACGAGCACTGTAAGTACAAACCTCGCACTTATCCCGGACACCTCCCCTCACAATACCCTCCTGCTTGCTGACTGGTCTTATCCCTACCTACCCTTCCCACCTACCCCACGCTCTTTACCTGGCCCTTCACTTCCCGGTGACGGTGGAAGTACTCAGTAGTCCTTACTGGACGGGACTAACCCCTGTACTCTTTCTTTTACATATCTCCGAGGAGACCCATCAACCGCCCGTACCCTGACGACAACAGCCCCGCAGAGGACCACAACCCGGATATCTACTCACCATCCACACCCTCCCGGCTGGGAACTTCCCTGCGGAACTTCTTCCCTGTAAACTTCTTTTTGATCCAGACTTTGTGTACGCTGTCATCGAATAAATCCTTGATCATAGCACACTACATTCGGCCTCCCCGTCTGTTATTCCGGCCCGCCCAGCCCACAACTTCACACACCCCCTTTACACCCTTTTCGATCTCCCCACTGTTTCTGTCTACCTCTGCACCTGTTTCTGTCCTTTCCTCGATCTGTTTATTGTTGATTGGAATGTACTAATGGTGGGAAGATGGGTTTTTACAGTTGGGAACCACCAAACGTTTCCGTACTTATGTTCCGGGCCTTGAATACATGAAAGTAGCCCCTTATGGTTTTTACGATGGGAACCGAGTTGTAACCTTATGTTTACCATGTTAACCTATGAGAGAAAACTGTATAAAAGGAGCGACCCACAGTAGCAATTCGAATCAGGCTCCGTGAACCTACGTTATGTACTTCTCGTGACTTCTGTGTTCCCTGCAGTAATAAACCTCGAATCTTTGACGCCGAAGGAAGTGTCCCGTGTCTCTGTCATTTGTACGCCGGAACAGGTTACCCACGAAGGTTTCAGGTGTTGTCCCCTGGCACCGCTGGGTCTTAAGAAAACCCAGTCCTTCAGTTGGCGCCCAACGTGGAGCTGCATCAGTGGTACCGGTCCAAGCCCGACGATCGTGAGGAACTTCGTGTGAAATCTCCGAGGGAAGGTGCACCCCGCTTCATCGATCCTGTTGTCGAAACAAGTAGCCCGACGACTTTTCCCGCGTAGATCCCCGCCTCCTGACGGGTGCGACGGACTGCTGCCCTGACTGTAGACCTGTTTTGGCGCCTGGCGTAGACCTTGGTACAGCGAGACGATTGACGGGCCTTCCTGGTGACGCCATCGATCTTTGAGTTAAGTATTTGTGGGTCGCTCCCAGAGTCCTTAGTTGTGGGTGCTTAGTTGTTGCATGGTTCCATTGCATTTGTGGTTCTTAGTACTTGGTTCTTTGTTGTGATATTTGATGTCTGCAGTCGCCAAAAACCGAGGGTTTTTGCTCTTTGCAGGGACATTGTTAATCCTATAACCCTTGAAGTTTGTGAAACTCGGCTAGTGTGCAAGATGCCTGGCCGTAGTACTTTGTTCAGTTGTTTTAGTCGTTGTGGTGCGGATTCCCGACTGGAGGATTCGTGTCCGATACCTCCGGTTGGAACTCCAACTTATGAGCTAAATAGCAAGCATGGGTTAGGTCCGATTACCTTTAATGAATATTGGATTCGCTATACTAAAAAGGATGGTGTCCTCAGTTGGCCACCTCATGGTAGTTTTGAGACCCCGATCTTAGATAATTTAGAAGCTAAATTGTTTCAGAAAAAATCAAGGCCGGCCATGTTTGATGCCTTTCGGTTGTGGCGTAAAGAAGCCAAACAGAGAGAGATCAGACAGATTAAACGCAATAAGAGAGAAGGAGTGTTACTACGGTAAGAAATGCAGAGCAGTTTCAGCGAGATAAGGAGGAAAAGGAAAAGGAAGTTTTCGATAGATTGCAACGTATGTCTGTAGACAAGTGTTACCCCGCTTTACCAATGGGTACGGATAAGAAGGAGGAATCTGCAGATGACCCTTTAATGTCTTATCTCTTGAAGTCGCCACCTCCGTACGCACAGGGCACTGTAAATCCTGTGGTTCCTCCTGCCCCTGTTCTTCCTGCTTCTGTTCCACAACCTGTTCCTCAAAATGTTCCTGCTCCTCTACCTGTTTCCGTCCCTACTGCTCCTCCACTTGTACTTCCCCATACTCCTGCTCCCGCTGTTCCCGCTGCTCCTGCTGTTCTGGTTACTCCTGCTGTTACTTCTGCTCCTGGCTCTTCTCTTGTTACCTCGTTGTGTTACTCTTCTTCTCCATCTGTCCGATGTCGTACCCCCTCTGTTGCTGCTAACTTCTTCAATTCTCTTGGACCTATTCTTGAGTCCGCTGGTTCGGACGGTCCTCAAAGACGTAGTCAGCTTCCCGGTAGTCGGGAACGTGACGCACTGTATAATATGGCGATGGGTTGGATGAAACACCCCATTAGAAATCCTCCACGTGTAGTGTTAGATACGTTTTGCCAATTCAATATGCCGACACAAAGGTTTGTTTTTGACGAAATGTGTAAGGTTCTACGTGACCAAATATCGGCCGATGCATCTGACGAGGTTTTGACTGCCTTGACTGATCTTCAGCTTCAGTTTTCGAGCGGAATGTTGGTGGGCCCCAATGTTCGACGTGCTGTCGAGCAGTTGTTATCTTTCCGTCCTTCTATAATGCCTCGGGCATTGTTTGTAGAAGACATCGAAGGACCGTTTGCAGCGCCTGGTCAGTATCTTATGCGCGAAGTTCCGCCAGTATGGATGCCAGGTAACCCTGGCGCTGCTCCGCCGATCCTGCCGCACTTTCAGAGAGTGTGGATCCATCTTCCATGGAAGCGATCGGAAGTTTTGCAGGTAAAGCAATCTTTGCCTGACCCTCGCAAAAATCCTGCAGGGTATTATAAAGAATTGTCGCAGCTTGTGGATGCTACGATAATGAATCTTGCTGATATCGATATGCTGTTTGGCAATGTCGTACCGCAACCGGTATGGGCAAAGATTCGTCAGGAAGACCATGCGGGAGAATTAGGCGGTGACTGGAATGCATTGCGGGCTGCTGACGCTTTGCAAGTTGGTGGGGCCAAGCCTGATCAATTAATTACGGCTCTGCCTCAGAGAATAATAACTCTTATGAAAACGCTTATGCCAGCTATGAAGGTAAATTGGGACAAACTGCCTGCTTGCAAGCAGAAGAAGGATGAGAGCGTTTCTGATTTCTTTACGAGATTTGAAGAGGCTTTCATTGACCATAGTGGTCAAGACATGGGTACTGAAGGAGGTCAGCGATTGTTTGTGGATAAGTTTGTCTCTAATTTGCTGCCCGACTTAAGCAACAAATTGCGTAATTCAGAAAGTGCGTGGGCTGTTTCTACTTCTGCTCAAATATTGGCTACGGCCCAATATTATGAGAATAGGGAGAAAGAGGAGAATGATTGTGCTGACAAGAAAACAAAAGAGCTCAAAACTAAAGTGTTGTTGCAACAGGCGTATCCTCCGCGTTCGAATCAGAATGACTCGCAACAGCGGAACAGATCACAATCTCAGTCAAATAGGTCGCAATCACGAAATGATTCCTCTTCGCAGAGATCTTCGTTAGGGTACAATCAGTGTGCCTATTGTAGGAATGAGGGTCATTTAAAATTCGATTGTCCAGTTCTCAATGAGCGTAATAGTGGTAATTTGTCTAGAGGAGGTCGTGGTGGTTCTCAACAGACATCACGTGGTAGAGGTCGCGGTGCTCAAAACGATCGTTCCACTAATACTTCTGACTCCAATAATTGTTTTGACCAGCGCGGATCATCGCAAGGGCGATCTGCTCAGTACAATGTGGATGATTATTACGTCGATCAGGATGCTGACGACGGTAATTACTAGGACAGCCATAGACAAGGAGAGGGAGTAGTATCAGTTCCGGTTGATCAGAGAGGGCCTTACGTCGCAGTTGCCACCTCGGGCGTCGTTGAGCCTTTTCTGTTGGACACTGGTGCAGCGAAAAGTTCCATAATGCATTCGAAACTCCCTGGCGCACCTTTGTCTGGCTTAACAAATGTTTCCGTTGGATTCTCTGGCGCCCCTGTTAGCAATCCGGTTTCGTGCCCTTTGCCTCTTACGATTGGGCCGCGTGAGCTGAAAGCTCCGCTGATTTTGACCACTGGTTGTGGTGAAAATCTTTTGGGCCTGGATTTGCTGAAACGTCTGTATGCGACTTTGTATTGTTCTCCTGCGGGAGTAAAGCTTACACTAGGTGAGAGAGTTGTCTCTCCTATGTACTTATCCATCGATAAGCTTCCACCGGAATTGAGTTCTCTTCCTGCATCTTTGTGGGCAACAGGTCCCAACGACGTGGGCCTGCTTGACATCTCCCCTTATGTTGTTCATTTGAAATCTAATGTGCGACTGCCACGTATTCCCCAGTATCGTATCTCCCTTGATGGTGAGCCAGCATTGTTAGCTATTATCTACGATTTGATTGAAAAAGATGTTATCGAAGAGACTCGGGGAAACGTGTGCAATAGCCCTGTACTGCCCATTTTGAAGCGCACGGATCCATCAAAACCACCTGTTTATCGTTTTGTTATCGATTTACGGGAGGTAAATAAAATTGTGATTCCTCAGTTCCCTGTTGTGCCTGACATCACGGCGCTACTGACTCTGATCCCAGCCTCTGCATCTTGGTTCTCTGTGATCGATCTGAAGAATGCTTTCTTCAGTATTCCGATTGCTGAGGAAAGTAGAGACCTTTTCGGTTTCTCTCTTGGTGGCCGCAGCTTCCGGTTTAAACGTGCTCCTCAGGGCTACTGTGAGAGTCCATCGATATACAGTCAAGCCTTGAAGGGCCAACTTGATGCGTTTGTGTTGCCGGCTGGTGCAGCCTTGATCCAATATGTTGACGACTTATTGGTGGCTGCAGATACTCAGGACATTTGCAAAATTGCCACGGTATCGTTGTTGCAGCATCTCTGTGACTTACATCACAAGGTGTCGCCTTCTAAACTTCAATATTGTTGTCAAGAAGTAACCTATCTAGGTCACTTATTGTCAAAGGAGGGAAGGAGGTTGACCCCAGAGAGAATTGCAGCGATTGCTCGAATGACTGTGCCAACGACTCAGAGAGATGTGCGTGCCTTTTTAGGTATCACGTCATACTGCAGACAGTGGATTCCGAATTTTTCATTGTTAGCGAAACCATTGGTAGCTCTCACGTGCAATGTTGTTCCAACTCCTTTACCATGGACGGAAGAATGTCAGAAAAGTTTTTCTGAACTGCGTGACGCGTTGTGTTCGGCTCCTGTGTTAGGGACTCCTGACTACAGTAAGCCGTTTACACTGTACGTTCACGAGAGAGAAAGTTGTGCGTTGAGTGTCTTGACGCAACAATTTGGCGGTAAGCAGCGTCCATGTGCATATTTTTCCTCGACATTGGACCCGGTAGCTAGAGCACTGCCGAGTTGTCTGAGAGCAGCAGCGGCAGCTGCGGTGTCCATCCGAAAATCTGCAGGATTGGTCATGGATAATATGCTTACGGTGATGGTTCCGCATGCAGTTGACACTCTCTTGAATCGTACGAAAACTCAGCACTTGACGAGTGCAAGGTTGTCTGGTTATGAGTTGACGCTTTTGGCAAGTCACATTCAAATAAAACGCTGTAATGTCCTGAACCCGGCGACTTTGTTGCCAATCAGTATGGAGTCAGATGAAGTAGCACCTCACGATTGCTACTTGCGAACCGAAGAGGAAACAAAAGGTCGTGTAGACCTGAAAAACACTCCTTTGGAAGATCCCGATGGGACTTTGTATGTGGATGGTTCATGTTTTAAATTGCCGAATGGTGATGTAACGACTGCTTATGCTGTGGTGACATTGAATACTGTTGTGGAGTCTGCGAGATTGAATCAGAATTCTGCTCAGGCGGCAGAACTGATTGCCTTGACTAGAGCATGTGTGTTGTCGAAAGGGAAACGGGTGAATGTGTTTACCGACAGTCAGTATGCATTTGGCGTAGCGCATAGCTTTGGACGTTTGTGGCGAGAGAGAGGTTTTATGACATCGCATGGCACGAAGATCCAACACGGGCAGCTCGTGAATGATCTTTTGGATGCACTTACATTGCCCACGCAGGTGGCGATTGTCAAATGTAGTGCACACCGTAAGTTGACGGATGATGTTGGTCGTGGGAATGCGTTCGCTGACGAGACTGCTAAGGAGACTGCCCGGAACCTTAGCACTAGGATGTATGTGACGAGTTCAGTTAGGTGGCCTACATAGACTAGTATGTGTGAGGATACCATCGAGAGCGTGAAAATGATTCAGAATGAGGCCACCGAAACTGAAAAGACGAAGTGGAAAGAGAGTACGGGAAAGTTGGATGCGAATGGTTGTTGGATTGATCGGTCGGAGAATAAGAGGTAGATGTTGCCAGATGCGTATGTACTAGCCGTTGTGACGATGGCACACGGTTTGGCACATATTAGCGCGAAAGGTATTTGTAAGTTGTTGTCCCCTGTATGGAAGAATGATGGTATCACGAAGTGTGCTGAGAGATTGGTGAAGAATTGTATGATATGCATGATGTACAACCCTGGAAAAGGAACCCCTACACCTCCTGGCCATTTTGCTCCCCCTTCATGTCCCTTTGAGGTGATCCAGCTAGACTTCATCCATATGGAGCGATGCAATAACCTGAAATACGTTTTAGTTGTGGTTTGCGCATTCTCCCGATGGATCGAAGCCTACCCCCTCAAAGATAACACTGCTCTGTCCACTGCGAAAATCCTACTGAAGGAATACTTTCCTCGGTATGGAATGCCACGAATCGTATGGTCTGATAACGGAAGTGAGTTTGTGGGGAGTGTGATGAAGAGTGTGTGTAAGGGCCTTGGAATTACTCAGAAATTCCACAGCGCCAATCATCCCCAGTCAGCTGGTTTGGTTGAAGGGTACAATGGCACCCTCAAATTGAAGCTGGCGAAGGTTCAGGCTACGACTGGTCTCTCGTGGCCTGACGCCTTACCTCTAGCCCTTCTGTCTACTAGGGCGACTGTACACTCCCGAGTAGGGCTTAGTCCCTACAAGATTGTGTTCGGCCGCCCTGCGAATGTTTGGGGGGTTCTTAGACCGAGTGTGTTCTCTGATCTTGAGTACCCAATGTTGATCGATTATCTGCATGATCTGACTGCTAAACTGAGGTTAATTCACCAACAGGTCTTTGAAGCACTGCCGACGCAGACGGAGGGTCAGGCCACCAGCTCCAGCCTGGAGACTGGGTGGTGACGCAGAACTTTGGACGTAAAAGAAACCTTGAGCCCGCTTTACTGGACCTTACCAAGTTCTTCTCGCCACGAGGACTGCTGTTCGTTTGGAAGGTCGTAAACACTGGGTGCACGCCACCCATACTAAAAAGGTGCCTCTACCTTTGCCGGCAGACTCGTGGGTGAGGAAAGGCATTGCTTCGTCTGAAACGGAAACTTCACAGACCTTTGTTCCTTTTAGCGACGCTCAGCTTGTTGGAGAACCCTCAGTGCAGCAGGACGACATTGTTGAACAATTGCCACAAACAAACTCAAGATCTGAACAATTGACTGACCAGCAGAACTCTGTCCCACCATCAGATCAGTTGTTTGATGAACAGACACGTCCTGGGAGAAGCCGATACTTCCTGAGATATAATACTAAGGACAAATAAAAAAAGTTTTTGCTCTCTTCCTTGACATCCACATTACCCCGTTGACACCAGTCAGTCTGAACACACTCGTACCATTTTGATTTTTGTAAATATTGTGATTTTGTTTCCACATGTTTTTGCTTCCACAGCTTGGAAATATTGTGTATATTTGTAAATAAGTACCTTACATCCGGGTGTACCGTAGGGCTGCGCGTGTACTTCCTTCTGGTTAGTAGGTCTTGACACTAGGTCGAAGGCCGTAGGTTCCTGGGAACTCCTGGGGATTGACTACTGCTACACAGAACGAAGTGCGTCAAGAAACGTTGCGGACGGTTTTAGAGGATGCCGTTCTCTAAGCTGGTGGATTTGGAAAAAGCTCAGGCTCAAAGATTCAAGTTGCAACAAATTACTCGCACAAAATGCTTCATGATTCAAGTGTTCCTACTGTTTCTAACTGTTTCTTCGCTATTGGTGGGTGGGGTGTATTACCTGATATTGACGTTCTTGCCTTCTGCTTCACCTACCCCTTCTCCTGAACCTAAAACTACCTCCACTGTTTCTCCTTATTCCTTCCACATCTTACCCCAACACGAGCAGGCCAGACGTTCGGAATTTATGAATAATTCCTTTATTCAGCTCCTTCATCAACATCAGCTGGTGGTTAACACTACCAATTGTTGGGTGTGTGGGTTGATGCCACATACCACTGATAAGGGAATTCCGTACTTGGTCCTTCCTTATGGTTCCCAGGGTTCAGCTCGAGCATTTCAAACAATGTTTCGAAGTGCACTAGATTCCTACCCCAATCGAGAGCCACGTCCTTCCCACTTTGGTCCTGGCCCGTACCACAAGCCTTTGGCCATAGCGATTGCTGATTTAGATAGGGATATCTATGAGCCGTCGCTCATCCCAGAGGAAGAGGTGCGAGCCTATAGGGATCTGATTGAGGCTGAGTATAGTGCGCTCGTGGGTGAAAGACAGCTTAGAAGCTTGTCTCCGATATGGATCGTACTCCACCTTGGTAATTTCTGTCTAAAAGGTCGTGGCCGAAGACCGAGAGCTCATCTTGGAGAGAGTGCTTGCTCCGAGACGTATGTCTTGCTGATGCTCTCGTCCCCTGTGTTTCTGACTGCCAAGGGTACGTACTTTGTCTGTCATGATCGTGCGTATACGTGGTTGCCCTCCGACTTTGTGGGCACATGTTACATTGCGAATTTGTTGCCTCCGACTTTTACAGTCGCCTCCGATTACCACAAGACTCGAATTGTGAGGGGCGTGATTAGCGAAGAAGACACTGCCGGTCAAGAGGCAGGAGACTTTTTCAAAGGTTTCTTTCCGTTTTGGGGACCTATGGTTAATAGTAGGAACCTGAGACAGTTGACCCGAGTGGTGGAATCGACAGCTAATATCACTGCCAGTGCCCTTGGTAACATCACAGCAGAACTTCAGGCGGATAGGCTCATGATGTTACAAAACCGTATGGTTTTAGACGTTGTTTTAGCAGATCGAGGTGGAGTATGTAAGGTGATCCATTCGAGCTGCTGTATTTTCATTCCAGATAACGCTCCGACTGTCTATCAAGCCATTTCAAAGTTGCATAAAATCTCTGAGTCCATACACGTGGACGTAGGGGATTGGACGCTACTTGGGTGGTTTTGGGGCCTGATGTCGACTTGGGGTTGGAAGATTCTGATGATCATCGGGGTTGTTGTAGCGTTTCTGTTCACGTGTTGCCTGTGTGTGCAGTGTGGTCCTGCCTTATGTGGCCTCTGTGCTACAACGTGTATAAGACAGCCGCCTGTTACCAAAGGAGCTCGGATGGATAGAATTATGCTGCAGCAACATCTGGATGGTTTGATGAATATCGAATATGATTCTGACTAGTGCTTGCCTACATGAGGGCAAAAGGAGCGTCTGAGGTTCCGTGACGATCGTAGGTGGTGTTTTTGACTCGTACGAATATGGTCGAGTCTGGTATCTATGAACCGCAAATGATGAGTTTAGTGGGTGTACGCATTTTCGCTGTGCTAACCTAAACCGTTCGTTTGTTTCGTGGGTTTCTACATCCGAGCCCACGGGTTCCATCTTAGATGCGGCATCCATTTTGTCTCTTGCCCTCAAGTAGCCAGCGAACGGACGCTGTCCGCTTCGCGACCCTGGGATTCCCAAACTCTTGCGGAAGACACGTTTCCTTTGAGGGTGTCTTTATGATAAGGGGAACGGCACTGTAAGGCAGATGGCCCCGCTCGAGGCTCATCTTGCCGTGCCGGTCTATTGTCTTAGCCGTGCATCTCATTAGGCACGTCCCTTTGATGTCTGCAGCTCGTGTTTCCCGATACCACCCCCTTTACACCCTTTTCGTTCTCCCCACTGTTTCTGTCTTCCTCTGCACCTGTTTCTGTCCTTTCCTCGATCTGTTTATTGTTGATTGGAATGTACTAATGGTGGGAAGATGGGTTTTTACAGTTGGGAACCACCAAACGTTTCCGTACTTATGTTCCAGGCCTTGAATACATGAAAGTAGCCCCTTATGGTTTTTACGATGGGAACCGAGTTGTAACCTTTTGTGTACCATGTTAACCTATGACAGAAAGCTGTATAAAAGGAGCGACCCACAGTAGCAATTCGAATCAGGCTCCGTGAACCTACGTTATGTACTTCTCGTGACTTCTGTGTTCCCTGCAGTAATAAACCTCAAATCTTTGACGCCGAAGGAAGTGTCCCGTGTCTCTGTCATTTGTACGCCGGAACAGGTTACCCACGAAGGTTTCAGGTGTTGTCCCCTGGCACCGCTGGGTCTTAAGAAAACCCAGTCCTTCAGTATTAAGCACGGATAACAGTGCTTGCAATTGCTATACTTTAAAACTGTAGTGCCTTTTTGGTAAACTAGTGGGATTTCCACCAGAAGTTGTTCTTACAATAGGCTGGCTGCCTCAGACCAAAAACAGCACACACACTATTTCAAACAGTTAAACTGCAGATAAAAATTGCATAATATAAGGAGTGCGCAGGCAATTCCCTTTTTGTTTATTCGTCCAGGCTTCTCACAACTGGGTGAGGGGTGTACCAGTATGTGTGCGAATACCTGTACAGAGCCATTTCACCTAGTGTCTGCCCGTCCCATGTAATGTAACAGTTTGACTGATTTGTGCGTATCTGGTTCACATCTGAGGGGGCCCACTGTGACTTCACATAATGCGTCACTGCCGCATGCAGGATATATAGATGATCCAGCACCCCCGTGTTCCTGACAAAGTTATCGTAGTCTAATAATTTACCTTCGTGGAACAGATCCGAAACCGTGATTACACCTGCGTCAGTCCAGGGGGCAATAGCGCACGTGTAATACGTCCAGCAGCCAGAGGTATGCCCACTAGCAGAATATTGCCTGCATAGTCAGGGGGTGTGTTTGTATAGAGGAGAGCCGCCTTCCAGCACTGCAGCGCCGTGCGTAGTAAGGCAGGGAGCTGATGGGGGAGTTTACACCACGGTAGCAACAGCGTATGCAATGCTCCCGCTGCAATGTCATGCTCGGTATAACCTATATCCTCGAGGTTACGTCTGGCTGTCCAGAAAGAGAGCCATTGCAATTGGCAGGCGTAATAGTAGGCCCTAAGGTCAGGAACCCCGAGTCCCCCTTGGGCTGTGCCGAGTTGGAGCTTTTTGAGGCTAACTCTCCGTCTGCCGGTCCCCCAAATTAAATCAATCAGTAAGGTATTTAAAAGTTTAAAAGTACAGTGTGGGATTAGTATCGGCAAATTCGTAAAGTAATAGAGGAGTCTCGGGAGGACCACCATCTTAGTAATGGCTATCCTACTCATCACCGACAACGGTAATGTAATCCAGAAGGCAGTATTAGCGCGGAGGTTTCTAATTGCCCTATGTAAGTTGCCTTCCAATAAATCAGTGGATGCCCGGTATACCTGTATCCCCAAGTATTTAAAAGACTGTGGGGTCACTTGTATCTCTACTGGTCCGGAGGGAATCATCATGGGGAACGGCTGCCCCCGGAAGAAAAAAGCATGATATTTTGCCGGATTAATGGCCAACCCTGATATGGTTTCAAAGACAGCGAATGTCTCCGCCAGGGGCGTTAAGTCTGAGCAGAAATCCTTGACACAAAGAATTATGTCATCCGCGTAGGCTGAAAAAAGATGTAAATTGTTTCCGATCGGGATACCTAGGTCCTGTACCTCCGTCCTCAATTTAATAGCCAGGGGTTCCAGTGCCAGTATAAAGAAAAGTGGTGATAGTGGGCACACCTGTCTGGTCCCACGGAAAATCGGATAAGCATCCGATATATGGCCCCCGGTGGGGACCCGAGCCGTAGGGGCTTGGTATATTAGACAGAGCCATTTCAGATAATCTTCTGTTAGCCCAAATTTGCCCAGTGCCTTAAACAAATAGCCCCAGTCCAGTGTGTTGAATACCTGGCGAAGGTCCAGTGACACACATCCAGTGTGGGAGAAGTGTGTTGGGGTGGCAGACATGAGAGAATGTAGTCTTCTGATGTTCAAAGATGTGCTACGGGCCGGCAAAAAAACAGTCTGGTCTATATGTATCAGGTTATGTAGGAATGGCAGGAGTCTATTTGCTAATACTTTACTAAGAATTTTATCTTCAGTTGCTAGGAGCAACAACGGTCGGTAGCCTGCCATGTCAGTGGATCCCTACCCAGTTTTGGGAGTGTGATCGTCAGTGCCTGCGCCGTAAGCGGCAATAACCCTTTCTCAAATGTCGCTTTATACAAGAGTTCCAAATGGTGGACAAGTGAATCCCCAAAGGCGTCATAGAATTCTGCCGTCAAACCGTCCAGATAAGGTGTTTTATTATGGGGAAGCCCCTTGATTGCCATTTATATTTCTGTTTTAGTAATTGGGCCTGAAAGGTCCTTGAGTGCAGCTGGAGTCATTCGTGGGTACGTCAGTGTGTCTAGTAAACTGTCCATCTGTGTGTCCAGACGGTCCGCGGGTTTGCCGTAGAGCGTGGCGTAGTATTCGTAGAATGCTGTGTTAATGTCATGTTGTGTGTACGCTGTGTTACCCTCTAAGGTAGTGACCGATCTAATCACCAGTGCCGGTGAGTCATCCTTTATTATTTTAGCCAACCATGCCCCCGATTTGTCCGTTTCAGTGTGGGTTCTTTGTGTGTATCGCTGATAGTGGATCACTGACATAATATCGAGGGACAGAATATCGACCATCAAGAATATCGTTGAAAAAATATCGACAGACAAAATATCGCGTTTCTATCTACAAACAGGTAAGTACAAAAATATCGAGTTAAAAATATCGTTTACCAAAATATCGTTTTTAAAAATATCGACTTTACTAAAAACAATGTTAAATTAAATTAATTTTAAAAATTAATTACTAAAATATACTTAAAAATACTTAAATTAACTTATAATAATTAAATAATTAATGAAAGTTAAAAAAAAAAAAATTATTCATATTTGTTAAAATATATATATATATAGAGTAACAAAATATAATTAAATAATAGCCAATATTATTAACGTACAATAACAAAAGTGTAAAAAATTACTATTCCCACTCCAAAGAGTGCAAGCGTAGGGAAAGCGTTGGATAGCGTAGGGGTTAAAATTACTATTCCCACTCCAGTGGGTGCAACAGTAGGGAAAGCGTTGGATAGCGTAAGGGTAAAAATTACTATTCCCACTCCAAAGAGTGCAACAGTAGGGAAAGCGTTGGATAGTGTAGGGGTTAAAATTACTATTACCACTCCAGTAAGTGCAATAGTAGGGAAAGCGTTGGATAGCGTAGGGGTTGAAATGACTATTCCCACTCCAGTGGGTGCAACAGTAGGGAAAGCGTTGGATAGCGTAGGGGTTAAAATTACTATTCCCACTCCAAAGAGTGCAACAGTAGGGAAAGCGTTGGATAGCGTAGGGGTAAAAATTACTATTCCCACTCCAGTGGGTGCAACAGTAGGAAAAGCGTTGGATAGCGTAGGGGTTAAAATTACTATTCCCACTCCAAAGAGTGCAACAGTAGGGAAAGCGTTGGATAGCGTAGGGGTAAAAATCACTATTCCCACTCCAGTGGGTGCAACAGTAGGGAAAGCGTTGGATAGCGTAGGGGTTAAAATTACTATTCCCACTCCAAAGAGTGCAACAGTAGGGAAAGCGTTGGATAGCGTAGGGGTAAAAATTACTATTCCCACTCCAGTGGGTGCAACAGTAGGGAAAGCGTTGGATAGCATAGGGGTTGAAATGACTATTCCCACTCCAGTGGGTGCAACAGTAGGGAAAGCGTTGGATAGCGTAGGGGTTAAAATTACTATTTCCACTCCAAAGAGTGCAACAGTCGGGAAAGCGTTGGATAGCGTAGGGGTAAAAATTACTATTCCCACTCCAGTGGGTGCAACAGTAGAGAAAGCGTTGGATAGCGTAGGGGTAAAAATTACTATTCCCACTCCAAAGAGTGCAACAGTAGGGAAAGCGTTGGATAGCGTAAGGGTAAAAATTACTATTCCCACTCCAAAGAGTGCAACAGTAGGGAAAGCGTTGGATAGCGTAAGGGTTAAAATTACTATTCCCACTCCAAAGAGTGCAACAGTAGGGAAAGTGTTGGATAGCGTATGGGTTACAATTACTATTCCCACTCCAGTGGGTGCAACAGTAGGGAAAGCGTTGGATAGCGTAGGGGTTAAAATTACTATTCCCAATCCAGTAGGTGCAACAGTAGGGAAAGGTTGGATAGCGTAGGGGTTAAAATTACTATTCCCACTCCAAAGAGTGCAACAGTAGGGAAAGCGTTGGATAGCGTAGGGGTAAAAATTACTATTCCCACTCCAGTGGGTGCAACAGTAGGGAAAGCGTTGGATAGCGTAGGGGTTAAAATTACTATTCCCACTCCAAAGAGTGCAACAGTAGGGAAAGCGTTGGATAGCGTACCGGTTAAAATTACTATTCCCACTCCAAAGAGTGCAACAGTAGGGAAAGCGTTGGATAGCGTAGGGGTTAAAATGACTATTCCCACTCCAGAGAATACAACATTAGGGAAAGTAAATACTTCATATATTATTTAAAAATTTAAAAATGAATATCTATTAATAATTAATTAAAAATAATAAAAAAAATATATAATATAATAATTAATATATTAAAATTACTAATGAACAATAATTATTTCAATTGATCACCTATTAATACCAATTAATTTAAAATTAGCAATTAATTATTTAATAATTAAAAATTATTTAACAATTATTTCCAATTAAATACATTTAATTATTTAATTAATTATTAATAAATTACTTCCCACCCTATTCCCCTATAAACCCACAACCCGCTACAGAAAATAAATTATTAAAATTAACATAATTAACAATTAATCAATTAAATTAAATCAATTGGCAAATAAAAAATTTATAATTACCAATAAATACTTAATTAATAATTAATTCTAAAAAAATACCAATAAATAATTTTACTTATTTAATTAATTATAATTGTATTACTTCCCACCCAATTCCCCTATAAACCCACAACCCGCTACAGAAAATAAATTAGTAACATTTACATAATTACCAATTATTCAATTAATTAAAATTAATTACCAATTACAATTTAATTAATTAACAAATATAAATTAATTAACAATTAATTAAAATTTACTATCAATAAATACATTTACATATTTAATTAATTATAATTAAATTACTTCCCACCCTATTCCCCTATAAACCCACAACCCGCTACAGAATTAAATTACGCAATAATTATAAAAACAAAATTCATTAATTAAAATTAATTATAACATAAATACACACTTTTCACACATATTATAACATAAAAACACACTATAAAAAATTTGATATTATTTAAAAATCGATATTTTTAACTATCTATATTATATACTTCGATATTTTAACTTTCTATATTTTTACCAGTCGATATTACATCACTTACCTTACAAAACGATATTTTGGTTATCCATATTCTGTCCTGTCGATATTTGGTCCAGTCTATATTTACAACTCGATATTATGTCCAATCGATATTTTGGACTCGATATTATGTCTGTGCACCGCTGATAGTCTATGTTGCGTAGTGACTCAAGTAATTCTGCATGTTGTATACGAATTTCCTGGAGCGGCCTCAGTTTTTCCCTGTTGCACGCCGCTTCCTGTTCTAAACGATCCATCTTGCGTTCAGTGTCTATGAGGGAATTATTAACCTCTTGTCGAGCACCCACAGTTGTACTTATGGCCCTCCCTCGCACCACCGCCTTAAAGGCGTCCCATTCAATTAATTCACTAGAAGCTGTGTTACTGTTTTCAAGAAAATAATGTGTAATAGTGTCGGCCATGGCGGTATGAAATACTGTATCTTCTAGCAGTTGTGGCCATAATCTCCAGGTGGGCACTGGGGTAGGTACCCTGCCCCATGTAATCGTCATCTCCAACGGGGGGTTATGGTCTGAAAAAGTTTTGGCAAGGTAAGTAGTGTGCGTGACCTGCATTGCGATACTATTTAAACAGTAGATCCTGTCTATCCTGGTGTGGAGCATGTGAACAGGAGAAGAAAAGGAGTATTCTTTGTGCGTTGGATGGCGCATCCTCCACACATCACACAGGGCCCAACCATCCGCCCATCTACACAGTGCCCTAGCTTGTTTAGTGACGCCCGCCCCATTTAGAGGAGGGTGGTGTCGGGCGATCAACGGGCTCCAGGCAGAAACCAGCTCCTCAGAAGTGTAGACAGTGACCCCCTCTGTTCCCACGACACCACCCACTCTGTGGTATGTAAACACACACAGGGCGAGCGGGGACGCCAGAAAAGAGAGAGACCTAAAAACCCTTAGGTCTCCTAGTTTTGAAGACAGGGTATACAACAGTAGTATCCGTATAAGCAGTCGCAGTCTGCAGGGGAGAGAAGAAAAACAAACATACAACAGATTACTTAGATTTCTACCAAGAGGGGACAAGGAAGAGCTAACCTAGGTTTGTCTGTACTGAGTGTGCTGCAAGGCTCTTACCTGCCCAACGTTTGTTTTGCACCCAAAAGGTATCCACAACGTAAAGATTATAATACGAACCAAAAATGGAGGGTAGATACTTAGGTCTCTCTTGCCAAAAGAAAGATTCCACGGAAGAAAAAGAAAGTTCCAAACACCGTCTCGAACACTTCCCGAGTTGACGAGTTCAAAAGAAAATGTATAGCCAGTTAGTGATTCTTCTCACCGCTCCAGCAAGGCAAACAAAACACAGTTCACTCCAGAAGATCCGTTCCCAAGCGATTCTCACCAAAGAACAGCAGCCAGATAATTACCCTCGAGATCCTTTGAGAAAAATAATGGAAAAGAAAACTCCATCGGCCATTGTTATATATGTTATGTTATATATGAGTCTTGTATAGCGCAACGGCTAGTCCAAAGGAGTGTCCCGGCGCTTTGTGCTCCAGACCCAGACGAAGACTGAAAAACATAACAGTAGAGAAAACAGAGGCTAAAAAGAGGAAGCACACTAACCAGAAAACAACCAAGTCTTTAGACCCTTCCTAAAGGCAAGCAGATTAGATGTGGCCCGCAGGGACAGCGGTAAGGAGTTCCATAGCTGAGGGGCCAGGAATCTGAAAGACCGACCGCCCAGTCGGGCCCTCTTTATACGTGGCACCACAGCAAGTGCCAGTGACTCCGATCTTAAAGATCGTGTTGGCCGGTAAAAGTCCAGCCTCTTCTGGAGGTATTTTGCACCAGTGGCATGCAGGGCTTTGTGGGCTAGAGTCATGGCTTTGAACATTATCCTCTTCCGTATGGGAAGCCAATGGAGGGATTGGAGCAGGTTAGAGGCACTAGTACGGCGATGTAGGCCAAAAATCGCTCGTGCTGCAGCGTTCTGGGTCACCTGCATGCGCTGTAAGAGATATTCCGGCAGACCCAGATACAAATCATTAGCATAGTCCAATCTGGATCCTATGAGTGCCTGTACAGTTATCCTCCGATGTTCCTCAGAAAGTAGAGGAAAGAACTTTCGAAGCATCCTGAGGATACCGAAGCACGTCCCTGTAAGAGTGGCCACCTGGGATTTAAGCGTGAGCTCGTTGTCAATTTTAACTCCCAGGTTCTTAGCCCATTTAGATGACTGAGCTGGGGGGAACATGTCGGCAGGCCACCAACCATGCCAATCCGGTTCCGATGGGCATCCGAAGAAAAGTATCTCGGATTTATCCGAGTTGCACTTGAGGCTGTTGAGTTGGAACCAGTTGAAAACAGCCCCAAGGCACTCACGGATACTTTCCCCATCGAAATCTTCGCTCTTGCGGCAGGTGAAAAGAAGCTGGGTGTCGTCAGCATATGAGACGATCCGGGCCCCATAGGACTCCGTCAATGTCGCCAGAGGGGTCATGAGGATGTTAAATAGAGTAGGGCTCAAATCTGAGCCCTGAGGAACTCCGACTCCCAATGGCGGCATTTCGCCAGATCCAGATGAGGCCCAGACCGTCTGTCGGCGGTTGGCTAAGAAGGAACGAAACCAGTTGAGCACCGTCCCCCCTAGACCGATGTCATGTAGTCTAGTGAGGAGATCCTCATGGGGGACTGTGTCGAAAGCCGCCGACAGATCTAACATGACTAACATCACTCTGCCTCCGGCATCCATTGAAGATTACCGACACGCCGAGAAATCACTGCAGTTCACCACAGTATCCGGTAAAAGGGAGCAGGGATACAGCGAGGATTCACAGGGCAAGGTAATGTCCAGGAACGCCACACCTGAGGTCCGCTAGCAAAGGGAAATGAAGGGCGGTTCCAATTTCGGTGTTCAATGCGGCGAGGGGTTCTTGCACAAAGCCGCTCGGAGAGAGGAAGTCAGAATAGGGCTCAAGAGCCAGCGCGGCCGCGCGAGGCTCTGGAGCAGCGATGAGGGAAAACACGAACCAGTTCACAGGAGCAAGGAATGTATCGGAGATACTAGGGCCAGGACCCAGGCAGGAATCCACATTAGAAAACCAAGCACCGCTGATAGGAGGAAGGAGGCATAAGAACCACCATTCGGCATCTGATTGGTGCGCGAGGAGCATGGTCTTCTGCAGAACACCTCAAGGCATTCTGGGACTTGTAGTCCTTGTTAGGCGAAATTCCCCCTACAACACACTCAGAACATGCCCTAAGAGCTCCGAGTCCTAACAGTACCCCCCCCTAATGGTCTTCTCACGGGTCTAGGTTTGGAGGGATTGAGCGCATGAAATCTACGCACCAGTCTAGGGGCATGAATGTGATCGGCAGGTTCCCAGGTTCTGTCCTCAGGAGGATAGCCCACCCAGTCGATTAAATATTGGAGTCTACCTCTGTGTCTGCGAGAGTCTAAAACTCTGCGCACCTCGTATTCAATGTCTCCATCAACAATGACTGGGGGCGGAGGGGGTTCAGGGAGTAGAGGGGCCACATAAGGTTTCAGAAGGGAAGTATGAAAAACAGGATGTATCTGCATATCAGGGGGCAGAACCAATTTGAGGACCACAGGGGAGATGACTTTTAGGATTTCAAAGGGTCCTAGATAGCGAGGTTGTAACTTGCGAGGCCCTTCCAGTCTTAAATTCTTTGATGATAACCAAACCTTATCACCCACTGAATAAACGGGAGCAGGCCTTCGATGTTTGTCCACTTGGGCCTTCATTTGCTCTTTCGCCTGTGTTAATTCTGTTTTGGCTTGCTCCCATATCTGTAACAGAGTTTGGTGATGATCAAAAACCGCAGGGTTTAGCGTGTCAGAGGGGAGTACCTCAAGAGGAAGAATCTTGGGGTGGTAACCAGTGGTAAAGAAAAAAGGAGAAACCTTAGAGGCGGTGTGAGTAGAATTATTGTACGCAAATTCTGCTAGAGGTAGTGCTTGCACCCAATCTTGGCAGGTAGTGGATATTAGACATCTGAGATACTGCTCTAAGGTTTGGTTTGTCCTTTCTGTTTGACCGTCTGTCTGGGGGTGATAAGCGGAGGATAGTCTATGATCAATGTATAGAGATTTGCATAACCCTTGCCAGAACCTGGAAATAAACTGAGGACCCCGGTCTGATATTATAACAGAAGGCAATCCATGTAACCGGACAATTTCTCGGATAAACACTACTGCTAACTCCACAGCTGAAGGGATCTTTTTTAAGGGTACAAAATGGGCCATTTTGGACAACAGATCAACGACTACCAGAATTGTGGTATATCCATGTATGTTAGGTAAATCTGTTATGAAGTCCATGCTAAGGGTAGTCCAGGGACAGTTGGGCACTGGAAGGGGTTGTAGTAGCCCTGCAGGTACAGAATGTGAGGCCTTCTGGCGGGCACAGGTGGAACAAGCCTTGACGTGTTGCTTAACATCGTGCGATAGTTGTGGCCACCAGAACCATCTTTGACAGAGACTCTGGGTCTTGTTTTCCCCCGGATGACCTGCTAAGGGCATATTGTGACACCATTGCAAAACAAGATTGTGCAATTCGGTAGTAGGTACAAAGATTCTTTTGTCATGATACCACAGGTTGTCCACAATGGTGTTGCTGGAGTCTTGTAACCAGGTGAAAGGGTCTAAAGGGGCATAAGCCTGTTCCAATTGATCCAAGAAGGTATGTGAATCAGGAATTTTCTCCCCTATAGCCACTAGTCTACTCTCAGGCATGAGAGGCAATGGTTTCTCCTGAACCCACTTGTTCTCCTTACCCAGTCTGGATAGAGCATCAGCCTTACCCTGTCTTATTCCGGGTCTGAAGTGAATCAGAAAATCGTATTCTGAAAAAAATGCAACCCATCTTAGCTGTCGTGGAGTAAGGGCTTTGGCTGATCGGAAGTATTGCAAGTTCTGATGATCAGAATAAACAGTGATCACATGGGGGGAGCCTAAAAGATAGTGCCGCCATTCCTGGAAGGCGCGTTTGATTGCAAGGAGTTCCCTTTCTCCTATAGTATAGTTTTGCTCAGATTGGGTCAAGGTCTTTGAAAAATACGCAATAGGATGGAGGGTACCCTTTAAGCAGTCACGTTGCGATAACACACCACCCACCGCGTATTGAGAAGCACCCACTTCCAAAAAGTAGGGTTGTGTTTCGTCCGCATGTTTCATAATGGGAGCAGAAGTGAAACTAGCCTTAAGAGCCTGAAAGGCATTTTCAGCTTCCGCATCCCAGATGAACTCAACCCCCTTCTTAAGCAAGCGTGTAATGGGAGCTACCAGGTCAGAAAAATGGTCAACAAACCTTCTATAAAAGTTGGCAAATCCTAAGAAGGATTGAATGTCCTTTACTGAAGTTGGACTTGCCCACTCTATGATGGCAGATATTTTGGCAGGATCCATATGTATTCCCTTGGGGGAAATAACAAACCCCAAAAAGGCTACGCTGTGGGTATGGAAGATGCACTTGTCAAGCTTCGCAAATAGGTGATGTTCTTGTAGTTTACCCAAAATGGCTTGCACATGGGACACATGTTCGGACTCATTAGATGAATAAATCAGTATATCATCGATATATACGATGACAAAAATGTCCAGATACTCCCGCAGTATCTCATTTATAAAAAACTGAAACGCTGCGGGAGCATTACAAAGCCCAAAGGGCATGACGTTGTACTCATAGAGCCCGAATTTCGTTCGAAATGCTGTCTTCCATTCATCCCCTCTTTTAACTCTGATCAGGTGATAGGCTCCTCTTAAATCGAGTTTGGTAAAAATAGTGGCCTTCCTAACCTGATCAAGTAGCGTGGAAATGAGGGGAAGTGGATATTTGTTTTTTATCGTGGCTTTATTCAGTACTCTGTAGTCCAGACAAGCTCGGAGTCCCCCTTCCCGTTTAGGAATAAAAAAAAGGGGGGATGACACGGGAGAGGTGGAATGACTGATGAAACCCTTGGCCAACATGTCTTGTAGATAATCTTGAAGGTATTGAGTCTCTGTTTCCGTTAGCGCATAAATGCGACTAACAGGTAAATCCGCACCCGGTATCAAATCTATCCTACAATCGTAGGGACGATGTGGCGGTAAGGCAACTGCTTTTGCATCATCAAAAACGTCAGCAAATTGGCTATATTCAGAGGGTAAAGTAGCCCCATCAATAGTGGTGGAAGCACAATACACAGGAGTATGCCAGTGGTTGATGTCTCTATAACAATGAGTAAGGCAGTGAGCAGAGCGTAGGGTAACAGTTCTGGCTACCCAATCTATATGGGGGTTATGAGTCTGAAGCCAGGGTACTCCCAATATAGCACCGAAATTGGGGGTATCGATTAGGTCAAAGGATATGCTCTCACTATGACCATTGTCACATAAGACAATAAGTTCAGGGGTATGGTATTTCAGCATCCCAGAGGAGAGGGCAGACCCATCTACTGCCCTGACATTTTCAGGTATTTCTTTTTTAATGAACTGTATGCCCAAGGATTTGGCTAGAGTGATATCCAAGAAATTCCCTGTCGCCCCTGAGTCCAAAAGAAGAGCCATGGCATGCCTTCCTTGTGAAGGCAACACTAGCACAACCGAAATGGTAAAAGGCTTAGGAATTTGAGAATATGTGTTAGCCACATATTTAGAGGTCTGAGAAAGTAAGGGACTTGGAAGAGCGACCTCGGTACTCCCCAAGTCAACTAGTTTCCCGAAGGCATGGTCTTAGAGTATTTAGGTAACCCTTCGCCCAAGGAGCTTTTGGGCTTTACAGGACACTCGCGGGCAAAATGACCGGCTTTTCCACAATACAAGCATAGATTTAGTTTACGCCTTTTTTCCTTCTCTTCGGGCGTTAAGGGACCACGAATACCTCCAATCTGCATGGGTTCGCTTGTGTCTTTGGGTTCTCTTTTTTCAGTTTTTGTTATTAAGAATTTAGGGAGGTCACTTCGCGTTTTTTCTCCCTTTCTTTCAGCCAGTCTGTGGTCTAATTTGACCACTAGGTCAATGAATTCGGAACAGTTTTCTGGAGGATCCACTATTTGCAATAAGATGTCCTTTAGTTCGTCTCGTAACCCTCTATAAAATATAGAAGTCCTTTTATCGTCCGGCCAGTGGGTTTCTGTCACTAATCTATTGAAAGCAGTGATATAGGTCAATAAATCCTTTGAACCCTGTTTCAAGTTAAGAAGTTCATTATCACTTGCCTGCATATATGTATGCCTAGAAAAAAGGCTTTTCATTCTCTCTTTAAATAAGTCTAGATTATATAACACAGGGTCGTCATTCTCTACCAAAGCCACCGCCCAAGAGGCAGCATTCCCACTTAAATAGGAGATGATGAAAGCGACCTTAGCCGCGTCATCCGGGAATGAGGCTGCTTTACACAAAAACATAAGGTGGCATTGATTCATAAAGACCTTGAATTTTTGACTGTCTCCGCTAAATCTTTCGGGCATTGCTAAGGGAGTTTGAGGTGGGGTAACCACTGTGACCTGTACAGGAGTGGTGGAGACCTGAGAGTCTCCCGAGGAACTAACGCTAGGCATTTGAAAATGAGAAGGTTGTATATAGCTTTTTCTATGTCTGGCTTGTGTCTCGGGGGTTTTACTTGCTTCTATTAATCGGGCGTTTTCAGACATTAATCTTTGGTTCTCATTTCTTATTAACTTTAGTTCTGTTTGCAAGTTCACCACAGTGGTTGCTAACTCTCTTAATGTTACCTCATCGGTCTCTCCTAGCATGGCAGCGTCATCCATGACTGTCTACACTCGGGAGGAGATATAAACGTGGGCTTGGTTTTCTGTCGGGCGATCAACGGGCTCCAGGCAGAAACCAGCTCCTCAGAAGTGTAGACAGTGACCCCCTCTGTTCCCACGACACCACCCACTCTGTGGTATGTAAACACACACAGGGCGAGCGGGGACGCCAGAAAAGAGAGAGACCTAAAAACCCTTAGGTCTCCTAGTTTTGAAGACAGGGTATACAACAGTAGTATCCGTATAAGCAGTCGCAGTCTGCAGGGGAGAGAAGAAAAACAAACATACAACAGATTACTTAGATTTCTACCAAGAGGGGACAAGGAAGAGCTAACCTAGGTTTGTCTGTACTGAGTGTGCTGCAAGGCTCTTACCTGCCCAACGTTTGTTTTGCACCCAAAAGGTATCCACAACGTAAAGATTATAATACGAACCAAAAATGGAGGGTAGATACTTAGGTCTCTCTTGCCAAAAGAAAGATTCCACGGAAGAAAAAGAAAGTTCCAAACACAGTCTCGAACACTTCCCGAGTTGACGAGTTCAAAAGAAAATGTATAGCCGGTTAGTGATTCTTCTCACCGCTCCAGCAAGGCAAACAAAACACAGTTCACTCCAGAAGATCCGTTCCCAAGCGATTCTCACCAAAGAACAGCAGCCGGATAATTACCCTCGAGATCCTTTGAGAAAAATAATGGAAAAGAAAACTCCATCGGCCATTGAAGTGTCAGATTACCGACACGCCGAGAAATCACTGCAGTTCACCACAGTATCCGGTAAAAGGGAGCAGGGATACAGCGAGGATTCACAGGGCAAGGTAATGTCCAGGAACGCCACACCTGAGGTCCGCTAGCAAAGGGAAATGAAGGGCGGTTCCAATTTCGGTGTTCAATGCGGCGAGGGGTTCTTGCACAAAGCCGCTCGGAGAGAGGAAGTCAGAATAGGGCTCAAGAGCCAGCGCGGCCGCGCGAGGCTCTGGAGCAGCGATGAGGGAAAACACGAACCAGTTCACAGGAGCAAGGAATGTATCGGAGATACTAGGGCCAGGACCCAGGCAGGAATCCACATTAGAAAACCAAGCACCGCTGATAGGAGGAAGGAGGCATAAGAACCACCATTCGGCATCTGATTGGTGCGCGAGGAGCATGGTCTTCTGCAGAACGCCTCAAGGCATTCTGGGACTTGTAGTCCTTGTTAGGCGAAATTCCCCCTACAACACACTCAGAACATGCCCTAAGAGCTCCGAGTCCTAACAGGTGGGACCTGTCCAAGGATATGACCTATTGCATTTTCAGTGCTTGTTTTTAATGCCTTGATGGCCCTGACGTTGTGCGTAGACGGAAGATGACTGCCCTCATGAAATAGTGCAACAATAAGTGTACAATTAAGAATATTATACTTCCAAGATGGCCGTCACATTGCATCTAGACCGGTGTCACCAACAGGCAGGTGTGAAGCTAGGACTAGGAGCAGCTTATGAATAGCTCCCATACGAACATGATGCTTGTCAGTTGATTTGAAAGTATACATTGACCACTTGCAAACACACACATTAAACGTGTGTCACTTCAGCTATGCCTGGGAAGCTGACAGTGTAGGACCATGATTCCTGTCTTCATCTTAAAAATTATTTCTTTCTCTTTCACCCTTTTTCTTGTTGCCCTTTCTTCCCCATTACTCCGTCTTTCTCTTCCTTTTGTTCCTTTTTTCTCCTTCCTTTCATTCTGCCATTTCTCCATTTAATGTGTCTGCCCTGTTTCATGCCTTATCTCCTTTCAACTATTTTACTCTTGTTTCCTTCACCTTTCTCTTTCTGTATATCTTTTTATAGTTTCTTTTCCCCCCTTTCATTCTATTTTTCCTTCCTTCTTTCTTTCTCTCTCTTTGTTTTCTTTCTTTCTTTCTATCTTTCTTTCTTTCTTTCTCTACTTCTTTATTTTTATCCTGAAGTTCTCTATTTGGTCTATTTTCTCTATTCTTCTTTTTGTTTCTAACTGTTTTTTTCCTCATGTTCTCATTTTCTTTTCATTCCTTTTTGTTTTCTCACTTCCATCTTTTTTAATTCTTGTTTTATTCCATTCTTTATTTATCTTTCCTCAATTTCCTTTCTCATGTCTTTCTTCTTCTTCTGTTATCTCCCCTGACTGTTTGTCTTTTCCTCTTTCCTTCTTCCCTTGTTTCTTTCTCACTCTTTTCTATCTTGTTCTTTCTCAGTCTCTTTTCTTTCCCTCTTTCTTTCTCATTCGCTTCCTTTGAATCCTTTTCTTTTGCCTTTTTCTTCTTTTATCAGTGTATCTCTATTTCTTGCTCTCTTTGTCTTCCTTTCTTTCACTTTCTCTATCCTTGGTAGCAAGGTCTGTAACTGCTGCCCCCTGCAGCTGTCTTTCTGGTACTAGAGCACACGGACCTCCCTGGCGATGGGTGACAGATGCCATGCCTGGTGTGTAGCACCCTCTGAGAGTTGTTAAGGGTGTTCCCCATGTGTAGGGCCGGGTGTGAGAGTGCCACCCTCTGCTGCTCTCCTGGGAGTGGTGGCACACTGTATATGGGGCACATGTTATTATATGGGAAGGCACTCTTGTGCAGGGCTTCATGTCTGGTGAGGGTATGTAGGGGGGCTGGCAGAGCGCTGCTGACTCCTTACTCTCCTTGTAGAGTAGGGCCAGTGTTTATGCTGGTGACAAATGCCCTGCTGGTGGGGGAGGAGTGTGGGACTGCTGCCCCCTGCTGCCCCCCTTCTGGCACTGCAGCCCCACTTCTGGCACTGCTGCCCCACCTCTGGCACTGCTGCCCCACCTCTGGCACTGCTGGCCACAGAGCTCCCTTGGTGGGTGTGACAGAGGCCATATGTGGTGCGGGGGCACCTGGCCCTCCTGAGAGCTGTTAGGGTGTGACCCAGGTAGGGGGTTTGATGTGGCGTAGGAGGTCTGGCACCCCGGCTTTCTGGTGGGAGAGGGCAGATGCTGGTGGGGGAGGGCAGATGCACGTGCCTGCGGGGTGCACTCACAGGTACAGGGAAAGTCTTCAGTTTCCAGAGGAAGGGGGCAGAGGCACACTTCAGGGCTGGCTGGGGGGCAAGGCACGTGCTCGCTCCTTTGAAGCACGTGTCCTGGAGAGGACCCACAGTGCTGCCCCCTAGCGGTCCTCGCTGAACTTGAAATGTTCGCGGCTGGGTGGGGGCACTGGTGCATTTAGAATTGCTGCCCCCTATGTGAGGGGGGTAGGTGTTCAATGTTCATGCCTCAGGGGTGCGGAGGGGGAAGGGGTGCTCTGGCAGTGGGAGGGGTGGGGGTAGTGCTACCCACTATACAAAGGGACTGGTGATGGTGGCTGGGGAGGGAGGTTGTTCTGGCGGAGGGTAGTGCTGCCCATTATAGAAAGGAGCAGGTGATCATGGCTGGGGAGGGGGGCTGCTCTGCCGGAGGGGTTGGAAGGTAGTGCTGCCCACTATAGAAAGGGGAAGGTGATCATGACTGGGGGGCTGCTATGGCGGAGGGGTTGGGGGTTAGTGCTGCCCACCATAGAAAGGGACAGGTGATCATGGCTGGTGAGGGGGGGGCTGCTCTGGCGGGCGGTTGGGGGGGTAGGGCTGCCCACTATAGAAAGGGACAGGTGACCATGGCTGGGGAGGTGGGCAGTGCTCTGGCAATGGGGGGCTGGGGGGTGCTGCTCACTATAGAAAGGGGCAGGTGATCATGGCTGGGGAGGGGGGTTACTTTGGCAGTAGGGGGGTAGTGCTGCCCACTATAGAAAGGGGCAGGTGATCATGGCTGGGGAGGGAGGGTGCTCTGGCAGTGGGAGGGTTGGGGTGGGTGGTTGGGGAATGGCAGTGCTGCCCACTATAGAAAGAGGCAGGTGATCATGACAGGAGGGGCTCTGGCGAGGGGGTTGAGGGGGTAGTGTTGCCCACTATAGAAAGGGGCAGGGGTTCGTGGCTGGGTGGGGTCCTCTGGCAGGGGGATTGTGTTGCCCACTATAGACAGGGGCAGGTGATCATTGCTGGGGGGAGGAGGTTGCTCTGGCAGTGTGCATTGGTGACATATTGGAAGTGCTGCCCCGCAAGTGGGGTTGGGTAGGTATTCATGCCTCGGGGTACTCCATCAGGGAGCTGGGGGCGGGGGTGTGGTCATGAAGGCAGGGTGCTTTGGCAGCAGGAGGGGTGGTGAAGTGGCATTGCTGCCCTGAGTGTGCGTGGGGGGGTGTTCACTGCGCTTGGAGGTGAGTCTGTGGGGTGCGGCGCATTGGCAGGGCTGCCCCTGTGGGTTGGGGTGGGGATCATGCCTGGGGAGGGAGTTCCGCTCTGGCAGGGGGAGTGTCCAACAGTTCTGCCCCCTGCAGCGCTCCGGCTGGCACTGCCACGCACGGTTCTGTGTCAGGGGGGCAGTCTGTGATCCGCAGCCTGATGGACGGCGCTCGTCTGCGTCTCTCTCCGCTCCAGGGCCCGCCACTCACCTCGGAGCCTTGATTCTCTACCCCCACCTGCCCGCGGCACGGACCAGCCTGCACGGGGAAGCCCCGTGCCCAAGCATTGTTTGGGCCCACTCCCCATTCTTGAGTTGTGTCCTCAAGATCCTCGGCATGTCTGATTTTTAGACCTGCTACCTTCTCTTTGGTGAATTGAGGTTTCTTATTTTTTGGAACTTGTTGATCGTCTTTGGACTTCACGCGCTCTTCCTTTTGTTCTGACCGTCCTCTTCTTTCCGATTTCTGTGAGGAAGTCTGAAAGGTACGAGAGGAATGTGTATCAGTATCTTGATATCTATCAGGTTTCTTCAAATGATCCCTGTTCCTGAGATTATACCTCTTTTCAGAGGGCTCCTTTTGAGGAGACCTTCCTCAGGACTGAGAATGCTTCTCTTTAGAAGTTTGTTTAGTATTCTCCCACTTCTTTTTGGGAGTAGTGAGAGTGTTTTTAATAAAGACCTTTTCAGGACTTTCTGTTAGTTGGGGCTTAACTGGTTTCCCACCCAAACTATCTCTACCTAGTTCTTCATAGGATTTTTCAATTATTCTGGGCAGTTCATATGGTTCCTCAGTTACATCAAATTCTCGTAATTTTTGGCAGATCGCCACAGATGCTGCCTTACCTTTAAAATTAGCTAGTATTATAGCTGAGACCTGTTTGAAATCCCTCAGTTGTTTCATACCCAGATTTAAAGCAGGCTCTGCCCCGTATTCATTTTGAATCTGTTTCAGGAAATCTGGTATTACCGCCATAGACGGAACACCAGGGGCCTGATGTAGGTGGCAAATTCCGGTCGGAAACGGCCAAAATCGTTTCTGATCGGTATTTGGCACTTTGAGATGTAGGGGGCCAGTATTTACCTATTCAGTATATTTACCGAATCGGTAAATTTACAGAATCTGTAAAATACTGAATCGGTATTTTTACCGATTCGGTATCTTCCAGATGTAGGTGGGACTCTTCTGAGTCCCACAAGCCTTTCAGATTCGGTATTTTAACACCCAATCCAATTGGGTGTTAAAATACCGAATCCAGGTGTGCATGCACATGTGTGCATGCACACCTATGCCATGTGACAGACAGACATGCCCTTAGGGCATGTCTGTGTGCCACATGGCACACAAGCCAGTATTGGGGGTGCTAGAGGGTGTCAAAGTGACACCCCCTGCACCCTTGCTAGAATCGGTATTTACCGATTCTGTAAATACCGAATCGGTAATGCCCATTGATTCCTATGGGCTTCAATGCCCATAGGAATCAATGGGCATTACCGATTCGGAATTTACCGAATTGGTAAATACCGATTCCTTCCGATTCGGTAATTTTTAAAATAAAATTACCTACATCTGCCCATCTCTTTTTACCACTTCTTAAATACCGATTCGGTATGAATCGGTATTTATGAAGTGGTAAAAAAGATTTACCTACATCGGGCCCCATGTGTTTTTGTGTATATCGCAGAAAAGACTGGACAAGTGTCACAGTCCTCCAGGCGTGGTGCGATCCCCATTGGTAAACAGATTGTTAGAATTCTGTGTTTCTCCTGAGGGGTAGTATCAGGAAATACTGCCTCGATTTGAGTAATTTTTTCAGCTATCCAGAATGGAATTTGTTCTCATTTTGCAGGCAATTTACCAATGACTGATTGTATAGTCTGTGGTGAGATTTTATTTGTGTTCCCCTGGTGAGGGGCTTGCTGTGGAATCCTTATAGGAGGTTGGACTGTTAGAGTCCACATGACATATTGAACCAGTTGTCTATGTATTTTAATTAGTTGTTTTAATTGAACTAATAGTTCCGCACCTGACATTTCTTCAATGGCAGGGTGTGGTGTATAGCTGGCTAGTACCTAGTAGACCGAGCCTGGAAATGTGATTTTTATGTTGTAGGGCGCCTTTAAACCAGAGCGCATGCGCCTGGTAAGTTAGTGGAATTTCGACATCCTCGAAAGGAATGTATTCCGTTGGATGTTCCTCTACTTTGTAGAAGTGAAACACATGTGTTACTGAATTTGCTTCAGGGAACACAATCCATGAATAGAATACCTGTCTGCCGATATTCATGTGCCTCTATGACAAAAATTATCCTACCACCTCTTGATGATAGGCCATTTGTTATAATTTTTATAGTGATGGTTTTTCTTAAGTTTTTCGGGAAGATTATAGCATCCGGGTCGTCTTGTTGGAAACCTGTAACGTCTAAGCCTGGTTGAGTTGCAGTTGCTGCAGCTCCCCCGATCATGTTATTGCCTCTTGTATCTCCACCGTTCTCGGTGTCGCTATCCAACATTTTGTTGACTGAAAGTTTGCAGAGCAAGTTTCAATGAAACAAAGATAAGGTGCACAATATTTTGGAACACTGTATCCTTCAAAGTTGAACAAATCAAAAACTAATACATAGGATTTTCATCCTACTCAGTTATGGCGGATATTTTATCCTTTTACCCACTCCAGACGTCTATTGGAGTATTTTACGGGAAAAGGGGGTCTCTGAGAAAAGCACGACAGAGTTACTCTAGTATATAATGTTAAATTAGTGCCTTACCAAACGTTGGGCACCATGTAGTGTAGTTCCTATATTCCCAATAGGCTCTGCCGATGGAATAATATATCCTATAGATTTGATGTAGGACTTAGGTCGACTAGGTCTCTATTGAACATATTAGACTTAATTGTGAGTGCCAGCTAGCTCAGAGGTCACTAGAAACTTTCTCGAATACACAAGACGGGATTAGTTTCTGACAACTGCATAAACATGACAACTTTGTTTCCCCAAGAATAAACATATCTTCAGAGTCGTGGAAACAATAGATAGATATTTTACTCAGTCAATCGTGCATGCTTCGTTTCATCAGAGTTTGTAGAGAAATAGAGAGACTGGCGTTTTCAATAAAAAGATTTATTGAACAGTCTTCTTTCTCATGCAAAAGAAATGAACTGCTACAATCATTATACTGGCTGCAGAGTATAATGCGTACAGCAAGAAGAGTATTATAAAATAATACTGTAAAAGCATTGTATGGTTTCTAAACCATAGAGAAATACATACATAAATAACAAAGGCTAAAAGTACTCAACTGGTGCTTCTAAAATACACCTACCCCAATGTACCTAACCTAAATCTGGTACGAGGGAAGAAGTAAGTGTGGTGTAGCATAGGTTTTAGTTTTCTTTGCCAAGAATCTATCCAAGATTTCTCTTAGGGTCTAATCAGCTCCGTAACTTGGTTTTAGAATGAAGGAGGTCTGGTATCTCTGTCTCGGGACTCGATTTCCCAACACCCCGCGAGGGGAGCTTGGAAACGCTGGAGCTGGATTCTCGGCGAGAGAAAGGACAGCTTCTCGATCAGTGCGTCAGCTGTAGGGTCGGCTTCCTTCGGCACTTTCTGTAGCAAGCTGCGTCGGGCAAGTAGCGAGTCGAGCTGCTCCGAACCACCATGTCCTTGCTAGAGCAAGTGAAGGCATGTCTATACCTTGAAGGTGTCTAGTTTGACGTAAAGTCGGGGATAATAACGTCATCAAAGAACCCCAAGGGAATGGTAGTTCTTTGAAAACACCATGAGTTCTTGGACAAATCAATATTCAAGCAAAGGATGTCCTTGACTGCTTAAGCTGATTTTTCCAAGACATCGTTGTGACTTTTTGGAATGGGTGGAGGTAGCCATGCCTGTATTTGGACTGCATGTTTTATGTCTAAATATGGGTATGATTTCTATGCCTATATTCTCTCTGTCTGTTGTGTGACTGAGAGCTTAGACCCCTCGCCATGTCTGGACGCGGAAAGCAGGGAGGAAAGGCCCGCGCCAAGGCCAAGACACGCTCTTCCAGGGCCGGCCTCCAGTTCCCCGTGGGCCGTGTGCACAGGCTGCTCCGGAAGGGAAGCTACGCCGAGAGGGTGGGCGCTGGTGCCCCCGTCTACCTGGCTGCAGTGCTGGAGTACCTCACCGCTGAGATCCTGGAGCTGGCTGGCAACGCCGCTCGGGACAACAAGAAGACCCGCATCATCCCCAGACACCTCCAGCTGGCCATCCGCAACGACGAGGAGCTGAACAAGCTGCTGGGCCGAGTCACCATCGCCCAGGGAGGAGTCCTGCCCAACATCCAGGCCGTGCTGCTGCCCAAGAAAACCGAGAGCCACAAGGCACAGGGCAAAGCAAGCAAGTAAAGGCCCGCAGACCCCCGCAGGCTTCTAATAGGTTGTTTTCTGCGCTTTCGGTGTTTTCTCAGCTCTCACATCTTTTGCGCCGGGAAACCCTTTGTGGGTATCTGTGCGCATTATAAGTGCAAAAAATAAAATAAATAATAAAATAAATATTAGGGCAATGTGAATTGTACCTATATAAGGACATGAATCGGAAAATTTCGCTCGGATCCTAAAACGCCACACAACACAGCAGACCCCTCAACTGCACTCCCTGACTCACCCATGCAGCGGACCCCTCACACGCACCCCCATCACTTCCCCCAGAAGCCCAGAGTAGGAGGGTGCAAACTCTTGAGCCCCCCTTCCCACTCCACAGGCGGCAGGAGGAGGGGGCTCACTGTAGGGGGTTTCGTGGGGGCTCACTGTAGAGTGCCCCGTGGGGTCAAAATGTACCCCAGAACAGGTACGACTGGGGAGGACATTGGTACAGTGCACAGGGAAGTGAGGTGGTATGGACCACGGAGGAGTGCGGAGGCAGGGCCATAGGGGGAGTGCAGAGGTATGGGGCACAATGAAAATGTGGAGGTACGGAGTGCGGAGGCAGGAGCTCAGGGGGTACGTAGATATGTGACGGAGGTAGGGATACAGGGGACTGCAGAAGTACGGGGCATGGAAGAGTGCAGAGGCGGGGTTCAGGGAAGTGCAGAGATCGGGGCGTAGAGTGGTGCGTGGGTATGAGACACAGGGGGTGCGTAGGTTCAGGGCACGGAGGAGTGCGTAGGCATGGGACACAGTGAAGTGCGTCAGTAGGGGCACAGGGGGTGCATAAGTATGGGGCACAGGGGATTGCGGAGGTATGTGCACAGGAGGTACGGAAGTATGAGGCAGAGGGGGTGCATAGGTATGGGGCACAGGGGATTGCAGAGGTATGTGCACAGGAGGTGCAGAGGTATGAGGTAGCGGGACACAGTGGGTGCGTCATTATTAGGCATAGGGAGTGCATAGAAATGGGGCATGGGCATGTATGTGTAGGTATAACACACAGGGGGTACGCAGGTATGAGACACAGGGATGCTTAGGAATGGGACAGAGGGGGTGCATAGGTATGACACACGAGGGGTGCGTAGGTTATGAGGAACATGTGATGCGTAGGGATGGGATACAAGGGGTGCGTAACTATGGGACATGTGAGTGCGCAGCACGGGTGTGCTGAGGTACGGGTCACAGCCTGGGGGAGTACGGGGTGCGGAGGTACAGGGATAACGAGGTACACAGGGTGTGCAGAAGGAGTACTGAGAGTCTGTGTATAGGGGAGAAAAGCGGGGTACAACGGAATGCTGAGAGTAGTGGCACTCAGCAGGTGAGATAGTACCGTGCTTTGATTGCCTGTTGTAGATGTCTGTATTGACCTACAGGAGCGGGCCCCAGTAGGGCCACCTCGGACCTTTATCTCTCCATGGTGGATGCAAAGGGTCCGCTGAAGTGTGATACTGGCAACAAGTTTATTCTATTGACAACGAGCAGTTCAAGTTGTAGTATGTGCTATATCAAAATGACCAATAACGTTTGCAGGTATTTTTATGAAAACATGCACAATATTTACTGAAAAAAACATTCATAGTTGAATGCTAAACAAAGTGTCATATCCGACTCGTGCTCACTTACCTTAATCTCATACACAAGATCGGTCCACAAAACATTTCGAGGGAGGGGCACCCTTTGGGCTTGCCACCAGAATCGCTCTGTCGATTTCTTGTCTTTATGGGGCCATGTGTTTGAAACACATGGCCCCATAAAGATAACAAAGCTTTTACGATGAAAGTAATGCAGGCGAGCCCGTCCAAGTGGGTCGTCTGGCAGAGAGAAAAGTCTATGTAGGAAAAAGCTATTTCCCAGTGGCTGGCCACCGTTTAGCATAAACGTTGATGCCGGCAAATGGGAACGAGGGCCGGGGCTTAAAGCCCGATACTGAAGCTCCCTCTAAATCATTAAATCTCACCAGCGAGACTGCGCATGTGCGCAGCCCACGCAGGAAAAACCTAAAAAAGGGGGCGGGGGGAGATAGAAAAAAATGCACAGATTCGTTTACTTTACACTGGTGACTGAAAACAAGTGAGGCCACTTCTGCTCAGGCCCCCTGCTCCGCTAGGTATGCATACATTAATGGGCCGGCCCAGTGAGAGAAAGAAATCAAAACCTCTGCCTGTTGCTAAACGGGAGGAAATGAGCACCCCACCCTCCAGAAAGACCACTCAGACACCAACTGGGCCGCTAGCTGTATCTGGAAAAATAACAACACCGCACAAATATGCCCCCAGATTGCTCCAAAAAGCAGCCTACAGATGAAACTCTGCACCGGCCCCTCTGGCATTGCTCGAGTGCCTGCGTTACCAATCCGACGCTGACCCCCACAAGTCAAACATACCCCACCCTCACATGCTTCTGCGCTGCACCTTCCACTCCTGACCAACATCAAACCTGTCTTAACTGACACTGTAATGTAAATATGTGCATTTTTGTAAAATTCCTTTCAATTATATTTCAGCATATTCTGCACTTTGCATGTATCGACCATTAAACACAATATCTCACCCTCATATGTTGTTCTCATCCACCTTATACAATAAAAACTTGCTTTTATTTAGCACTCAATGCCACAGACTGTTGCCGTTTCTAAGCGCTGCAAATAGGTGTCCCGTTCCGCTTATTTGCTAAGTTCTGTATATATAGGGGGGTTTATCCAAACATAGTCACTGGGACCTGTGTTAAATAGGTACTGAGAAGGAGGGGTCCCAGCGTGAGTGTGATATAATGTGAGCAATTCAAAAAATATATTTACACAGACAATGAATGCATCCACATTGTTTTATTCACAATGGGACTAGGTATATTGAATATACTCAACAATTATTCAATATCATAATCGGTTGTACAGTGCCCCAGGGGGGGTGGAGAAAGTGATCTGGTGAGGATGGTGTGATGGAAGGGAATTAGTGACAGTAAAATCAGCCAATTAACACATTGATGAGTTAATTCCTATATACAAGACATAAGACCGTTGGTTCAATGCGTAAATCAAAACATATCATACTCCACAGAATACAGTAAATGTAAAAATGTTTGCGTGAAGTTGACACCCAAACAGGTTATTGTCGACGTATCGGCCCTCGAAAGTTTGCAGGGATTAGTGGAGCCCTTTCTGTAGGGTCTTCATCAGGACAAGGTGCGGGGCAGGCAACCTGATTGATGTATATAAAATAAATGAGATATATAATTAATTGGTCATGGGATATACCTCTTATTATTTAGTCAAGCACAATTGGAGCACACAAAACTACAGACGCGAGTATACTGTTAAGGTTATTGCTCGTGTTTCAACTCCATATGGTAATTCATGTATGAGGAAAGAGAAATCTCTGAGATTGGTAGGGACTAAGGGTCCCGGAGAAGGCGAAACAACCAGTGTGTTGTTCAATTAACAAAGGCGTCCTAGTACCAGAAGAAATGAATAAGTAAATAATCCACATGAACTGGAGTAGTTATATAGAGCGGTTGGAGCTGTAAGCCGGCCCGGGGGCGGTGACTATGGCAGAATCTAAGATAATGATCCTTTCAGTATCAACCAAAGGGGAATTAAAACGACTTGCGTCGCTGACATTTTGCACAGTTTACCTTAGTTGGCAGGTAGATTTGCACAAGGTCTGAGATTGTACTTAGCACAAGGGATCACTCCGCGGTGTCTGTGAAAGAACATGTAGAGCAGGTCAAACATGTAAATGGGTCTCATTGAATGTAGCGTCAGAATGAAAACCAAAGGTTTAAAACGGGCTTACCCAAATGATAGATTGTAATGGCACGAGTTCAACAGTATTATTCAGAGATGGTCGTTCAGTAGTATCTGTGAACGAACACGGAGAGCCAGTCACCCTCATATATTATAGCGAATAGGCAAGTCGTTCAGGACAATGTTAACTGTGTCAGAAGGCTTACCCAAAGTGGAGGTTTATGGGAAATCAGGTCCGCGGCTGTAATAAATCACTCCGTGGTATCTAAAGGATAATATGAAAGGGGGATCGTTAGTACCGCCCGCTGACGTGAGCAGCCAAAAGTTGGGTGGGTAACGAAGGCACACTCACAACCAGCCGATTGTATCTAGCAAAGAACGCCGCTCGTGTTCGCAATGGCGAACTGAGCTTCCTGATTATCCTATTACTATGGTAACCGCACCACGTGATTCGGGACTGAAATGTAGACATGGAAGACAGACCCCGCGCTATTCGTTGAAAACTGAAGCTCTCGGTTATTATCAATGTACATAATATCATTTAATATGTATTTGTTAAAACGTGACATTAACAAATTGTTAAGATTATGGTTGGTGTGTCAACTATAAAAATTAACTTGGCATCTAGGGTACGTAGTCGATGCTAATTCTCATAATTATACAGAGCATTGATAGTAAAAATTGAAATCAAATAGTGTTAAGCAACGGATAATGAAACCATTTGTTATCGTGTCAATCAGCAAGACCAAATACCTTTAGGGGTAGTTAGAACATGAATATGGCGTACCTATCACATGATGGTAAGGCCATATGAACATTGGCAGTAATTACGATGATTATATTATATGATGATGAATGTAAACACATACATAAATATTAGACTGTATTTATGGCGTACCTCTCACAAGAGGGTATAAGCCAATTCATTTGATGGTCATACTGACATTATTACATTAATTGTAGATGTAAAATTGGTATTATGGCGTACCTCTCACAAGAGGGTATAGGCCAATTCAGAAACAGTGTATGCTGTATGTTCATATAGAAGGGGACTCAGGGCAAGGTTGCTAGTTGAGAAGAAGAGCTGTCTTGCTCGTTAAGGCCTTTCATGATAGAATCAAAGAAGAACATCCACTTCAATTTGCGTGTATTCAGGATACTTGTGATGTTACCACCCCGGGGTCCCAAGTCTGCTTTTTCTATCACCACCCATCGAAGACTCTCTGGGGGGTATGCAGCCAATTTGAAATGGTCTACTAAGGGTGCGCCCTGGACCTCACATCTGATCTTGCTCATGTGCTGGAGAATTCTTGCTTTGGCTTTTTGTTGTGTTTGGCCAATGTAGATCATTTGACAAGGGCATATTATTGCGTAGATAATGTTAGACGTATTACAATTGCTGTGTGTCTTTAGCCGGATTTTATGTTGGAATTCCTTTGTTTGGATTGCAGTGTCACAAGCCTTACAGTGGCCACATTTGAAATGGCCAACCACAGGGGGCAAATCCCATAGCGAGGTAATAGTGGGGTCATCAGGAGTTGGTAGGAGTGACCGTACCACATAGTTTTTAACGCTTTTAGCTTTCTTAAAAGCGTGTATTGGTGTCACAGACTGGTTGACATCATCCGATATTAATTGCCAATTTGATTGATAATGCGTTTGATCTTGTTACTTTTGGTGGTAAATGTAGTTACGCAGACAATTCTATTTTCTTGTTGGTCTGCCTTATCCTTGGGCGAGAGTAATTCCTCTCGTGGATAGAACCAGGCACGTTTTCTTGATTTCTTGACCAGGCGTCTAGGATATCCTCGTTGTTGTAGTCGATTGGCAAGATCCTCAGATTCTGTAAAGTAATGGTCTTTATTGGAGCAATTCCTCCGGATTCGTAGGAATTGCCCAAAAGGCAGATTGTCGCGGAGAGCTCGTGGATGGTGGCTGTGGTATTGTAACAACGAGTTTCTTTCAGCCGGTTTAATTCCCCTTTGGTTGATACTGAAAGGATCATTATCTTAGATTCTGCCATAGTCACCGCCCCCGGGCCGGCTTACAGCTCCAACTGCTCTATATAACTACTCCAGTACATGTGTATTATTTACTTATTCATTTCTTCTGGTACTAGGACGCCTTTGTTAATTGAACAACACACTGGTTGTTTCGCATTCTCTGGGACCCTTAGTCCCTACCAATCTCAGAGATTTCTCTTTCCTCATACATGAATTACCATATGGAGTTGAAACACGAGCAATAACCTTAACGGTATACTCGCGTCTGTAGTTTTGTGTGCTCCAATTGTGCTTGACTAAATAATAAGAGGTATATCCCATGACCAATTAATTATATATCTCATTTATTTTATATACATCAATCAGGTTGCCTGCCCCGCACCTTGTCCTGATGAAGACCCCACAGCAAGGGCTCCACTAATCCCTGCAAACTTTCGAGGGTCGAAACGTCGACAATAACCTGTTTGGGTGTCAACTTCACGCCAACATTTTTACATTCACTGTATTCTGTGGAGTATGATATGCTCCATTGGCTGATTTTACTGTCACTAATTCCCTTCCATCACACCATCCTCACCATATCACTTCCTCCTCCCCCCCTGGGGCACTGTACAACCGATTATGATATTGAATAATTGGGGGTATATTCAATATACCTAGTCCCATTGTGAATAAAACAATGTGGATGCATTCATTGTCTGTGTAAATATATTTTTTGAATTGCTCACATTATATCACACTCACGCTGGGACCCCTCCCTCTCTGTACCTATTTGCTAAGTTCAGCATTCTTAGAAAACAAAATACAAAACACATGGTATACAGGAACCACCGAGACATCAGTGAGTGTTTATTAATAAATCCAAACAAAATACAATGAACCATTGAGTTAGTTAGTAAGTGGATTCATTTCAACATTTTTTGTTAGAAAGAGCACCCTAGGGTGCCCTGCAGTGGTGGCCAGCATGCTTGCGGAGGGAGGGGGTCGAGGGGGGGGGATAAAAAAATAAAATTTACCTTACTCTCGGGAGTGCCGAGTACCGCACCTCCTCCGCTCCTGGCCGGTCACGCTGTAATGGTGCAGCTGCAGCCAGGACCGCGTGTTCCTGCTGCAGGAACAGGAAGCAGCCAGCAGGCAGCTTCTCTCCCCTACCCAAGACAATCGCAATGCTGCAATGGCAGCGTTGCCATTGGTGAGGCGCAGCGGAGAGCGCCCCAGCCGGGCCATTTTCTCTATGTAGTCTGCATGCAGCAGCCTACATAGAGAAAAAGGGGGAGTGTGCATGACTGCCTTGTTCGGCACTGGGCCCTACCAAACAGTCAATAGCCAGAACAATGGGTAAAGCCACTCCCCCCCTGCCCTCGAAAAGGTCCGCCCACCCGCCCGCCCCCAACCAGTGGAAGAAACAGAAACCTAAATGGTAGTTGTTACCATTTATGTTTTTGCCTTCTCGCACTGCGATAAAGCAGTGAGCCGACGCCCCCATGCCCTAATGGGGGAGCCGCCACTGAGAGCGGCAAGGAATGGAGGCTCTGCAAACGGCCTCAAGACCTTCCTCTGGAACGAGACCTTGAACGACGCAGAGTCGACTGCCGGGCCTCCAGTAAACTTCGGGACCACTCCATCAAAGTCTTCGGATTCATTGCCCGGCAATCGGAGCACAAATTCAAGTTGTGGTCACGCTCCCGACATCACAGGGACACGAGGTGCGGGTCAGTGACAGACATCATTATGTGACAGAAGCCACAGGGCTTTAAACCGGTCTGACATTGGTACATCCCTCGCGCACCAGGAGTCGATGACAAAAAAAACGACTTTGACAAAATGCTGAAAAAACGGCTAAGGGGTAGCTCTCTCTGGATTGCGCTAGGCTGGCACGAAAAAGAAAGAACTGACACCAGTGTACAGGGGCACATCTAAGTAGGCACAGCAATGTCATCCCAATGACAAAGACGATGGACGCGGAGTCGACCGACAGCACCTACCAACGAGCAGGGGTACTGCTAAGACAAATCTCCGGATCCAGTAAGACGCCTGGGGGAAATTCTAAGGTAAGGAATCTACAACTAACTGTCTCTTTCAGATATGTAAATTAATCAACCTTTGGTTCAGAGACCTAGCCAATCCTAAAGACAGGTACAGAGGCTTCCCACTTACAGTTTTTCTGGAAAGTGTAACAGAATATATTCAGGCACATAGACCCCATTTACCAGGCCCTAGGAGATGCTTTTTCGCCAGTAATGTCAGTGTATGGCTAATGCTTTGAAGGGCAAACTAGAGTCGTCACAAGGTACGATTAAGAAAAAACATGCATGTCATTGGAATATTAGAATGCAGAATAACTGAGTTCAAGCAGAATACATTTTATAATTGCTATGATGGGTTTGGATAACAGGAATCTAATTTCAAGTTTCCTCTTTTCTACCTGGGCTAAGTAGACTCTGAAAATTAGCTTTTGATATTTTTTTCTAATCAAAAGTTTACAAATTAATTATAACTTTTGTGGAAGCAAACATACTGGCTATCCAAAGAAAAACAATTGGAGTGAATGCATCAAAAATATGTATTTCCTTGTTGATCCAAATGTTAAGAGTTGCAAATGAAACTACTCGTACAGAACACATTGCGTATTAATGTAAGGAAGAGTTTTCAACATTAGCTTTAGACACAGGAAGTAACAGAGCATTCAATCATGTGCTTTTAGACACAAAGTTTACTATCAGCACGCTGTGCTTAGAGATATAAGGACTATTTACAAAGATACATTTACACCTGTAAATGTACTCATGTAAATTCTTGGAGCCCATGGAAAATAGATCTGTTTATTGGTTAGTGTGTTCCCATATTACCTAGTCGGGAAGAGCCAGATGTGTAGCCCTTTGCTGAATTTTAAGTGATGTTAGATATTTCTTTTCTTTACCAGGCAGCCACCTGCCTGCCTTAATTCTCTTTAGCAAACTATAATTAATACATATGGTTAAAAAAGGATCAGAGTGAACAATGACATATAAAAAAGTGTTGCTGCCGAAAATGAACAATTTATGAAGCACAGAAATGGGCTCCAAAAGACACCTCAAGAGTTTGAGTAATTTCACAAGTTTTTTTCTACCCCAATGTGTTTCCTAACAGAGCCGCTCTGTGAAAATCTTGAGTTAGCCTCTGATTTTAAGTCTTCTTTCCTGAATATATTCCTGAAAGTACGTATTTAATAGCTGTTCCAAAACAACATCTAACTTGTAGATGTAGAAACATTTAGTTTGATTTACTGTTAAATTCACTTATTGGTATTGGTTTCAAGTTCTTTCTTTCGTGATAGGATGCATTGACTGTACCCACATCCACATCTGCCCACCAGCTGCAACGGAGTACATGTACCGCAATCGCAAGTCCTACCACTCCCTCAACATCCAGATGGTCTGCAATGCTAAGACATACATCACAGACATAGTGGCACAGTACCCGGGGAGTACACATGACTCATTCATATTCCGGCACAGCGGCATCCACACACGACTGGCCAGGGGAGACTTCGGGGAAGGACACCTACTTGGTAAGTACACTTTGCCCACAATGTCACACTGCGATGAAGTTGCTGCACTGCACAGGCACTCACCCTCTGCTCCTCTCATTCAGGTGACAGTGGCTACGCCCTGCGTGAATACCTCCTCACCCCATACCTCAACCCTGCTACACCACAGCAACGGCGTTACAACGTATCACACATACGCACAAGGAATTGCATTGAGAGGACTTTTGGTCTACTGAAGAGCAGATTCTGCATACTTCACAAGACAGGTGGGGCCATGTACTACAGTCCTGATGTGTGCTGCCGCATTGTGGCTGTGTGTGCAATACTACACAACATTGCTACCAAGCGCCGGATACCTGTAGACATCTCTGGCAGTGAGTCGGAAGGGGACGACTGGCCACCTGCACATGTGCGCCATGCACGCGGGGAGAACCCAGCTGAAGGCCACAGACGCCGCAACCACATCACAATGAACAGTTTCTAGTGCACCCACTCCCCTCACCCAACAAATCACAATTGCATGCAAATGGAAATAATGACAGGACGCCAATGTATGATGCAAGAATAAATATTATTGTTGGATTCACAATAATAGTGCAAGTTGCCATCCTTCTTATGCAATCAGTATTGCCCCATACTGCTGCGTCCAAAACACAGGGCAGGCTTATAGTGTCAGCATGTCCCTGTAAAAGTACATGTAGCTCAGGTGCGCCTCCGGCGCGAAGCACCCAAGCACCTCTCCGGCTCCTCCTCTGCCACCGCACGCGACCCTGCAGTGGGCCTGGTGCTACGTCGTAACACCGCAACCTGTGAGGCAGACTGGCTGCTCACACTTGATGTGCCCTCGCTGGCATCGTCCCCCCTGACATTGCCAGGTAGAGCGGGATGGAGTGCCATAACGGCAGTGGTGAGGTGCTCTAACACTCTGGCCACATCCTCACAGCATTGGATTAGCTGCTGCTGCTGCGCCAGGGACCGTCGCGATAGCTGGGACGTCGCATTCCCGATCACGTAGTTGGATCTAGTGTATGCGGACAGACGCGTCAGTAGCTGCCGGTGGCGGCGGCGGGCGGTGTTGCGCTGCGATATTAGGGCAGCTGTGTTGGCCTCCATGGCTGCCGTCATGCGGTCCATCCTCTCTGCCACATTTGCCACATTGCGGCCTATATTGTGTAGCTGCATCTGTATGGCCCCTTGCCGGCGTGCCTGCAGCTGGTGAATGCGTAGCATCCTACGCTCTATGCTCATGCTCGGCAAGCGCACTTCCATCTCCCTCCTGGCGCTGCGTGCATTGTTCTGCAGGCGAGCCCTGCCATGCCTGCTCTGCTGGCTGGGCACAGTGGGTGGGCGCTGTGTCACCGCTGTCACTGGACCAGATGTGGAGGCTCCAGCTGCTGGTGGCGTTGAGGTAGGCGTAGGTGGTGCGCCTGATGGTGGAGGCGCTGATGTTGTGGGCCTGGCTGCAGGGGTAGGTGGTGTGCCTGATGGTGGAGGCGCTGATGTTGTGGGCCTGGCTGCAGGGGTAGGTGGTGCGCCTGATGGTGGAGGTGCTGATGTTGTGGGCCTGGCTGCAGGGGTAGGTGCTGCGCCTGTTGGTGCAGGCTGTGTTGGTGACGGCACCTCCTCGGCATCCAGTGGTTGCTCATCGATGAGCAGCCTGTCACGGACGTGAAGTGGGCGTTCATTAGTTGCATGTATCTGTCACACGTGCAGTTGCTACATGCATGCTGGCTGACATTCCCTGACTGGCTGTGGCATTCCGTACTTTGGGACCTGTCTGGCTGCATTGGGGTACTTGTACATTGTGGGCAGACTACATGTCCCACAATGCTTTAGGGCATTACCTAATGTGCACGGATGGCATGACTTTGGAACATTATGGGAGGCTATAGGGTCATGGCCATTGATAGGGGACAGGGTCGCAGTCGCATGCCACTTACCTTGGCTCTCTTGGGTGGGGCGGGATGAGTCCAATCTGGTGACCCCAATGCACGCCTCGGGCTCCAACGTGTCTTCGACGCGGTCCTCCATGGGGGTGTTGGGAGGGACTGTAGGTCCTCCCCCTCCAGTGGCCAGGGTCTCGCCCAGCCTCTCGGCCACCTTCTCTTTGGCACGACCTCGGAGGTCGTACCACCTCTTCTTGAGTTCCTCCAAGGACCTGTGTGCCACGCCCATGGAGTTCACTGTGGCCGCTATCCCGACCCAGATTCGCCTTTTCTCCTGCTCAGGCACCCTCCTTGATTCTCTGCCAAACAGTTTTGAGTGGTTCTCCACCACACCTTCGATGAGGTGCTCCAACTCCTGTTCGGAGAACTTCTGTTTCCTCTTGCGCCCGGTGTTGCTGGGCCCTGGTACAGACTCCTCTGCCATTGCTGCAGTGAGATAGGGTGTGGAATCTTAAGTTTGCAGGTGTCCTGGTATGAGCTGAGTTGGTTGCTGCCTCGAAGTCTGCCTCACTGTTGAGAATGGGGGTGGGAACTGGCTGCTTCCTGGTTGTGATGTCATCACTGTGCTCGAAATCCGACTTCCCGTTTTCCCGATCTCGCGGCATTTTGCGATCTCGCAATTAGCGATATCGCTATTTGCGATATCGCAATTCCTACACGGATGTTGCCGAAAATAGCGATTATTCTGCGATTCCAGTAATTCGCAATCGCTTTTTGCGGCCGCGTGCGAATCGCATTTTTTTCTCTGTAAATTTCATGAATACCGAACTGCGATTTCTAAATTGTGATTCGCTCTTAATCGCAATTTGTTAATCGCAGGTTTCGGTTTTCATGAATCAGGTTGTATATGTATTAAAAAAACAATATTCATATTTTTTTGAGTAATATTCCGTACCACAATATTTGATACAACATTTTTGTAATCTAAACACAAAGTATATAAAGATTATATTTTTCTAAGTGATATTTTTGGAATGTGTTATAATTTGATGTTTGCTTGCTTTAAGGAATTATCTGATGTCATTTTGTGTGAGGTCATTTTAGAATGTAAGCCTCAGGCAGAGCAGTTTGTCTTAGCCCTTGTACTGACTGGACGTTGATGCTGTTCCTGATTAAAGACAACAAGCCTACAACTTTGGAGTAATTGTCTTTTTAACAATGGCGACGAGGGAAACTATCTAACTTGATTGGGGACAAGTGGACAACAGCATCAATTCCCCTGCCTTCTTAATTGGATTTTATTTGGACTTCCACTCGTTTTTAAGTAGGAATTACCGAGGAGCTCTGAACATCAGACTGACTTTCCTACTACAGCCTTCATTCAAACCCCTGCTGCAACGTCATGTTCAACATTTTATGGTAATATTTTACCTTTTCTGTATCTCCTCCGTATTATGCCTGTAACTGACTGCGCATCTTTTGACTCCGGCGAAGACTCCACGCTCGAGGGCCTTGAAGTCCCGTGAAACAGGCATTGTTCGTGCACGTTCGTTCTCAATAGAACGTTTACTGAATGCTGTGAGGAGTATGCAGAGGCTGTAAGCGTCATCACGCTTCGATTGACCCTGACGCGACGTGACCCTGCGCTTCAGCGTAAGCGCCATCTTGTGTTTACCTGAATCCCATTGAAGGTAATACAAGGAAGTCTTTGGCAGTTTTTAACCGGCATCGTTTTTCGACGGCTGTCATCCCAGATCGTAGCACTGCCATCGCGGATCTGCTGGCATCGTTTTTCGACGGCTGTCATCGCAGATCGTAGCACTGCCATCGCGGATCTGCTAACATTTCCCGGTATTTAAAGAGCCTTACACCTTATTTAATTTATTTTTACTTTTCGTTGGTTTACTGGTTTACTGGATTACTGACATAACAGACTTACCTGGATTAGGAATATAACAGATTTACCTGGATTACAAATACTGTGCATCATAACAGACTTACCTGGATAACAGACTTACCTGGATTACAGATTACAGATACTGTGCATCAAGTATATGGACTTTGTTTTTTTTTTCAAAATTAACAACACAAGGAGTTATTATTTTGATCTGTCTATGATGATGTTACAAACTTATTTTGGTCCTCGTATTAATATTGTTTTAGAGCGACATAGGTTTTTCACGAGAACGCAAGGTTCAACTGAACGCGTCAAAGGTTATGTAGCCTCTTTGAAAACCCTAGCACGTACATGTGAATTTGAGGAATTATCCGATTCTCTGGTCAGAGATCAATTGGTACGTTGCACTAATAGCTCTCGTGTGCAAGAGAAACTTTTATCCAAAAACCCTTCTCTTGATCAAGCTATTAAGATTGTTGAGGGAATGGAAAACACTTTATCTTGGGTGAAAGAGATTAAAAGAGGACATGAAGAAAAGAAAGAATCAGATAGTGAGATACATGTTGTTCAGGATGAACATTCTCCTGAACAACGTGTGAGTGTGGGTAAAGTTGTAGCGAATGATAAATTTAAAAAATATGATAAGGACACGACGCGCAGTTTTGTTAAGCCTCAAGCAAACAGTGATGAAAGGGGTAGTAAAGATTCACTCAAGCCTAAGTGCATGAGATGTGGGAGTATGACACACTTTTCAAGTTATCCACAATGCTATGCAAGGGATGCTGTATGTATGAAATGTGGCATCAAGGGACATTATGCTCGAGTCTGCAAGTCAACAAAAACTTCAGATAAGAAGAATACTGATGCAGTTCGTATTGTTGTATCTAGCATTAGGGAAGAAGATGGTATGATTGATGCTGATAAAATTACGATGCCAGAATGTGACATCATGGTCAACAATGTTAAGTTTGTTGTTTTGGCTGACTCAGGGTCTCCTTATACCATGATAGGTAACAAAGAATGGGATGAGGTTATTGGCTTGGATGAAACTTTAATTCCACCTGACATAAATCCAGTCGGTTATGCCAAGGGCAGAATTAATGTTCTTGGTTACATAGAAGCTTGTATTAAATTCAAAGACAGGAAGACATTTGGTAAAGTTTATGTGGCTATGAGGGGTGACAACTTATTAGGTTGGAGACATCAGCGTGATTTAGGGATCACACTTAATCCCTCTGCAAAGAACCCAAAAGATCAAGTTATGCTAGTTGAATGTGATAGTGATGGCAATATTGCTGACAATCTGAATGGTGTGTATTTCAGAAAATTTCCTGAGGTTTTTTCTGAAAATTTAGGATGTCTCAAAGAATTTGAGCACAAGATCATTCTGAAAAACAAAGCCATACCTTGTGTTTACAAAGTGAGGAAGGTTCCTAACATGATGATGGACCCATTGAAACAGGAGTTAGAGAGATTACTAAAATTGGATGTGATTGAGGAGATAGAAGCTTCAGAATGGTTGGCCCCCATTGTTTTGGCCCCTAAGGATGGGGGGGCCAAAATTAGGATGTGTGTGGATTTGAGGGGGTTAAATCAGTGGATTTGGGTTGACAGACAACCGTTACCTAATATTTCAGAGTCACTTAGCACTCTTAAAGGTGCACGGGTATTTAGTGTTTTGGACTTATCGTCCGCTTATCATCAAATTGTTTTGCACAAGGAATCGAGACATCTCACGTCATTTGTGACGCCTTTGGGTGCATACTGTTTCAAAAGAATGCCTTTTGGGTTAGCGTCGGCTGCGGCATGTTTTCAGAGGGTCATGAAGAAGGTCTTAGAGGGAATTGGTAACATCATGTTTTTTCAAGATGACATTCTAATTTATGGGAAAGGGGAGATTGAACATAACAAGACATTGTGTGAAGTTTTAGGAAGGTTGAAGGAGAAGGGACTAACTGTAAAGAGAGAGAAATGTCGAATTGGAGTGGAGACTGTCACGTATCTTGGTCATGTAATTTCCGGTGCAGGGATACAACCAAAGCTAGAACTTGCAGAATCTGTTAAGAAAGCCCCGGTACCGAGTGATAAGGACCAGGTGAGGTCATTTCTAGGATTAGCAGAATTTTATGCTAAGTTTGTTCAGGGTTTTGCTAGTGTGTCTCAACCTATTAGGTTATTGCTTAAAAAAGGTGTACATTTTGTGTGGACAGAAGATTGCCAAGAAGCTTTTGACAAGATCAAGGAAGAGATTGGGAAAATGCCCACTCTGGGACATTTTGATGTGAATAAAAAAACTATTTTAACAACTGATGCTAGTCTCAGAGGTTTGGGAGCGGTGCTTTCTCAAGCTGTAAATGGCGAACAGAGTACTGTTGCTTTCGCTTCAAGGGCACTCAAACAAGCAGAAGTAAACTATTCCTGCATTGAGAGAGAAGCACTTAGTGTGTTTTGGGCGGTTCAGCATTTTAAGTTTTATCTGTGGGGAATCCCATTCTTAGTAAGGACTGACCATAGACCCCTTGTTCAAATTTTTTCTTGTAGACACAGTGAACACCTAACACCTAGGATTAAGCGTTGGAGCGAGGGATTGCAGGAGTATAACTTTATTGTACAATATATTCCTGGGTCAAATAACAAATCTGCCGACTGTTTGTCGCGGTTGCCACTGGAGGAGAACACTGATGCTGATAAAGAGGATTGTGTATTTTGGGTGGCTGAAAATGCGCTAACACAAGATGAGTGGAGGGAAGGTGTAGCTAAAGATAAAGTTTTGTCTGAACTCAAAATCTGGATAAGCCAAGGTTGGCCTGATTACAAATCCTTGGATCAAGAGATGAGAACTTATTGGTCTGTCAAGGATGAAATTTCTTTTGTGGGAGACAATTTACTGAGGGGCTTAAGAGTTATTCCCCCAGTTGAATTTAGAGACAAAATTATAAACACTGCTCACGAGGGTCATCTTGGGAGGAGTCTCACCAAAGCTAGAGTGAGAGAGAGATACTGGTGGCCTACCATGGACCATATGATTGAAAATGTTGTCAAAGATTGTATGCTGTGTGCATCTAATGACAAATCTTATGCAACTAATCGTGCGCCTTTGTCACCAGTAAAAATCCCTGAAATGGTCTGGACTAAGTTAGGACTGGATATTATGGGACCATTTGATCTTTTACCACCAAGTGAGCGTTTTGTTATTTTGTTGGTGGATTACACGTCCAAATGGGTGGTGACTAAGTGCACTTCTTCCGTGAGTGCTAAAGTTGTCATTGAATTTCTCAAAGGTGTGTTCACTTTTGAGGGCCTACCTAAATGTCTTGTGACAGACAATGGAGTGCAGTTTGTTTCAACTGAAATGAGAGATTTTCTGATGAATTGTGGTGTGACTCATCAGAAGACTGCATTATATTCTCCTCAGGCCAATGGCCTAGCGGAGAGAATGAATCGTTTAGTAAAATCTTGCCTTCAGCGTGCCTTACTTACGAAGGTTTCTCTTAAAGAAATCTTGAGAGATACTTTGTGGGCACATAGGACAACACCCAATGCAGTTACCTTGACATCGCCTTTTGAGGCTTTGAGAGGTAGGAAGGCTATCTCAAAGTTGAATCCTGTTTGGATGCCAATAATGGATGGAGAGGCTTTATCAGCTGATACTAAAAGAGAGAAAATTTTAAGATATCAGCGTTTGTACAAGACGAGATATGATTCCAAAATGTGTGTGAAGGGGAGGAAGTGGAATGTTGGAGATAAAGTTCTCATAAAAAATCCCAGATATATGCTTAAAGGGAGAAGTACCTTCATGGGTCCTTTCACTATTATTTCCATCAGGAAAAATGTTGTAAAAGTCAGCAATGGCGGTGTATGGAGTATGTCTAGATTAGTCAAATGTTTGGAGAAAAATTCTAGTTTTCAAAACTCTTCTTACGATGATGTTGATGATGTTGAGTCGTTTTCTAATGGCCAACATGCTGGAACTTCTGGTACTGATTTAACTTCTTCAGATCTTAGTTCTTACCAACCTTCTGGTAGGCAACGTCGTTTACCTTCCAAATTTGAAGATTATATTATGTCTTGATCTGGTTCTCCCTAAGCTCCTGTTATACTGTCTTTACTGTATTCATCCTCACCTTTTTCTTCTCTTTCTCAGTCTTTCCTTCTTCTAAGTTTCTTTGCTGTGTCCCCTTTATTGGGAAGGGGATGTGTTATAATTTGATGTTTGCTTGCTTTAAGGAATTATCTGATGTCATTTTGTGTGAGGTCATTTTAGAATGTAAGCCTCAGGCAGAGCAGTTTGTCTTAGCCCTTGTACTGACTGGACTTTGATGCTGTTCCTGATTAAAGACAACAAGCCTACAACTTTGGAGTAATTGTCTTTTTAACAGAATGCTATTCATGTCTTTCGATTTTATTGTTCTCAATTGTCTGTGGTACAACCATAACCTGTGCTCCTGACCTAAATAAATCCTATGATGATAACAAATAAAGGGAAGTTTTTAACTCAACCCCAAGAAAGGTATCAGCTGGTTCTGAATGCATGGATACACTGTTGGGCCAGACACCCCCCTCACTAGTATCTTGGAGATGTCAGTTTCTGCTAAGGAGAAGGGACTGTCCAGTGACAATAATATCCTGGCAGAAACGGCACAAGGGGCTATTTGTCTATTAGACAATGGCAACTTTGTTATATCAACAGAGAGGTTGCACTCTCTTTCTTCAGGTCCACCAAAAGTTGGGGGAACTAGCCAATTCCCTAGCATGACTGGTGTTGGACTGGTTTCTCATAGAGGACCTATTGATAAAAGAACTCAGGGATTTGGTAAACATGCTCAATGCTTAGCAAAAAACAAAGCTCTCTCTCAACAATGTCTTAAATCATAACCTTTTAGAATGGGCACCATGGCAGGGGACGCATAGCTCACCACTCTTTCCAACAAGACCTTCCCAAAAGATCCTTTGGAGCTACGAGTAGCATAAGTGGTTTAAATCAGTACCTATGTCACCTTGAGGGCAAAACGGGGACTTAGATGCTTCAACAGAGCTTCATACAGAGCTAAAAAATCCTTCTACCCAAAATTTTCTTGGTACCTCTCCTCTTCTTAAAACTATGATAGGCAGGGAGGCTCAGGGAATTTTCCCACACATTCACAACACTGTCTCTTGACTTGCTGGTGATTAACCATGCTGTTAAAAACATTGGCAGAAATACTGAGGGTAAAGAACATATGCATGATCACTTTCAATGGACGGTGGCAATCCTACAAAATACGGCACTCATTATCAATGCAAGAAATATGCGTTGTTGACAAATCTGGAGTCTCACAGACTTCAGACTTCACTTTTGGTGATTTTTCAGCTCCCACCTTCCAAAAAATAAAACTGATCAAAAAGGAATTGAAGGAGAAGGTATTTCTTCAGGACTTCTGGTAAGGAATCTGTGTCAGTTAGCATCTTCCAGCTGAGGCATTTGTAGGCCCTCTTTACTGCAGGGTCTTGAAAATATTGAATGTTCCTCCTCTTCAGAAGGAACTGTTTTATGTGGACTCAGTCATAGACTCCAGACGTCCAAAAGGAGATCCAGTGATAACTAGACCACATGGAGACATGGAACTGCAGAGTCATCTTTGGAATTGCCCCAGGGCTTGTGCTAGACTCTAGCACCAGTTGCCTAAGATGAGGAGTCGGGTATGGCGATCTGTTCACTCTCAGAGAGTGGTCTGAAGACAAATTTGGTTGTCACAACACATCCAGAGCATCTAATGTTCTCATTTCTGTTCAAGTGCCTCATTTTAACAGCAGTCAATCTGAAGTATCCTGCAGAGAATTCACAATATCTCAGTGGTACAGTAATTTTGAAGTTTGCGGGGTAAGAAGTCCTAACTTTTGTATCAAGCAACCAAGAGCTTCTGGTATTTTTTTCTAGCCTGCAGCACAAATGCGAATGACTCCGTTAATAAGAAATATCTTCCGGGATCATCACAAATGGTAAAAGACTGGAACTTGAACTTGAATGAATAATGGAACTTTGGGGTTCATGAAGAACATGTCTTTGCACCTCATGATAATGCACCGCTTACAATGGTTTTCAGTCGTAGGGCCTGACCCAGAGGCAATGGCAACAGATTCATTCTTCCAGCACTGGAAAGAAACCCTTCTTTATGCTTTCAGTCCATTACTGATAACTTTAAGGCTGGTGGCTCAGCTGAGGCGAGAAAAGAGAGACTTGGTTTTGGTGGCAGGTCTCCAGAAGTCTCAAGCTTGGTTTCCAGTTCTTCTGGACATTTTTATGGGAAGCTGGCAGACCCCAGGATTTCAGTCTGAACTGCTTTCAACATCTGCCAGGCCTCATCTTATAGCACAACCATCATTAACTCTGTCATGCCAAAAAATGATTAGGTTGATGTGGTCAATGCAATTTGGATCTTGCGACAACCCATCTTATTAACATCTTGAATTTTCTCTCACAGGAGGGAGAAGGGAGTCTAGCCTATCAGAAAATAAATGCTTATAGGTCCGCCATTTTTGTATTTTTATCCAGTTACCAACATATCTGCTGAGAACAACTTGTACGCTTGTAAAGGACATTCATTATAAATGTTTCACTGAAATACGTGTTAGCTGAGCTAATGATGCTTCTAAGTCTTGATTCTTGCAACGATTTACAAACATAAGGGGTCTGGATTTAGCCTGTAGGATGTTTACACGATGAGTCATGTTTATTATTGCTTGCCATACTAAATGAAACACTAAGTCTACCTCATAACACAGTTTTCCAGTGAATCATTATCTGCCTGGTGACATGACAGAAGTTGTATGAGGTGACTACCACCCAGATAGAAAGTTCAGATGAGGCCAATTGTTGGCTTCCTTTAGGAAGCATCTCACTTTCTTGTGGTACTACTGTGAGATGGGCAATGGCAGAAGCAGGGTTAGATGCCAGGATCTTTGTGGCTCATTGAGTTGGAGAGGCGGAAGCCTTCGAGTTTTGGGATCTGGGAACTGAGCTGGAGGACAGTTTGAAAGCTGCTAATGGCTCAGAATGAACTTTCAAATGTTTTTATTTTAAGACTGTGCTGAAAGTTGCGTCTGTAGTAATGAGCAGGCTCAAAACTTGCCTTATCCTTTACTGTAGCCCAGGCACAGAACCAAACATTTTCTAGCTATTGCAATTAGCGTTTGAAGCATAATTGCATATTCTGTTAAGGAGAAAGAGACACGGATTTTACCACCTAAGAAAAGTTATCTGTACTATGACAATGAGTCATTTATTGAATAATTGTTGTAAAGTTATATACATATTTGGATGTTTATATTTGCATGTTAGAGAGTGCAAGTATGTTATAACTTCTCTCCTACCCCATCCTGCATGTGACAATCAAGATTACGCATGTATAACAGCTGGGGAATGTGATATTTTTTCTTTTTACGTAAAGACCAGAATCCGATAAAAGAGAAAAAATTAATTAATTTCTGGGTTGATGTGGAGGTGTGTATCTTTGGGCTGCAAACTATAAAGAAAGAGGAATGAACCTAGACGTTGCTGAATAATATTGGCTTGGTGTTCTCATTGATTCAAGTTTACTACAGGCTTTGTAGTACATTCTGCTAAGTTTCATGATTGTTGTTGTTTTTCTACTTTCTAACATTGCATATTCTGGCTGCTGTTCAAAATAGATAAGAAAATGCTTCACAAATCTCGCCTACAAGTCCTGAATAGAACTGGAAATTCTTATCCGAGATAGAAAATGTTTCATTATCTACGATTCTTTTTCTTTAACTGTACTTAACTTCGTATTAATTTTAGCAGTACAAGAAATAATTAAAGTTAGATGATTAATACTTACAGAAGGGGGTAGAGATTGTGCAAGATGGAGGAATACATGATTGACGAGCTATGCTCTAATCGCTACCTTCAGGGAACAAAAGACCTGGCTAGCTTTTCTTACCATATTCAGCAAACCTGGATAAAAATGGGAAAGTATTTAAAACCCCGCAACTATGATCATCAGCATGGTTGCCATTATTCTGCATTTGAAGTGGTCTATCTATTCTGCACTTTCTGCTTCAGAGAGGCGTGCACTATGGGTCTGGCTCATGTGGAGATCACACAGAGCATTCAGGAGGAAAAGTACGAGTTACTTACCTTCGATAACGATGTATCTGGTAGAGACGATTCAAGCCGCAGATTCCTTAATGTAGAATTATCTCCAGGCTTGAGACTGGATACGGAAAACTTTTTGCCACAGCATCCCTGCGGGCCAGGGGTACGGCACCACGTGACTCCGCCCGGACGTCGTCCGCGTTCGTGACATCAGCGAGGATATATAAGTCCCACCCTGACGCGCCTATGTCAGTGTTCTTCTGAGAACTTTTCCGCGCCACAACGCGGAGCCATCACAAACAAAAACTGTGAGAATACGGGAACAGTGTGCGAAAAAAATCGGTGAAACAGAAAGGGAAGAAACTAATGGTGAGGAACAGCACCAACCAGAATAGTGCCAGGGACTATGGCACCAAAAGTCATGGAAGGAAAGAACAGAGCACAGCTACTGCAAAGGAAGCCTGCAATCAAATACAACAGCCTCCCTGGGGGCAGAAAGCATGTGAAAAATTGCAAAGCAGGCAAAGAAGTTTGCAACCACAGCCCAGAACAGAGAAGGGCACCAAGGCCAGAACAGAAGAGTAACAACAATTCACCCCAAGACAACACCAGCAGGGAGGGACATCTCCTGAAAAGAGCTAAGGGTCGAGACTCAGCCAGGAGACCTCAACCCCAAGGACTGCAGAGGAGTCAGAAGTGCAAGCAACAAAAGGAAAAAGGGCACGAGCAGACCCCACACTGGAGACCAGGGTACAAGGACACAGAAATACCCATGAAATCATCAACCAATCACCAGAAAGGAAGGAATGGAGCAACAACAAAACAAGCATCTCCCTAGGGAGGGAGTAAGAAAAGGCACTCGCAGAAGACAACCACCCATTGTTGTGTGTCGATTTAGATACCGTATATAGATTTCCAGAATCATGCACTTATATAGGTACAATTCACATTGCCCTTATTTTGACATAGAAAAACAGAACTTATTTAGGCATTGCTCATGCTAACCAAATACAGGCATTGTCAACTACATCCGTTCATCTTCGTCACACCAAGTTCTTGGAAAACCAGACTCTTAAGCCTTTAGGACTTCCCCTTGCCTGGATATTAATTTCTCCAAGAACTCATTTATTATGCATGAACATCTATTCCTTAGGGGTTCATTCATGACGTTCTTATGCCCGACTCGTACGTCAATACCGCCATTCCTAAACACCTTCAAGGTAAAAATATACCTTCACTTGCAATGGCAAATCACGGTGCACAGCGCAATTCGGCTACCTACTTGCACGACGTGGCTTGCCACGGCAAGTTCGGAAGGAAGTCAAGTGACACACTGACCAGACGCTGTCATCCTCCTCGCCAAGAATCCAGCTCCAGTGTTTCGGACTCCCCTTGCGGGGTGTTAGAGATCGAGTCCCGGGAAGAGATACCAACCTCTCTCATTCTAAGGTGTGGAGCAGACTAGAACCTAGAGAAACTTTTGGCAACTCTTGGCACAACTAAACTAAACTATAGCTAAACAGCACCTACTTCTTCCCTCGTACTATACTTAGGTCAGGTACACTGGGGTAGGATTATTTTAGAAGCACCAGTTGAGTACTTTAGCCTGTGTTATTCATGTATATATTTTTATATATGTCATAGCTAAAGACCATGCTATTGCAGTATTATTATTGTATCTTACTGCTAACGCTGTACTTATTAAACTTCGCATTCTGTCTTACAATTGTAGCAGTTCATATCTCTTGCATGAGAAATAAGACTGTTCAATAAAACTTTTATTGAAACGCCCGTCTCTCTATTTCTGTGCAACTCTGTAGAAACGAAGCATGCACGATTGACTAAGTGAAACTGCTATCTATTGTTTCCACGATTCTGAGATTGTTCCGACTCTAAGGGAAACAAAGCTGTCATGTTTATGTGGTTTTCAGAAACGAATCCCTTCTTGTTTATTCGAGAAGTTTCTAGTGACCTCTGGGTTAGCTGGCACACACAAGTAATTAAGTTTAATGTACTCGATAGAGACATACTGACCTCAGTCCTATGTCAAAACTATAGTGTATATTATTCCAATGCGCAGAGCCTATCAGGGATATAGGAACAGGTTTTACTGAAACCGATGAGAATGCTATAATCATTCCTATTAATTTAAGGAGAGCCATCACTCTAAAACTTATAAAACATGGCCTAACACCAAGAGGAGGTAGGGCAGTTTTTGTAATAGAGGCACATGAATCTCACCAGACAGAGGTATTCTACTCATGGATAGTATCCCCTGAATCAAATCCAAGAACACATTTGTTTCACTTCTACCAAGAAGATGATCCACCAGAGGAATATATTCCTTTTGAGGATGTTGAAATTCCACTCACATACCAGGAGCATAATCTCTGGTTTAAAGGCGCCCTAAAACATTTAAATCACAATACCAGGCTCGGTCCACTAGGTAGACCAGGAGCAACATGGTCGGCCTTAGCCGGCTACACACCTGACCATGACATTGAATTAATGTTGGACGAGGAATTACTTAGTAACATACAAGAGTTAATAGAATTATTCAGTTAAATCACAACTTTCTGAAAGTCCTGAAAAGGTCTTTACTAAAAACAATCCTACATCTTCTAAAAAGAAGTGGGAAAATAGCAAACAACATTCAAAAGAGAAAGATTCTCAATCACGAGGTAGGCCTTCTCAAAAGGAGCCCTCTGAAAGGAGGTATATCCTCAGGAATGGGGATAATTTGACAAAACCTGACAGGTATCAAGATACTTATACATGTTCCTCTCGTACCGTTCAGATATTGTCACAGTCATCAGAAAGAAGAGGATGGTCAGACCAACAGGAAGAACGCGTGAAGTCCAAAGATAATCAACACGTTCAGAAAAGCAAACAAAAACCTAAATTCACCAAAAAGAAGGTAGCAGGTCTAAAGATCAGACATGCCGAGGATTCTGACAATACAGCTCAAGAACGGAGAATGGGCTCAGACAATGTTGGACAGCACAGCAGAAGTAACAATAGCTCGCCCGAGCCTGAAGGGACTTCTGGAGACAGTGGACTTGAAGGAAGACATTGAAGTTGAAACTGCAGACACCAGGGTTAGCTCTCCAAATAGGTTATATGAAATAACACTCCGAATGGAGGGAGACATACCAAGAAAAGTAAAAGCACTCTTTTGGGAGCGACTTTCAAAGGGTTATGATATACTTCTAGCAGAACAAGACTGGCCACCAGAATTTGTCAGGGAGTGTCCACATGGCGAAGACATCAATATGCCAGCCTTCTCTAACCATATTCCAGTACATTTAAAATATACTTATGCAGGGAAATGGGCAGTCGCCCAAGCCCCAGCATTATTCAAAAACCATGTAGGATGGGATGAGGATTCACCTCACCATAAAATCCACTTAAAAATTCAACCAACTGCGAAAAAAGGCAGTATCCAGTTAAGCAAGAAGCTAAAAAACAGGTCAGACAGATCTTAGATCAACTTGAATACCAAGGGGTGATTGAAACATGCACCTGATCAATGAATAATCCTTTGTTTCCTGTCGCCAAACCAGACAATACATATCGTCTAGTTTTGGATTACAGACATCAAAACTCTTGTTGCAAAACATTTGCAGTGGAAAATGCACACAGTACAGCATTAATGAATACCATTGTGCATAAAAAATACAAAACCACATTAGCTATATCAAATGGTTTCTTTGGTCAAAACATTGCACCTGAAAGCAGGTGTTTGACCGCTTTCTTAATAATGGGGACCCAGCGTCAATTCTTTTGTCTCCCTCAAGGATTCAAGAATAGTCCGGGGTTATTCTCAGCAAGGGTAACAGAGTTACTACAAACTTATGATGTCGAGGCATTGTCATATGTCGACGATATCTATCTGACAGACAATGATCTGAACAGGCACTTGAACAGGGTGAACACCATTATAAAGGGCTTCACCTCTGAAGGATATAAATTCAATAAAAAAAATCAAGAATTTGCCATCTCAACGTCCTTTTCCTAGGATATGAATTATCAAGGGAAGGCAAAAGCCTGGCAGCCAACTTTTTAGAAAAGTGTGGGCTGCTCTAACCTCCAAAAAAGCTAGAAAACGTACATTCGATTCTAGGTTTCCTGAATTTTGGTAGAACTTACATTCTAAACTACGCAGAAAGGGTTAAGCCTCGCTACGAATTAATCAAACCTGTTTTAAAACAATAAATTGGACACAAAACCACACAGAAATTTTACGTTTACTACAAACAGACATGTTAGCAACAAAACATTTACAAACACACGTAAACGTACGCAACTTAGTGATCGGAATCCTTCGGTGTCAATGCGGATTCACCTACTTAACTTTTAACAAAGGTGAAAAAGTACCAATTGCATACAAATCTCATTTGTATACACAAGCAGAAATTTAATTCACTTTGACAGAAAAAAATCTGACAGCAGTTTAAACAGCTGTGGCAAGAGAAAGAGCCCTAGCACAGGGAAAACGCATTATGGTCGTAACTCCTGTACCAGCTTTAGAGGCAGTACTAAAAGCGAGCATTCCGAATGCTTAAGCTTTACATCCGAGATGGATACAATGGGTTAATTCTCTTGCTGCAACTGATGTTGAATACGTTTTTGATCCTTATTTAAAAACACAAGCATTCCTGCAATATGAACAAGAATGTCCTCTGGCTACTGAAATTCTCCCTCTAGACCAGTATGAATGTATAATTTATACTGACGGATCTGCACAACCCGCTACGGGGGGTAAGCAAGCTTATAGGGCAGCATGCGCGATCGTTAAAGGACATCTGCGCGATGGCAAATTCAGACCTATGGTTACAAAAACACAATCTCTAGGAGATTGTACAGTTCAGCGAGCTGAACTACAAGCATTCATAATGGCACTTGAAAATACAGATCGCAAATTCCCCACACTCATAGTGTGCGATTCTTTCTACTGTGTACAATCATATAATGAATATTTACAGAATTGGCTTCAAAACAGTTTCAAAGATGCAGAAGTTGGCACAATCAAGCATAAGTCGCTTTGGGAACAAGTAGTTCAGTTGCAAAACGGACTACAAAACACTCACGTGATACACATGCGGAGTCATCAACGTGATGGCGTTCACATTGAAGGGAATTCATTGGCTGATTAAGCCGTGAAGGGGGCTGTGCAACTGGCTTCCGTAGCAGCAATCACTCGTTCAAAAATGAAAATAGACAGTGAAATAATACTGGCTGTCAATGCTACAAGCAAAGGCAGCTGTGCAGCGTTACCTAAAGGGTTTCCACTCAAATATTTGTATATAACTGATACAAATAATCTTCAGTTTGTTCGAATCCCTGGAGTGGGGGATAGGGTAATTCCAAACATGGAACATAGATTAGGTCTAATCCTAGCAGCACATGAAGGGCTCGCCTCTGCTCATGCAGGTGTTTCTGCCACAGTATTGTTATTAAAACAGAGGTACTGGTGGCCAGGCATTAGGAAACAGACCAGAAACTACGTCCTGGGCTGTGAAATATGTCAAAAGATAAAAGTCTCTACTGTAAAACGTCCTGCGCAGAAGCCCCTCTTAATCTCAGATAAACCACTAGTGTGTGTTTGGCTGGACCACTACGGTCCCTTACAAAGGGATGGTAACTACACATATATCATAGTCGCAGTGGATTAGATGATCGAGGTTCCTTTGGATGTGGCCTCAGCGCTCGGCTGATGCTCGAACTGTTATAAAAGATTTGCAAGTCTTTATAGGCACATACGCAATAGGCACACTACATTTTGACCAAGGCCCTGCATTTAGCTTTCAAGCTTACAAAGAAGCCATGGCCAGTTTGGGCGTTGAATTGCGGTATTCTTCTCCATTCCATCCTGAGGAAAATTCTGTTGTGGAAAGAAAAACCAGGGCATAAAGCAGTCTATAACAGCTAGGATATTAGGTTCGGGTGATGGGTGGACCAAACATCTTTATGGGGTTCAACGTGCTTTAAAAAACTTGCCAAGAAGTTCTCAAGGGGGTGTCACTCCGTATGAGGTCCTATTTGGGACAAGTGTTTTGGTTCCGGATCTTGATTGTCATGGAACAGTGGTGGAAAATAAGAAATTTGATATCAAAGATTGTTTGCCTGTTTTACAGGACTTAAATGAACGAAGAACAAAACAAAGCAACGTGTTTCTGAAGCCAACCACCACTGGGGAAAAAGCAACTGTCCCATCATGGCCTTTCTGGATCCCAAAGCTTGGTGATCTAGTCTGAGAAAAGATTGCGGACAAGAAGGAGTTTGGGCCTTCTTACTGCCGCCCCTTGCTGGTAAAAAGGAGAACAGATTTGTGTCTATCGACCTGATCAAACCACACTATGTGGCCAATACTAAGCAGTAGGCCAAGTGGACTCCGACAATGTAGCAGACACACTCCTAAAGCTACAATCCAATAGGTTCAAACTGAGAGACTCATCACATTTGAACATTCTACAGTGAGAAAGGAAGGACTAAGCGACAAAGCTATGGAACTAGTTCCTCTTGAGACCCAAATAACAGTTTGTCCTGAAACACCTGTCTACAATGAAGTAACAAGTGATCAAGTGGTTCCAGCGATTTCAACAAATCTGGATGCAATTCCAACCATTGACCGAACTGCCTCTGGCTATTTTATTAACTTTGATACGATCCCAGTGAACCTGAAACAACGCCAGCAAAAAGAACTTTCAAAGAACAAACAAAATACTTTTTCATCACCTGAAAAAGACTTTTTTTAGTTTTTTTGTTTTTTAACATCTGTTTATTACGGTTTTTGATTACAGTGAGTCAGTCATAGCATCATAACAATCAAGTCTAGGTACATCTTGGGTCAATACATAGTACATAAGATACAGTTTAAGGTTCTCAGACTGGTCTTTGTCCCTTTACATCATAATAACAATCACAGTTCCGCAGGATACTTGGGTGCCTTGCGTCTTAACATACAGCAGTTTCAGATATCCTTATCTCTTCTGTACATGTAATGCTGTGTCTCTACAACCATGCTACATACCCGATCCCACTTTTGGAACTAGTCAAATAGCATACAATACCTGCATCAATTTAGTCATGTCTATTACATTACACCCTCTTCTCCCTCAACGCCGCCTATTACCTCCACAATATTACAATATTACAATCATTGTTGTTCTGTCCCGCTTAATGCTGTGCTCTGGAAGTGTGGGCTGCTCTAACCTCCAAAAAGCTAGAAAACGTACATTCGATTCTAGGTTTCCTGAATTTTGGTAGAACTTACATTCTAAACTCCGCTGAAAGGGTTAAGCCTCGCTACGAATTAATCAAACCTGTTTTAAAACAATAAATTGGACACAAAACCACACAGAAATTTTACGTTTCCTATAAACAGACATATTAGCAACAAACATTTACAAACACACGTAAACGTACGCAACTTAGTGATCGGAATCATTCGGTGTCAATGCGGATTCACCTACTTAACTTTTAACAAAGGTGAAAAAGTACCAATTGCATACAAATCTCATTTGTATACACAAGCAGAAATTTAATTCACTTTGACAGAAAAAAATCTGACAGCAGTTCAAACAGCTGTGGCAAGAGAAAGAGCCCTAGCACAGGGAAAACGCATTATGGTCTTAACTCCTGTACCAGCTTTAGAGGCAGTACTAAAAGCGAGCATTCCGAATGCTTAAGCTTTACATCCGAGATGGATACAATGGGTTAATTCTCTTGCTGCAACTGATGTTGAATATGTTTTTGATCCTTATTTAAAAACACAAACATTCCTGCAATATGAACAAGAATGTCCTCTGGCTACTGAAATTCTCCCTCTAGACCAGTATGAATGTATAATTTATACTGACGGATCTGCACAGCCCGCTACGGGGGGTAAGCAAGCTTATAGGGCAGCATGCGCGATCGTTAAAGGACATCTGCGCGATGGCAAATTCAGACCTATGGTCACAAAAACACAATCTCTAGGAGATTGTACAGTTCAGCGAGCTGAACTACAAGCATTCATAATGGCACTTGAAAATACAGATCGCAAATTCCCCACACTCATAGTGTGCGATTCTTTCTACTGTGTACAATCATATAATGAATATTTACAGAATTGGCTTCAAAACAGTTTCAAGGATGCAAAAGTTGGCACAATCAAGCATAAGTCGCTTTGGGAACAAGTAGTTCAGTTGCAAAACGGACTACAAAACACTCACGTGATACACATGCGGAGTCATCAACGTGATGGCGTTCACATTGAAGGGAATTCATTGGCTGATTAAGCTGTGAAGGTGGCTGTGCAACATGCTTCCGTAGCTGCAATCACTCGTTCAAAAATGAAAATAGACAGTTGTTAGACCTGGCACCTTGGCGTGAGTTTCCCTTCCACTTTTTGCTGATGTGCCTCCGATGTTTTACTGGTTTTCCGATACTCAGGGCACTGCGCCACGGCTGACCCGTGCCGCAGTGCAAGTGCTCCCTACTGTAAATTGTACATGCGATTGGTATCCATGATTGGTTCATTGGATTTACTGTTAGTCCCTAGTAAAGTGCACTAGGAGTGCCGGGGCTTGTAGATGCCAATACTGCTGGTGGGCCTGCAGCGCTGGTTGCGCCACCCACCGAAGCAGCCGTAAAGATGTGTCTGGGAACTACGACCGCAGAACCCGCATGCGGTCTCGTACTGTCACGCTAGCTGGGCAAGTGCACCCACTTGCCAGCCTCCGAACCTTCCCTTGACTACATATTAGTCCCTATGGTAGGCCTGCGGGCAGGGTGCGTTGTAGGTGTAAGGTAGGACAAGCCCTGATGTGTGTGGCATGTCCTAGTAGTGACTTACAACCAAAACCGTATTTCACTATTGAAGGCTACCTGCTCCATTAGGCCAGACTGAGCTGCTGGAATTATTACACCCTATAATCCCAGCAGGCTCAAGGAGCATGGTAGCGCGTCGTGTTTAGTATGCCTGAACTCAGGATGATAAAATATTTCTTGGAGTCAAGTTTATTTTAGTATCCTGTGTTTGCAAACGCTACTTTTAGAAAGTCAGCGTTTGCTTGCCTAACCATTTCAGCCCGCCTCTGCTGGTAAGTGTATCTGACTGTCTGGGATGTGTGAGTGACAGGGCTGGGGGATGACAGGTGGTGAATGCGCAGATTACACCTTAGTGGGAGGTAGGAGTGGCTCTTGACTCTGGATCTTGCTGTGCTCTGCCACCACAATGCTGGCTCCACCCTCCTAGGGAGCGACTGATGACTCAGCCGACACCTGGCCCAGGAAGGGCGAAGCCCCATCAACAAGGTACTCTGGCGGCCCCTGTCCGCACAATGCTGGCTCCACCTCCTGTGGGGCGTCTGATGCGCCTGCCCCTCACACTGAAAGCAGAAGCCGGAGTACACCCACCAGGGTACTCAAGGACTGAAAGTGGCTATGCAAAGGCCCCCCTGGCCTGGGAGAACAAAAGAAATACTGTATAAAAGGAGGAGCCCTGCTCCTTGAAAATTAGATCCTGTTTGGGCTACAGAAGGAACTCTGCCCGACGAGAAGGACCGTGAAGGACAAGGAAGAGTGCTGTCTCTTGCCTGTGTCTGGTGCCTTGCTGCCGAAGGAGAGGAAAAAGGAAAGACTGCGAGAAGACTTTTACTTGACAAGACTTTGTGCCAAACTCTGCTGAAACGATCTCCAAGGGCTTGCTGCTGAACTTGCCCCCTGACCAGCGCCCCAGGACCAGTGGGCGCTACACCCTGAAGAAAGCGACTGTGTGTGCTGCTTATCGCTGCAGTACTGACAGAGGGGTCTGGGAGCGCTGGGCAAGCCTGCCACGCTCCCCGTAATCCAAGGCACTGATATCCTCCCGAACACCGTGACCGGGACCCAAGGCAACAGCGAGAGCAAAGTGAGGTCCAGCCGCCGCTGGCCTGAACACCGTAACCGCATCTGCACCGGGAACCGAGAGCAAAGCGAAGGAGGACCCGTCCGGTCCAAGCTCCCGAGCTGACTGTGCTTCGAGCCGTCAGCCCACCTGCAAAGACGGACAGCCGCCCTGTGAGAACCCCCCTCTGGTCGGTATCCTGCCCGACAGCTCAGCTGTGAGCGTACAGCTGCAACCGGCCCTTGGCTGGGTACGTCCTGCACTTGGGGACCGCACTGCCACTGGCCGCCACCACAACAGCCGCCGCCTCCAGGGTTGGAGCGGACGACGAGGAAAGGACCCTGCCGCCACAGAGCACCGCTGCCCCGGATGACCCGTGACCTGCTCGGCTGAGAGCCGCAACGAACAGCGACCCCGGGAAGGCAACGCGACGTGGGACAGCTCCCCTGGAAGCTGCTCCACAAGAACTTTGTTGAACCGGCCAGAAGGCCCTAAAGAACTCTTATTGCTAGAAAGAACTGTGGCAACTTGAACTAAGTAACTTGGAACCGCTATTTGAAAGTTCGCTATCTGTATTCACAAGCCTGCTTAAAATCTATATAAAGATATATATTTTTACAGAATACAGTCTGGTCTCATTGTGTGGTGGGTTGGTTGTGACGGTGTAATATTGCAAGTGTTTAACCCTATGTGCCCCAAAGATTAGCCTACGACTGCTTAAGCCACACTACCTAGAGGGTAAGCAGAGGTTGTCTGGAAGGTAACCCTCAGCCCTGACGAGGAAGAGAGAGTCCCTGCTTGTCGCTAGTGTTTCACTGCGCCAACTAGAGCCTCCCCCTTCCTACAACAGTGAAATAATACTGGCTGTCAATGCTACAAGCAAAGGCAGCTGTGCAGCGTTACCTAAAGGGTTTCCACTCAAATATTTGTATATAACTGATACAAATAATCTTCAGTTTGTTCGAATCGCTGGAGTGGGGGATAGGGTAATTCCAAACATGGAACATAGATTAGGTCTAATCCTAGCAGCACATGAAGGGCTCGCCTCTGCTCATGCAGGTGTTTCTGCCACAGTATTGTTATTAAAACAGAGGCACTGGTGGCCAGGCATTAGGAAACAGACCAGAAACTACGTCCTGGGCTGTGAAATATGTCAAAAGATATAAGTCTCTACTGTAAAACGTCCTGCGCAGACGCCCCTCTTAATCTCAGATAAACCACTAGTGTGTGTTTGGCTGGACCACTACGGTCCCTTACAAAGGGATGGTAACTACACATATATCATAGTCGCAGTGGATTAGATGATCGAGGTTCCTTTGGATGTGGCCTCAGCGTTCGGCTGATGCTCGAACTGTTATAAAAGATTTGCAAGTCTTTATAGGCACATACGCAATAGGCACACTACATTTTGACCAAGGCCCGGCATTTAGCTTTCAAGCTTACAAAGAAGCCATGGCCAGTTTGGGCGTTGAATTGCGGTATTCTTCTCCATTCCATCCTGAGGAAAATTCTGTTGTGGAAAGAAAAACCAGGGCATAAAGCAGTCTATAACAGCTAGGATATTAGGTTCGGGTGATGGGTGGACCAAACATCTTTATGGGGTTCAACGTGCTTTAAACAACTTGCCAAGAAGTTCTCAAGGGGGTTTCACTCCGTATGAGGTTCTATTTGGGACAAGTGTTTTGGTTCCGGATCTTGATTGTCATGGAACAGTGGTGGAAAATTAGAAATTTGATATCAAAGAGTGTTTGTCTGTTTTACAGTACTTAAATGAACGAAGAACAAAACAAAGCAACGTGTTCCTGAAGCCAACCACCACTGGGGAAGAAGCAACTGTCCCAGCATGGCCTTTCTGGATCCCAAAGCTTGGTGATCTAGTCTGAGAAAAGATTGCGGACAAGAAGGAGTTTGGGCCTTCTTACAGACAACCAGTACCTGTCTTAGCAATCCAAGGATCAAGAACAGTACTACTGCCGCCCCTTGCTGGTAAAAAGGAGAACAGATTTGTGTCTATCGACCTGATCAAACCACACTATGTGGCTGATACTAAGCAGTAGGCCAAGTGGACTCCGACAATGTAGCAGACACACTCCTAAAGCTACAATCCAATAGGTTCAAACTGAGAGACTCATCACATTTGAACATTCTACAGTGAGAAAGGAAGGACTAAGCAACAAAGCTATGGAACTAGTTCCTCTTGAGACCCAAATAACAGTTTGTCCTGAAGCACCTGTCTACAATGAAGTAACAAGTGATCAATTGGTTCCAGCGATTTCAACAAATCTGGATGCAATTCCAACCATTGACCGAACTGCCTCTGGCTATTTTATTAACTTTGATACGATCCCAGTGAACCTGAAACAACGCCAGCAAAAAGAACTTTCAAAGAACAAACAAAATACTTTTTCATCACCTGAAAAATACTTTTTTTTGTTTTTTTGTTTTTTAACATCTGTTTATTACGGTTTTTGATTACAGTGAGTCAGTCATAGCATCATAACAATCAAGTCTAGGTACATCTTGGGTCAATACATAGTACATAAGATACAGTTTAAGGTTCTCAGACTGGTCTTGGCCCCTTTACATCATAATAACAATCACAGTTCCGCAGGATACTTGGGTGCCTTGCGTCTTAACATACAGCAGTTTCAGATATCCTTATCTCTTCTGTACATGTAATGCTGTGTCTCTACAACCTTGCTACATACCCGATCCCACTTTCGGAACTAGTCAAATAGCATACAATACATGCATCAATTTAGTCATGTCTATAACTTTCCACCCTCTTCTCCCTCAACGCCACCTATTACCTCCACAATATTACACTCATTGTTGATCTGTCCCGCTTAATGCTGTGCTCTGGGGGTGCGTACGCAGATAACACAACAAGGGGGCCCAAATATCTCTAGGTCTGGATGTCAATGGCAGCAGTTCAGCATACGATGTAAGGCGCTCTTGGCAAATAATCAAATCATCCATCCATTTCTTAAATTTAAGTGCCCTTCCACTACTCCAGTGGCAAGCCACTCTTCTTTTCGCCATTAGCAACACCAATGCAACAAATTTTCTATGTTCTGCCTTCAGGGGTTTGACAAAACCCAACAGTGCCATCAGCGGGGATGAGTCAATCCTTGTATCAATCATCAATTGTATGGCGTGAAATACCTGATCCCAGTACATCCTTATCTCTGGACAATCCCACGCCAGGTGCAGGAAGTCTGCCCCTTCAGCGCCGCATCTATCACAGCAATCAGTGTCTCTAAGTTTATATTTACACATCTTGACTGGCGTGTAATATAGTTGATGTAAAAATGTATAGTGTATTATACGCAGCCTGCTGCTGGCCGATACCCGCTCCGTCTGCAATCAATAAAAAAACTCCCATTGGTCGTCAGTCAGGGCAATTCCTAGTTCCTCCCCCCCATCTAACTCAAGCTGGTGCGATTGGCATATCCCTTTGAGTGTGGACAGTTCTATATATCAGTGAAACAAGCCGCTTAGCCATGTCCGCTTTCAGTATCATCTGCAACGGGGCAAGTGTTTGCGGTTCCGCCGGGAAGTCCAGAGTGAGTGCACGGATCCCCTGTCTAAGTCTAATGAACAAAGACATCAAGTGGTGTCTGCCGTATATGCCCTGAAAAACATGTTCAGCAGTGCGGAACTAGCCATTATAATACAGATCCACCCCAGGTATGAATCTGAGTCTGTTTTTTGAAATTGTGAAACGCAGTCTCCTGGAGCAAGGGCATGCTCGGGTGATAGGTAAGAGGCAACAATGGCGAGTATAATAGGGGTACATTCAGACGTTGGCTTATGCGTTGCCATGCCGCTACTTTGCATGAAAGGGCGGATGGCTGTCTGTCTCTAGCTCCCACTCGCTCATATAAAACACCATCTAGTGGAATGGGGTGCGCAAACCAATGTTCAGAATCAACTTGAGGCGTATAGTGCGGTTGTCGCACCCAATACCATGCATAGTGTGCTTGTGCGCTCATGTAATATAATTCAAGATCTGGTATACCAAACCCTCCCTGTGAAAAAGGTTGAGTTAGTACATTCCATTAAGGCCTTGGTTGTTTGCCTCCCCAAACCAGACGTATCAATTCCAATTTCAGCGTCTTAAAGAAATAGGCCCTTGGATGCTATGGTATATTTAAAAAAAGGTAAAGGAGTTGTGGGAGAATCACCATTTTTATCAGGGACGCGCTTCCTGCCAGCGAGAGGGGCAGCGCTATCCAGCGTGTAACGCAATCTGCTATTCGTGTAATGGCCATTCCATAATTTAATCTCATAAACTCCTCTCTATCTCTAGTGACTTTTATCCCCAGGTATCTCAGCTCTTCTTCACACCACTCCAAGGGATAATCCAGCGGAAAACGTGCTGTTGCATTCGTCAATGGGAAAATACACGACTTCCCCCAGTTAATCTGTATTCCTGACAACTTTCCGAACACTATAAATTCTCTCAGAACTGGGTTCAAATTATTCTGTGGGTCACGAATGTAAAGAGTAATATCATCTGCATATAAAAATATAAGTATTTGGCGCAGATTACATCTCAATGCCTATCATTGTGGCTTTGCCGCAATTTTGCCGCCAGAGGTTCCACCGCTATAGCAAAAAGTAATGGGGAGAGAGGACATCCCTGCCGAGTTCCTCTAGTAATGCTAAACGTCTGTGTTGTATGCCCATTAATCAGCACCTTGGCAACTAGGGAACAATTTAATAGTTTTATCCATGATAGGAACAGTGGTGGGAATCCCATGCATAGCATTACTCCAAAAATATAATCCTACTCAATGGAGTCGAACACCTTGGTGGCGTCTAAAAAAACTGCAGCTAGGGGGAGGTCCGGCGACACGTTATTCAGGATAGAAAAGAGTGTTCTCAGGTTATGGGAGATGGCCCTCCCGGGCAAAAAGCCAGACTGGTCAGGGAGAATCAAGTTCTCCATCAGTAGGCTCAGTCGCGTCTCTATCATTTTGGCCAGTATTTTGGCATCGCAGATAAGCAAGGAGAGCGGCCTGTACGAGTCACAGTACATAGGCGATTTCCCCGGTTTCAGCAATGAGAGTATTAGAGCTTCTCTCATAGAACTGGGGAGGTGACCCACTTCCAATGCATCCTCATAGACTTCTCAAAGGATGGGGGCCATCAAGTTTAAGTAGGTTTTATAGAATTCTATCGGAATGCCACCTGTACCAGTGGCCTTCCCCGATTGCATACTCATTATGGCTTCCCTTACCTCATCTATCTCAAACGGAGCACATAGAAAAGTTCTCTAAGCATCACTCAGCCAGCCCAATGTGTTAAGAATATCTTTAAGTACCCCTGCCCCTTTCAAAATACAGTCCCCACGGATTGTGACCTTAAATGCTTTCCAGATCATTTCCACACTTTTCACTGAGTCCTTATTGCGCGCGAAGAATTCCTGAATCTCAAAACGCAGTTCTTCTTGAAAGACCGTGTCTAGTAATATAGGGGCATGTAGCCTCCAGTGACTGCGCAGGACCTCTAGGTCTGCGGAAGAAAGCATAAGGAGAATTGGGGTGTGATACGAGTATGTTCTAGCCAGATGGTGTACTCTCGATATTGCTGGAGCCATCCCTCGTGATACAAAATAGTAGTCTAGTCTGGCCCATGACGCTGTCTGCGCCGTAAAATGTGTGCTCTCTTGTGAATGTGGGTGTGCATGCCTCCAGGTATCAATCAGGCCATATGTATCCAATACCACTGCACTTGCCTTAGTGTAGTGATGGGGGGCAGGGTGTGATCTATCCATTCTTACATTCTTACATTGTCTTACATTCACCCCAGTACAAATATATGGGCCTAAATCCATCGTTTTTTTCCACTCCACACCACCCTAGCTCTCCACATCACTGGAGTCAAGCTATCCAGACTGAAGAAGTCTGATAGCCAGAAACCGGTCCTTGGATGCTTGATTCCGGTCTAGGAAAGACATGGCTTGGTAGTTCGGGCTGGACAGTTCCCATGAGGCACAGGTTCAAGGCTGATTTGCATATAGCCATTGTCTGACCTAGGGTGGTGTGGAGTGCAAAATAACGATGGATTTAGGCCCAGATCTTTGTACTGGGGTGAATGTAAGAACCTAATTTTTGATCGATTAATGATTATACGTTGTTACCCAAATCTGTGTTATGAGCAAAACAATCTGATGTGTCTCTGCTATGATTCTTCCTAATTCCCCTCTCTATCAGCTTTCTACGTTTCTGGTGGTCATCCCCCCCAACACAAACATGTCATACTAAACTCATCCCAACACGTTTCCTTCCCCTCTCCTTCCATTGAAGCAGCCCCTACTTGTCAGAATGCCTTACCCTCCCATCCTCCCCATACCATAATTGAACTATAAAAAACAATACCACAATCCTTGCACGCACCGTGCTGTGGTATACCCATGGGGGATACCCTCTGGGGACCATGTCTAGGTGGCAGCACAGGTATGCCCCCCCCCCCCCCGGCCTTCCTTAGTTGTGGCTCCCAGGCTCATTAGATGGGGGGAAGTGGGGGCCCGGTGTGTTATATATCAAGTCCAAACAGACTCATACAATGTACAGTTACCATGTCTCCCGCCAGAAAGTTCACAATCTTGCATCAGTTCCAGTATCATGATATCAGCGACGTTTGAGTGCCGCATAAAGTTCTTTACTCCTGCTCTTATGCCATCTCCGCAGATTCGGCTTGTTGGGAGGCATTCCAGTTGCCGTCAGTTCAGTGTGCGTGTTTCACATGACGAAGGAAGTCCTCGACCTGCTGCGGGTTAGCAAAGAATCTCTGCTTTCCCTGGTGCGTAACCCTGAGTCTCGCCGGGTACAGCAGCGCGTAATCAATTTGCGCAGCTCGCAGTTTTTTTTTTTACATCTATAAATTTACGCCGTTCTTCCTGGACAACAGGTGTAAAATCCGGGTAGATGGAAAGTGTGTTAAAATCATAGGAGAGGGATTGCTTACTTCTTGCCGCACGGAGGGCTACATCACGATCTTTGAAATTTAAAAGTCTCGCAATTATGGAACTTGGAGTGGCACTAGGAGCCGGTCGTGCTCCAAGGGTTCTGTGCGCCCTCTCTACACCAAATTGACTGGAGAATGACTCGATTCCTATGGTCCCTATTAGTAGCTTCTCAACATATTCTTCCATTCTACCAGTGTTGGCTCATTCGGGAACACCTAGTACACGTATATTGTTCCGTCTGCTGTGAGCCTCCAAATCCTCATTCTTGGCTTCTATTATTTTCAGAAGTTTATCTATGCGAGTTATCTGCATTGTGTTCCTAGTGGTAGCATCCTCCGTGTCGGATATGCGTCTCTCAGTTTCTTTGATGCGGTCCTCATGTCCATCCAGTTTATGTGCTATAGCATCCATTCTCGATGACATTCTACCCATTTTGTCCACTATTGTGGCAAACCCTTGCCGCACCTCTTGCAATATGCTCTGCACATCCGACGTTTGCGCCGTGGCTCCTTCTTGGCTTTCTTCCCTCCTCTCCAGCTCTTGTCCATCGTGTGCACCACGCGGCCCTCTCTTCGCAGCCTCAAAAGTCAATTTCGGCTGTCTTGTGTCTGTTTGCCCATGTTGGTACTAGCGTGAGGGGGGCTGACGCGCAGGCCTCTGTCCAGCACTTATCTTCTCGCACCGCTCATTAGTCTCGCCAGTACACCCCTCAATGCACAGGGGCAAAGCATTGTAGATGCAATCTGCGTCGTGAGCTCAGACGTCTTTTCTCACTGGGCACTTCATGTCTGAACTGGGGTGGCAGAGTGGGCTAAAGAACGGTGATGGATTAAACCAAGATCTTTTGACTGGATGTGAGTGTTTGATTGGTTCAGATGCTCCGTCCATTACCACCCCCTTTTGTACCGCTTTTGGCCGCCATAAGTGTGGCAGGGTATGCTCAGACGTGAGTCCCTTGCTCACTTTGCCACTGGATTCAAGCAAGCCGGGCTGAAGACGGCTGGAATGCCAGAAACCGGTCCTCAGAAGCTTGTTTCCGGTCCAGGGAAGGCATGGCTTGGCAGTTCGGGCTGGACTGTTCCCATGAGGCACAAGGTCAGATTGATTTGCATATAGCCATGTCTGAACTGGGGTGGCAGAGTGGGCTAAAGAACGGTGATGGATTAAACCCAGATCTTTTGACTGGGTGTGAGTGTTTGATTGGTTCGGATGCTCCGTCCATTGCCACCCCCTTTTGTACCACTTTGAATTATGGCCATTTCATGCAGTCATCCCATCTCACAGATCCTCCGACATTCTGGCACACCCCTCCAGGTCTATGAATAGCGTTATGAGGGTGCCCCCAGCCTCAGGAGTCCAACTCTTCGATCTCTCTGGGTTCAGCAGTGTATGGCCAAAGGTCATGCACCAGGCACTTTCAGGCCTATTCAAGGGTGTTTTGTGTTTTCGCAGTTCTCCAGCCTTGTGGTCCTCGTGAGTTCAGATGTGCAGAACGTCCCAGTGCAAATATATGGCCCTCGGCGCTCCCTGGGAGGGGGGGAGGGCGGGGAACTGAAATTGAGTGTTTCCAATAACATGCAACCCCTTATATTGGCTTACACAGCAGTATCCCTTGCGTTTGCCATGTGCCTCTCAAAATGGCAGCGTCCTTCCCCCTCCTCAAACTGGTGCCTCTTAATGCTCCTCAATGTCTGCCAATCAGCCACCAGTGCAGCAAAGCTTCGCGGCCTCCTCTCTAGTGGTCCTCCCGGGGGTCTTCCTCTACCAGTCTATGTAGGCACCGTGCCCTAGCTGCCATCAATACTGGCTGTAGCACAACTTTTTCATGCAGCCCCACGAGCAGTCCGGTATTCTAAGCCACGCCGCTGTGGCCCGATCTCTTGCACAGTGTCTGCTGAAAGCGGCGCTGCCCGCCGATGAAAGCCCAGCCTTTACCTATGCCCGATCCTCACCGTGCAGGGCCCCGTAATGCGAAGCCGATCTCGGTCTTCTCTGCCACTACCTAACGCGGTTCCGCCGTAGTCTTCACAGTGTTGCTGCCTCTCCCCTTACAGCAGGGCACGCAGGTTTCGCCTCCACCGCCGCTGCATTAAGGATGTCTCGCAGCTCAGCGCCTTCTTCTTCCGTTCGCCAGCTTCCAGGGGGGGTCGCTTTGCCACCGTCTCTCCCACGGCAGCCGCGGCCCAGTTGTTCCGCCCACAGCAGCGGTCTGTCTTAGCTTCCTCTGCCGCGTCACAGCTCCACCTGACCTCCGCAGGACGCTCGGTCAGATCTTCAAAGGGCTCAGTCCAGGCGCGATTTTGGGTCGATCGGCCAGATTTTCTCACTGATTCGAGCCGTCACTTATACCTATCAGGTGGCGAGATTTCACGTATGTTTTAAGTCATTTGGCAGGATATTTTAGAGGATAACAACACCGGGCTGCAGGAGCCTCCCTCGCGTGTGCCCCCTAGCACCCCCCATCACCTGGAAAAAGAATTATCTGGTTTCACCATGGACTAAACTATGGATTGCGTTGGGAATATTTTTCTTTATACTTTGTTTAGCTCTGGTAATAACTCTGGGTATGCTGATAAATGGAAGATATATTAAAATGGACAAAGCAAGTTAAAGAGTGAACTTACTTCTCCAGCCACACAAATCATCCCATCGTGAAGAAAGAGACTTGTCAGCAGTGAACATAACAGCCGTTCCTATACAAGATGGTATAGTTTGGGACAAAACAGAATATGACATTTTTGACCCATCGAAAGCTTTTGAAGATTCCACACTTATTCAAGATTTCATTAAGTGACTTTATTACCTATAGTACCTTTTCTGATGATTGGGACTTCGAGACTGTTAATAACATGATGTCTGCTCTAGAAATGTCTGCAGTATTCACAAATCATGAATATTTAGAGGGTTCAACAGACTATGAACAAATGTATTGTTATAACCATTATGGTCATCATTTCTTGCACAAATCTGCAATGCCTAGAAATGTATATATGTATAACTAATGGGAGCATTGTCCTAATCCTCCAATGGGTAGCTCAAAAACTTTTGCAAATAAGTTTCCATATTTTTGTAAATGTTAATGTATTGCGGCTTATATAGCGCACGTATCACCCGAAGGCCTCAAGGTGCTTGCCTTGGGAACCCGTCCTGGCTTTTCCCTGTGAGATAACCCCTACTGGGCATCCCCAAGCTGAAAGCCAGGCATCCCGCAGCGGGTGGGCCGCCGTAGTGGAGATTAAGCAAGCTATTGCCCAGAGTTGCAGCGTGGGACCCCATGATTAGAGTAGGCACTGAGGCGAGAATTATCGAGTCCGTGGACATTTTTGGGCTCAGGACCCTGCCGCATCGGGAATTAAACCTTGGTCCCGGGCCAGACCTCTGCATCAGGGTCTGCCGCTCTAATCAGTGAGCCACACTCAGAGTTCAATGTATCCAATCCAGAATAATTTTTCTTTAAAAATGTGAACAAAACAGGAGCAAGAAATGTTAGCAAATACGAAACAGATTTTTTCTGCAGCCTTTAATGCCAAACTGTCTAGACAGGGTTTCAACTTCTGAAAAGACAACATTGAGACAAAAGCTGTCTGGGGTACAAAAGATTGGCAAGTGCAGGGGGTAGAAGCTATGTTTAGAGCCTGTATCATCCCTGAGCAAATTATGTTTTTGAATGACACTGTCCAACAGACATCTTGCCTTGGGTTAGCCAAGACCAAAGACATGAACACACCGACCATACCTATACCTGCAAGTAATAGCACTACAAAAGGGGAGGTCGATGTACATAATATTTTGTATCACAACAGATCAGATTGGAACAAATGGTTGCTCTGGCCCATAGACACAAACAACTGTCAAGATCGATTCCTGAACAAAACTAAGGGTTTCACTATCAATAGGCCAGACTCAAGATATGTTCAAAGACAGCATAGTGGGGTAATAACAACATATAGTGTAGGGAAGTTATGCCTTGATTGGCTACAGAAAGCTACAGTACAGGATGTAAAACAACACTTATCTTTACTTAAAGTTGGTGCAGACCTTAGGGAATTTTTGCTAAAACCAAGAAAACCACGTCAAAAAAGTTTTTATATATGCCGGTATCTATGCTGCTTATAACAAAATATGGAAGATTACCCATGCAGAACGAATACGAGAAATTGATCGTATTAATTTAGAAAATCTCTCTCTGTAGTAGACAATGGGTTAACCACTCTGTAGTCCAGGATATATTCATTGGACACCATTGTGTCTTCTGCCATAGACATCATGGAACAAGACTTGGTCATGTTGCAACATGGTCTTTCTCAATTCCGATCTATCATGCTTTTGGGCTGGACGCTACAAAACTTGCGGCAGGCTATGTGCCTTGCCGTTTAATCAACACTACGTTACTGTTTTCGGACATCATGGAACAAGATTTGGTCATGTTGCAACATGGTCATTCTCAATTCCGATCTATCATGCTATTGGGCTGGACGCTACAAAACTTGCGTGCAGGCTATGTGCCTTGGCGTTTAATCAACACTACGTCACTGTTTTTAGAATTTAATCTCACTGATAAACAGATCAGACTGGCACAAAGGGGAGCAGACTATACGGTGCTGAGCATTGACAAACTGGAAAAATTACCATTAACGGTAGCAGAGAAACCAGCTACTGAGTGGAAAATACATGGTAAAATTACTCTGCCTGTTACAATTTTCCATTTTCAGTATTGCCTAAAACACATTCCAGCAGGCAAATATGAAAGGTTGGGTAAAGAATACATCAAGACATCCTGGGATTTACCATACACTCATAGATGTTGGAGTGGGGGGCATGAAGTGTTTCTTAGAGGTACAAACTGTGAAAACGCACTAAGCGGTTCTCTCCTTTGTCTGGGTATTTACATGGAGCCTGCGATGGTTCCACTACCAACTTATCCTGTCACCTGCAAGGCTCACCAGCTGCAGTGATTGATCCAATTTTTGGACAACTTTCGAATGGAAGGTACCTCATGTTGAACAATCACAGCTGCTGTAGCATGTTGCCAGGTATCCCATATCCAGTGACTGTTACATCCAGGGTCACTTGCTGTATGCAAGTATTGTTTCCACAATCCAATACATCCAGAGAGTCGCCTTTATGGCCTTCACTGAACATCTCTTTTATATGAATTGATACTCTAAGCAGAATGAAAGCCATTCTTTTGCAACAAACAGTGCCACTGACCTCGGCTAAAGAAACCTATGATCTACAAGTCGCAAGGACTTCTGCCAGATACATGCCCTTTTGAATACAAACTGCCCTATGCATTTCTCAGAAATGCTAGGATGTATCTTAAACATATCTGATACAAGTGGTATTGTACATGTATTTAAGCACGTGTGTGCAGGACTGTTAGCACATTTTTCAAGCAGCCCGCGGAATAATTCCAAACTTCGTGCACTGTGTGTTTGGTGGACTGCCACTACTTTTTGGACTCGTTGCAATCAATCAATCAAAATACTTGTAAAGCGCTCTACTTACACGTGAGGGTCTCAAGGCGCTGAGGGGAGGGGGTGTCGCTACTGCTCGAATAGCCAGGTCTTGAGGAGTCTTCTGAAGGTGAGCAGGTCTTGGGTAAGCAGAAGGTGGGTGGGGAGAGGGTTCCAGGTCTTGGCAGCGAGGAAGGAGAAGGATATGCCTCCGGAGGTCGTTCGTTGGATGCGGGGGATAGAGGCGAGGGTGAGGCAGGTGGAGCGGAGCTGGTGGGTGTGGGGTGTAAAAGTGGAGTCTCCTGTTCAGGTAGGCTGGTCCGGTGTGTTGGAGTGCTTTGTGTGCGTGGGTGAGGAGCTTGAAGGTGATCCTCTTGTCGATGGTGAGCCAGTGTAGGTCTCTCAGGTGGGGGGTGATATGGTTGCGGCGGGGGACATTGAGGATCAGTCGGGCGGAGGTGTTTTGGATGCGTTAGAGTCAACATACGTGTTTGGCCGGGATTCCTGCATAGAGTGCGCTGCCGTAGTCCAGCCTGCTGCTGACGAGGCCTGTGTCACTGTTTTTCTTGTTTCGGTCTGGATCCACTTGTAGATCCTGCGAAGCATGCAGTGTTGTAGCAGGAGGAGGAGATGGCGTTGACCTGCTTCGACATGGAGAGGGAGGAGTCGAGGATGAAACCTAGGTTGCGTGCGTGGTCCGTAGGTGTCAGTGCTGCTCCCAGCGTGGTCGGCCACCAGGAGTCATCCCAGGCGGAGGGGGTGGGTCCGAGGATGAGGATCTCCGTCTTGTCCGAGTTCAGCTTGAGAGGGCTGCTCCTCATCCACTCGGTGATGGCCTTCATTCCCTTGTGGAGGTTGGTTTTGACGGTGTGCGGGTCCTTGGTGAGGGAGAGGATGAGCTGGATGTCGTCGGCGTAGAAGATGATGTTGAGGTCATGCAGGCGGGCCACTTGTGCGAGGGGGGCCATGTAGATGTTGGACAGCGTCGGGCTGAGGGATGATCCCTGGGGTACGATGAAGATGAAGTCGGTGGCTTCGGATTGGAAGGGCGGGAGGTGGACGTTCTGGGTTCTGCCGGAAAGGAAGGACGTGGTCCAGTTGAGGGCCTTCTCTTGGTTTCCGGCTTCTTGGAGGCATGTCATTAGTGTGCGGTGGCAGACCGTGTCGAAGGCGGCTGACAGATCCTGGAGGATGAGGGCTGATGTTTCGTCGTTGTCAAGCTGGCGCCTAATGTCGTCTGTGGCGACGATAAGGGCTGTCTCAGTGCAGAGGTTTCGTCTGAATCCGGACTGGGACAGTCTAAGATGTTGTTGTCCTTGAGCTGGTGGGCTAGTTGTGTGTTGACTATTTTCTCGATGACCTTCGCTGGGAACGGGAGCAGGGAGATGGGCCTGAAGTTTTTGAGGTCTGTGAGGTCCACCTTGGGCTTCTTGAGGAGGGCGCTAATCTCAGCGTGCTTCCAGCGTTTCGGTAATGTCGGTGTCTCAAAGGAGATGTTGATGAACTTCCATAGTTGCGGTGCGATGGCTGTGTCTGCTTTGTGAAATACGTGGTGTAGGCAGGGGTCTGACGGTGATCCAGAGTGGATGGAGTTCATGATCTTGCGTGTCTCGTGAATGTTGACGATGGACCAGGAGGTCAAGTGGTTGGTACGGGTGGTGTTCGCAGCAGGGGTGGTGTCTGGCGTAGTCCGGGCGGTCGTTATGTTGAGGCTGTCGTGGATGTCAGTGATCTTGCGGTGGAAGAAGGTGGCCAGTGAGTAGTACAGTTCTTGTGAGGGCGGGATGTCGTTGGCGTTGGGGTTAGAGAGTTCCTTCACAATACTGAAGAGCTCTTTGCTGTTGTGTGCGTTGTTGTCCAGGCGGTCTTTGAAGGAAGATCTCTTGGCTAACCTGATGAGATGGTGATGTCTGCGGGTGGCGTCCTTGTGGGCTGCGAGGCTGTTCAGTGTGCGTTCGTGGAGCAGTTCTTCTCCAGTTTCCGGTATTCACGCTTGGAGGTCTGGAGCTCTTTGGTGAACGAGGTGGGTTTCTTGCTGGTGTGGTTGTTGGAGGGCTGCTTGAGTGGGGCGAGGGCTGTTTGCGCAGTCGTTGATCCACTGTCTGAGGTTGAGGGTGGCGGCGTCTGGGTCGGTGGGGTCGGTGGGTGGGCACTGCATGAGGGTAGCAGTCAGCTGGTCTTTGTGACTTTGCTCCAGCAGCGACAGGGCAACTGTTGGGTGCGGTGGTGCATGGTAGGTTTCTTGAAGGTGAAATGGATGCAGTGGTGGTCGGTCCAGTGGAGTTTGGTGGTGTGGTTGAAGGAGACGTGGGTGCTTGTGGAGAAGACTGAGTTGAGCGTGTGGCCTGTGGCGTGGGTGGGAGCGGTGACGAGTTGTCTGAGGCCGAGGTTGGCAAGGTTAGCGATGAGGTTGGCAATCAGGGTGGCAGAGTTGGCGTCGTTGTTATTCTCGAGGTGGAAGTTCAGGTCCCCGAGGAGGATGTAGTCCATGGAGGCGAGTGTGTGGGTGCTGGCGAGGTCGGCGATGGAAACGGTGAACTGTGCCCGGGGTGTCTGTAGACGAGGGTTCCTCTGAGGGTGGTGTGGGGGTCAGTGTGGATCTGGAAGTACAGGTGTTCGGGGTGTTGAGGGTGTCATCTGCATGGGCGGAGACCTTGTGGGTGGACTTGTGGGCAATGGTTATTCCTCCTCCAACTCCGTTGGTGCGCTCCCTGCGAGTGATCTTGTAGCCATCCGGGATGGCTATGGTGATGTCGGGAGCCCAGGAGTCGTTCCACCAGGTCTGTGTCAGGAAGAAAAAGTCTGGGGCGGAGGTGTCGAGCAGGTCCCAGAGCTCAATGGTGTGTTTGCGTGCGGAGCGGGTGTTGAAGAGTATGCAGTGAAGGTGGTTGGGTCCAGTCTTTGGATGTTTGGTAGCTCTGTTGCAGGTGAAGCTGCAGGTGCGGCAGGAAAAAGGTCAGTGGGTGCGTTTCTGGGCGGCCTGGAAGCAGCTGTGGTCTCGTCCTGCGTTGAGTGCGAGGAGGGCGCGGGCGTCGTATCGGAGTCTGGTGTTGTGGTGTTCGCGGGGACCAGGTGTTCTGGTGCTGGGCGCGGTCCAGGCGCGGACGGGCGCAGACGGGCTTGCCCCAATAGGGGATGAGTCACAGGGACAGGGAGAATTGCCCAGGCCCCCCAAGCAGAAGAGAATCTCACCATCTTGGGAGAACACCGGGCCTCACACAGGATGTGTTATGAGGACAAGAGAGTCAGCCCAGCCCCCAACAAGCAGGAGGAAGCAAGGACAAAGTGAAGGGAGGCCAGTACGCCCCAAGCCCAGTCAAGGTACCAGGGACCTCTGCCAGAAGCCCCAGAGGTACAGGCAATGGCAGAGGAGTACAGAGGAAGAAGAACCGCCCAAATGAAGGCAAAGACCCCCACCAGCAAACACACACAGTGAAGAGGGCAGACAAACCTATCACAGCTTGAAGTCAACAGACAAGACAGAACAGTGCCTCAGTCAATAAAGGCAGGCATGAGAAGAAAGACGTAGTCTCACAAGGCTCCAGCAGAACAAGAAGCAGGAGCGCAAGGGCCCACGCCAAGGCCCACGGCCATTGACCAGAAGAGCAAGCGGGTGCAGCAGGCTGCCGACAAGCGCCACAAAACCAAACACCCAGACCACGCTGGGCTCAAGAAAAAGGCAAGGTCAGATAAATCCCAAAAGAGCCCTAGAAGGAGACCGCTCCGGACAGAAACCGACCCACGAAAGAAGTGTGACCAGCCAGACGATAAGAGGAGAAACAAGTAGGATGGACCAAGCCTTCAACACAGGAAATTATCCTTCCTGGAAGACCAGAAAGAGGACCAGGCCGAAACGGCGATCAAAAGGGCAAAAACACCACAGCACAACGCCGTAGAAGGCAAAGCCACACCCAGGTAAAGACCAAGAAACCGCACCAGCGGAATACAGCGACACCAGGAAAGGCGAGGAACCCGCAAGGGGGAGTCCACACCCTCCCAGTGTAAGACAGAGCTATACAATAGCTACAAGTACCCCACTTAGGGTATGACACGTCCCAAAGAAAGTATGGGAACTACTCGTAGGGGAAAAGTCCAGCATCAGAGAACAAGAACATAAAACCTGCGGCAGAAACTACCGACAGCTTAGTAATCAGCCAAAAAGTACAGTCTTGTCAAAAAGGGCTGAACCAGCAGCCAACCTAAGAGAGGGGCCAACCAAAAGACTCCGAAGGCACAGCAAACCACACAGAAAGTGCAACGGTCACTCCAAACACCAGATTCCAGGAGCAATTGGGATAACACTTCCCATCAAGTCCCGGAGGATCAACAAACCAGCCTACGGAGGAGAAGGGGGACGGAGCCCCACAAGAAGATGCTGAATGGCGGAGTCCACATGATTGTTAAAATGAAAGCCTCCATCAAAGGGCAGGTCAACCAGACGCTCTCTAACATTTTCAGGAAAAACAGCATCCCGCAGCCAAGCATGGCGACGGAGAGCCACAGAAGTGGTCATAGCACAGCGAGAGCATCTGCAACATCCAAGGCCGCATGAAGAATAAACGCGGCCAACTCCCTATCATCCAACACATGGTGCCGTAGATCAGAATGGGCACCTTCATGGGGGACATGAAAAAGAAGGGACTCCACAGAGTCCCACAGGCTGGAAGTAGCCCTAGCCAACACTCGCAGAGTGTTGAGCGCCCGCAAGGCAGCACTGTAAGAAGTGAAGACATTACGCCCCCATGAATCCAACCACCGGGCCTCCCGAGACGGAGGGAACAACACCACAGGCAAGTACAGTAAAGCCTAGTTTCATGAAAATCAAAACAAAAAAAAATTCTAACAAAGAGCAAGATACTACACGTTTTTTTGGTACCAACCTAAAGAGATCCTCCACATTCTGTCCCCCTTCCTCTGCAGTGGGCCCAGAAGTAGCAGTTTTTGAAACGAAAGTACTGCAAGAGATTGCTAAAATTGAGTCAGAAAATACAGTCACGAAATATAAAAACATGACAAGGGATGACTGGGAGGCTGTGAGGAGGTTACAGGACAACCACTCCCTGACCATCAAGTCAGCCGACAAGGGGGTGCGGTGGTTGTCTTGAACTCTAAGGATTATGACACTGAAGTCATGAAATTATTGGGAATTTGTGCCAATTATCAGCCCCTTGCCCGTGATCCTACCCACGATTTACTTAAAACCATATGAGAAATGGTAGGAAAAGCGAAGGAGAACAAGTGGATTTCTGTGAAGGAGGCGGAGTTTCTGGTTAATGACACCCCCAGAACTCCGGTCTTCTACATACTTCCTAAAGTGCATAAGCCAACACGCCCGCCTCCCAGGCGCCCAATTGTTTTGTGTATTCAGTCTATGCTTGAACCACTTTCTCAGTATGCAGACTTTTTTCTGCGTGAGTCAGTCATTAATCAAAAATCTTTCATCAAAGATACAACTGAGGTTTTGAACATTCTTGAAAATACACGGTTAGACCCTACCAGTGAGTATTTACTGACGATTGATATCGAGTCATTGTACACCTGTATCCCCCAAGACGCTACGCTGGTGGCAGCAGCCCGCGCCCTGGGGGAACAGGAATGGTTCTACGACGCACCACAATCTTTTGTGATGCAGTCTGTTGAACTGACATTAACTAGGAACTTTTTCAATTACAAAGACCAGTTGTATCTGCAGATTTCGGGCACGTCCATGGGGGCCACTATGGCCCCCAGTCTGGCATGCATTTATGTCAGACAATTTGAGGAGCACGTCGTCTACCCTGACACCAATCCCTTCCAGAGGAATCTACTCCTCTGGAAGCGGTATATTGACGACGTGCTCTGTGTCTGGTCTGGCAAGGAGGAACTTCTACTAGAATTTTTTAAGTTTAAAGTTCACATGGTCCTACAGCCATTCCACCGCTGTTTATCTAGACCTTGTGATTGAGGCTAAAAATAAGGTCCTTTGCACATGTGTGCATCAGAAATTGGCAAACAGGAATTCCCTTCTTCTATATGAATCATATCACCCCAGAGCACTTAGGGATAATCTCCCAGTGGGGCGGTTTCTTCGTTACCGAAGCATAGCTCCACTACGGAGACGTATGTGGAACAATCACAAGATCTTACAGACAAACTGAAGCAGAGGAATTACCCTACCAGACTAGTCAGACATGCTAAGAAAAGAGCACTCAATACCCCCAGGAGTGCTCTTCTGGTGAAGAACGTGCGAGAGAAAAAGGATTGCGTCCCGGTTGTCATGACATTTGATCCTATGTCAACCAAGATTAGACTATCGATTCGCAAGCACTGGTCTCTATTGTCAAATAAGGATTTCCAGATGCCACCTCAGAGGTTTGCATTCAAAAGATCCAGTAATTTAAAAGACAAGCTGGTCCACACTCGTAGTCTGACCGATGGGCACATGACTGACACCACTGTCCCTAATGGCCATTTTTCTTGTGGTTCATGTTTGGTATGTTCCTTGACAGAAAAAGACTAAAAGTGTGATTCTGGCTTCAGGGAGAGAATGGTTCTTAAATCATTTTCGCAATTGAAACACCTCTAATGTACTCTACCGTTTATGCTGTGAATGTGGTCTCCAGTATATTGGGTTAACATCCCGCAAGATTAAAATCAGGGTGCAAGAAGATCTTAGCACCATTAGAGCGGTGAAGGACTGGGTTTTTCTAAGACCCAGCGGTGCCAGGGACAACACCTGAAACCTTTGTGGGTTACCTGTTCCGGCGTACAAATGACAGAGACACGGGACACTTCCTTCGGCGTCAAAGATTCGAGGTTTATTTACTGCAGGGAACACAGAAGTCACAATAAGTACATAACATGTAGGTTCATGGAGATTTCTTCGAATTGTATCTGTGGATCGCTCCTTTTATACAGTTTTTTGTCATACGACAACATGGCAAACAAAAGGTTACAACCCGGTTCCCACAGTGAATTTCATAGGGGGTTGCTTTCATGTATTCAGGGCCCCGGAACATAATTACAGTAGCATTGCCGGTTCCCAACTATAAAAGTACATCTTCTCACCATTAGTGCATTCCATTCCGGCAGTAAACGAATCAAGGAAGAGTCAGAAACAGGTGCAGAGGAAGACGAGGACAGTCAACAGATTGAAAAGAGTGTAAGGGGGTGCTATCGGAAACACGATTGCAGGGATCAAAGGAGACGTGCCTAATGAATGCACAACTGAGACAATAGACCGGCACGGCAAGATGAGCCTCGAGCGGGGCCATCTGCCTTGCAGTGTCATCCCCCTCATCATAAAGACACCCTCAAAGGAACACGTGTCTTCTGCAAGAGTTTGGGAATCCCAGGGTCACGCAGCGGACAGTGTCCGTTCGCTGGCTACTTGAGGGCAAGAAACAAAATGGATGCCGTATCTAAAAAGGAACCCGTGGGTTCAGATGAAGAAACCCACGAAACAGACGAACGGTTTAGGTTAGCACAGCGAAAACGCATACACCCACCAAACTCGTCATTTGCGGTTCATAGATACCGGACTCGACCATATTCGAGCGAGTCGAAAACACCACTTACAATTGTCACGGAACCTCAGACGCTCCTTTTGCCCTCATGTAGGCAAGCACTAGTCGGAATCGATCTCGATATTCATCAGACCATCCAGATGTTGCTGCAACATTATTCTATCCATCAATGCTTCCTTGGTAACAGGTGGCCGTCTTATACACGTCGTAGCACAGAGGCCACATAAGGCAGGACCACACTGCACACAAAGACAACACGTGAACAGAAATGCTACAACAACCCCAATGATCATCAGAATTTTCCAACCCCACGTCGACATCAGGCCCCAAAACCACCCTAGTAGCGTCCAATCCCCTACGTCCACGTGTATGGACTCGGAGATCTTATGCAACTTCGAGATGGCTTGATAGACAGTTGGAGCATTGTCAGGAATAAAAATGCAGCAACTCGAATGGATCACTTTACATACTCCACCTCTATCTGCAAGGACAACGTCTAAAACCATACGATTTTGTAACTTCATAAGCCTGTCAGCCTGAAGCTCTGCTGTAATATTACCAAGGGCGCTCGCAGTGATATTAGCGGTCGATTCCACCACTCGAGTCAACTGTCTCAGGTTCCTACTATTGATCATAGGTCCCCAAAACGGCAAGAAACCCTTAAAGAAGTCTCCTGCTTCTTGACCGGCAGTGTCTTCTTCGCTAATCACGCCTCTCACAACTCTGGTCTTGTGATAATCTGACCCAACAGTAAAGGTCGGCAGCAACAGATTCACAATATAACATGTGCCTGAGAAGTCACGAGGCAACCATGTATATGCGCGGTCGTAACAAACAAAGTAAGTACCCTTGGCAGTCAGAAGAACAGGGGAAGAGGCCATCGGCAAAACATACGTTTCAGTACAGGCACTCCTCCCGAGCTGAGCTCGCGGGCTTCGGCCAAGGCCTTTCCGACAGAAATTACCGAGATGGGGTACGATCCAGATCGGAGACGAGCTTTTAAGCTGCCGATCACCCACTGACATGCTATACTCAGCCTCACTCAGATCTCTGTATGCTCGCACCTCTTCCGCTGGGATAAGCGATGCGTCAAAGATATCCCTATCTAAATCGGCAATCGCTCTTGCCAAAGGCTTGTGGTACGGGCCAGGACCATGATCTGCAGTGTGTGGCTCTCGATGGGGGTAGGAATCTAGTGCGCTACGAAACATTGTTTGGAATGCTCGAGCTGAACCCTGGGAACTATAAGGAAGGACCAAGTACGGAATTCCCCTATCAGTGGTATGTGGCATTAACCCACACACCCAACAATTGGTAGTGTTCATCACCAACTGATGTTGATGAAGGAGCTGAACGAAGGAATTATTCATGAATTCCGCACGTCTAACCTGCTCGTGTTGTGGTAAGATGTGAAAGGAATGAGGAGAAACAGTGGAAGTAGGTTTGGGTTCAGAGGAAGGGGTGGGTGAAGCAGAAGGCAATAATGATTGTATCGCATAGTATACTCCACCCACCAGTAACGAGGAAACAGTTAGGAACAGTAGGAACACCTGAAACATAAAGCATTTGGTGCGTACAACCCTATGCAGTTCAAATCTTTGTGCTTGAGTCTTCTCCACTTCCAACAACTTTGAGAATGCCATCCCCTAAAACCGTCCGCAACGGTCTTGACGCACTTCGTTCTGTGTAGCAATGGTCAATCCCCAGGAGTTCCTAGGAATCAACGGCCTCCGACCTAGTGTCAGGACCTACTAAACAGAAGGAAGTACCCGCACGGCCCTACGGTCAACCCGGATGTAAGGTTCTTTAATCAAACAATATATACAAAATCTCCTAGCTGTGGAAAAACACACATATGTGGAAAAGAACTCAGAATTTGATACAAAACCACAATTGTTCAAAAATGTTCAGAGTGATAATGGGGGTAACGTGAATTTCAAAAGGAAAAAGCAAAAATAATTTTATTAGTCTCTAGTATTGGAACGAAGAAAATATCGGCTTCTTCCTGGGCGAGTCTGCTCTTCAAACAATGGATCGGATTGTGGAGCAGAGTCCTGTCGGTCAGACGATAGTTCAGATCTTGAATTCTCCAATGGCAAAGGTTCAACAAAGTTGTCTGGCTGCTCTGAAGTATCTCCCACAGGCTGAGCGTCACTGAACGGCACAAAGTTCGGCAAAGATTTCGTTTCTGTTGCAGCGATGCCAGTCCTCACCCACGAGTCCGCTGGTAAAGGTATTGGTACCTTTTTGGTGTGGGTGGCGTGCACCCAATGCTTACGGCCCTCCAAACGAACAGCGGTCCTCGTGGCGAGCAACACTTGGAAGGGTCCAATAAACCTCGGCTCGCGAGATTTCGCTTCCGGACAAAGTTTCTGGTAACCACCCAGTCTCCGGTTGGAGCTGGTGGCCTGGACCCTCCGTCTGCGCCGGCAGTGCTTCAAAGACCTGTTGATGAATTAACCTCAGTTTAGCAGTCAGTTCTTGAAGGTAATCAATTAGCATTGGATATTCAAGATTTGTGAATGCACTGGGTCTAGGAACCTCCCAAACATTTGCAGGACGGCCGAACACAATCTCATATGGGCTAAGCCCTACTTGAGAGTGTACAGTCGCCCTAGTTGACAAAAGAGCAAGGGGCAAAGCGTCGGGCCACGAGAGACCAGTCGTAACCTGAATCTTTGCGAGTTTTAGTTTTAGAGTACCATTGTACCCCTCAACCAAACCTGCTGACTGGGGATGATTGGCACTGTGGAATTTTTGTGTAATTCCAAGGCCCTTACACACACTCTTCATCACACTCCCCACAAACTCACTTCCGTTATCAGACCATACAATCCGTGGCATTCCATACCGAGGGATGTACTCCTTCAGTAGGACTTTCGCTGTGGACAGGGCAGTATTGTCTTTAAGAGGATAGGCTTCGATCCATCGGGAGAATGCGCATACCACAACTAAAACGTATTTTAGGTTATTACATCGCTCCATATGGATGAAGTCCAGTTGGATTACCTCAAAGGGACATGTAGGAGGAGCAAAATGGCCAGGGGGTGTAGGAGTGCCCTTGCCAGGATTGTACATCATACATACCATACAATTCTTAACCAATCTCTCAGCACACTTAACAATACCATCATTCTTCCATACAGGGGACAACAACCTGCAGATACCTTTCGCGCTAATATGTGACAAACCGTGTGCCATGGTCACGACAGCTAGCACATATGCATCCGGCAACATCCATCTTTGATTCTCCGACAAATCAATCCAACATCCATTCGCATCCAACTTTCCTGTGCCCTCCTTCCACTTGGTCTTTTCAGTTTCGGTGGCCTCATTCTGAATCGCTTTCACACTTTCGACAGTATCCTCACACATACCAGTTTCTGCAGGCCACCTTACCGAACTCGTCACATACATTCTAGTTGCAAGGTTTCTCACAGTCTCCTTAGCAATCTCATCAGCAAACGCATTGCCACGACCAACATCATCCGTCACCTTACGGTGCGCACTGCATTTAATAATCGCCACCTTCTTGGGCAATGTGAGTGCGTCTAAAAGATCGTTCACAAGCTGTCCCTGCTGGATCTTCATACCATGCGATGTCATAAACCTCTCTCTCGCCACAATCGTCCAAAACTATGGGCAACACCAAACGCATACTGGCTGTCGGTAAACACATTCACCCGTTTCCCTTTCGACAAAACACACGCTCTTGTCAAGGCAATTAGTTCTGCCGCCTGTGCAGAATTCTGATTCAATCTCGCAGTTTCCACAACCGTACTCAACGTTACCACAGCATACGCAGTCGTCACATCACCATTTGGCAACTTAAAACACGACCCATCCACATACAAAGTACCATCGGGGTCTTCCAATGGAGTGTTTTTTAGGTCAACACGACCCTTCGTTTCTTCCTCAGTTCGCAAATAACAATCATGTGGTAATACCTCGTCTGATTCCATATTGATTGGTAACAACGTCGCCGGGTTTAGAACATTGCAGCGCTTTATTTGAATGTGACTTGCCAAAAGCGTCAACTCATACCCAGACAACCGTGCGCTCGTCAAGTGTTGGGTTTTCGTACGATTCAAAAGAGTGTCAACTGCATGTGGAACCATCACCGTAAGCATATTATCCATGACCAATCCTGCAGATTGTCGGATGGACACCGCAGCTGCCGCTGTTGCTCTTAGACAACTCGGCAATGCTCTAGCTACTGTGTCCAATGTCGAGGAAAAATATGCACATGGACGCTGCTTACCGCCAAATTGCTGCGTCAAAACACTCAACGCACAACCTTCTCTCTCGTGAACGTATAGTGTAAACGGCTTACTGTAGTCAGGAGTACCTAACACAGGGGCCGAACACAACGCATCACGCAGTTCAGAAAAACGTTTCCGACACTCTTCCGTCCATGGCAAAGGAGTTGGAACATCCTTGCACGTGAGGGCTACCAATGGTTTCGCTAGCAATGAAAAATTTGGATTCCATTGCCTGCAGTATGACGTGATACCTAGAAAGGCACGCACATCTCTCTGAGTTGTTGGCACAGTCATTCGAGCGATCGCTGCAATTCTCTCTGGGGTCAACCTTCTTCCCTCTTTTGACAATAAGTGACCTAGATAGGTTACTTTTTTTTTTTTTTTTTTTTAAACCTTTATTGTTCAAGAAAGGCAAACAAATACGGGCCTACAACCATCCAGGCGGCCTCGCGAGCATCGTAAACGCAGTTGCAGATTGACAGATCCCAGGAGTATCACAGTACAAGTTTGCATACAGTTCAAGTTACACTAAAACATCGGAGAACCGCCGGGAAACAGAAGATCTGAAGGTTAATTTTAAATTTTATGTAATAGACTATAAAGAATAGAGACTTAGGAGGATCAGGGACCAAACAACCATAAGGAAAAAGGAGCGGGCCACGAACATCAGCAGTGATCAATCAGTCAAAAAAGTAGGCAATATAGCAGCACAATGTGATGCAACAGGACAAATAATCACTCGCCATATCTCATGCCTATCGTCACCCCCCCACCATCTAAACACCCCACCGATCCGGAGAAAAAGGAAAAAAGAATAGCAAGAGCAAAAGGGAAGAAAAATAAGGCCCATAGAACCGAAGACAAACAAAAGCCCCCCCATCCCCCCACCCTACACGCATGCAGAGGCTACGGCCTACCCCCCCCCCCCCCCTTGCAGTGTGCCTGTCGCCCAAAAAAGAGTACCCGAAATACAGCAAAAAGAAAGGAAGAAAGGAAAAAAGAATCATGAATGAACCAAGAGGAGGGCCAATTCTACATGCTCTCGGTCACCCCAGTCACATATACACACTCCACCCCACGTAGCAATACTAAAATAGCAAAACACAAATACAATTGCAAATGGGGAGAGTCATCACTTGACGTGCGTCTGAATCAATTACAAAGCATTCCTATCTAGCCTCCACCAGCCAGTGAGTCAAAACTACGAAGGAAACCACCTAGCCCTGGCCCGATCTGGGATGTCTCCCGAAACGTGTCCTCCGAGGAAAGCCAGCCCCCTCTGAAACAAAGAAACAAAATGGCCACAAAGGAGAGGGGAAAGACTCGTGACCACAAAATGGACGTCGCCAGCCACCATTAAGTCCATCGTCCTCAATAAGAAGCGCCTCCAGAATCGCCCGATGACACAATTTCCACAGTAGAGAGAACTGAGGCCCCAAGGAAGCATCAATCGTGGGGGCTAGAGGCCGCATAGACGGCGCCCAAGTCATTCGCGATGGTAAAGGAAACAAAGACTCAGTCCTCGGAAGAAGGGGAAACAAAGTAGCATAGGTAGAGCTGGCGGACGGCAGTCCGCATGTGCCGGTACAGTTAATAACGGTCCCCTCACCGCTATGAGCATGTATAAGCTTTGTAGCCCCTTCAATCGTCGACAAGGGCAAAACCAAGCGTTGCTGGGAGCCGATCCGCCGCTCCCGCCGCAGTCCGAACACAGTTTCATCAAGCTTCTCACCCAGTGTGCGGGAGCCATTTTCCAGCGCAGATCGTAGTTCACAAAGGGCAATTAGGACGGTCCCGTAGGTCAGTGCAGACTGCGGTCCCCCTGTCTCAGGATCACGGGAGGGTTCATGCAATCCGTACATCAGCTCAGTCCGGGTACTGCAGTCCCAGGGCGAGGGCAGGCGATCTTCCCCATATTGTGAGTCATTGACCACGTTCATCTTGTCGGTAGTCCAGCGTGAAAGCTGAGGCGGGTGCGGCATGAATAAGCTGCAATCCGAGCCACTGATGCCACCAAGGCTAACTGCAATCGATCATCCTTTGCAGAGAGCCGTCTCTTCTCAGGTGTAGAGTTGGGGCAAAACAGGAGCAATTCGCCGATGTCGGGCGAAAACAGCAATGGAGTCGAGGCAGTACACCCCCAGCACTGAACAAAGAAGCCGCACGCACAGCACACCCCTTCCTCGCAATCATGCGACAATCTCGGTGTGCGGTAAACCACGTCAGGGCAATGCAATCCGGTCCGCATCTAGTTCAGGAGGTAGCACTTCCCAGCCGCCGGCACCAACCAGTCAGCGTGACCACCACTCGTCCATCCAAGTCCGGCGGCGCACGGCGGCTCAAGCTGGGGTCCAGAGCCGCGAGACGGCTTTGTAGATAACTCCGGTCACCGGGCAGGTACAGACCTCGGGGGAACGCGGACGGAGTCAGCGCAACATTCAGAGCGTGCCGCCGCCAAAGTGTACCAGGATAGCAAGCAGGATATCGATGCGGGGCTCAAGGGCTGGCGGAGCCGAGAGCTTACACGTCTGCTCCGGTCGCCATCTTGGCTCCTCCCCCCCGATAGGTTACTTCTTGACAACAATATTGCAGTTTAGTAGGTGACACCTTATGATGAAAGTCACAGAGATGTTGCAACAAAGACACCGTAACAGTTTTGCAAATTTCTTGTGTGTCCGTAGCCACCAATAAGTCATCGACATATTGGATCAAGGCCGCACCAGCCGGTAACACAAACGCGTCAAGTTGACTCTTCAGGGCTTGGCTGTATATCGATGGACTTTCACAATAGCCCTGAGGACCGCGTTTAAACCTAAAGCTGCGGCCACCTAACGAGGTCCCTGCTTTCCTCAGCAATCGGAATGCTAAAGAAAGCATTCTTTAGATCGATCACTGAAAACCAAGAAGCAGATGCTGGAATCAGAGTCAGTAAAGCCGTAATGTCAGGCACCACAGGGAACTGAGGAACCACAATTTTGTTCACCTCCCGCAAATCAATGACAAAACAATAAACAGAAGGTTTAGATGGATCAGTGCGTTTCAGAATAGGTAACACAGGACTATTACACACATTTCCCAGAGTCTCCTCGATAACATCTTTCTCGATCAAATCATACATGATCGCTAACAACGCTCGCTCACCATCAAGGGAGATACGATACTGGAGAATACGTGGTAATCGCACATTCGATTTCAATTGGACAACATAAGGGGAGGTGTCAAGCAGGCCCACGTCATTGGGACCTGTTGCCCACAAAGATGCAGGAAGAGAACTCAATTCCAGTGGGAGCTTATCAATGGACAAATACATAGGAGAGATCACTCTCTCACCCAATGTAAGCTTTACCCCCGCAGGAGAACAATACAAAGTCGCATACAAACGTTTCAGCAAATCCAGGCCCAAAAAATTTTCACCACAACCAGTAGTCAAAATCAAAGGAGCTTTCAGCTCACGAGGCCCAATGGTAAGGGGCAAAGGGCGAGAAACCGGATTGCTAACAGGGGCGCCGGAGAATCCAACGGAAACATTTGTTAAGCCAGACAAAGGTGCGCCAGGGAGTTTTGAATGTATGATGAAACTTTTCGCTGCACCAGTGTCCAACAGAAAAGGCTCAACTACGCCCGATGTGGCAACTGCGACGTAAGGCCCTCTCTGATCAACCGAAACTGATACTAATCCCTCTCCTTGTCTATGGCTGTCCTAGTAATTACCGTCATCAGTACCCTGGTCGACGTAATAATCGTCCACATTGTACTGTGCGGATCTACCTGACGATGATCCACGCTGATCAAAACAATTATTGGAATCAGAGGAATTATTAGAACGCTCATTTTGATTCTGTGTAACACCACGACCTCTACCTCGTGAAGCCTGTTGGGGACCACTACGACCTCCTCTAGAAGAATTGCCATTATTCCGATCGCGCAAAACCGGACAATCAAATTTCAAATGACCTTCACCTCTACAATAGGCACACTGATTGTACCCAAGCATAGATCTCTGCGAAGAAGAGTCATTTCGCGACTGCGACCTAGCGGGCTGCGATTGCGATCTATTCCGCTGTTGAGAATCATTTTGATTTGAGCGCGGAGGATACGCTTGTTGCAACAGAACTTTTGTTTTGAGTTCTTTCGTCTTTTTATCTGCACGATCATTTTCCTCCTTCTCTCTATTTTCATAATATTGGGCCGTGGCCAATATCTGAGCAGAAGTAGAAACAGCCCACGCACTTTCTGAATTTTTCAATTTGTTGCTGAGTTCAGGCAACAAATTCGATACAAATTTATCCACAAACAACCTCTGACCTCCCTCAGGGCTCATATCCTGACCACTATGATCGATAAATGCCTCCTAAAATCTTGTAAAGAAATCGGAGACACTCTCGTCCTTCTTTTGCTTACAAGCAGACAGTTTATCCCAGTTAACTTTCATTGCTGGCATAAGTGTCTTCATAAGGGTAATTATTCTTTGGGGAAGATCAGTAATGAGCTGTTCAGGTTTAGCCCCACCAACTTGTCGTCCGTCAGCCGCCACAAGAGCAGCCCAATCACCGCCTAACTCGGCTACATGATTTTCTTGACGAATTTTCGCCCAGACCGATTGCGGTACGACATTGCCGAACAACATATCGATGTCGGCAAGATTCATTATCGTAGCATCCACTAGTTGGGACAACTCTTTATAGTACCCTTCAGGATTTTTGCGAGGGTCAGGCAAAGTTTGCTTAACCTGCAAAACTTCCGATCGTTTCCATGGAAGGTGTATCCATACTCTCTGGAAGTGTGGCAAAATAGCAGGATTAACAGTAGCATCACCTGGCCTCCACACTGGTGGAACTTCACGCATGGGATACTGACCAGGCGTCGACATCCATTCCTCATGTTCGTCTTTAAACAGTGCACGAGGCATCAAAGCGGGACGAAAAGATAGAAGATGCTCGACAGCACGTCGAACATTGCTACCCACAATCATACCACTCGAAAACTGAAGCTGAAGTTCAGTTAAAGCGGCCAATACATCATCTGCCGCATCAACTGATATCTCATCGCGTAAGAGTTTGCACATTTCTTCAAACACGAATCTTTGTGTTGGCTCATTGAATTGAGAAAAAGTGTCAACAACTATACGTGGAGGATTCTTAAGAGGATACCTAATCCAATTTTTCGCCATCTTAATTAGAGTATCACGTTCTCTACCACCAGGAAGCTGACTTCGACTTTGGGGAGCATCAGAATCAGCAGATCCAAGAATCGGTCCAAGAGGAGAATAAAAGTTAGCAACAATATTAGGAATACGTCGCCGAACAGACGGGGAAGAAGAGAGAAGTAAAGGGGTAACAATAGGAGGACCAAATACAGGAGGAGCAAGAGCAGTAGGAGTAGCCATAAGAGTGGAAGTAGCGGGAACAGTAGCTTGAGAAGGTATAGACGGTGGAGCAGTAGGGACAGTAGCAGGTAGAGGAATAGGGACAAAAGGATTTGCAGGAACAGGACCAGCGGCAGGCTGATTAATAGCCGCCGGAACAGCAGGTTGAGGAACAGGAGGAACCACGGGAGCTGTGGTATCCTGTGCATATGGAGGTGGCGACTTCAGAAGATAAGACAACAAGGGATCCTCTACTGCTTCCTCTCCCTTCTTATCCGTACCCGTCGGTAAAACAGGATAACATTTATCCACTGTCATACGTTGTAATCTATCAAAAATTTCCTTTTCCTTCTCTTCTTTGTCTCGCTGAAACTGCTCTGCATTTCTCATCGTTGTAACGATACCTTCTCTCTTATTACGTTTAAGCTGTTTGATTTCTTTTTGCTTGGTCTCTTTACGCCATAACCGAAAGGAATCAAACATGGCCGGCCTTGCTTTTCTTTGGAACAATTTAGCTTCAAGATGATCTAAAATCGGGGTCTCAAAACTACCATGAGGTGGCCAACTAAGGACACCGTCATCTTTAGTGTAACGGACCCAGCAATCATTGAATGTGATAGGACCCACACCATGTCGACTATATAATTCATAAATTGGAGTTCCAACTGGAGGTATCGGAAATGAGTCCTCCAGTCGGGAATCCGCACCACAACCTCTAAAGCAACTGAACAAAGTACTACGGCCAGGCATCGTGCACACTAACTGAGTTTCACAAATGTCAAGGGTTATTGGATTACGATGTCCCCGCAAAAGTGCAAAAACCCTCGGTTTTTGGCGACTGCAGTCGTCAAATAGAACACCTAAGAGCAAAATACGAAGAACCACAAATGCAATGGAACCATGCAACAACTAAGCACCCACAACAACTAAGGACTCTGGGAGCGACCCACAAATACCTAACTCAAAGAACAATGGCGTCACCAGGAAGGCTCGTCAATCGTCTCGCTGTACCAAGGTCTACGCCAGGCGCCAAAACAGGTCGACAGTCAGGGCAGCAGTCCGTCGCAGCCGTCAGGAGGCGGGGATCTTCGCGGGAAAGGTCTTCGGGCCACTTGTTTCGACAACTGGATCGATGAAGCGGGGTGCACCTTCCCTCGGAGATTTCACACGAAGTTCCTCACGATCGTCGGGCTTTGGACCGGTATCGCTGATGCCGCCCCACGTTGGGTGCCAACTGAAGGACTGGGTTTTTCTAAGACCCAGCGGTGCCAGGGACAACACCTGAAACCTTCGTGGGTTACCTGTTCCGGCGTACAAATGACAGAGACATGGGACACTTCCTTCGGCGTCAAAGATTCGAGGTTTATTTACTGCGGGGAACACAGAAGTCACAAGAAGTACATAACATGTAGGTTCATGGAGACTGCTTCGAATTGTATCTGTGGATCGCTCCTTTTATACAGTTTTTCGTCATACGACAACATGGCAAACAAAAGGTTACAACCCGGTTCCCACAGTAAATTTCATAGGGGGTCGCTTTCATGTATTCAGGGCCCCGGAACATAATTACAGTAGCATTGCCGGTTCCCAACTGTAAAAGTACATCTTCTCACCATTAGTGCATTCCATTCCGGGAGTAAACGAATCAAGGAAGAGTCAGAAACAGGTGCAGAGGAAAACGAGGACAGTCAACAGATTGAAAAGAGTGTAAGGGGTGCTATCGGAAACACGATTGCAGGGATCAAAGGAGACGTGCCTAATGAATGCACAACTGAGACAATAGACCGGCACGGCAAGATGAGCCTCGAGCGGGGCCATCTGCCTTGCAGTGTCATCCCCCTCATCATAAAGACACCCTCAAAGGAACACGTGTCTTCCGCAAGAATTTGGGAATCCCAGGGTCACGAAGCGGACAGTGTCCGTTCGCTGGCTACTTGAGGGCAAGAAACAAAATGGATGCCGTATCTAAAATGGAACCCGTGGGTTCAGATGAAGAAACCCACGAAACAGACGAACGGTTTAGGTTAGCACAGCGAAAACGCATACACCCACCAAACTCGTCATTTGCGGTTCATAGATACCGGACTCGACCATATTCGAGCGAGTCGAAAACACCACTTACAATTGTCACGGAACCTCAGTTTTACGTGGGTTGTGCTCGAAAGGGTCATGGCTACACAGAATATTGAACGCATCTTATTTTCTAAGGAAGCCAGATGGATTTATCAGGAGGAAAGTGACCAGTTTGGACTAAACGAAGTCATCGAATGGAATAGGGTCAAATAGTTCCCCCCTATTTATAACATCTAGGTGCTCCTTGGTGTTTGTTGTGTTTGTCCTGACTTCTGACCTCCTGTTGAACTATAAGAAAGTGAGCTTATTTTAGTCCTATAGAAGGCCTTTTTTTGGGCTCTTAAAGGCTCAATGAGGAAAATGTATACAAAATGAGACAGGAGAATTTCCCTTTGGTTCCTGCCCCATCAATGCACATTTATTATCAATAGTAAAGGGGGTTTCTCAGTGCATATACCATTTGTTTTTAGCAGGGATCTGCATTAGCCTAGATGCTTTGGAGAGATTTGCACACTTTGTGATTCGCTAGTGATTAATTATAAACACTCTGATGGTACATTTTTCATGAAATTTTTATGGTATTTTCTTAAAAGTACAGGGTTAGTGTATATAAATCTACACATGTTCAAAACTAGCGATCTAAGAAGGAACAGTGGACAATAAATGCTGTTTTTCGGTGTTTTGGGCTTTTAGCAGGGATCTGCGCTGTAACGATAGTTTTAAGTCCCTATCCAAAATGGCGGACGCATTTTTTATGCGTTTTTTTCGATACTGACGCCGCCTGACGCTAATCACGTGACGAAGTGGTACCATCTGACCGGCAATGAACACACGGCCGTGGGACACCATAAACGCGGAAGGAGACTAAGCGCTTCGTGAGGCTTCAACGGGTGAGGAGCGGGGGAACCTGGTCACGTTCGGTATGGTTCATGAGACAGACCGAAAGGGATCGAGACAGTCAGGGCATCCATGACAAGCATTGCGAGGAGGATGTTGCTACACATGGTAATAGACGGAGTCGAATGTGAGCCAGGGGATTCCTCTGTTTGTGTTTAAGGTGGTTGATTTATTTGGTAGTTAATCAGGACAGCTCAGGCAAATATTTCACGATAAGGACCGAGCATTGCAGAATTTAACTGATTTGGCTAAGAGTAATCACACCTAAATGGTCAAAACGTGAAGTTGAAGTTTTATGGGTAACATGTATGAACATGTAAAGTTTGACTATATAATTCTTTGAAATTTCAGATTGATAAGACAACCGTTGGGTTTTACCCCACAGAGGACTCACTTAAGGAGTTTTTTGAGACAAAGTTGTGTACCCCTGCTGCTGGTATGAGAAACTTATGCTGACAGAGGGTAACTATAATGTTTCAAACAGTTTAGAACGTATGGAGCTGGAAGAGGTGCAATGTGGGTGCATTCTAATGTGGTTTTGATGTGTTTTCCTTTTCCTTCATTCTCAACTTGGCAGTTTTTAAAGAAGAAACAAGTGAGGTGCTGTGACAGAGAGTCTAGCCCTGAAAAATTTGCCACAAGTCCATAGGCAAAGAAACATGTTGGCAGTGGATGTGGGTATGCAACATTAGCTACCTTTCCCCTTTTTTTTTAATTCAACATAGCACATCTAGGATTTAAGAATAAAATTTTGAGAGGTGTGTGTGTCGATTTTAACCACTTTCTGTCACTAGTGAATGAGGCTGTTACTCACTACTTTGTACTCATTCATTTTCAAATTTAGTTTGTTTTTGGGCACATTCGTTTACTTTTCTGGGACGAAATGATTGCCAATGATGAGAAAAGGGGCCTAACCTGGCGAGTACCTACCAGTTACCCCGATGGTGGTGTCCCCGTGAGGTGTCATTTCGTCCTCCACACATTTTTCAATGTACGGGTGATTTGGCACAGACATTAGGACTTGTGTTTGTATTTCTCTTTTTTTCACTGTCAGTAGAGAATTGAAAGAGGTTTTAAATTAAGGGCGACACATTTTCATACCCTCGAATTTAGTAATAAAAAGGGTAGTGTAGTGGAAGAATTGGATGTATTATATTCTCCGCACTGAAACAGAAAGACTTAGGCCGCCTAACGAGACGGATTTTTTGTACTGATGAAGGACCGTAAAGCTGTCCGTAGAAGAGAACTTGAGTAGAAGGGTGGAAGGAAAGGCAGACTGGGTCGTGCGGAGCAGGATGGTGGTGATGCAGGTGCGGCTGAGGCACCGGATCACATGTGGCAGGGCGCCCCCAAGCCCCCAGAAGGGACCGACGCTTCAAAAGGAAGGAACTGCTCCTGTCTACCAGAGCCCTGGTGGAGAACTTCCAAAAGGTTATCTGTAGTAAATGGAGTGACAGGTTCACCCATCAGCAAAATGCCAGTGGACGGGGAAATAGCCTGAACAAAGACAACGCTGGCATCTGTAGGGCACCGCGGAGGAGAAAGTAATTCATCTGTGGGCGACGGCTGTAGACTGAGCTGTCCGTCCCCAAGTCCAGGGAGGAGCGGCCAGCCCCGGAATAGTGGTGGATCCACAGATGAGAGGGGAACCTTAGGGGCCCCAGGGGAAGGTGGAGAGGCCGGTGGAAAAGCCAGCTGCAAGCCGCAGAAAGAAGGGTCCGAGGATTTAGGCCATGGGGACAGCGAGGAGCCCTCTCTGGAAGATGCCGGTGAAAAGGCAACAATGTACCTCCCTGTCTCTGGGGAGGAACACTCCAACAGATGACAGACCACCGGAGAGGAAGGAAGCTCAGGAGACAAATCAAGGACCCATCGCCGGCACGGCACTATGGAGTCCGCCACAGGCGCCTGTGCGACGTCGATCGGCGCCGGAGTGGGCATTTGCGGCGCCGAGCAGACCCCTGCCACCACGTACTCCCCAGGAGAATGGGGCGGGGTCAACACAGTTACAGCTAAGGTGTGGCGCCAGCTCGGCCTCATATGGGGCAGCCGCCCGCGTCGAGGACCGAGAGGGACTCGGGAAAGCACTCCATGTCCCAGTCTCCACCCGCGACTCTGCCAGCTACCGGCACCAAAACGGCACCTGCTCAGCCTCTGGCGAGGCGGCTGACTGCTCAGAGGACTGAGGGGGACTCAGGGGCAAGCCCGGAGTCCCAGCGATCTCCTGCGACACTACAGGGAGCCCCATAGGGATTTGCAGTGAGGCAGGGACGCTAGGCGCTGAGGAGGGGAGCCCAGAAGGACTACACCTCAACGACACCACCCTCCTGCGACCTGAAGCCGAAACCTTCGGCGGCGGAGCCGCCAGCGACTCTGCGAAAGTTCCCGCATGAGGCAAGGGATCCGCGGGCGTCTCAGGAGGTGGAGGAGCGGCAAAGAAGCCTGCAGAGCTGCAGTGTAGGCTGTCATTTGGGCCGTAGTCGCCCCATCTCCAGGAAACAGCGGGTATGAAGGTGACAGGCGGGGGCGCACATCCAGAGGGGAACCGGCGCCCTCCGCTGAAGGAGGACAGGGCCTCAGAGACAGCCTAAAGTACCTACCAGTCGGCGAGCAACGCCCTTGAGGCCGTGGCTAGGGACGATGTCGCAGATGGAACCGGCGGCTCCTCGCTTCCGAGGTAGGGGAAGAATGTTGGGACGACACCGACCTGGACAAGCTGGCCGCCAGCAATTTCATCCGGCGCTCCCGCCTTAAGGTGCTCACAGATGTCGCAATCCGTCGAGTCGTGGTGCTCGCCCAGGCACCACATGAAAATCAGGTGAGAATCCGTCGCCGACATGGGGCGTGCACAAGAGGTACACGTCTTGAAGCCCGAAAGCATTCGCACACTGTTCCACAACGCCAAAGCGTAAAGAAAAAAGAAGGCCTGAAACAGGTCAGGACACGATCCGGATCCACATTACATACGAAAAAGAGAACAAGCATTTGCAATGCAATAGGTCTTGCATTAATTAAGTTTGAGCTATTGGCATTGCTAAATATTGCAACACCAATTGGAACAAAAGTCTATAAATTGTAGGCCAAAAAAATGTGTATTTATTTTTGTAGCAATGGGGGCATGCTGCGCTTTAGATGAATATGTTTAAAAGTAAAGTGTGCCATACTGCGATTGCTACAATAGTTAATTGTGGATGCGTTAACAATTTATGTGTGCACTGATGGCTGGTGGTGTGTGTGCCTTTAAAAATTCTGCACTGCCGGCTGGTGGTGTGTGTGCCTGGTGGAAGAGTGCACTGACAACTGATGGTGTCTGTGCCTGGTGAAAGTGTGCACTGATGATGTGGTTGTGTGTGTGGTTGTGTGTGTGTGTGTGGGTGTGTGTGTGATTGTGTCCATGGTTGTGTGCGTGGTTGTTTGCGTTGGTGTGTGGTTGTGTGTGTGGTTGCGTGTGTTGTGGTTGTGTGGGTGTGGTTGTGTGTGTTATGTTTCTGGTTGTGGGTATGTGTTTGTTTGTGGTTGTGTGTGTGGTTGTGTGTGTGCTTGTGGTTGTGTGTGTGGTTGTGTGTGTGTGGTGTGCGTGTGGTTGTGTGTGTTGTGTTTGTGGTTGTGTGTGTGTGTTAGTGTTCTGAGCTCTGCATGTTACTCAGCCCCCTGTCCAATAGGGACTAAATACATTTATCGGTAAGGGTGATAGTGGCAGCGTCACCTCGACCCGCTCGCTTGCCTGAGCTTTCTGACACATTATCTATGTTGTGCTGAGTGCGCTCATGAAACTGATGCAATTTTAATAATTACTGATTGAAAAGTTCGGCGCGATGCGGTAGGATAGGATGTGAATTTGTAGAGCGCGAATTGCTGCCCGGAGGCGTCCAAGCGCTAGGAATATCGTGAATCCGACCCGGAGGACCCAGAGGGGAGAGAATGGGAGTTAGTTAGACTGGGTGAAATAGGAAGGTTTTCAGCTGTTTACGGAAGACCGTGAGGTTGGAGTTAGCTCTTAGATGCAGTGGGAGGGCGTTCCAGGCCCTGGCAGCATTGTAGGAGAACGTCCTACCTCCAGATCTAGATCTTTTAATTCTGGGGGTCACTGCAAGAAAGGTCTGATTAGAGCGTAGGTTTCTGTTGGGCGTGTAGTGGGTAAATAGATCCCGCGTATCCTGGGACCAGTGTTCCAGAATGACTGGTGAGCTATGCACATGGCTTTAAACATAACTCTCTGGCGCACCGGTAGCCAGTGAAGGGTTGCTAGTCCGGTCCTTACTGACTGTCTGCGGGGGAGGTCGAGTAGCATGCGTGCTGCACAGTTCTGAACTATTTGGAGCCTTCTCAGAGTAGATTCCGGAGCACCGAGGTAAAGTACATTATTAAAATCAAGGCGTGATTGAATCAGACCCTGTACAGCTGTCTGTTTGGCTTCCATGGGGAGGAGAGAGAAGATTTTCTTGAGCATCCTCATGATGCCGAAGCAAGTAGCTGACAGTTTCGTGGCTTGTACATTGAAGGACAGGGATCTGTCCATCCAAATTCCAAGGCTTTTAATGCTGTTTTTGGGGGTTGGTGGAGGGCCCAGACTGGGCGGCCACAGTGAGACGGGGAAGCTGAGGTCCGGATGGCCTAGGACCATAAGCTCGGTTTTGTCCCCATTTAGTTTTAAGGACGATAGGGACATCCAAGTCTTCACTTCCTCCAGACACTCTCTAAGCCCGCCCCGCACAGGTAGATTGGCTTCCTGAGTCAGGGAGACCACCAGCTGCGTGTCGTCCGCATAGGAGATGATCTTAATCCCGAATAGGCGGACGACATCGGCCAGTGGCCTCATGTACAGGTTAAAAAGTGCAGGGCTTAGAGAGGAGCCTTAGGGGACACCGCATTTCAAAGGTCTGCTGGTAGACACAGACTCGCCTTCGAACACACGGAAGGATCTGTCCTCTAAAAAGGACTGAAACCAGGACAACGCGTTGGCCTTAATCCCGACCTGGGACATACGGTACAGCAGGGTGTCATGGCTGACCGTATCAAAGGCCACGCTAAGATCAAGGAGGATCACTGCCACTGATCCTCCTTGATCTAGGATTTTTCTGGCCTCCTCGGTGACCATGAGGAGGGCAGTCTCGGTCCCATGTTTTGGTCTAAAGCCATTCTGAGTGGGGTCCAGTAGGTGGTAATCTTCCAGGAAGTTTATTAACTGATGGTTTTTATATTTCTCCATGATCTTGCTAGCCCAGGGAAGCAGGGATATGGGGCGGTAGTTACTTAGGTCCGTAGAGTCCAAGTTAGGCTTTTTCAGTAGGGCTATAAGCATAGCCTGTTTCCATGCGATAGGGTGCGTAAGGGTGATAGTGGCAGTGTCACCTCGACCCGCTCGCTCGCCTGAGCTTTCTGACACATTATCTATGTTGTGCTGAGTGCGCTCTTGAAACTGATGCAATTTTAATAATTACTGATTGAAAAGTTCGACATTTTTTAAATATTATTTTGACACATTACTTTGCACACACTTGCTCCTGCATTCACTGCTGGTGGTTCATTTGTCATTGTAGCCACAATTTAGCCCGTTACCTGCGCTTCCTCCTGAGCCCTGACTTTGAAAGGGGGGGGGGAGGACACCATTTCCTGTTTGGACACCTCTTAGCGGTTAGCGTCTAGCGGTTCACTTGCTCGGGCTATTTAGCCCTCACTTCTCTCTGTACGCGTAGCGGGAGCGTGCAGCGGGGCCGTAGCTAAGCCGAAGAGTAGCCAAAGAGTGGCCCGTCTGCACCCGTCCGCGACAGGACGGGGCCAGGGGCCACTTACTCTGCCCATTTCAATCATGGAGTCTTTGAAAGCCTCACGACTCAGGTACACCTCCCAAGCTCTATTAGACCTACAGCCCCAGGGGGTGGAGAGATGTGTTAGTGGCTGTTGGCCAAGTCCTGAAGGACCCTTTTCATGTGCTGTATGTAGATTTCAGGCTACACAAACATCCATTATTTTGGGACATGTCAGGGAGAATACATCTATGATGAAAGGCTGTAAAAGCTTTCTTCTTAATGTTCGCTCCTTACCGCAACACCACTTACAAATATGGGATCTTATCCATACTCTTAAACCTGAGGTCAGCTTCCTTAAGGAAACATGGCTAAAACCGCATACCACCCCTTCTATCACTCTGGGGATTCCTACGGGGTATAAAATCCTAAGACAGGATCGCCCTGATAAAATTGGCGGTGGCATTGCCATAATATATAAAGAACACCTTAAAGTATCCGTTATAGAACAGATCAACCAACTTTCTATGGAAGCTATGATCTTCAAAATTATGGTAGGACCTAAGGAGCACTGGAAGGGTGCCTTAGTTTATCGCCCCCCTGGACCCAATGCTGGCTTTACTTTAGCTCTGACTGAAATACTAGCACAGCATATGAAAGCTAAAGAAAAGTTTATTCTACTAGGTGATTTTAACTTTCATGCGGACAATTTAGACCACCCAGAAACAAAGACCTTAATGTCTGATCTTGCCTTACTGGGATTTGCTCTACAGAATAGTGGACCCACTCATAGAGGTGGCCATACACTGGACCTAATTTTTGCAAACTGCACTACTATATATTGTCATCCCCCCAAAGTAGTTAATTGGTCAGACCACAGTATGCTTGAATTTACCTTCATGGGCCTAAATAAATCAAATAAACCTCCTACTGCCCCGACCATCAAGCGAAGGTCCTGGCATAAGATCACCTTAGAAACAGTGGAAGAAGTCTGGAAGGAGCCGGTAATATTGAATTCTGATGACGCTGAGTCAGCCCTGTCCAAATTTAACACCACAGTGGAAGGAGGCAGTTGTGAACCCAATACGGAAGAACACGGCCCTACCATGGACAGAACTCTCCTACCTCCGCCCCATCCCCCTACTGCCTTTTTTGAGTAAACTGCCCGAGAAGCATGTAAACACCCATGTCTCCAGGTTCATAGAGGCAACAGGGGGCCTGGACCCTTCACAATCTGGGTTCAGGTCCAACTACAGCACCGAATCGGCACTCCTCTCCGTGACTGACAATATCAAGATGTCACAGGATAGAGGAGGCTCGATGATTCTGGTGCTGTTAGACCTGTCGGCCGCTTTTGATACTGTGTCTCATGACATTCTTCTCGGCCGTTTGCAGAGAGTGGGTATTGGAGGAGTGGCACTGTCCTGGTTGGAGAGCTTTCTCTCTGGCCGCTCACAAGCTGTCAGCATGGGACCCTATCGTTCCACCTCTAGGGTGCTCACCAAGGGGGGGCCACAGGGCTCATGCCTAAGCCCCACATTATTTAATGTGTATGTGGCCGCCCTTGCTGACATTGTGAGAAGGTTTGGGTTCACCCCAGTGTCATACGCTGATGACACCCAACTGCTCTTTCCCTTCCACTCCCTCACATCTGATGTGAAGAACAATTTTGCCGAGGGCATGAGAGCAGTGTCCAACTGGATGGCTACCAACTGCCTCCAGTGTAATGTCGGGAAGACCGAGGTAATGCTTTTTGGGAAAGCTAGCATGCTCTGATCTCCCGACTGGTGGCCCTTAGATCTTAGGCCTGTCCCATGCCCAAAGCCAACTGTTAAGAACTTGGGAGTGAAGCTCGATCAAAACCCGAGCCTAAAGGAGCATGCCAATTCTGTCACAGGAGCTTGTTTTAGAACAATCGGCCTGTCTTTCCTCTTCTGCCTGACACCCATAGAAAGACTCTTGTACAAGCCCTGGTGATAAGTCGCTTGGATTATTGCAACGGTCTCCTTATATCAGCAAATGAGGAGGCGCTTAACCGTTTGCAGGTGGTCAAAAATACGGCGGCCAGATTAATCTTAAATGCTCCTGCAAGAACTCCGTCTAAACCCTTATTAAATGACCTTCATTGGCTGCCCATACGGCAACGCGTTAAATTTAAAATCTGCTGCTCAGTGCACAAATGTCTTTATGGACAAGGCCCCAGATACTTGGCCCAAAATTTTCAGATATATAAACCTGAACGTCTTCTACGCTCCAGCAACCAGTGTTTACTGGAAACTCCAACCATCAAAAAGGTCAGGCAAGGTGGTCGTGCCCTATCATTTGTGGGACCGACCCTGTGGAATAAACTTCCAACCGACCTAAGACACAATACCAACCACCTGTGCTTTAGGAAAGCCCAAAAAACGCATCTGTTTCAGGAAGTATGCCTTACCCTGTGGTATCCTACAGAGGCACCGCATTTCTGTATTTAAGGCGAGCAAAGCGCAGAGATACCCCATGGGTCGATTCTGGCGCGATACAAGCAACTAAATAAATAAATTTAAAAAATCGGCAAGAGGAGAGGGCGGCAGTGTGTTTGCACATCAGCATGTGAAGTCAGCCAATGGGCTGGCATTCGATCGTTACAGCGTGTGAGCGTGGCAGCCTGCATTAGAGAAACGGCCTCTGGAGGCACCCATTCGAGGTCCAAGAATGGGCTCATTCTAAGTGCAGTCTGATGCTCAATTGCAGTTGATCCCTAATCTCATAGTGGCATAATGTCCAAGGCATCTTTAGGTATTAAAAGTGTACTAATTTTAAAAGTGGCACGGTTAAAATGTTCAGAATGTTATGTGTATATTATCCCAATATTCAACATATGTCGGTCACACAATGGTAACATATTTATTGTGACAAGCAGAAACAAGCGGGTCGGAAAGACGAGTGCAGTGGGGGGCAGGAGAGCCTTTCAAGGAATGCAGAGTCTGCAGGGGGCACACAATGTAAAACTAGGCTTCCAGGTAGCTTTTGTTTATCACAAATTACTCTGGCACCTTGAAGTTAACAGAGGATGTGGCGTACTGGATGGAGTGGCCAACCTTGAAGCTGGAGGGACTGGGTTGGTGCTTCGGTCGTAGCTTCACATTCCAAAATTAACAAATTACTTAGGGCCAGATGTAGGTAATTCATATTTACTGACTCTTAAATACCGAATTTTACCGATTCGGTATTTAAGAATCGGTAAATATGAAGGGGGTAGATGTAGGTAATTCGAATTTAAGAAGTACCGAATCGGTAGGATTCGGTATTTACCGATTCGGTAAATACCGAATCGGCATTGCCCATTGATTCCTATGGGCCTTGAAGCCCATAGGAATCAATGGGCAATACCGATTCGGTATTTTCCGAATCGGTAAATACTGAATCCTGCAAGGGTGCAGGGGGTGTCACTTTGACACCCTCTAGCACCCCAAATACAGGCATGTGTGACATGTGGCACACATACATGCCCTAAGGGCATGTCTGTGTGTCACATGGCACAGGTGTGCATGCACACCTGAATTCGGTATTTTACCACCCAATTGGATTGGGTGGTAAAATACCGATTCTTAAGGGCCTGTGACACTCTTAGAAGTGTCACCTACAAGTAGATTTACCGAATCAGTAAAATTACCGATTCGGTATTTTACCGATTCTGTAAATTTACCGATTCGGTAAATTTACCAATTCTGTAAAATAATGGCCCCTACAAGCCAAATCCTAAATACCGGTCAATAACGGCCGAAATCGGCCGTTACCGACCGGTCCTACATCTGGCCCTTAATCTTTCCGTGCCTAAAAAATATCAATGTGTCTGTCTGAAATGCAACGAGTAGTCCTGTGACAGCTTTGGTTCGACTTTGCGCTTTAAAAAAACTGCCCAAAAAAGGGGGTATTGTCGTGCCTAGTTCCCAAGGCCTCTCCGTGAGCATTGTTTGCAGTTCTGAGGGGAGGGGGCGGCTTGAGTGGGGCGTCCTGTTGTTTGGAGTTGGAAGGTTCGCCTCGGGACTGTGTCCGCCCGAGGGCAGATCTCCGTCAGAGATGGACAGCACAGGACAGAATTAGCAACTGAAAACATTTAACCCGTGAATTATTAAGTTTGATAGCACATTTTTACTTTGCAGAAGGGGTCTATGGAATTAATGTGTGTAAGGGGGGCTTCACATGAAATGTTTTCAAGACCACTGCTGTAGGATAATGTGAGGGTCCCGACGGCATGGACAGGCTTAACTTGTGAAGTAGTGTGTTCTATGAGGGAAGTGAGGGGTGTTAGACAGGCACAATGACAATACCTGTTATACCTATATACCCGTGAAACACAGACAGTGCGGAATGCGTGACTCCAGGAGCCGGTTCCCAGATGTTACAGGAGTGGCAGGAAACTACTGTCTAATTGAATCACAAAAGTGCAGCAGAGTGTGGGCTGAACAGGCTGCACAAACACACGACGACCCCCCACGCCACACCAAAAAAGCCTGTTTGTTCATCCTAACGGGCTCCTGGGCTGCCAGGCACTGGGCATCGCCAAGTCTATGTAGACTCTAATAAAACAAGACGCTGCCACTGGAAGCGTAGCGAGTAGGGGGGAGGTGAGCAGTGCTTTGGGTAGAGGCTAGAGTGAACAAGCGATGCGCGCTCTGTGCTGAGGGAGGGCCATTAAAGGAAGGGGACAGAGAGGAGCCTGTGAGAACTCGCGGCGGAGATCAAAGGAAGGGTGGTAGGGACATTGGCGAGCGAGCATATGGGGGGTGAGGGGGTGTGCAGCCTGCTGAGCTGAATGCGTGTAGAAGCAGAGGCGGAGCGCAGCGCGCGCGCACAAAGTGTCTGGTGGCAAATGGAAGCTGTGCACAATGCGCGTGGTTGTGCTCACATGCACTGCACCCGATCCGCACTTTGGGTGCACTTTTGAAAGCCCTTACTTTAATCTCGCCAAAGCATCCCTAACGGGATGGCTTCAGCGAGACCTAAAAAACTGACGTAGGCGCTCCGGGGTGGGACTTATGTATCCTTGTTGATATCACGAACGCGGACGATGTCAGGGCGGAGTCACATGGTGCCGTCCCCCTGGCGTGCAGGAATGCTGTGGCAAAATGTTTTCCGGATCCAGTCTCACACCTGGGGATAATTCTACGTTAAGGAATCTGCTGCTAGTAGTCTCTAACAGATACAATGGGGCACATTGTCAAAGATGCTCTCAACATCAACTTAGAGCTAAAGGAAGGAGAGGAAAAGCTAGTTAGAGGAATGGGGTACTGAAAAAGATGAAGCATGGGATCCAATGCCATGAAGAGTTTAGTCATTTAGTGCTCACCCAAGAGTCAGCGGTGGGCAAAGCTAGACCTACAATGCATTTGGGGAAGACCAAGAGCTCTGAGCTGAGGAGTCCATGAACACCTGTTTGCACTTTGAGATGGAGAAGCAAGGTGAGCCCCCATACAGGCATTGATCAAGTAGAATCCAGTGCATGAGAAACCCCTGCAAGCAGCAGCATGCTGAAATTTCCCTAGAGTGTACTGAGATTTGGTGAGTACTATGGAAAGTTAAGCACCCACCTGCTTTGCCAAACTATAAAGATTAATGGATGAAGAACCAAAGAGAAAAGGGGTGCAGAACATACATAAGAAACAGAAACTGGACCAAAGAAATTCAAGAGTGGAAATTAGACTAACGAACATAGAGCAGCTGCAACAGTTCCTCTTCAACTAATATAGACTGCAATAAGCTTGCTCTTCTCCTTTAGTTCTTTTTACCCTGCCCTACTGGAACCTGCCTAGATAGAATGTTGAAAGGTTCACTTTGGACCAGTGCCACAAGCCTCTCCTAAGAGTCTGGCTAGTAAGAATTCAAAGCAATCATGGAAGGTGAGGAAATAATTGTGCTTTTTAACTGAACAGACCTGAATTTGAGCTGGGAAACAGGCAAGTACCCTCACACTGGGTCCCAAGTTATCAATAATGATGCAGGGAAAATTTCCCATGAGAAACAAAGTTAAATGCTTTTAGAAACACCAGGAATGAGCCTCTCTGAAACCAAGGGGTGAAAATCAGAGGCAGACAATAAGAACGAGCTAGACATTAAAAGGAGAAGCTAAATAGCTGATCCCAGTATTCATTACAGTTGTCAACCTCGTTAAAAGCAATGCAAGTAGTGGTTTGAGACAAACTCTGAAAATAAGGGTGAGAATCAATTTTAACACACAGGATCTTGCCTCAAAACAATGCCTTTATAACAAGTCTGCCAAACCCTGGTTTGTCAGTGATGTTTGTTCCCTAATGTTGTCTCTTTTTTCTACTACTCTGGTGTCTCCTTTCACAATTTTTGCGGAGGTGCCATGTACTCTGCTGTGCCCTTTACACTGTTTAGTAGATGGACAGGTACCATTTACTCTGATATGTGCTGTTTGGTTGTCAAGTTAAGCAGGTGCCATGTACTCTACTATGTACCTTTTTTAGGCATGCTATGTACTTTGGTTTGACTGCACTATTTCAAGATACGCTTAACTAAGTGCAAATGCTTAGAATTGGTGCTGATTTGTTAATGTCTCTGTTTCCTGTTGACCTGAAGGTTACTGGATATGCTTGTTTATCTGTTCAACTGCCAACCAACTAATTAAGAGCCTCAATTTCCTGCCCCAGTGTCCTGCCAGAGACCACCTTCTAATTGACAGGAAACACTTTGTCTTCTAGAAGGCACTAGAGCCTAATGTGCTTGTTTACTTAACATTTTATTTCCTGCTCCAGTCTCCTCCTGGAGACAGCCTTCTAATTTACAGTAAATACTTAGTAATCTTCAAGGGGGCTTGGCTAACCAGCAAAGATAGCGGACACAAGCTTCTAATGCTCCACTCGCATACCCTCGATTATCCTGGCAAACAGACAGAATTCCACTTCACCAGTCTAAAAACCAGGCACTATCAACCCCCTTTCACTTGTTCATTGCCCGTCACTCTTGTGTGGTGTGTTTAGCAGGCCCAAGGCACCTGAAATCTCCGTAAGATCCATGGAAGGAGACCCCACCTGCAAAACTTACAGATTTTGGGCAGGTATTTCCCTAATCATCTGCATTCCCCTGCACAGAAATTAACCATGGGTTGTCTACACGCAAATGCAAAACAAGCCGCCGCGCATTCTGAAATCCAAGGGACGAAAGAGCGGAGGATGAATGCGTGGGAGAGACCCTGGCTATGGCACTCTCTACTAAAATTGAATCTGTTCTGGCGGCGGTGGAGAAAATAGGTGCCGTCCTGGATCACACCCAGACCTCACTGGAGTCCAAAATAGACAAGGTTGCATCTGGCTATATGCTATTATGAGCCGACCACCGTAAACCGTCGGACAGGGTCAGATTAATGAAAGAGCTCTGCAAGACCTAAAGCCAACTACTTATAGTCATGCAGCAACTCTACAACACCACACGGACAGAGTACACACGCTAGATGACAGGCTAGAAGAAGCTCATGGCCGTTCGCGCTGCAACAGTATCCGTATGCTGGGCCTCCCTGAAGGAGAGGAGAGACATGACCCTGTTGTATATGTTGAGCGCTGGTTGAAGGAGCTGCTCCCAGAAGACAAACACATAAAGGAGGGGACCCCTCTAACGTTACTTTGAGGTCAGGGAAAAGAGGGGAGAGGAGATAACAAGAATTGAATAAATTCCCTCAAGACCTATATACTTTTAATTACCAACATGATTTGCTTATTTCATTTAATTCTCCCAGAAGACGCCAGTTTGTGGTGGACCAAGCACATTGAGTGGCGGTCCGTAGACTGTCTCGGGAGCCAGACCAAGATCGCTGCTTTTCAAACTGCTGAATTAATGGGATAGGGACACAGTACTGAGAGAGTCCTGCAAGCTCACTGACATCAAGATATAAAACCAACAAGTCATGTTGTTCCCGGACTACACCATGCAAGTGCAGAAAAGAAGAGGATCCTTTACTGCGGTGAAGCACCAGTTCCGTGAATTAGACATTTGCTATTCCCTAAAATTCCCAGCCAAACTGCGAATTTCTGCAAAAGAACACACTCGATTCTGTGACACACCCTCCGAAGTCTGGGACTGGTTGGATGAATCAGGCCTATTAACGGGACCCAACCCATCCAGGGACACACAGTCGCCTTGTTGTGGCAGAAGAAACCGCTGTTGGAGCAAAGGAAGGAGCCCCAACCAAACAAGATCACAGGCAGCAATCCCTGACATGAAACAAAGAGAGATGGAAAGACAGGAGGCCCTCCATGTAGCTGCAGCAATTCTGACTAATTTACAGACCTCCGAGCCTAAGACATGATCCATGCTCTTCCTGAGTGTGACTGGTTCATCACCCGCAAGATCCTAAGACCTGGACTCCCTGCAGTTGCAGGACGTCATGTCGCAGTCCTCGAGTAGCATAATTTGAACAATCAGCATAGCCCCGATATTTGTATCGTATCATATTATATGCAAATGCTATATTGTTTGCGCTACTCACCCTAATAGATGCATGCGCAGAGTAACTACCCAGTAGATAGTGGGGAACACAGCCTCAGGGTAGAGCACCCTTCACGCTAGCCAAGATGCACAGGCGTCCATACCCTTAACTCAAAGGGGATCATCAATTACCCCAAGGAAACACTGAGGGGATCTCAAGAACTCACAGGCCTGTAGTACGCACCCGCGCAGTTAACTACACCTAACTTAATAGTCGCCACGGTTGGGCCCCATATTTTGGATGAACATCGACTACGAGATCACCCTCATAAGGTTATACACAATATAGTTGTACCCCTAGTTCTGACTATGTTTTTCACACCCCAAGGCGCTCCAAACGGTTGTCTGGACCCCGGCTGCATCTCCGCCTCCCCCTACACTAGAGGCCACATCACATTCTCATGGCACAGATCAACATCCTTACATGGAATGTGAGGGGTATGTGCACGCCCACACGCAGATACCCATACCTCCAATGCAGACACACAAAAATAGCTTTTCTAAAGGAATCACACCGTACTGAGATTGAAGCTGACCGCCTCCACAAACGCTGGAGGGGGCAAGTGTATAGCACTAACTAATCCTCCCAAGCACGTGGTGTATTAATATGGATAAAGGCAGGAGTTCCATATGTGGAGGAGGAGGTGGACATAGAGCTGGCGGGTGGATATGTATTTTTAAAAGGCAAACTGAATGGACAAACAATCTTCATGGGCTACATATACGCTCTGAATGTGGAGCATGCCTCCTTTTTTTAGCAAGCTCTCTGGAGTACTGGTCAGATGGAGCGGGCTCCCTTAGCTTATAGGAGGGTATTTCAATTCGGTATTAGATCTAGATAGGTCATAGCGACCCCTAACACGAACCACAGCAACATCCAATGCTTAAACTCTGTCAGAGGGGCAGACACATTGGTAGCTGACTGATATATGGTGTGCTCTCCATCCCAATACACAAGTCTACTCATTTTACTCTCCAGTACACGGCCTGCATGTGACACTAAACCGGGTGGTTGGGTCACCTGCCCTCTTCCCGCTCATCAAAAACATTGAATACCACAGAGAGAAGCTACATGGGCATCTAAGATGGCAGCGTAGGCCAGTAGCTCCGTGAGACCTGTGCCCTGCCCTCAGAATCCTGTCATTATCCTGTAGCGCCTTGGGGTGCATCGGCGTGCGGCGAGGAAGCGGTGCACCTCGGAGCTGCTCTGGGCCCGCTGCGTGCTCGGGGGCCAAAGCGGCCGTTGGTGAAGTCTCGGCCTTTTTGCGGACTGGAGCCGGGGACTGGCGTAGCTGCGGTGACCAGCGACAAATGCCACAACACCCCGGAAGGAGACAGGAAGCTACCAGCCGTGACCAACTCTCCATCGGATGCACTGATTGCAGCTTCGGAACACAAGAAGAGACGCATTGGACACGGTGTCCACCGCGAGGAACCGTCTGGTGATTTAGTGTGCCCCTTCAGCGGCTCCACGAGCTGAGGCGTCAGTGACTTTGGGATCGGGGAGGTGCCACCCGTCCTTGCGGCCGCCAGGTATTGTGATCCTAAGTGGATTAATAAACTGAATTGCCAATACTCCAGCACTGAGGGGGCCTCTGCCTGGGGGCGAGATAACCCACCCGGCCAAACAGTGCGAAGATCTGTGGGTCCAGTTCCCCACCTGCCCTGCATAGCGCAGCCCAACGCTCATTGAATTAAGGGTTGCTAATATAGGGCTGCAAGCGAGTATATTGTCTGATGGGTGACGACACATAGAGGCTCTGCGGCGGTATTGTCGGGCTGACCGGAAGGCGATCTGGGATGCTCTCAGCACCCCATACTGGCAGCGGTACTCCCAAGCCATCTGCTAGATGCGCACTAGGGTTACGGACATCGGGCTTCACGGAGGGGAGTGTTGAGGTGCGCACTTGAGGATTGAGGAGTAAGTGGAGTTCCTTCTGCATCTTGTGGCACCTGAGGAAGATAGGCATACATGAAGCGGTTCAGCATATATAATTGAAACCCCTAATAAATGCTCACTGGGTTGCTGGGTGGTTAACAGGCAGCACCTCACGGTAAGACAGTTGAGCGTAGGTCCGCCACACCAGTGCCAACCAGTGATTGACATGAGGGTTGCCCCCCGGGGGTGGCATGAGGGATCGACGGCGATTACCGGACTAGTCTGGTGAACATGACCTGATGTGGGGCGTGGCGAAAACCCGGATTTCAAATACGGTGGACCGGTAGATCTGGTTCGGATGTGGTGACATTCTGGTTCTCAAATGGACTATTGTCGTGGCCAGGACTGTAGTGGGCTTATACCATTTTAAGTAAAGAACTACGATGGCGGCTAGACCCGAGGCCGAGAAGCAGCAGTCCAGGTCTACTAAGGGAGCCCGCTCCGTTCAGACCAACAAGCTTGACCGAAATACGCAGCCCAGGGGCTCACCTTCTGGGTCGGGAAGGATGCCAGATGTCAACAGAGAGTCCATAAGCTCGGCAACGGAACCTACACTGCAAGATGAGATGGCCGCCATAGAAGGGTTCAGAACTTCCCCCGAGAAGCAGATGGAGTCGCTGGACCACAAGCTGGACACTCACCCTAGAGGTCAACCTGATCCGTGCAGACCTCACCAAAACCAGTGAGAAAGTGAAATCGCTGGATATCAAAACGGCGAGCCTGACAGATGAAGGGTCGCAGTTGCAGCAGGAGGTTCGTAATCTCAAAGATGCTAGTGACCTGACAAGCCGCAAGCTGGATGAATGCGAAGGACGGGCCCGGAGGAACAATATACGCATAATTGGTGTCCCGGAGAAAGCAGCGGGTGCGGGCACAGACCTCTTTGTAGAAGGCATTACCCTTAATCATCTGAAACCGAAAGGGTTAGGAAATTTCTTTCCAATAGAACGGGGGCATAGAATACCGGGAGCAAGACCAAGACTAGGAGCCCAGCCTCGTCCGATGATTGCGAGGGTGCTCAACTTTCGAGACAGAGATGTTATCCTGCGGGCTTCCAGATCCACTAAAATACGAGAATTCCACCCTCGCCTTCTTCCCAGACTTTACTCAAACGGTCCAGAAGCAGCTGCAGAGTTTCCTTGGGGTCAAGAAGCGACTGCGGGATAGAGGCTAGAAATACACGATGATGTTCCCTGCTAAGCTACGAGTTGAGGTTGATGGGAAGGTTTGTTTCTTTGACAATCGAGAGATAGCCTCTGATTGGCTGGAGAGACTTCCCCTCCGGTGGGGGATCCCCGGGGACAGGGCGGAGACGATGGTGATGGCTCACAGGAACTGGAATGATGAGTATTGTCGATGCTTGTGGTGTGAGGACTTGTGGGGAGGGGATCCACCTCTGAGAAGCTTCTATGGAGGGGCTCATCCAGATTACGAGCTATGAAGGGTGCAAAATATGTCATATTACGGGCGGGGGCAGGGGTGCGGGGCGGGGCTCTGACATCCTCCTTAAATCTAAATGTAAATGTAAATGCAGGGGTGCAGGGTGGAGGGAGGAGGGATGAGACTGTTTGTATGGTTGTTGTTTTCTTTTTCTTTGTTTTCTTTTTGTTGATGGCATCAGCATATTGTGCTTGGTTTGCATGCAGCAGACAGAGGACTGTTACTTCCTTTTCATGTATGATGATGGGGGTAGGGAACTGAAAGTTTTGAGCTGGAATGTGAATGGGTTGGGGGACAAAATTAAACGCAGTGTGGTTCTTCAGTATCTCAAACGCCAAGCAGCGGACGTGGTCTTGCTTCAAGAAACACATTTAGTTGGTAATTCCTGTAAGGCGATGCACAGAATGGGGTACAAGTTGGTGGCCCATGCGGGATTCACATTGGGTTACAGGGGGGTGGGCATCCTAATTCGAAGAGCGCTCCCCTTGGTGATAGATTCCACGTGGGAAGATGATAGGGGCAGATATGTTGGCATTACGGGTCGTTGGAAAGGTATGTTCTTAATCTCTTGTCTATCTATGTCCCCCTGGGTATGCAGTCTACCTCATTTGTTGATCTGGGAAAGCTCCTACTCAGGCTGACATTCGGGCTCCTGATTTTGGGGGGTGATTTCAATGCAGTGGCTTCTGGAGCTTTGGATAGGCATCCCCCGCGAGATGTGGGGCGCGCCCAGCGATGGCTACCCGACTTTATTGATGCCATGGGATTGGTGGACGGGTGGAGATTGCTCCACCCTGATCAGAAGCAATATACGTTTCACTCTGGTGCTCACTGCAGTCTCTCCCGCCTGGATTATTGTTTGGTTCCGGCGGCTCAGGCGTCTTATATCACTGAGGCTGTTCATCTCGTCAGGGGTATTTCTGAATTCTGATCATTCCCGCTCTTGTTACGGTTTTATATCGCTTCGGGAACAGCGGCTAGGGTAACCCCAATTAACTCCTGGTATCTACGTGACCCCAAACTTCGCAAGGACCTCATCAAGGCGCTGGATGAATATTTTGTGGATAATGAAGGATCGGTGTCCTCCTCCGTGTCTCTCTAGGAAGCCTTTAAAACGGTTGTCAGGGGTCAGGCTCTGTCACTTATAGCAGGAGCTAAAAAGGAAAGGAATAGAGAGGTAGTTGAGGTAGAGACTGAGATTGCTCGACTGGCAGGGGAACTGGAACGGGAGGTAACGCAGGCTAAATTACATCTTCTAAGTCTTAAGCAGCGTGATTACAAATTAATGGTCACTGATAGTGCAAAGCTTCTTGGTAGGGAGCAGCAAGGTAGGCTCTAGCAAGGTAGGCTCTACGACCTCGGGGATAAGGCCGGGAAACTTATCGCCTGGTTGGACAAGAGGGATAGGGCTGACCGAGTGGTCCCAGAACTTGTTACAGAGGAGGGAACATCGATTACAGATCCCCAGAGTATCGTCGATAGTTTTGCGACACACTTCCAAACTGTTTATACCTCGGTCTCGTACCACCGGAAGAGGACTCCCAATTGCTACTTCGAGATATACAGCTCCCCTGTCTGTCCAGTGAGGACCGAGACTTTATGGATAGTGCCTTAACAGCTGACGAAATAGCTCAAGCTATTCGCTCCTTGAATTCGGGTAAGGCGATGGGGCCCAATGGGCTCCCAATTGAACTCTATAAGCTTAGCCCTGATGAGCTTGCTCCTTATCTTAAAGGTATGTTTGTTGAGGCCCGGGAACAGGGGATCTTACCTAGTGATCAGAGAGTTGCGTCGGTGGTGGTGATTCATAAGGAGGGTAAACCCAGGACTAATTGTGCCTCTTATAGACCTATTTCATTATTGAATGCCGAGCCCAAAATTCTGGCTAAGCTTCTTTCCAATAGGCTGGTGAAGGTCGTCATTGGACTGATCCACCCAGATCAATCGGGCTTTATTCCCCACAGAAATACGGCCCTGAATTTACGTAGGTTGCATAGCGTGATAGCTAGGCCCCACACTCTGCAGGAAGCAGCCGTAATTGCTTCACTTGATGAGACCATGGCTTTTGATACCGTAGAATGGTCCTATTTATGGGCGGTCCTGACTAAATTTGGATTTGCCCTGGTTTTATTGGCTGGGTGCGCCTATTGTATACGGAGCCACTTGCCCAAATAGTTGTTAATAATTGGGTTTCGGTGCCCTTTAGTCTTGGTCGGGGCACTCGACAGGGCTGCCCTCTTTCTCCCCTCCTCTTCTCGCTGGCCCTGGAGCCCCTGGCGGCTTGGGTGCGATGGGAGCCATCTATTCGGGGCATCCGGTGGTCCCCGGACTGGGAGGACCAGATCTCCTTGTACGCGGATGATATTCTGCTATATTTAACTTCTCCTAGGAAGTCCCTCATTGTCGTGTGCGATGTCCTGGCTTCCTTTGGTAAGAATTCCGGGCTTTCCATTAACTGGGGGAAATCTCTGTTGTTTGTTCTTAAAGGGGAGGCCCCGGTCCCTCCACGGAACTGTCCCATACAAATTAGTACAGGCGGTTTGAAATATCTGGGAGTCTTCATTTCTCTTGATTCAGCAGTCAGATATACCAGGAATCTCTTTCCCCCTTTGCAGAGGCTTAAAAGTGATATCGCTAACTGGAGGAAACTTCCACTCTCTTTGTTAGGATGAGCGGCTCTGTTTAAAATGATGTCTCTGCCCCGTTTTCTTTACGCCCTTCAGAACACCTTAGATGTTATTTCCATTTGGTTGAAAGATTGCAGCGGGTCTTTTATGGGAGGGCAGACCTCGTATCGCTTTAGCTAAGCTGACGCTCCCCTGGTATGATGGAGGCGTTGCCCTCCAAGATATTAAACAATACTATTGGGCTTCCCAGTTTGCCACGATCCATCATGGAACATATGGCCCTGTCGCAGATCCTGGTTAGGCTATGGATAGATGGCTCCTCCCTCGAGGTAATTACAATAGGGCACCGTACTCTAAGCCAACGAAGTTGGACTTGACAGGGCCAACTAAGCATGCTGTGCGGATCTGGCACGATGTTACGAACTCTTTGGGGTGGAAGGACAAACTGACGCTAGCTACCCCACTGTTTGGTTCAGAGAGGCTGGGTAAGCTTTGGAAGACGAAAGGGTTTGCAAAGTGGGATCTAATAGGGATCTCCACCATCAAAGACATCTGGGGCAAGAGGAGATCACGTTATTTGAGGAAATGCAGGCAGAATTTGAGCTGACAAGATCCGAGTACTTTCGTTAGGTGCAAATTCGACACTCACTACAGGCGTCCCTGCCCATGGATGCGGACATACCGGAGGCCTCACTTCTCGAAGATAGAATTTTAGACGGTCACCTCCCCGAAAAAACGATCTCCATGATCTATAAGAAACTAATCAATCACAGAGCGGATCAGCTCAGGGAGTTGAGGGATAAGTGGGTGCAAGACGGAATAGAGCTGGATGATGAGGACTGGCAATCGGCTGTGTCCTCTCCAAGAGTGGTTGCCATTCCCGCTCGGCTACGGCTCATTCAGTTAAAAATATTGCACAGGGTCTATGTTACGGGGCCCGCCTTGTACAGATGGGGTTGACTGATGCCGGATGGTGTAGGCGGAAATGCGGCCTTGTGGGGATGTTCCTCCAAATCGTTTGGGAGTGTCGATATGTTGCTGAGTATTGGTGTGGAATTCACAACACTGTGCCAATGTTTCGGGGGTCTCCTTACTACCAGAGGCAAGGAGATGCCTCCTTAACATTTGGGAGCCCACTGACCTTACTCTGCACAAACGCAGTGGGTCACCTTAAGTTTTATGATAGCGAAAAGAAATATTGCTCAGCTGTGGGGATCCGAACAGCCCCCCACCCTTGAGAGTTGGAAAAATGATTTAGATTGGAGTATGTTCCGGGAGAAGACTGTGGGCCTCAATATGGGGACCCTGGAATAAATGTAGAGGAGAAATCTGTGTGCCGCTTAGGAATGCTGTTTTTGATGTACCCCCCATCCCCGTAAAGTTTTTGACATGTCTGTATTTTGGTTTCCTGTACACCTCCGCAGATGTTACATTGCCTATAACATGATTCCTCTGTACTGTGTTCTGTTTTGATGCCTTGTTCAATAAAAAGAATTGTTAAAAAAAACACTGAATACCTAGGGAGGATGCATTCGGACCATAACCCAAAGCTTATGCAACTCACATGGGATGTGGGACCCCCCCCCACGATCCCCACATATCTGTTAAAACCAGCAGCGCTAGAAGATCAAGCTTTTCGCTACTCCCTAGGGTCTGCAATCCTAGAATACTTCGAGACAAATGACCAATCTATAGGAGACACCCTCTTAGAATGGGATGCCATTAAATTGACCTTAAGAGGACACTACCTGGGTGCTACATGGAACATACGTAAGCAACTGAATGATGCGCTAAGTGGAGTTGAGTGCCAGCTTCTAAGTCAGGAGGCAAAAAAGTCAGCCGACATTAGGGACACAAGGCGTCTGGATGAACTACGTGCTGAACATGCAAATCTACTAGAATGGCTTAGCTGTCATAACTACGCAGCACACTCTGCACACCCACATGCAACTGCAGATCGGGCGGGCAGAACACTAATGTGGCTCCTGTGTCACCAACCCATAGCCGCCCTAAGAACAGACACAGGGCAGGTTTTATACACGCAGCATGAAATACATGCAGCAATGACACGTCACTACTCTACACTTTACCAATCCATGGGGCATTATACGGAAGGATCTCTAGTTAAGTTCTTAGACACTGTGCGTCTACCAGAAACAACCCTGGTGCTAAATGAACCAATAACACCGGAGGAAATCCGTAGTGCGATAGCAGCGCTAGTAAATGGGAAACGGTTCTGAGCAAGCAAAGGATTCCACTGTCCATGCGTGAGGCGAAACTGCCCAAGCCTGCCAAAGATCCCACAGACCTGGGATCTTACAGGCCACTAGCCCTTCTTAATGTGGATTACAAGGTATTGACAAAGATCCTAGCTGATAGGCTTGCACATGGGGTTCCCACCCTAATTCATACACACAAGAACGGATTTGTGCCCTCCCAGAGCACCTCATTAAACTGGAGACGTTTCTTTAGAGTTGCAACTTACTCAGCACCTCGCTGGCCATGCTCAGGATGCTTAATACTAGATATTGAGAAAGCCTTTGACTCTCTGGAGTGGGGATTTTTTTTCGCCACACTGGTGAGATATAACTTGGCAGATTAATTCATACGCATGGTGCGATTACTATACAACGTGCCGATGGTCTGATTAATAACAGGCCCCTACATATCCGACCCGGTTCAGGTGAAGAGAATAACTAGGCAGGGATGCCCCTATCTCCCCTGCTTTTCTCTCTAGCTATAGAACCACTAATGGAAGCAATCCGCACAGCGATGGGCGAAGGCATTACACTAGGGGACGGCACGCACACAGTATCTCTGTATGCAGATGATCTACTATTTTGCATAAGAGACATCAGCGAAATGCCCCAGCAGCTGGCACACACACACTGGGGAATTTTGCTTCCATATCGGGGCTGGAGGTTAACGCCTCCAAGACCTGCCTTTGCCCTTTTAGTGAAAAATGCGGAACCATGGATATATCCTCAAAGAGGTGCGAGTGCGTTGGAGTGCAGACACATTCCGCTACCTCGGAATAGGGGTATACTGGAGTGAAGCAGATCTACTAGACGGCAACCTTGGTAGAGCCCTGACCGCTGTCTGCTCTCAGATGCTATTCTGGACCATGCTCCCACTCTCTGGAACAGGCAGGGTGGCCCTCACAAAAATGGTGATCTTGCCTCGATTCTTATATTACTTCACGAACCTGCCACTATATATTCCTCCTTCCTTCTTCTGCCCGTTGGAAAAACTGATTAAAGACTTTATATGGGGAAACTCCAGGCACCGAGTGGCGATAAAAAAAACTTTATCTACCCACAGATCAAGAAGGCCTGGCGGCCCCTAAATCTAGAGAAATGTTACTTTGCCGCACAACTACAATGGTTAGCTAGATGATTGGCTGACCGCCATAGAGGAGAAGCTGCGACTACACAACTGCCCCTATCCCTTTCAGAGTTGAAAGGATTATTTCACCCCTGTGCGGAAACTAAACCACTGGACTTGCTGCTGCTCAGTGTAGCGTACAGATGCTACTGCAAAACACTATATATATATATATATTTTTTAAAAACATTTTATTGATTTTATTCATCAATATCACATATAAGAGAAGGCATCATTTTAGCATATTATTCGTTTGTCATACATCGTATGCGGTTACATCACTTGCCATTTCCATTTCCATTTTTTTGCATTTGTATCGCGCATAAATCACCCGAAGGTCTCAGAGCGCTTTGCAGGCAAAGGAACCTCCTGTCCGCCGAGCCCAGGAGAGCTGGAGGGGCTCATCTGGCTAGAAAAGCCATGTTTAAAGCTGTTTCCGGAACTTCACATGATCAGGCTCTAGCCTGATCTGGATGGGGAGAGAGTTCCAGGCTTCGGGGCGGTTTTACTGAATGCTCTGTCACCATTTCTAACTGTCCGAACTCTAGGTACAGAGAGAAAGGCCTTGCTGGAAGATCGTAGCGTTCTGACTGGGACGTGGGCCTTGAGCTTGTGTTCAAGATAGATAGGTCCATGACCATTTACAGATTTATGGACTAAGCAGCATAATTTAAACTTTATGCGTTTTTGTATGGGTAGCCAGTGCAGAGTCTGAAGGCAGGGGGCTTAGCGGGTGCGAGGGGGTAGGTCAAGTACTAGCCTGACGGCGGTATTCTGAAGGACCTGCAGTCGATTTAGTAATATTGAGTTAATGGCTGAAAAAAGAGCATTCCCATAATCTATCCTGTTAACAATAAGTCCCTGGACTGGGCATACGTGCTGAGAGTGGGATCCATTTGAAGATCTTCCTTAAGCTACGCATCAGGCCGTAACTGGTGCCCACGTTTTCCTGATGTGCTCAGACATGGTTAACTTATCATCAATGACTACTCCTAGGTTCCTGACAGAGGGCTTGGGGGCTGGGCATGGACCGAGGGAAACTGGCCACCAATCTGGCGACCAGATTTTGTCGGCTTTTCCGAACAACATGACCTCTGTCTTTCCTGCGTTCATCATGAGGTAGTTCCTAGTCATCCATTCATGTATGTCGACCATACAGTTTTTGAACCTCCTTTTTGTGTCGTCAGGGTTCTGATTGATGGTGATGAGGATTTGGGTATCGTCGGCATAAGACACGGTTCCAAAACCGTGTGCTCTGATGACCATCGCAAGGGGGGAGACATATAAATTAAAAAGGGACGGGCTCAATATGGACCCCTGCGGATCACCCTTGTCATTGTCATGGAAGATGGAAGAGTGCGCGCCTATCTGGACCCTGGACCGCCTGTTGACGAGATAGCTTTTCAGCCATTGAAGTGCGGAGCCTTCGACACCAGCCTCAGCAAGGCTCTCTAACAGAACGCGATGCGAGATGGTGTCGAAAGCCGCAGAAAGGTCCAACAAGATCAATATAGCCGATTGTTTGGAGTCCAAGGTCAGTCTTATATTGTCCACGACCTCGAGCAGAGCCGTTTCGGTGCTGTGGAATGCCCTTAAGCCGGACTGGGAAGGGTCAAGGAATATGTTGGACTTAAGATGAGTGATAAGATGTTTGTTTATTAGGGACTCCATAATTTTTCCAAACAGTGGGAGAAGGGAGATTGGTCGATAATTGGATAGTTGATCTGGGTCGGCTGTGGGCTTCTTTAAAATAGGCCTTATTACTGCCTCCTTCCAGTGCTTAGGGACGGAACAGTGAAGTAGGGATTGATTGAGGATATTGGTTAGGGCAGGGATCAGTGCCGGGGAGATTTTAGATAGAACTTGCGGAGAGGCAGGGTCTCCCGGGGCGCCAGACTTCAATTTCAGCAGGGTGTGTTCCACCTCTTTTTCTAAGAAAGGTGAGAACTCCCTTAGAGTGACAATATGATAGTTGGGGTTGTTGCAACTATTGACGTCTGGGGCAGTGGTCTGATCAGTTATTGTCAACTGAGGGAAGCGTTTGGGGATGTCATTGACTTGCTCATGAAAGTAAAGGGCTACAGATTCTACCCATTCCCTGGTTTCAGGGGCACCAGCTGCGAGCCTGGTGGATTTGTGAATTCTTTAACGATGTTAAAGAGTTCTCTTTGTGAGTTGGCTGCTGACGCGATCCTGTTGCCTAGGTAGATTTTTTTTGCCTAAGCTATTTCCTTCATATACTGCCGATGTGCATCTTTATAGGTTTCCCTATCTTGGATGCTTCTTGTGTGTCGCCATTTCCTTTCTGCACCCCTGGTAGAGTATTTTGTTTGCTCCAGGTCTGGCGTAAACCAAGGTGAATTGTTTTTGGGGGGTTTAGATACTCGTGCAGGGGCATTGCCATCCAGTGCAAGAGTAATTGCCGATTCTAATTTCATGGCGGCTAGGCTAGGGTTGGTGCTCTTAGAGATGGTGGGAGGAGAAAAGTGGGCGGCAAAAGCAGCCGGGGTGATCTTATTCCATGGCCTGCTCTTTTTCAGCTTGGTCGGACGAGTTGCCAGGACCTGGGTGCCGTTGATGGCAAATTTAATGATGAAGTGATCCGACCAAAAGACTGGGTCGATCTGTGTGATCACAATCTTTGGGGAGTTGGTGCAGACAAGGTCAAGAGTATGGCCAGCTATGTGGGTTGGACCTGTTGGGAGTGGGCGTAACTGTAGAGCATCCAGGTTGGTGATTAGGTCTATGGTGTGGGGATCAAGGGTTTGCTCGAGATGGTAATTGACATCTCCTAGTAAAAGAAAGTTTCCTGCGGCGAGAGCATAGGGCGCTATTGCTTCCACTAGCTTCTCCGGGAAATGGGTCTTGGATCCAGGGGGTCTATAAATAAGGGCCACCTTCCATGATTCTTTATTGCCAACAGTCATAGTGGCAATGAGCATCTCACCCCAACATTCGAGGTAGGAGTAATTTATATGAATTTTCATAGAGGACTTGTGGATTATGGCCGTTCCACCCCCTTTTTTTTTTGCCAGGGCGGTCGAGCCGGTGTATTTTATACGCGGAGGCAGAGCTACTGCAATGTCTGGCGCGGATGACTCCTGCAGCCAGGTTTCCGTGACGAAAAACGCGTCCGGTTTGACTGAGTCCTGGAGCGCCCAGATTTGTAGCGAGTGCTTAGCCATTGATCTTGCATTGCAGTATAGGCAGACTAGATCAGACTGGGGCTTGGAAGCGCGGTCAGTATGGCGGGATTTTTGTGTTGGTGTTTTAGTTGTCGTTGGTTTTAGTTGGGAGCTGGGGAGCTGGGCTGTTAAAATGGGTCGTTTGACTGGATTAAGACTGTAGTTCTAAACTTGTGTACCTGATGATGCCCATTTCGCAGTGCTGTCTGTGGAGGGCGGAGAACAGGGGCGACGGACGGACGGGCAGGGTCCCTGGCATCTGGAGTCGGCCGGGAGCGGACGGGCGCAGACGGACTTGCCTTCGGTGCGCCGCTGCGCGCGTCCGCTTGGCGCACTGGGCTATGTAGGGCCAGTGGGCGGGACCGCAAGCGTGGGACTGAGGCTGGGACGCTAACCCTGCTTGTTCCAGGGAAAGCGGCGCCTCCAAGATGGTGTAATCCCCTCCGCACTAACGGCACAAGCCGCGGCAGAACAGGGGGCGCCGTAGAACAGGCAGGTAGCTGGCAGTTGAAACACAGTGCAATGAATAAAATGCGTTTTCGATCAACGATGTGCAAAGTAGCAAAGTAGCAGCTAAAACAATTAGAGGCTATTATGGTTCGAGTAGCAATACAACAGCACAGATTTAAAAGATTAAAAGAATGCTTTTGAAATTACAGCGTGAGCAGCCTCGATCCTCAAAGGAGTCGGATCTGAAGGTTCTTGCCTGCGCGCGTCCGCTCGGCGCACTGGGCTATGTAGGGCCAGTGGGCGGGACCGCAAGCGTGGGACTGAGGCTGGGACGCTAACCCTGCTTGTTCCAGGGAAAGCGGCGCATCCAAGATGGTGTAATCCCCTCCGCACCAACGGCACAAGCCGCGGCGGAACAGGGGGCACCGTAGAACAGGCAGGTAGCTTGTAGAGCAAATCCCTACATGGTCCCTGAGGACCTCGTACATGCCTCTATTAACAGTGCGTTGTTTCTTGGATACAATATGGCAGGTTTATACAGAACACTATATATAACCTGCAAAGTCACCCCATATGCACCTGCAGAGTCACCACAGCTGCTGAGCTGGTGGGAAGAGGGAATACAGGATGTGGGGCACCTGTATCCAGAAGGCGTCTGATCCCATACACAACACTAATAGAGGAAGACTAATTGCCCCCGGGCCGATTTCTACTTCATTGCTCCCTACTGGCTGCTCTTTCCACTACCTGGGGTGATTTAACTATTGAACCAGCGACCCACCATACAATACATGCATGTTATGGGACAAGGGAGCACATAACAAAATGGTTTACTGCCTCGTTAAGGCACCACACAGCAATCAACCTAACGCCACACCAACATCACTGGGAAGAGGACATCGGATGGCAATTTGTAAATTCTGAATGGTCCCCAGTCCTAACAAGTCCGGTACAAATCCCTAGGAATGTACGCCTAAGTCAAAATCACATTTATATCACACACAGAGCCTACCTCACGCCCACAAAGATTAAACAGTACTTTAAGCACAGAGACGCTGCATGTCCTGGATGTTCAATTATGGACGCGGATCTGCTACACATGCTATGGAAATGCTCTGTCCTGTTTACATCCTGGAGGTGGCAGACACACTGACATAATGTACAGATCGTGTCCTCCCATCCTAATGGTACATATACCTACTGCACCTAACCAAACTAGTAACTTCCAGGGTCTTAGACTTAGGTTTGGCAGTTACGAAAAGACTGTTCACCTGACCCCCCTCACATAATAGTGTGGAGACGTTTGCTGCTCACATGGGCTAAAGCAGAGTGTTGCATTCCACCGCAAAGACACCCCAGGTGTCCGCAAGGCTCCTCTCGCTACCAGCTGGGACGTGATACCAGCCGAACTAACAAACATACATAATATTAGAATGCCGCCCTTAAACCCAACCAATGCTTCACCCTAAAGACATGTACTCAAGGGGGCAGAGGATACAGGGAACGATATGGAGTGAAGACAGCAAACAATGCAAAAGCCCGCTCTTCACATTGTCATGAACGAACGCCAAAACGCTTGCCAATTGTGCCACCACAATGGCTGCAGCATTTGGGGGAACCAGGAGCATGTTGTGTTATGAAACCGTTATATCTTGTGGTATTCCACTGTTCATGTTAATGCTAATTATATGGTTTGGTCTCCTTTAATGCTGTAAGGATTACAGTGCTCTAGAATAGGTGGTCACCTAGCAACTGTGTGATTCTTTTTTTTTTTTTACACCTTTATTTGGAGATAAGCAAGGACAAAGGAAGTGCATACACGATTCATACAGTCATAGATGGCCATTACAATGGTACGTCAGATTCGAAAAATAGAAGTTTCAAGTACAGGGTAGCATATCAGTCAACACATATAGCCATAACGAAATGTACAATGCATATGAGAAAGAAATGACCCAGGATGCACAGGCAAGCTAATAAGACAATACATTACGGACATACTCTATTAGCTCATAAAAAATAAAACAAAGGAGACTCAGATAGAAGGGCCAAGAGAAACCCTAACAGGGGTCCTATCGCAATTCCTACCATCCAATTGTCATAAGAGGAACCACAGCCCCCGGAAATTCGCAGAAAGTGGCAGCAGCCCAGTCCCTCCCCCGATACTTAAGGATCAGCAAATGTAAAATGAAATCCCAGCACAACCCTACTGCTGTCAACCAACCCCCACACGGTCCCCATGTTCAGAATCAGAATCCTGCACAGCTCTAGTTAGGAGGTACACCTGGAGCGGGCTCCAAAAGTCCTTCGGTCTGCATCTGACAGGCATCAATTCAGAGTAGATGTTATATTGGTCCTGACAGTATATGAGGTCATTCAACCAATCCTGGAAGCGCGGTACCCTGCCACGACCCCAGCAACAAGCAACCCTACGCTTAGCCAGCAGCAGGGCCACGTCAACAAATCTGCGATGAGAGGCAGGCACGTCCTTAGAATAACCCAGCAACATCACCAAGGGGTCAAATGTCACCCCATCCTCCGCCATAATTTGCAGGGCCTCATGGACCTGAGTCCAATATTCCAGCACCCCCGCACAACTCCAAGCCAAGTGCAGAAAGTCAGCGCCTTCTGCTCGACACCTAGCGCAGCGGTCATCCTCCGCTAAGTGAAACCGAAGTTTCCTCGCAGGGGTGTAATAGTACCTCTGGACAAATTTGTAGGGGATAATCTTAAGGCGACAGCTGGAGGAAACATTGGCCGTGAGTCCACAGCAGTACTTCCATTGCCCGTCAGTAATAGGGGCACACAACTCAGCAACCCACTGCTCGCGCACCCGATTGGCCGGGACCGAACGCTGTCGGCGAATAGCACCGTATAATTTCGACACCAGGTGTCGCCCATCTGAAACCAACAGCACGTGGAGGGGGAGGGTAACCCCCGGCTCCGAAGGGAAATCTGGTAACAATGCACGCATGCCCTGCCGCAAGCGGACAAAGTAAAACAGCTCCAAAGGGGAGCAGGCAGCTACTCCGAAGAAATGAGCCTGCGTACGGAAGGCACCTTCATGAAACAAGTCACCCCACGTGAGAATACCGAGCCGCCTACACATCCGTTGAAACCCCGTTTCCAGCAACAGAGACAAATCAGGGTGATAAGCCAGAGGCATGACCGGCGAATAAATAAAGGAGACACCCAGCAATTGAGCCACCCGTTTCCAAGCATCTACCGTGCACGTCACCGTCGTACGAGGTGTTTCCACATCTGACACCTTGCCCAATACTAACCCCTCCAATGGGAGCGGGTGGGCAACCCAATGTTCAGCAGCAATTTGGGGCATAAACGGCGTGGGGCGCATCCAGTGATATGCGTAATGCGTCTGTGCGCTAAGGTAATAAAGCTCAAAGTCAGGGACGTCGAATCCGCCATCAGGATAGGGTAATGTTAGGGTAGCCCAAGCCACCCGCGGCTGCTTGCCCCCCCAGAACAATCGTATGAGCTCAGAGCGAAGTCTGCGAAAGAAATAAGCACCAGGATGGTATGGAAGGTTTTGAAAGAGGTACAAAAAGCGGGGCAAAACTACCATCTTGATAAGTGACGCCCTACCAGCCATGGAGAGAGGCAAGGACATCCATCTAGTGACGTCGTCTGCAAGTTTAGTAATAGCCACACCATAATTAAGCCGAACCGTTTCTTCTCTATCCAATGACACGACAATGCCGAGATACCGCAACTCCGAATCACACCATTCCAGAGGGTAATCGAGGGGAAACCTAGCTACAGCCGCAGTAAGGGGGTGTGATCTTGGGCGGTCGGAGGACTGGTAAAGCAGGCGAGGAGGCCGGATATAGTGGGCGATAGTGATTTATTGGGGCTTTTGTACAAGGTTTTATGGGGACAGTAGGAGAGTCCGGTCCAACACCCAGGAAGAGGTGTACGTCTTCTTCTTTGTTGTCCGGGCGGGATGAGGGTCCAAGGGTCGTCCGGGTCTTTGGTGTAGCTGCCTCGCTGTGGTCGGAGAACACCTCGGAGGGCAAACAAGAGAAAAGAGGGAGCCGTTAGCTGTGCTTGGACTCGAGATCCGGTACCTCCACCGTTAACCCGGGAGTGTGTGGAAACGAAGGGGAAGTGAGGGTGGTACAGGTATGGGTCAGGGAAAGGAAAGGAATGGAAGTGCTCAGGGATGTGGGGAGAGGGGTGCTCTTTATACAGTGTGAAGTGCGTATTTACAACCTAACTAGTGTTTACTGGTGACGTGCCTAGGATAGCGGGAACAATTTACACTGGGAGGGGTTTCTAACTATGTACACGGGCACCTAGCGTGCTCAAGGGAGTAACTGGTACTCACGCGCTCCGCCGTAACTCTCCTCCGAGTTACGGCCGCTCTCCAGCCACCTCCGTGGGACTCCACCACTCTTCGGACCACTCCTCTCGTTCTCCGTTCCCGTCTTCTCCGTCCGTCACCGGTCCAGCCGAAATCTCCTGCCACAATCCTTCGACGACGCTTGCGTCTTCCCTTCCGGCTTTTCTGTGTCCGGCCGTCGGTGGAGAGGCGGGACTTCCGGTTTCACGGGGTATCCCTTCCGGTCCTTCGGTACCTCTGATTGGTTCCTGCAAAGGAGAGAGGGGCGGGATGCCTGTCGTCAGGGACGCTGTTGTTGGGGACTCTACGCGTCTACCTGGACTGGATATGGTGCGAGGTGGTAACAGAGGGGAGAGACCGTCTCGGATTCGGGGATCTCGGGGTCCGAGATCACAGGGGGAAAAGTTGGGACTTCCGCCAGTTAATATGGACGCCGGAGACACCCCCAAAAGCGACCAACTCCCGCAAGAGCGAATTAAGATTGTTCTCAGGGTCTTTGACATAAAGTGTGACATCGTCAGCGTATAAAGAAATTCCGACCTGCCGCTGAAGACAATTAAAGGCGCTCTGCCGGTGAAGCTGACGAATTCTGCAGGCCAGAGGCTCAATGGCAATGGCAAATAGGAGGGGCGAGAGGGGGCATCCCTGTCGGGTCCCCCTTGTGAGAGGGAACGAGGGGGATAGCACCCCATTCACCACCACCCTCGCCATCGGATCAGTGTATAAGAGCTTAACCCATGAGATGAAGATCCGGGGGAAGCCCATACGACAGAGAACATCAATAAGATAGCCCCACTCAACGGAGTCAAACGCCTTAGTGGCATCAAGAAAGATGGCGGCAACCGGAATATCAGGAGCAATGGTCGACACAAGCGAAAACAAGGTGCGAAGATTGTGGGAGGTAGCACGGCCGGGCACAAACCCTGACTGATCAGGTAGTACAATGACGGGCATGAGCTCGGCAAGTCTCACCGCCAGGACCTTCGCGAGAATTTTAACATCGCAGTTGAGCAATGAGAGGGGCCTATAGGAACCCACATCCAACGGGTCCTTCCCCGGCTTGAGCAGCGACGTAATAGCGACCTCCCGCATGGAGCTCGGCAGACGCCCCTCCTCCAGGGACTCCTCAAAAACCTCGCGGAGAACAGGGGCCATGATGTCCACATAGCACTTATAAAATTCAGCAGGAAGGCCATCCAGACCGGCGGCCTTCCCATTATTCAAAGACATGATGGCATTCCTGACCTCCTCCACCTCTAGGGGCCTACCTAAGAACGCTCGGTGATCATCCGATAACCAACAAAGTGCCAGTTCATCAAGAAATCCGCCATATCGTGTCTCCCCAGTCTGCTGTGTCGTGTAAAGGTGTGCGTAATGGTCAATAAAAGTACGCTGAATCTCCGCAGTGTCCCGACAGCGAGTGCCATCCGGCATCACCAATTCTAGCACGTCCGACCCATGCCTTGGATGCCTAGTAAGGGCAGCGAGGACCTTACCGGGCCGCTCCCCCTCACAGTATCGTCTCGCCGTCCAGTACTTTCCCCTATGTTTAGCCTCTCTGGCGGCCTCCTCTTCATACTCGGAGAGTTTAGTACGGAACTGGGCCAGAAGATCGGGATCAGAGTCAACCTGCATCCTGCGTTCTAAGTCTCGCAAGTCAGCTTCCAAGCCCCCGAGGGTCCGTACAATCAGTTTAAGCATACCACAACTTTTAGAAATTGTGACTCCCCGGATCGTAACCTTGAACGCCTCCCATATAACCTCGACACTGTCAACAGAGCCCTTGTTTCTAGGGAAGAACGCCTCCACCTCCTCGCCAAGCTCCTCCTTGAACACCGGGTCAAGCAAAGCAGTCGGAAAAAGGCGCCAAGGCGGGCGCGGCCTGTGCAGCCCGGGGACAGATAAAACGACCTTCACCGGACAGTGATCAGAATACGTACGAGCCAGATGTGCATCCTCCCGCAGGCCAGCCACCAACCCTCTAGAGAGAAACACATAGTCCAGCCTCGCCCATGAACGCGCATGTGTAGTGTAATGAGTACCCTCCTTAGTGGCAGGGTGGGTGTACCTCCAGCTGTCGATCAAACCAGCCTCCTCCACAACCCCACGCAGAACTTCTCTAGCTTGCACATTATACTGAGGACTCCCTTCCGATCTATCCAACTGGGCATGAAATGCAAAATGGAAATCCCCCCCAAACAATGTAAGTGGCATCAACAGCAAGCACATGACCCTACAATGTAACGAAAAAGGTCGGCGTATCGACATTGGGAGCATAGCAATTAACAAACAAAACAGTGTTCTGCCCAAGCCGCCCCCACAGTAGCACATAGCGCCCCTCAGGATCCCCCATAGATCCCAGTTCTTGAAATGCGAGCGATCTTTTGACAAGGATGACAACCCCGCGAGCATAAGAAGAGTATGAAGCAAACATCCTGGCCGCAGCCCACCTCCCACCAAAGCCGGGGGAAGGAGCGGGACGCAGATGCGTCTCCTGGAGGAGGGCAACATGAATAGCATGCCTGTCCAAATACTGGATCACACTACGACATTTCCTGGCATCATTAAGTCCCCGTACATTCCAGGACAAAATCGATATCTGATCCATAACAACAGTCGACATTAGCCAGTTTCCGGATCCCACAGGACCAAACAAGCAAATACGTAACATTCGACTCCCAGCAACAGCCAGCGACAGGACCCCACCCCAGGGAGCAGTCGTCCCCCCGCATACACTCCACACACATCCCAGCCCTCTCCAAACCAAGTAACCAGAACCACAACAACCCCCCCCCCAGCTGAACCATCCATGCAGCAAGCGCTCAGAAAACTTCGCGCGCAGCACGCAGCCAATCCAGCTCATACGGCCCACAACTCGCACACGTGTTCCTCGTGCCAAGCGCTCAACGCCACGTGGCTGCCAAAGATGGCGGCCGTTCCATCCGGGCCCATGGCGGACGGGGGCAAGGGCCCCAGAACCAACACCGCCGAAAGGATAGATGGACCAACCGAAGCAGCGGGCACGGAGCCGCGCCTGTGCACACAGACAGTAGCAGCGATCCCTACACTGACCCATGAGGCCTGGGCAAACAAGCGTGGTCAGCCTCGTCCCCACCCCACCCACCCACCTGATGACACCCCAACTATCAGGCCATGCGCACCCCCACCCCCCCGTTCTCCAACACACATCCAGTCAACCAACAAAGGACTAGAATCCAAATCAAAGGTACAAGTGGGGTACACCCTCCGGGGAACCCTCTAGAGGTGCACGACACCACTCCCTCACACCACGCCAGTGTCCGAGCCAACGAGTATCAAACGGCCCCAGGCGCAGCGCGGGGGGGTGGGTGCCCAGAGCGCGAAGCCAGATAGCACCATCCTGCGGTTCCACATCGACCACAAGAAGCCACACATACACCCTCACCTCAGGCAAGACATGACCCCCGCAACAACAAAAATAAGGCGGATAGCAGTTAGGCCACCAATGCGGGCAAGGAAGTCAGTAGAAGTCAGTGCAAAAGGCATGCGTCCAGAATGTTCCAACACCAAAAAAACAAAAAAGAATAAAAGGGCAAAACAAAGAACAAAGTCACCATAATCAGGCGACCTACTCCTCAGCCGCCGAATGTTCATCCTCAGGGTCTCGATCGCCTCTTCGATCTGCAGCCGCTCGTTCGCGCTGGAGGCGCTTTGCAAAATCCTCAGCATGTTGCTTAGCCTGGTGCGTCACTCTAAGTTTGGCAGGGTAAAGCAAAGCGTAGTCTACTTGTAGATCTCGAAGTTTCTTTTTCACCCCCAGGAACTTACGACGTTGGTCCTGCACCATCGGCGTGAAGTCGGGGTACATGGTGAAAGACACCCCATCGAAGGAGAGGGCCCGATTAGTGCGGGCAGCCTGGAGGGCAGCGTCCCGGTCACGATAGTTTAAAAGACGCGCAATGATGGGGCGCGGAGCGGCCCCAGAGGCCGGCCGAGGTCCCAGTGTCCGATGCGCTCTCTCGACGATGAACTGGGATGAGAATGCCTCCGCCCCAATGGCGCCCACCAGCAGTCTCTCCACATAAGTTTCCATCTTGCCCACATTTGTGGACTCCGGCACACCTACAATGCGAACGTTATTGCGCCTACTCCTCGCCTCCAACTCCTCATTCTTAGCGGCAATGACCCGCAGTATATTGTCCATTCTCGCCAGTTGGGTAGTATGGGTAGCTGCCGTGTCGTCGTGGTCCGAAATGCGCTGTTCCGCCGTTGTCAGGCGCTCCTCATGCACGTCCAGCTTCTGGACCACCGCATCCATGCGCGACGATATCTTGTCCTCCTTGTCCACTATCGTGGCAAACCCCTGCCTCATCTCCTGCATCATCTGGGGAAAGTCCGGTGGTGGTGGCTGCGGCACACTATCAGTGACAGGGTGGGGGGGGGTGACCGCGAAGTCCCAGCATCCTGGAGCAATCGCGTTCCCCTCCTAGCCACTCCAGAGCCAAAGGACAACTTGGATTGTTTAGCGTCCGGCTTCCCCATAATAATGTGCTAGTAGTGCAGCGGGTGAACGAAGCAAACAGGAGTTAGGATGTAGGCCGGACAAAGGGCACGGGCAAAAAACCGAACCGTGGGGGCACGAGCAGGCCAGCGCGCCCCGCCACTCCCAACGGCGAAAAAATGGCCGTCTCCGCTCCCAGACCAAAGGGGTTATCCCCCAGACGACCAGAAGGAGATCCGCCGTGTCTCCGTAAGCAATGGTACCTGGGCAGGCAGATGTAGGAACCGAGAAGTCAGTCCAATGGAAAGGAGAATCCAACAGCTTGCCCGGCCAGAAAGCGTGCCCGGTGGAGAGGGGCAGAGCAGGGCCTACACCCCACGTGTAGAGCCACGGGTTGGCGTGAATGATGACGCCGGGCTGAGGAACACCCGACCTCCAGAGCGCAAGTCGGGGAAACTTGGAGCCCCCGTAACTTCGGCCAGCAACCTCCAAATGGACCAGGAGTTGGACCGTGGGTGGTCAGTCGATGTCCCAGTAGATCTATAGGGTCAGATCAGGGCGCAGCGATGGTAATCAGGATCCCTAGGCGGATGATAGCTCCGGGCAGCAGGAGCCTCACGACAGTGCGGCCATTCTGCAGTGCGCCCTCTAGCGCCCCCCAACTGTGTGATTCTATGTCAATCCTGTTGGAGCTGTTGTTAGAGTTGGTCCTGCTGATTCTGATATCTATGTAGCTAATACATAACCAGCTTTTAACGATTTGTGTCTCCTTGGTTACTACAAAATTATGGCGATGATCTTTGGCTACATGGAGGAACCTACGCAAAATTGTAAGCTGATTTGAAGATTCCTCTCTTTCATAGCTGGAATTATCACCGGTAATCTACGCTGGACTTCTGCATTCAAGGTATTTGTTTTAAAATGTATTGTGTGCCGCCCTGCGCTATCAGAGGAAAAGTGTTAACCTTTGATTATCAATTTGCGGTTAATTGCCCCGCTCAGTCTGCTTGTGCTCGCATTGCCTCACTCCAGCCTTATTTTCAGCCTCTTATATTCAACACTCCTCTTCAAGGACTCATACGCTTTGAACTGTGACTTCACCACGTCACGCTGCTACGCCACGGCCATTTTGAAAGGTTGGGAAGCCTTTCAACTTCATTTCACATTTTCAAGCCATGTCACGTCACGCTGCACGTAAACGTCGCAGCCATTTTCAAAGGTTGGGAAACCTTTCAATTACTTCTTCATTTGAATGAGTAATTTCACACAGTTGTACTACGCTTCACCATCGCCAACCAAAGGTATATTGGGTGCATTTCTGCTATATTAACGGTGATGCACACACCTGTCCACAGCGTTTGTACTACCTTTAAAGATCGCCAACCAGTCGTATTTTGAGTGCATCTATTGCAATATTCACGGTGATGCACATACCCTTTCACAATATTTTCAGCTTTGAAGATTTTAACAGCATTTCCATTGCGCTGCAACAATTTTATCATTGGGTGTATTCACGGTGATACGCACACCTAGCCTCAACAATATCAACATTAAATTGATATTTCTCCTTGTCACTGGATGCACATTTCTTCTAATAAAGTGACATTTCCATTAACAGTGTTTTTTCCTCCTGTTCGCTGTGTTAATACAAGAGAATATCAATGATAGTGCATTCACCACTCTATTTTGTTAGTTGGTCATTCATTTACAGGTTGTGTATTATTTTTTTATAATTGTAGTTGTTATATTCCTACATCAATTCCTTATCAAGTTTACTTACCTTAATAGAAATGTGCACAATGCTATTGGTCACGCCTCCACCATGTTTTCTGGATTCTCCTGATGAACCTCCAGTCAGATGGGAAATCTGGCATGGCGCTTTTGAAATTTACTTGGGTGCCATTGGCGCTCTACGTTTCGGTGCAGAAAGGAAAAAAATTCTTCTTCTCCACTCTTTAGGATTTGAAGGAAGGTCTATTTACAAATATCTACCAGCTCTTTCTCAAGAACAACTGGATGGCATTGACAAATATGCTGAAACTGTCATTAAATTGAAATCCAGGTTTGATAAACAAGCCGAAGGAGAAGATGTGGACTCCTATTTCTTCATTACATAGACTGGCTACTGATTACAAATTTGATAATTTTACAGATCAGCTCATTACAGACCAGATTGCTTGCCAGTGCAAAGATAAGAACATACGGCAAAAACTATTTAGCTTGGGTGATCCATCCTTGGAAGAGAGCATCAAAATCGCTAAAAGCATAGAGATATCCATAGTCTCACTGAAGGAACTAGGCGACAAGCCCTTAGATGCTAGTTAATATGAATAATGCTGTCAAGCATAGTGTTAAATCTAATCAAAGTGTTGTTAATCTTCAAAACCTAAGTCTGACCTTGCCAATACTAACAAGGTTAATGGTAACAATATATGTTTCAGGTATGGCAATCCTCCACATATCAAGGGTTCCCGTTTTCCTGCTAGTAACGTCATGTGTAATTACTGTAAGAGGATGGGTCACTTTGCTAAAGTTTATTTCAAGAAAAGAAATGTCAGAAAGCCAACAATCTGTGCAGTTGAATCTGATGATGATTCAGACCCTGAAGTGATCTCCTTTGTCAGAAGTTCTGATGATGTGGATATTGGAAATTCTAAACTTGTTTCCAGTCAAGAAGTTGTTCAAGGGAATCCATCTTCTTGCATCCATCTATTGTGGGCATTGCTATTGGTGAAACTGTTAGTTGATTCGCGGGCAAAGATCACGATGATCACTCAGAAACTTGAAAAGGTTTTCAAGTTCTTTCTCTACCGGATTGCTCCCCTGTCTAATATGAAGGGCGAAAATTTGATCTAATGGATCTTTTTAAAGACAAGATGTCATTTAAAATAGGAGAATTAGAGGAAAAGTATATGTCGCAGTAAAGGGACTCAACATTTTGGGGTGGATTCACCAAGGCCGATTTGACATAATACTTAAACCTGGAGCTAAGGAACAGGTGAAAGTGATTGGTTGTGAAGATGAAGGTCATATTTGGAAAAATAAATATCCTGAAGTTTTTAGTAATGATTTGGGAAAAATCAAAGGATTCAAACACAGGATTATTGTTAAAGATGGTGTTCTTCTTACCATCAAGCACGAACTTAGAGGAGTGCTGTTCAGTGTGAGAGAAGATTTGGAAAAAGAATTTAAGAGTTTCTGTACTAAAGGGATTATTGAGGCCATAGACCCTTCATTATGGCTTTCACCCTTGGTGGTAGCCAGGAAGAAGGGAGGGGATCTTCAAGTCAGTGTAGACTTGAGGTCCTTAAACAAAGAGATATGGGTGGATTCCCATCCCCTAATCAAAATTAATGACTTATTTTCTTCCAATGGAGCATGTTTTTTTTAAATACAAAACTTGATTAGCCAGTGCCTACCACCAGGTGGAACAGCATCCTGAATCTCGCCATCTAACCGCCTTTGTGTCACCTCTGGGAACATTTCGCTACTGTTGGATGCCTTTTGCGTCAGCAGCCTCTGTTTTTCAGAGGATAATGAGATGATGATGGTGTCCTAGTATTTCAGGATGATGTTCTCATTTTTGGTAAAGATGTCGCTGTCCAGGACAAAGTCTTAAGGTTATTCAAAAAAACGTGGTCTTGTGTTAAAAAAAAGATAAGTGTACATTTCTGTGTTCTAAAGTTGAATATTTGGGACATGTGACTTCTCACAATGGGGTCGGTCCTAGACCAGGGTTACTCCTGGCCATCGTTGATGAACCTGAACCAGTGGACAGAGCTGGTGTGAAGTTGTAACTGGCGCTATGTTAGTACTACTTACGGTTTATTCTGAATTTTGTATCTATTGTACATTCCATAAGTAATCTCCTAAAAAAAGGGGTCAAGTTTGAATGGTGCAACAAATGTGTTATGGCTCTCAAGTTTGTTAAATCTGCTTTAAAAGATGGTGTTTCTTTGAAACCTATCGACCCCAGTTTATTGTGCTGCGTCACTGTTGATGCTAGCCAAGTAGGTCTTGGAGCCACTTTAACTCAGTGAGATAGCAATTGTAAAAACACAGTGTGTTTTGCCTCCAGGTTATTGAGAACTCCCAAGCTCAAGTACTCAGTTATTGAAAAGGAGCTATTGGCCTGTGCCTGGACCATTGAGAAATGTCACCCTTATATCTGGGGTAAACGGATCTTGCTTTTAACTGATCATAAGCCCTAAGTAAATATTCTGGGTGGGAGCATGAGTAAGTGTTGTTCGCCCAGGATAATGCATATGGTAACTAGACTCCTTCAATATCAGGCCGAAGTGAAACATGTTTCTGGTGGAAAGAATGGAAGAGCGGATTTTTTATTCCATTTTCCCATCATGTCGAGCGAACAGGATGATGTCAATTTGGATGAGTTTTCCAGTGAGGATTGTGATGACTGTTTAGTTGCAGTTCTGGACTTGCCTAACTTGAATCTGGGCTCTGAGACTGATTGGGTACAGGAGTTAGAATCCGATTGTGTGCTACAAGAAGTCTGTGCTTTCATTAGAAATGGATGGCCCTGAGAATAAGTGCTTTCACCTCCTCGTCAGCCTTTCTGGAAGGTTGAAAGTGAGCTCGCCGTTGAAGATAGTATGCTGCTCAGAGCAGACAAGTTTGTACCGCCTGATGTTTTTCGCAATACTATTATTCAGAGAGCCCACAATGGTCACCTTGGTTCCACACTCACCAAACGTCGGATGAGACACTTATTGGTGGCCAGAAATGGATGCCGAGGTTGATCTTGTGGTGTCCAATTGTTGTGTCTGCGGTGCGGCTGACAAGAGTTTGAAGGTGTCTTTTCTCCCTTTGATGCCTGTTGAATATCCAAAAGGTCCATGGTTGAAACTGGGTATTGATGTCCTCGGGCCGTTTGAGGTTTTTCCAGGTGGATTCCATTTCATTTTGGTCCTTATTGATTATACATCAAAATAGCCAGAGGTCAAGGAGGTAAGGGAAGCCAATCCCAAAACTATTGTGGAATTTCTAAAAAGTGTGTTGATGAGATAGGGTTTTCCTGAGATTTTGATCTCGGACAATGGAAAACAGTTCATCAGTACAGAATAGGAGTAATTTCTTATTGAATCTGGCGTGAAACATAATAAACGCACCTGTATCTGATGTTGCCCAGCTAATGTCTATTGCTAATGAAAATACGATGTGTACACAAACTAAACAAAAGCAATAGTTCGACTCCAGAAGGGGTGTTTAAGGAGCTCCGCTTGAAGTGGGGGACATGATTAAGATTAAAACTGCTGTTCACGCTAAGAAGAGTGCCAGTAAGTTCAGTGAACCAGTCAAAGTTCTCATGATTTTTGTAAATGCAGTAGAATTTGTGTGAGGTCATTGGTGTAACCTCAACAGGCTGGTAAAAGAAGCCACCTAATTTTTGGAGAATTTGGTTCCTCCTTATATCAATCAAACCATTTCCAGGAAAAGTTCCAGAAATATTGTTATACCTGCAAGATTTAGGTCATAATTTGATTTATCTATGTTTATTTTCTAGTTTAGTATTTTTGTGTTTTTTTAATTTTTGTTTTGAAAGAAGATATGTTATATCTTATGGTATTCCACTGTTCCTCTTAATGCTTATTATAAGATGTGTTCCCCTTTAATGCTGTAATGATTATAGTGCTCTAGAATATGTGATCACCTAGCAACTGTGTGATTCTGTGGCATTCCTGTTGGAGCTGTTGATAGAGTAGGTCCTGCTGACTCTGCTATCCATGTAGCTAATAAATAACCAGCTTTTAACCATTTCCGTCTACTTGGTTACTACAGACACACAACCTGTTTTAATTTGTCCTGTTTCTTTATAAACCACCTCCACAGTTTGTAAAATATTAGGTACTATTCAACCACACTGCTAACACACAGCACACATCTAGACATCACTTAAAACCCGAAGGAGCCAATGATGAAAAATGTCATTTGCAAGAGTTGATCCACTGCATGTATTAATGCCGAGAGCTCAACGATTAATCATTTGTAATCCTGGTAACTGTACGAATGTTGACGATGCATTTGTCAAATGCTCTCAGTAATATGCAACCACAAAAATGAAAAATGGCTTAATGACTGTACAACTCATGGAAATGTGAAAACCTAATAAAAATAGATTAAAAACAAATCTTCAAGAAGGCTCAAGATTAACCCTTGAATGACAGGCTATGAATACTGCTTTCAAGCTAAGTCCCCTGCTAAGTTTCGTCGAGCCAACTTCTGTCTCTGAACAATGCCATTCTTGGGTTCCGAGCCCTGCTGCCTGCAGCAAGAATTACCTGGACATCAACAGCTGGAGCTGTCGAGTCAGAAGCCCCTCAATGAATTCCGTCCCTACAAGATAGCTATCAACTATCTGGAACCCTGGAACCCAGTCTATCAACTGAAGCCTCTGTGCCCCAACACCTTCACTAAGACCATGTTTTCACCGTTTTACATTCCAGCTATTGCCGCCAATTACAAGGACCTCACATCAGTGCACTATCAAGCACTAACTTATAAGACTTTCTTATAGTAATTCTTGTTTGGTATCTTTCATTAAGGACTACGTTCTTGTAACAGAGTGCCTCGCCTGCATGAAGGAGTGTGCCTTGCCACTAGAATTTAAGGGGTCCTGTTCAGAAGCATTAACAACCACCCACCATTGTTTTCACCGGAGGTCCCGGAACACCAGGACCATTTTACACACACACTCACTCCAACCACTATTCTACCCCATGGTTAGTCACCAGTATCAGTCATCTCTTCTGATTCTATGGATTAACCTCACAGGTAAGTGGGGGAAGGTCTTCACTTCTGCATAAGTCATAGGAATTCAGGTGAGTGACCTTTGCTTTCACAATGACAGGCTGAAGGGTTTGGAAGGGCACTTCTATGTACATTCAGGAGTCTATAAAAAGGCCAATTTAGACATATGCTGCATAGAGAAGATACAGAGGGGACGCAGAAGCAACATATTCACATGAGGCAATAATCACCAAAATCTTTATAGAGACCTTTTTCCACAAGCATTAAGAATGAGCGTGGCTCTGTCATTTCAGACCTCAGGAAGGTCCCACAGATGATTCAGACCTGTGCAAATAAATTGGCTTTGTGGCGTAAACTGTTGACAAAAGATGGAAGTAACAGGAACAAATATAGGCCTTCATTATTTCTCTTGAAGAACAACATATCTTCCAAAGAAAACAAGAAGGTTTGGATGAAAGATCAAGGAGAAATAATTAACAGTTCAGAGGATTCCCTAGGGAGTAGAACTTATAGGACATACGTCCAAGTAGTGTTTAGAGTGGTCTTAAGTACCACCAGTGACAAACATGTGTATGGAACAAACTGCTACAATTGTGAAGGTGTGAACCCATTGTCCCTCTCTCTCTACAGACATATCATAAGGATGCACTTTTTCTACATCAGAGATCATCTTCAAGGTCAGAACAGGCAGTAAATGAAAACTCAGATGTCACATATAACTCTAGAAGGACATTTTAACTGCCAACCTGTAGAAGAGGAAACCTTTCTAAGTGGCCACAGAAAAGCTCCACAACAAAAAAGTTGATACTGAAGTGCACTTCAATGGTAAAACAAACCACATTCAGGGAAAGAGTAAAGGATACATGAATACATCTTAGTCTGGAAGATTAAAGAGTCAAGAAAGCAGAAAAAGACTGCAGCTCAGCAGACAGATAAAGACAACTGGTTTGGATAAAGGAAATAAAGAGACACAATTTCAGCATAACATGAGATCAGGGAAGAAACAAGGGCCTACTTCAACATATCCAGAGAATTAGCAACAAGCCATATGCAGCAGAAAGGCAGCCCATGCAAGACGATATACAACTCATAAGGCAAAAAGGTCCGATCTCAGCAGATAGCAAAAGAGTGAGAGATCAGAGTAGGGCAACTCTAATGTGGTGATGTAATGCCAACACTTCATGAGTCAGTGAGGATGGAGGAACATTCCTTTTTCTTTAAAAGTCTTTGCCCTCTTTCCATTACTGGGTTCTAAGTAAATTGACAGTGTCATATGATCTCAATTTCTCCCTTGGTGGGTTGGGAGTTTGGGAGACAGCCAGTTAGAAGCTGCAGGAAGGGGGCATTGTGTTTTGGTTGCAAGATTGCCTCAGATAGAATAATGTTGCTTTAAAGACCACAGTGAAAAAGGAAGGTGGAAAGAGGGCAGCTTTCATTAGTACCCCAGATACTGCAACATAGGCAAGGGAAAGTGAAGAACAGTTACATTTTAAAGAGACTAGCACAGAACAATTTTCTAAAAGCGCACTACACTCTTGCATATCATCATGTTTTAAAAAGTGCCCTACAAAGGCAGCTGTCTTAATACCCACACAAGAGAGGAGCCATATTACAGAAAATGTGTAGGTTGGATGTATGCATCCTACAGGAGCATCTCTGCTGTAGAAGGATCTACATATCTCTGTATTTAGCTTAGACCTAAATTCTTCCCCCAGCAAGTCATGGCAGTCTCTCTGAACAAAATGGCGGGAGCGTGTCCCCTACAGGTCAATCACTTCAAGTTCTTGACATGACTAGGAAGAGAAATGGGAGTTTATACATGACACGTATGGGGAAACGTCTGTCCTTCACTTTGACTTATGTACACAATCTAGGCCAGGAGGTCTTCCAAAAACTAGCAATCCAGAATAGCATAGATTGCCCTAAAGGTCCAATAATGTTCATAAATAGGACAGAAAATCACAGGTTTCAATATGACCATGTGCAAGATAATGGCTAAGACATAACTTAGCTTTTGTGGACAACAGCAATGCTTCCTGGCAATATGCAAAGGCTAAACAACATGGGTTTCCCTGATATATGGCGGTATAGACACCTGTAAGTAAGCAAAAACGGCACCACTTAGTAACCATCAAGACAAATGTCAGGATAAACCTCAAGTTATCTGCCAAGTGCTTGCTGAGCACAATAGAGGATGTGGATGATGACCCTATAATATGGTAATTGAGATGGAACCCAGCCAGCAGTATAAGAGGTGGGCAGATATGGAGACCAACCAAATATTTGTGAAGGACATCACAACACACAGCAAGGAATTAAGCAATCACTCAAATTGCTATAAAAGTCATCATTAAAAGGACAGTTTATTAGCGCTAGTTATGAAACAGGGAACCTCCAAGAAGTGAAAGAAAGACAAAAGTAAGACCACTACCAAAAGATCTGACACAAAAGTATTAGAGATAAGGTGTCTGTTGCAGACCGCAGAACTAAATGAGGCACAATACCCTCTTGCAAAATTAAACCAAGGATGGGGGAAAAGCAGGCATTATTAGCAAACCAGTTGCAAGTAAACTAGAAGAAAGCTTCATTGCAGAGATCAAAAATCATAGAGTAATAGATCAGATATTCTCTAAGCTGCCCAAAGGTTATTGGCCTATCGACAAGTGACATAAGTGAGAAGCAAATTGTCACCCCGGTATGAATAAAGCAACAACATAATCCTGTAATTTAGGAAGTGCTGTGATGCGTGTGGGTTTTATAATACTAAAACACTCATTAACAGATCAGAAAAAGGTTTAAAAAAAAAATCCTGACTTCCAAACTATTTTATGTGATGCCGACCCTAGGGCACCTGGGCCAAGCTAGATTCATAAGCGGCAAAGGACACAATATAAACTAAACTCACAAAACTAAACTCACAAAGCACACATTTGGCTATACTGGTCTTGCTAAAAGCCAAGCGTTCATTAGGATTGGTTGATAATTTGTAGACCCATTTATGTGAACAAGGAGTGAAAAACGCATTCTAAAATGGGTGCTTGCAAGCTATAAATATCAGGATCAGATTAAATGGGCAATCATCTGTAAAACTACTAATCAGTCAAGAAACACTACAAAGATACCAGCTTCTCCCTTGCTGTTTGCCCTCAGAGTGTGATTCTCTAGCCCAGAGGATCCACAATAATTGGTCGAGAGGCTGCTTGACTTTTTTCTTCAAGAGATGTAAACCAAGCTCTTTCGGTGGCATGCATGTTACAGTATCCTCTGAATATCATTTGTTTACATAATGTAGGCGCATGAATTTCAAAATCCTCTTTTCAGGAACAATTTCTACGAATCCGTAGTAGCTGGCCATAAGGGAGTGTCCTTCATAATTTTGTCTGTTGCATATCATGAACTTACAACTACGCTACATCGAAATACGATTCTGCACCATAAGAGCTCTCACCCTAGAAATCTGAGGGACAGGAACTCAGTAGTGCACGCCAGTAATACAACTACCAGGTGCGTACATCACCTTAGGGCCTTGCGCCCTTTCAACATCGTATCTTTGACCCCAGGCCAACTGGCCTTCTCGCAGGGCACAAATGCCCTATGTCCAGCAAAGTCAGGGCTTGTGGCTGGCAATGCAGCAACATCACAAGGTGCGCTGTTGCGCAGACCTAAACGGTGTAGCTGATGCCAATTGCTGTGCAGCTTTGATCATCACGGGCACTCACTGTGCCCTCCTCCCCCACTCAGGGACTCTATCCCCACGGGAAATTAGGCAGCCTAGCGCTGACACACCAAGCCCCTCCCGGAGCCACGCCCACCTCCCAGCCCCTGTCACTCACAAGCCAGACATGCAATTCACATCAGGTAGGAAGACACATAGCACACAGATATGACAACTTCTAAAAGTGGCATTTCTCCCATAGTCCTTATCATAATAAATCTACGCCCACCATTGCGCAGCATTTATTCTCACCATTTTATAAATACTAAACTCGACCACTCTGCTCCTCCCATACCATAATTTACCACTGACAGACTCTGCTTAGGAAATCCCCAATGCATTCCTATGGGAGGGCAGGTCAATCTCACCACACGTACACAAAGAGCGCACACACTTTACACTGGACCACGTGCTAAAGTGCCCAGAGGCCTAAAGCCACCAACACCAGGTTACAGACAAGGCAACATGTTTTGGTGTGAACCTGCCAAAAAGAGCCAAGTCCAACACTCTTGCTATCTCATCCCAGTAATTTCAGAGTGACCAGCATGTTGGATATTTTCTAAAGAGAAGCGGTCCTAATGCAGACAATATCAAGCCAACCCAAGTTACCAATGTTTGCGAACTTCTGAGTAATTTATATTGGGGTGACTTTAGGGTCAGTGACCTGGAAGGGATGAGGGAATGGAGCGATGTCACATTAGCCTTACATGTAACCCAATATTTACAGACCTATGTTTGTTAATGGTTCAATGCAAAACTAGTAAGATTCCATTGCAACATAAACAATGTTTATAATTTTTATTTCAGAACCATATGAGTTCAAATAACCAATTTTCATAATTTGCATTTATACCAACAAACAAAGATGTCATACAACAAAAAATTAAAACTCATACATAGAAGAAAAAAACAGCCTCTGGTCAACAACAGTTTACAACCCAACGTCAAGAAATTATATTACAAAATGGTAACAGCTGAATGTTCAATAAACTTTTGTAAATAACAGGATTATGATCTCCTAGATAGCTTGAAGTTTTTGAAACCGGAAACAACCATCATCCTTAGATTCAGGAGATATTTCTTCAACATAATGAAGATTTCTTAATTTTGCGGAATCTTCGTTTTTTCAAAATTCTTTTTCAAACCATTATGCCCTTTTTTTTAAAAGCAACTGTTTCACTTTACTCTAAACTACAGAATATTCAAGTTCACTCCCTTTTTTCACAGGGAAACTTACAATGATAAAATTGTCAAAGCCCTCTTTTCACTGGAGGAGCTGTGCAGAAAACGGGTTGAACAGTATGTTTAACTAGTTTGTAATGTTACAAAGTGTTTTGCTGTTTTGGAAATTAAGCGGACGGGTTAACTTCATCATTCTCATTGTTGCTAGATCAATGTGACTGCTCTCTTTAATGAAGGTTGAGATATGGAATCCATAGTACAAAGACGTAAAATAGTTCACTTGATTCGAAACAATGCAATATGTCCTGCACCACTTTCGTTTTTTTTCCACTGAGTTAATCACTAGCAGGACACATCTGCTGGTCTTCAAGTTTTCTTTTAAGTGTTGCAACTTCAGCCTTAAGTTCTTTTACATGATCTTTACTTGCTTTCAATTCCTTCTTCAGACTCTTCAACTCACTCTCATAGTCATCCACTTTCGATTGTAGAGCATTCATTGCAACTCTGAAATAAAATTAAGCAGTTATTGTTTTGGTGTTAGTAACTTATCAGGCAAGTCACTTTGTAATCCATTCACTGAAGTACAGGTATGCCCACAAGTAACAATAAGTAAGACATATTAAATGTCACAACTAAGTCTATCAGCTTTTTTAAAACTATGGTTGTCCTTACATATTTCTTGTGCTGTAATCATAAGTACAACCCATGATTTAATGTTTTAAAAAGAATGGGGCACATCTAGTGATAAAAATAAACCAACAATTTAAAATCAAACCAATAAACAAGAAGTACATCACAAATTAAACGCATACCAAAATAATATATAAACAATTTTTAAACTGTATAAGAAAGAATACATCAATTAACTCCTTTTACTTACTGTAAAATGACAAAATCCTTTCACCACTCTCAGGTGTTCCAGGGTGCTCTATGTAGGAGCTGCCCTCCACCTAAATTTGGGAACTACCCAGCGTTCTCTGCTTCCTATTTTTTGTGTATATATATATATATATATATATATATATATATATATATATATATATTACCTACTGGTGGTCGCCAGTAGGTATATATAGTTAGGATTTTTTTAAATAGGGATTTCTGAAAATTCTATGTTGAATAACTTTGGCGTTGATGGACGGAATTGGCTGAAATTTTCAAGAAAATGGCACATTTTGTTCCTGAGCGTCCCCTGAAAGTTTGGGGGAGTTTCGTCAAGCGGTGGCCGAGAAAAAAGGGGGGTCCCAAAACGTGTTTTTAACATTGAGTTTTCCATAGGGCGGTTGGACTCACTTTTAGCTCGAACGGCTGAACGGATTTCCACAAAACTTAGCAAAATTGTAGGTACTGGTAGCCCGATGTGCCTTTGCTATGTCTCAAGATATATGCTCCAGTGGTTTTTACAAAAATTAATTTTGAAAAATATATATTGGGCTACATTGGGCTATATATATGTTAGAGCCCAAATGTAGCCCAAAGATGGCCACCAGAGACAAAAAAAAACAAATGTAGCCCAAATATCAGCCAGATGTAGCCCAACTATAGCCCAGTGACAGAATGTCCCAGAGTGTTCTAAAGAACAACTAGAGCGCTAACAGTCTTACTTATGACAAAAGTATGGCACACCTGAAGTCATCTTGATTGGAATAAAGTGTTAACACTTAAAACATTTAATTTGCAAAGGAACAAAATGAGGGGTTTCATTTTGCCATAGAAATGTTATATATATATATATATATATTACCTACTGGCGGTCGCCAGTAGGTATATATAGTTAGGATTTTTTTGAATAGGGATTTCTGAAAATTCTATGTTGAATAACTTTGGCGTTGATGGACGGAATTGGCTGAAATTTTCAGGAAAATTACACATTTTGTTTCTGAGCGTCCCCTGAAAGTTCGGGGTGGTTTCGTCAAGCGGGGGCCGAGAAAAAAGGGGGATCCCAAAACGTGTTTTTAACATTGAGTTTTCCATAGGGCGGTTGGACTCACTTTTAGCTCGAACGGCTGAATGGATTTCTATGAAACTTGGCAAAATTGTAGAGACTGTTTGCCCGATGTGCCTTTGCTAGGTCTCAAGATATGTGCTCCAGTGGATTTTGAGAAATTAACTTTCAAAAAAATATATATATCTGTGACAGCGTCCCGGGTTAGCGCCCCGGTTCGCGTACCAGACGCGTAACGGAACTTCGCGAGGAGAAGCGGATTGGCTCTCCGGTGACTCTCAACATTCTAAACAGTCCGGAGCGGCCGCCATCTTGTCTCTCGGTAGGATCGAGAGACAAGAGGTGGAAATAAACCAAGGGGGAAATGAATGACCCCCTAGGATTGATGTGGGAGCTATTAAAGGGCCCCGCGGGGCAAAAAAAATAAAATACATTTTTTTTCGATTCTTCGCGGTGGAAGCGCTACCCTGTACGCGAACCGGGTAGCTCACCGATAGCATAACGGGAGTCCGCCATCTTGTGTTTCGGACGAATTTAGTCACAAGATGGAGGATAAACAATGTTGGGAATTGGTATAAGGGGGCAGGGGAGACATATCCGGACCCCCTAGGTTTTCCGAGGGTGACTGAGGAGGCCCATATATGTAAAAAAAAAAACCTTTCTTTTCCAAATTTTCGCACGGTTAGCGTCCGGTCCGCGCACCGGGTAGCGTTCCAGAAAGCGTAACAAGGGGAAAACCAAGGGAAATAGTAAAATAATATTTTAGAGTGCTTTGAGGTAGGGTAGCTTTGAATAGAGCTGTTGTGTTGTGTGGGTGATGTAAGTACCAACATGTAGGTACCAATGAAGAGTCTAAAATTCAATGTACACCGTCTCCTCTGTAGATATTTTGTATGTTCTAATATGGCTTATTTAAATGTAAATGTGTGGAAAAGCACTTCATGCTTTAAAGCAATTGTATTTTTGAACTGATTGTTCTTTCCTCTTAGTCCTCCTCTTTGTATTTTTTTCCCCACACTTTTCTTCAGCATGATAGTTGATAAATTTGTTCCCTCAAAAAATTTATATACATAAAAAATTATATTAAATACATATAAAATATATTTTTCCTTTAAAAGAAGAATACATTTTACAGCTTTTGATATTTGCTATTGAAAAACCATTGAAATTCACTGAAAAAAACATAGGTTATAGACCATATATAGTTAGGAATTAGCATTTACAAAACCTTGAAAATTCACTGAAAAAACCATAGGTTATAGACCATATTTAGGGGTCGATTAGGATCGCGGACGGACTTGAGTCCGTCCGCGACCCCAGAGTATGAGGGAACGTCCGCATGGGCTGCGGCGTTCCCTCATGTGCGATTAGGATGTGACCGCCACCCTGGCGGTCACATCCTGGATATTTAACATTGCGGCGGGTGCTGCTTGAAGCAGCACCCGCGGCAATGTTAAAAGTGCATGTGTAACATTTACATGCACAAAGCGGCAGGCACCGCGCGGTGCCTGCCGCATTGTGCATGTAAATGCTGGGGGGTACCATAGGTACCCCCCATGTGCACCCCCCACCCACCAACACCCTGAGGGCCCGCAACGGGCCCCCAAAATCAAAAGTACACATGCTTTTCCACGGCGGAATAACCGCCGCGGAAAAGCATGTTTTCAAATGCTTCCTAATTTGGCCGGCGGTGTCTGATTGACACTGCCAGCCAAATGAGAGCTTTTCCGCCGCGGTTGTAATCCGACCGCGGCGGAAAAGCAGCGGACAGAAACCAAGACCCACCAGCCATCGTAATGTGGCGGTGGGTCTTTGGTGAGCCCGCAATGGATTTTCCGCCTCCTCCGGGCCGGAGGTGGCTTCCGCCGGCCCGGAGGAGGCGGAAAATCCTCCATCCTAATCGGCCCCATAGTTAGGAATTAGTATTTACAAAACCTTATTTAACCTTATTTACATCCACTCATTCTTCAATATGTAAGACATATTTTAACTTTACAGAAACATACAGTCACTGGATGTTGTCATCAGTGATGTCATCAGTGATGTCATTTGAGATGCCATCAGTGATGTCACTGACCATGTCATGAATGATGTAATATGTGACATGATCAGCAGTGGATTGCGGGTGCGCGATACATAGTTAGTGCAACTAACTATATATGCGAATTTCAATGGTTTTGTGTGAGTAAAATAAGGTTTTGTAAATGCTAATTCCTAACTATATATGGTCTATAACCTATGGTTTTTTCAGTGAATATATATATATATATATATATATATATATATATATATATATATATATATATATATATATATATATATATATATATATATATATATATATATATATATACATATATATATCCATCCTCGCAGCTTCTGTAAGCGGCGTTTGGACCACAGAATAACGGACCCCCAAGCAGCAATTAAGTATTCCAGGAAGATTTATGATCTCTTAATACGGTTCACTTAGGCATGACGCGTATATATATATTCCCCCCAAAAACATTTTTTACAGGGACATTATAGTTAGGAAATAGAATTACAAACAGGCATTAGAAATTCATTGACAAAATGAAAGGTTACAGGTACGCCATAGTTAGGCTCAGATTTCACTCCTACAAAACCACTTAAATTCAGTAGTTATAATTACGATAGCTATCTGTAACTTACGCCCAGCAATGCACTGCTTATGACCTCACATATTACATCATTCACAACATGGTCAGTAACATCACTGATGTCCTCTCCAATGACCCCCTAAGCAGTCCCGCACTCCAGAGGTGGTTGCCTGTCTGCCTATACCAAAAGGTTTTACCAAACAGAACGGGAAAAGTGACCGTCTCGACTCACTTCGGAGTTTAAGCAATAGGGCTTCACAAACATGTGGAGGTTGGCCCAAGTTGCTGCTTTAAATATGTCAACTACAGCGCCACCTCTAGCTAAAGCAGAAGTAGCAGACTTGTCCCTTGTGAAATGAACTCTAATACCTTCCACAGGTTCTATATGAGCCATGGCGTAGCATATTTTTATGCACAAGGTGACCCATCTGGATAATGTTCTTTTATTCCCTGCTTTTCCTTTAAACTTGCCCACATAGCAACTGCTGAACGTCGTGCCAGATATCACAAGTTCTGTCCACATAAAAGCTAACCTCCCTTTTGGGGTCCAATTGATGAAGCCTTTCTTCCTCTTTAGATGGATGTGGAGAAGGATATCAAGTAGGAAAAGTGATAGACTGGCCCAGGTTGAAGGGAGTAACAACCTTTGACAGGAGAGCAGACCTGATTCTCAATACCAATTTATCTGCATAGAAAGACATTTAGGGATCTTTCACACCTAATGCATGCCACTCACTAACACTTCTAGCAGATGTTATGGCAACCAGAAAAATTGTCTTAAAGGCAAGTAGTCTGACAGGACAACTGTGTAAGGGTTCAAACGGAGAACATGTAAGGTAAGTTAGTACCAAATTAAGATCCCACTGAGTCATGATAAACAGAGTGGGAGGGTATTTGTTAATAAGTAGCTTAATAAACCGTAACACTATGGGGGACTTAAACAAGGAAGTTTGATCAGGTAAATAAAAAAATGCTAAAAAAACGCTAAAAGGGTGGTCAAATATCCCTTAAACGTTGCAATTTCACAACCTTGCTGCGATAGGTAAAGCAAAACATTTTAAATATATGACAAATGAGCTTTTAAAGGGTCAATAGAATTTTCTTCACACCACTTTACAAACTTACCTCATCTGCCAGCATAAACAGACAAGGGGGAGAGAAAAAGAACTCAGGTTGCCCGGTTCAATCTCCAAGCATAACCACACTCTTTGCAGCCAATCTGGGGCTAATAATATGACAGGCCCAGTCTTAGCACATTTTCCTCAGAACCTGAAGAATCAAGGGTATGGAGGGAACTCGTGAAACAGCTGGGAGCACATACTCAACCGAAACACGTCCCCCACTGCTCCCTCCATCGGATACTGGAGGCTGCAGAATGACGGACAGTGCATGTTTTCTTGAGTGACAAAAAGGGCTATCTTAGAGGTCCCCATAGCCATAAAATGTGATGAACCCCTTCTGGATGGAGAAGTCACTCGTGATCAGCTGAAAAATGCTGGCTGAGACTTTCCTCACGCAGGTTTAGGACTCCGGCTAAGGGATTTGCAATCATAAAAACCGGATGGTCTTGAGCCCAGGACCAGTGTCATAGAGCTTCTCTGCAGAAAGGATACAACCATATTCCTCACTGATTGTTTATGTAACACATCGCAGAAGTACTGTATGTTAAGACTTGTACTGACTGACCGCAAATGGAAGGGAGGAAGGCCTTGAGAGCCAGACTTATCACCCGTAACCATGCAACAATCGTTCTTCTGGAGACTAAAGTCCTTTGATCTTCAGGTCCCACAAATTAGCTCCCCGTCCTAGAGTGGAGGCATCCATTATCACTGTGGCCACCTAAGGAAGAAGCTGAAAAAGCTTTCCTTGAGACAGATTGCTTGACACACCTCACCATTGACAATCCGCTTCAGTGTCTCTGGATAGCTTGAGTGACTCTTTGAAATCACCGTTGTGTTGAAACCACTGCCTGCGGAGCCACGACTGGAGGGCTCTCATGTGCCCACATGCATTCGTGACCAATAGAATGCAGGATGCTATTGGACCTAGCAGCCGCAAGACCTTCAGGACTGGAACCATAGCTCCATTTTGAAGCATCGGAATCATAGTCTGTGTAGGAGAGTAGGGTCTGCAATCCTATGATCACCCAGATTTTTTGCTTTTGTTTCACTGGTTTACGACTTTCTCTGGCTGTGGGCCTGCCAATCAGACCCACAGCCTGGCTGTTCTCTGTCTAAATTACGATATGTACCCTAGGTGCATTTACCAATTGGTACTGGGCCGCCTTATCAGACCCTGTAACTCAGGGCATAGGTGTACCCAGGGCCGCCAGGGGCTGCAGCATGTATTATGCCACCCCTGGCTGGCCTCCTAAATTTGACACAACTGGCTGCATGACAGCTGGGGCGAAGTCGTGTAATCACCCTTTGCTTTAGATATAGTAGCTCTATATCTAACCATACAATGGACACCCGAGTCCCTATCAGTCACTCCTATGGCAGGCCTTGACAATCCTGAAGGCAGAGTGCATGGGCTCGCGTGAACTGTGTTCTGGCCCGAGCCGAGCCGGTTGCAGCTTGCGGAGAAAAGACCCAATGGCTGTTCCATGATAACGCGTGCCACATCGGTAACTTCGGTGTCGCGTTATCAAGACATGTCGAGTAAGGTGTCATACGAATCGGGATGCTGCCCTCTCACCAACTCTGGCGACGAGGTTAGCATTCCGCCCTTCTAGAGGGACACGACATGTACGTAACTGTGAACCCCGGTTAAAGTTAACGAAAGCCTCAGCTCCACAAAATGGATGCTGCCACCACAGACACGAGTCTGACCTCCTGCTGCTGGGAGTCCTTCCAGCGAGGAGCGCTTGGACAAAGGGTTTCCTGTCGAGGGCGGTGTTCGCACCGTCCCAGACAGGGTTTGTGTATTCTGGGTAGGTAGGGCTTTTGCGAGAAGGTGACTGCGGAGTGGCACCCCGGTGCTCACTACGCATCTGCCGGTTAGAACCAGTTCCAGGGGCGACAGCCCTGGCCTGGGGAAAGTCCGGCAGGGGAGAGGGGTGTAACTACCCCCCTTCCTGGTCCCACCCTTAGGGCAGGACCTAGTCATGTACCCACCCCTTTCTTTAGGATAAAGGCCGGAGCGGGGACCCTTCCAAATTAGATCATCTTTGAATCAAGAATACTTTCTACGAAAGGACTTCAAGACTCTTCTCAAGATTTCTCCCTTGTGGCTAAGGAGTAGTCACCCTGCATCAGCGGGCACCATCTAAGAACTCTGCGGTTTGCTGTAAGTCCTTCCTCAAGGAATCCGACGGCCCAGCTCGACGAGAACCGGCTTCCCTGGCACCTCTGACCTCTACCCACGTCATCAGCTCAGCTGTGATCTGTGGGTGCGACGAGACCTCGAGGGACCGGCCATCATCAGAACCTGCACGCTCTTAAAAACCAGCACGACCATCGAGGTAACTCTCTGGTGAGTGCTCTTGGGTCCGAGAAGCCCCGACCCTGAGCCGCTCCAGCTCCGAAGTGCAGTCCCCCAGCATCTCCACGATCTGCGTGGGGCCCTTCTGCTCGCCGCTCAGCACGTTGTCTGGTCACTAGCCGCTGGCTTGTGTCCTTCTGTGACGACATCCGAGAATCATCACTGCCGGTCTGGTTGCTCCAGACTGGCCCTTGCTTCCATCTTTTCGAGAAGCACCCCGGACCCTCCTGGTCCACTCAAGACGCCGACAGCGTCATCCGTCGTGGGACAGCTCGCACCTCCACCGTGGTCGCCGACAACGCCTCCTGGTCCGTGAGACTGCAGAGCCTAGCGTCGCCCACTCACCTGGTCGAGGTGACGGCCAACTGGTGCCTTCCTGGTACCCTCTGACTACTGGCTAGTAGTACGAACTTGGTCCCCTCTGCTTTCAGGTTTCATCAATCTCCGATCCAGGCTTGGATCTCTACGAACTATTCATCACTGGTCGCCGGCCAGCAACTCCTTTTCTTCCGGCTCCTGGCTCGTCAGCGAAGACCCCGACGCCTGTAAGACTTGTGCAGCCGCAGCCCTCGTGGCTAGGTAACTCGGCATTTCAGTGCCTGCATAGCCTCCTTACTCTAGGGTCCCGAGTCCCTCGCTTCCGACTTGCCTTAACCTTTCCGTGTCCTCGGACACTTGTTTTAACTGTGCACTTAAAGTATTTGCTAAAGAGATTTGGTTTGTGCTTAGTACCCTGTCCTCATAAAGAGTACAGGGCTGTTGTGATTCTTAATAAATATACTGTTTATTTTCATAACACTTGTGTGGTGTCCTTTCACTGGGTGTTCAAGGGGTACATGTGTGGTAAACAGCTGGCTTAACGCGCCCTCTCGAGTCTTTAGCCTTAGACTGCTCGTATCCACGCTACTAGGATAGCTGGTCTATAGGTTGACTTACAACCAAACACCATAAGGGTCGTTGGAACGATACATAGCGGTCGCTAGAATAGCGAACGTTGCATATCGGGCCAACTTCTCACAGTCTGAATATCCAAAATCCTGTAAGGAGGGTAGGCGCGATTCACTGGAGTGTCCAGTACTGCTCCTCTGAACATGGTGCGCTGAAAGGGCTCAAGGTGGGACTGAGGCTTGCTGATGGAAAAGCCCAGGTTAAACAACAACTGAGTTGTCAACTGCAAGTGATGCAACACCAACTCGGGAGAATTGGCTTTGATCAGCAAAGTCTAGGTAAAGGAATACTGCTATTCCTCACCTTCTGATGTGCTGCGACAAACGCCATCCCGTTCTTGAAGACTCAAGTAAGGCAACTGGAAGGGGTGCAAACAGGTAATGCTGAGACCCCATCGTGAAGAGGAGAGACTTCATGTGCGATTTAAGAATGGGAATGTGAACATATGCATCCTGCAAATTGATCAAAATCACCAAGTCGTCCCTTTCCAAAGCAAGAAGGACTTGGGCTGGTCAGCATTTTGAACATTCCTTGAGGAACCAGTTCAAAATCCTGATGTCTAGGCTTGGCCGCAATCTACCGTCCTTTTTGGGAATCAGGAAGTACCAGGAATAGCATCCCTGACCCTGCTCCTTCTGTGGAACCAACTCTATTGCACCCTTTTGAAGTATGGATTTGACCTCATGTTGGAGGAGGAAAGGAAGGGGGGAATTTTTGGAACGATAGGGCATAACTACCAAGGTGTCAGATTGCTATGTGTGACATTTTCATAATTAAAGTGAAATTATGAGTGACATTTCAACGACTAGGAGTGATTCTTTCTTGCGAGCAAAATCAAGCAATGAAGACGAGGGTAAAATAAATATCAGAAAATGACACCCATTAAGGCAACAAGGTACTCTGAGAAGATCTTAAAATTGCTGCAAAGCACCAGAAATGGAAGGGCACAGGTTCGGGGGAAGGGGGTTATGAGTTTCGGCAGTTGTAAGAGGACTGCGGATCAACAAGCAGCTGCTTAGGCCTATTTATGCTGGGGCTGAATAAACTAGAAGACTTAACACAAGAAGTACAGCGTCTTATTCCCAAAACTGTATTTGAAAAAACTACTGACTCAACCCTAATAGAAATCATTAACCCTGAGCAGTCCGCTGCGGTCGGCACCCCACCAGCCCAGCCCCAGCCCTGCAGCAAGCAGCACAGATCACCCCACCAGCAGGCTGTCGCAGAACTACACAAGTCAAAAAGTAATTCCCTTTGGGCGAATTAACATTGATACATAGATACTAACAAACAGTGATCTGACAAATACCAACCATATAACAAGGAAGCAATGAAAATAGGTAAAAAACTTCAAAACATGTGAAAACACTCTAAAGAAATAAAGTATTTAAAACAATTTATTAGCATACATTACATAAATTAGAAACTAAAAATCGGGAAACACATACAGGATGAAACAATAATCAATAAAAAACAACATTCCAATAAAAAAAGGAGCTTCAGGGAAAAAGGACTAAACTCAAACACTAAACAGTTATTTTGAATTTCCCTCAGTTTATCATCCCGGATTAACTCCTTGCATCGACGCGTTTCGGCGGTATGTTCAGATAAAACCCGCCTTCATCAGGAAAATGTGTATAAATGTTTCCCAATACTTCTGAAATTTAAATAAAATCAGTCTTAGTCATAACTAATAGACACAACAGATACAATTAAACAACAGAAATTGAAAATAGTTGCCCCAACAGAACATAATGTATCTAGCTAAGTTTTGAACACACATAGACATTGCTTCCAATATACAGAACATACAACAACAATTACAAATAGGGCTAACCAATTGATAGCCCAAGACCAATGAATTCATATCACATAGGTAAACTCATCAAATAGGTAAGCTCATCATATTTAACATCAGTATAAACAACCTTGCTCATGTGACCAAATTTCAAATCCAGTAATATGTGGTCAAACATTATTATAAGGTCTGGGTCTTAGTGAAGAAATCACTCCATAATTAGACATGAGAGAGGTGGCAATTCGAAGAGTCATGGTACATAACCTACCTCGACACAGCAAAGGGTATAGCAGTGTAGCATAAGGGGTATGCTTCCTCCTTAGCGTGAGGTAGAGATATTCGTTCAGCGAAATATCTTCTTTAAAAACATAGAATTCCTAATTGCAAAAATGGATAGATATCACATTTAGTGCATATCAAAGGCCAATGCTTACTTTTATACCTAACATAGTTGGCTCATATGTTAGTTAAATGGCATATATCCACTTTGCCACAAAAGAGCTTCTTGTCGATCTAGTTGGGGATAGTTACGCTAGGATGTTGGTGGCATAGCCCTCATGGAAAACATCTTATGTCTACCATATTTATAGGTGGCAATATATCGTTCCCGAACACAGCTCTATTACACGGATATGTGGATAATTAACACAGTCCTCATGTTTCTGTCTGCACATAGCGTGCCGATGATGCCAGAATAAAAAGAAAGCGTAATAGCTATATATGCACATAACGTGCCACAGATGTCAGGATAACCAAAAACAAACGTCATAGTGAGTCATACATATAATGGTGGCTATCCACCCTTATTACTTACTGATTGAATCAAATGGCAAGAGCCTTTATCGTTGATTAAGTATTAATGGCACATCCAGCGTAATGGCTGGGAGCTGAAAATAAAGGATAAGCCATTATTAGCTAAACAGCCACCAGATGTAACCAGTAACTATTAACATAAATCGCTTAGAATACTCACAAAGAGTTAAAAAGCGCTGCATCCAATACACGCGGTAACTATGGTTAATGGCGACCTTCGCTCTTAAATGCGAGCGTTTACGACTTTCCGGGGGTTCAGGGTTCCAATAGAGTGCCCTCGACCCGACACGAGGGAATACCTCCGTGTTGGCCCTGCATATTAAGGGAAGGCAAAAAACAGACACAAGCTGTGTCTCAAAACGTGTCCCTCAGACGAAAGCGCATAAAAGATACACAATGCCTCCCATATCGACCATTTACCTCTTGGAAGAAGGTCTCAAAACGTCCCGCGTGGATGCCTGCTCGTAGTGCCGGATACTAACAAATGCAAACGCCACGCCGCAATAAGTACCTTAGCTCGATTGTCCGTGGGCGTTTACGGTGACGAACGCGGAAGTAATAGGCAATGAAGAAAGACTTCCGACATGTGTGCCGCGATTATAATGTCTAAGAGAGACTAATTACTAAACATATTTTTCTAATGAACCCTGTGGCAATGAAAAAGATATTTAATGTTCATGGATGCACATTTCACTCAGAGGATTATATATAGATATATTGTGCTTCATATTTTAATGTCATTGGGATAAATATGGTTAAGCTGGATAAGCCGGTATTTAAAAAATATACGCATAGCCCAAGCATTGTGTGCCATAATTAGGGGTATGACGAAGAAAACTTTATTAGAGGTGATATTTAAAATCTTATCTATGTGCAAAAAAGCAATAAATGCAAATAGGTACCTAACTGGTGACACCAGAAGTCATGTGCTTAGTGGTCACTCGGAATCTATGTTCTGTATATCCTGACAACCCGGATACATGGATGCGTGATTACTCAATCACAAAAACACACGTAGATAGCCGCTAAACCGCCATCTAATTCTCTAAATCAAATCAGATCAAATCGCAATGAAGCAGAAATATTAAACTGCTCCAATGATGCGGTCCCACTCTTCCCTTGAATTCAAACCCTTTTTGACTGTGTCAAGGTAGGAGATATATCACTGTTCTCTTTCCTTTCTTCTGGAGACAATATTACCACCTCTCTTGCCTATTTTGATTTTCTCCAGAATGAACCATCCAAACTCAGATTCCTTATGTCCCATTTCCAAGAAATGGGCAACGATGGGAGCAGTTACTTTTTTGGTTTTAATAGCTGATCTATGCTCCTGGAGCCTGGTGCGTACCTCTCTACCCGTTTCTCCAACATAGCAGAGGCCGCACGGGCATTGGATCAGATAGATGACATTCTTACTCTTACAGTTGTTGTGGGTCTTACATGTTATTTTCTTGGTGTTACATTCAATCTCTGAACCAACAATACACTGGGTGCAGATGTTACAATTACCACATTTGGTAGTTCCAATGACCCTCGTGCCATCAATTGTTCTTTGTTTCTCCACCAGTTCCTCTTTGTAAGTGTGAACTAGCAGGTCACGAAGGTTTTTATTCTTTTTAAACGCAAATAGCGGTTTTTCAAGCACTAGTTCTTCTTCATAGTTCAGGATATGCCAATGCCTGTTCACAACATTTTTAATCTGATTGCTTAAATTTGAAAACTTGCAAACAAAACAACTTTATTTAAGGGCTTCTTCTCTTTAGGGGTGTTATGAATCAGAACATCCCGGTCATAAAACCGTGCTCTTTTCATAGAATTGGAAAGAAGTTTCTTAGGGTAACCCCTATCTTTAAATTTCCGTCTTAGATCTTCCGCATGTTTATAATAGTCGTTTAGGTCAGAACAGTTTCGTCGAAGGCGAAGAAACTGACTAAAGGGGATACTCTCCCTCTGTGACTTCGGATGGAAGCTGGAAAATTCTAGCAATGTATTTTTTGCCATTGGTTTGGTGAACAGTTCAACTGCCAGCACTCCATTACAGTTCTTAATGCATAGATCCAAAAACTCAACTTTACTGGTACTACATGATGATGTGAATTTCAGGTTAGGATCCCCTAGGTTAATCAAAAGAAGGAACTCTTCAAGTAGTTCCATAGGTCCTTCCCAGATAAGTAAAATATCGTCTATGTAGCGGTACCAGCCCGCTACATTTTCGAAGAAGGGTGCCAGTTCATTATTTATGTGTATGTTCTCAAAGTTACCCACATACAGACAGGCCAGGCTGGGGGCACAGGTGGCCCCCATACTGGTCCCCTTGAGCTGTCTATAGTAATCATTCTTAAAGAGGAACACGTTGTTGGTGAGGATGAGTCTCACACATTCAACTATAAACTCTCTGTTTGCTCCACCAAGATCATGGCCAGAAAGAACTCCATCTATGACCTCAATAGTGTCCATCTGTGGGATGTTGGTGTATAGAGACTCAATGTCTAGAGTAACCAGACATTGAGTCTCTTCACAGAATGGGGTACCCTCAACCAAAGATATGATGTGCGCTGAATCTCGCACGTATGATTTTAAGTTACATACAAGGGGTCTTAAAAAATGGTCAACATACTTACTGACCGGCTCTAAAAGTGAATCTATGCTGCTCACTATTGGGCGCATGGGTGGGTTCAGTTTGTTCTTGTGCACTTTAGGCAGGCCATAGATAGCCGGGGTTCTGGGCTCTAGGTTGTTGAGGAAACAAAATTCCTCTTCACAAATATAGCCAGCCTCCTTAGCTTCTGTGAGTAGTGCTATGCATTCTTTGGCTACTTTTTTCAGACTAGCTTCGGTAGTGCGGACGTAGTGTTCACCGACTCCAAGAAGACCAAGCATGCGCTGCTCATAATCTCCGGTGTCGAAGACCACCACCCCGCCCCCCTTATCTGCTGGTTTGATAGTGAGAGACCCGTCTTCCCTCAAACGGTTAAAGGGCCTCTCTTTCACTAGCTGAGATATTATGGTTGTAATACCGCTTCTCATTTTCAAACAGTTTGTGAATACCACTTTCAACAGCTGTTTCAAAAGCTTCTATGTTTTTATTTACCATACTTAGGGTCGGTGTAAATTTGGACTTAGGTTTCAGCCCAGAAATGTTGGTTTTCTCTCTACTCTCTCTGTTCTCAAAAAATCTCCTGAGTCTGATCTTCCTGAAAAAGGAACGTAAATCCTTCTCAAACTGGAATTTATCCAGGTGGGTGGGGTGGGACGAAACTAAAGCCTTTACTAAGAATCCCTATCTCTGTGTTACTCAGGATTTTGCTTGATAAGTTGATCACTGGAAGTTTGTTTGTTTCCAATACTTCTTGTTCCGGGTACTTAGATACTCACTTCAATCGAGGGAGACAACAATATCAAAATCAGGGACGTCCCCAACAAAATTACAATCAGGGACCTCTGCAACAAAACTACAATCAGGGACCTCCCCAGCAGAGCTACAACCAAGCACCTCCTCAACAGGAGTATCCAAGTACCCGGAACAAGAAGTATTGGAAACAAACAAACTACCAGTGATCAACTTATCAAGCAAAATCCTGAGTAACACAGAGATAGGGATTCTTAGTAAAGGCTTTAGTTTCGTCCCATCCACCCACCTGGATAAATTCCAGTTTGAGAAGGATTTACGTTCCTTTTTCAGGAAGATCAGACTCAGGAGATTTTTTGAGAACAGAGAGAGTAGAGAGAAAACCAACATTTCTGGGCTGAAACCTAAGTCCAAATTTACACCGACCCTAAGTATGGTAAATAAAAACATAGAAGCTTTTGAAACAGCTGTTGAAAGTGGTATTCACAAACTGTTTGAAAATGAGAAGCGGTATTACAACCATAATATCTCAGCTAGTGAAAGAGAGGCCCTTAACCGTTTGAGGGAAGACGGGTCTCTCACTATCAAACCAACAGATAAGGGGGGCGGGGTGGTGGTCTTCGACACCGGAGATTATGAGCAGCGCATGCTTGGTCTTCTTGGAGTCGGTGAACACTACGTCCGCACTACCGAAGCTAGTCTGAAAAAAGTAGCCAAAGAATGCATAGCACTACTCACAGAAGCTAAGGAGGCTGGCTATATTTGTGAAGAGGAATTTTGTTTCCTCAACAACCTAGAGCCCAGAACCCCGGCTATCTATGGCCTGCCTAAAGTGCACAAGAACAAACTGAACCCACCCATGCGCCCAATAGTGAGCAGCATAGATTCACTTTTAGAGCCTGTCAGTAAGTATGTTGACCATTTTTTAAGACCCCTTGTATGTAACTTAAAATCATACGTGCGAGATTCAGCGCACATCATATCTTTGGTTGAGGGTACCCCATTCTGTGAAGAGACTCAATGTCTGGTTACTCTAGACATTGAGTCTCTATACACCAACATCCCACAGATGGACACTATTGAGGTCATAGATGGAGTTCTTTCTGGCCATGATCTTGGTGGAGCAAACAGAGAGTTTATAGTTGAATGTGTGAGACTCATCCTCACCAACAACGTGTTCCTCTTTAAGAATGATTACTATAGACAGCTCAAGGGGACCAGTATGGGGGCCACCTGTGCCCCCAGCCTGGCCTGTCTGTATGTGGGTAACTTTGAGAACATACACATAAATAATGAACTGGCACCCTTCTTCGAAAATGTAGCGGGCTGGTACCGCTACATAGACAATATTTTACTTATCTGGGAAGGACCTATGGAACTACTTGAAGAGTTACTTCTTTGGATTAACCTAGGGGATCCTAACCAGAAATTCACATCATCATGTAGTACCAGTAAAGTTGAGTTTTTGGATCTATGCATTAAGAACTGTAATGGAGTGCTGGCAGTTGAACTGTTCACCAAACCAATGGCAAAAAATACATTGCTAGAATTTTCCAGCTTCCATCCGAAGTCACAGAGGGAGAGTATCCCCTTTAGTCAGTTTCTTCGCCTTCGACGAAACTGTTCTGACCTAAACGACTATTATAAACATGCGGAAGATCTAAGACGGAAATTTAAAGATAGGGGTTACCCTAAGAAACTCCTTTCCAATTCTATGAAAAGAGCACGGTTTTATGACCGGGATGTTCTGATTCATAACACCCCTAAAGAGAAGGAGCCCTTAAATAAAGTTGTTTTTGTTAGCAAGTTTTCAAATTTGAGCAATCAGATTAAAAATGTTGTGAACAGGCATTGGCCTATCCTGAACTATGAAGAAGAACTAGTGCTTGAAAAACCGCTATTTGCGTTTAAAAAGAATAAAAACCTTCGTGACCTGCTAGTTCACACTTACAAAGAGGAACTGGTGGAGAAACAAAGAACAATTGATGGCACGAGGGTCATTGGAACTACCAAATGTGGTAATTGTGACATCTGCACCCAGTGTATTGTTGGTTCAGAGATTGAATGTAAGACCAAGAAAATAACATGTAAGACCCACAACAACTGTAAGAGTAAGAATGTCATCTATCTGATCCAATGCCCGTGCGGCCTCTGCTATGTTGGAGAAACGGGTAGAGAGGTACGCACCAGGCTCCAGGAGCATAGATCAGCTATTAAAACCAAAAAAGTAACTGCTCCCATCGTTGCCCATTTCTTGGAAATGGGACATAAGGAATCTGAGTTTGGATGGTTCATTCTGGAGAAAATCAAAATAGGCAAGAGAGGTGGTAATATTGTCTCCAGAAGAAAGGAAAGAGAACAGTGGTATATCTCCTACCTTGACACAGTCAAAAAGAGTTTGAATTCAAGGGAAGAGTGGGACCGCATCATTGGAGCAGTTTAATATTTCTGCTTCATTGCGATTTGATCTGATTTGATTTAGAGAATTAGATGGCGGTTTAGCGGCTATCTACGTGTGTTTTTGTGATTGAGTAATCACGCATCCATGTATCCGGGTTGTCAGGATATACAGAACATAGATTCCGAGTGACCACTAAGCACATGACTTCTGGCGTCACCAGTTAGGTACCTATTTGCATTTATTGCTTTTTTGCACATAGATAAGATTTTAAATATCACCTCTAATAAAGTTTTCTTCGTCATACCCCTAATTATGGCACACAATGCTTGGGCTATGCGTATATTTTTTAAATACCGGCTTATCCAGCTTAACCATATTTATCCCAATGACATTAAAATATGAAGCACAATATATCTATATATAATCCTCTGAGTGAAATGTGCATCCATGAACATTAAATATCTTTTTCATTGCCACAGGGTTCATTAGAAAATATGTTTAGTAATTAGTCTCTCTTAGACATTATAATCGCGGCACACATGTCGGAAGTCTTTCTTCATTGCCTATTACTTCCGCGTTCGTCACCGTAAACGCCCACGGACAATCGAGCTAAGGTACTTATTGCGGCGTGGCGTTTGCATTTGTTAGTATCCGGCACTACGAGCAGGCATCCACGCGGGACGTTTTGAGACCTTCTTCCAAGAGGTAAATGGTCGATATGGGAGGCATTGTGTATCTTTTATGCGCTTTCGTCTGAGGGACACGTTTTGAGACACAGCTTGTGTCTGTTTTTTGCCTTCCCTTAATATGCAGGGCCAACACGGAGGTATTCCCTCGTGTCGGGTCGGGGGCACTCTATTGGAACCCTGAACCCCCGGAAAGTCGTAAACGCTCGCATTTAAGAGCGAAAGTCGCCATTAACCATAGTTACCGCGTGTATTGGATGCAGCGCTTTTTAACTCTTTGTGAGTATTCTAAGAGATTTATGTTAATAGTTACTGGTTACATCTGGTGGCTGTTTAGCTAATAATGGCTTATCCTTTATTTTCAGCTCCCAGCCATTATGCTGGATGTGCCATTAATACTTAATCAACGATAAAGGCTCTCGCCATTTGATTCAATCAGTAAGTAATAAGGGTGGATAGCCACCATTATATGTATGACTCACTATGACGTTTGTTTTTGGTTATCCTGACATCTGTGGCACGTTATGTGCATATATAGCTATTACGCTTTCTTTTTATTCTGGCATCATCGGCACGCTATGTGCAGACAGAAACATGAGGGCTGTGTTAATTATCCACATCTCCGTGTAATAGAGCTGTGTTCGGGAACGATATATTGCCACCTATAAATATGGTAGACATAAGATGTTTTCCATGAGGGCTATGCCACCAACATCCTAGCGTAACTATCCCCAACTAGATCGACAAGAAGCTCTTTTGTGGCAAAGTGGATATATGCCATTTAACTAACATATGAGCCAACTATGTTAGGTATAAAAGTAAGCATTGGCCTTTGATATGCACTAAATGTGATATCTATCCATTTTTGCAATTATGAATTCTATGTTTTTAAAGAAGATATTTCGCTGGACGAATATCTCTACCTCACGCTAAGGAGGAAGCATACCCCTTATGCTACACTGCTATACCCTTTGCTGGGTCGAGGTAGGTTATGTACCATGACTCTTCGAATTGCCACCTCTCTCATGTCTAATTATGGAGTGATTTCTTCACTAAGACCCAGACCTTATAATAATGTTTGACCACATATTACTGGATTTGAAATTTGGTCACATGAGCAAGGTTGTTTATACTGATGTTAAATATGATGAGCTTACCTATTTGATGAGTTTACCTATGTGATATGAATTCATTGGTCTTGGGCTATCAATTGGTTAGCCCTATTTGTAATTGTTGTTGTATGTTCTGTATATTGGAAGCAATGTCTATGTGTGTTCAAAACTTAGCTAGATACATTATGTTCTGTTGGGGCAACTATTTTCAATTTCTGTTGTTTAATTGTATCTGTTGTGTCTATTAGTTATGACTAAGACTGATTTTATTTAAATTTCAGAAGTATTGGGAAACATTTATACACATTTTCCTGATGAAGGCGGGTTTTATCTGAACATACCGCCGAAACGCGTCGATGCAAGGAGTTAATCCGGGATGATAAACTGAGGGAAATTCAAAATAACTGTTTAGTGTTTGAGTTTAGTCCTTTTTCCCTGAAGCTCCTTTTTTATTGGAATGTTGTTTTTTATTGATTATTGTTTCATCCTGTATGTGTTTCCCGATTTTTAGTTTCTAATTTATGTAATGTATGCTAATAAATTGTTTTAAATACTTTATTTCTTTAGAGTGTTTTCACATGTTTTGAAGTTTTTTACCTATTTTCATTGCTTCCTTGTTATATGGTTGGTATGTGTCAGATCACTGTTTGTTAGTATCTATGTATCAATGTTAATTCGCCCAAAGGGAATTACTTTTTGACTTGTGTCAATTGTGGAACCCTATCCCTTTGGTGTTGGGGTCCCTCTCTCTTTTATTAGAGATGTCGCAGAACTACATCAGGATTTGCTGACTTAGTGATGCCACTGAAAAAGTAATAGAATCAGCACCAGCCACCACACAGGGTCAGTCACAGTGGAAAGGATCCCCCTGACCGGCCCAAAACTAGTTAGTTGTCGCTGAAAACTATAGTAATTCACACACACTAAGACTATGTGTGACTCAGACTGCAGAACTTCAGCTGTAGCAGATGACAGGGCAGACAGCTGAAGATGACCGATGGTTCAGGCTCAGCAACAGAGTTGCTCTGGATTCCAGCGGCCGCCGTGGTCTGTGGGGTTGGGTTGATTCCGGTCACGACATAGGGTCGGAGATCAAATTTTTTAAAATAATTACTTTGATGCGAGTAGCGCTCATTGCCACTGTAGCCGCCCACAACTTTATTATCTGAGGAACTGCAGTAACCTGCTCATGCCGCCTCGGGCGGTAGCAGGACGTCCCATGGGCCGCCTAGTAATCTCTGTGCCACAAAACCTCATGTACTGACCAGACATCTGGTTGGTATCTTGGAAGAAGCCATTGGGCGCCGACTCTCCTGATGTGCATTGTCGGGAAACCTGATCCCCCTGGTGAGGCTACAACCCCCATCGTGTGTGTGCAGGCTCTCAGACTTTTTTTTCCCCTTCTGCCTTGCGATTTTTTCTCATTGCTTAATAAGTCTACTATATATATTGCCTAAGGGGCTGAGAGTGCAGGGACACTTGTAGATTTTTAAAAAGGTAACTTCTATATAAATATTATATACATATTGACATGTACACACCTGTTTTTTTTGCCAGTATCTGTCTACATAAGAATGCAAACATCTATATCTCTATATATCCTACTATTACCACCTGCTTCTCCAGCCTCATATTTCTGGGGGAGGTGGGTGGGTTCGCTAGTGAATCCAGAAAGATCTTCAAGCTGCAAAACTACACCGACAGGTAAGTAACGATTCGTTTTGCAGCGTGAATCTTTCTGGATTGACTATTCTGTGCATAGACTTCGTAGCAGTTTAGTTAAGTTTGTGGCGGCTGGGTGGAAGATGAGCGTTGGTTGTCGAATATATGTTGAAGCACCTTCTGTCCGACTTGTGCTCCCTTGTTCATTTGTATATCCACACAGTAGTGCTTCGTGAACGTGTGTACTGAAGCCCATGTTGCCGCCAGGCATATGTCTTGAAAGGGTGTGTTAGCCTGGAGGCTATTGTTGCACCCTTCTTCCTGGTAGAGTGGGCCTGTGCCCCTCCTGCTAGTTATTGGCCTACTTGTTTACCTAGTAGGTATCTATACGGCTTTCCTTTGAGGAAAGTACCCATATACGTACTACTTTGCCTATTAATTTGTATTTGTTTAAAAAATATTAGATGTGACCAGGAATAACCCCATTGGATATTTTATTCAAATGGTTAAACGTTCTAGTCCCATTCATCCCTGTGTAGGCTAACACCTGATTTCCTTGTTATATTCTGTGCGTGCTAATTATAATATGGTCCTTACAACCACTAGCTCCCTTTATTTTTTTTTTTTATGCAATGGGCCGGTTTTAACTACCATAAGTAGATAAGACTTCATTGTTTTTTGGGGTGCCTGGCTGATTTACAGGAGTACGCATTTGTTGTCTGATGGTCACCTTGGTAGCCCAGACCACTGCAGGGGCATGCTGATGCCCTGTTGAAATTTGTTACCACCTGTCTGTGGTTATGGTATTGTAGAACCTGGGCGCTATTACCTGCTAATGCGTCCTGTTAATGTTCTTAGTAGAGAAAGGAGGGTAGATGAAAGAAAGGCCTTACCCTATTATCTGCCTTGGCTTGTACATATAAGTGTACATGATGCTATATGAGCCATATATTCAATATGTATATTTTGATTCAGAAGCCCACATATGTGTGCGCTTATCCTTTCTTTATGAAGAATACTCCACCCATGTGGTCTATCCAAATATTGACTTGTACAGGAGAAGTTGTTTTGGACTTAGTTTGGCCACTGGGTTCAAGGAAGGTGACTGCCCTTAGAGTGTATTGCACACCGTGGGCCTGCTGGCTAACTGCTTGTGAATGGTCGCCTAATGTTTATTAGGCCATTGCCTGGTGTCATTTGGTATTTAGCTGCCTTGTGATTCCGTGCAAGGGAGAAAAACCGTAACCTTTCACTGTGCTGTGTGTAGACCATGTGTAGTTTCTATCATGTAGGCAGGAAGCCTGAAGTACTGCACCCTGCTTGTGTTCATTGTGCCCTTACGGAGGGTAATGGTAGTTGTAATGGGAACACGACCTAATTAGATGTGTGTTGCGTTTGCCCTTATACCTTGTGATGAGTAGAAGGTTCCCTCCGGTGGGCCACATGTGGGGTATGTGTTCCTACATAATCCCAGTCAACCTATTTGCTATATGGTAGGCATATGCAATGTTTGAGGTATTGCTTTGATTGTGTTTGTGTTACCGTGTGTATGTGCAGCACGTGGTGGTAGGGTGTGCACCCCCCACCCTAGTTGGCAAATTTTATAGTCGCGACGATCCGCAGTTGGCCGGCCATATGGGAGGCCTTTGGCAGTCTCGGTGAACTCCATTGAAGAGCCCCCAGCTTCTTCATGGTGTTCAGAAAGGCCGCAGTGAACCTCAGTTGCCGGCTTTCTGATTTGCTGTGTAGCGTGCGTAGATATGTACCTGCATGTTGGGGTTTGTAGTCTTGCTGAGTGAGACTCAAATGCACCTTAGAAGTAACAGTGCGTTTAGAGTATGCATAGTGTCATATCTGCAGCACCGTCTGTTTCAGGCCTTATGTATGTTGTATATTTTACACCGGCCGCAGTGAACCACCCATAATGTGTATGAGATGATTGTGGTTGTGGTATGCCCCAGCATCTCGTGGCGATCAGTCCCCTTAGTGGAGCTGATTCGCCATTGGTATAAATATAGCCCACTTAATGTTGTGTTGCAAGTACATGTTGCGGTGGGGTAATGCTGTCTAGCGCTTGAAACTATGTACTTATCTTCTGGGGTTTGCAGTCCTGTTGTGTGAGACTTTATTCCCCATTATAATTATGCATGTTGTGCTTAGAGATTGTGCATAGTGTTTATGTGACACAGGCCCGTTTTAGAAACAGGGTTGTGCCATCCAGTAGTGGTGAATAGAGGAGGAAGTAGGTATGTGCTTCCAATGTCTTGTGTGACTGTGTTTTAAAAGACATTGTATGTGCCCCCTATAGAAAAACAGCGTTCCTATTTTTCACCTTTTTCCCCAAGGCGCCAAGCAGCACGTGTTACCGGTAAAAGGGTCGTATATGTATATATTAAAAACACAAACATGAACTGTTTGCATATGTAGTACCGTATTTTGCTTGACACGTGTGTGTGTGTGTGTATATGTATATATATATATATATATATATATATATATATATATATATATATATATATATCTCTATATGCATGAAAATGTTACATATATATATATATATATATATATATATATATATATATAGAACTTTACCTGTACCTTAGTACTTGGTGTATCTCCCTTTTAATTGCATGTATATCTATATGTATGCACCCCACACAGTGGAACATGGAGCTTTGTATTATATGCACGCATATGCATACACCCATACCTACCAATATAGCATTATGGTCATGTTGGTATAGGAAGAGTTTACCTCCTTTTAGCCTCCTATTACAACCTAAGAGTTCAGTGGAACATGTAGTTGTGTATTATATGCACGCATATGCATACACCCATACCTACCAATTTAGCATTATGGTCATGTTGGTATAGGAAGAATTTATCTCCTTTTAGCCTCCTATTTACAACCTAAGAGTTTTAGGAGGGCCAGTAGGCAAGTTACCCTACTGCGTGTATTTATATCTTGTAGTCAGTGGTCCCTCCTTTGCCTCGCCTGTTGCAGAACTATGCAGCCGGCTGATAAACATTGCTTGGATTTGGCGCAGTAACTGATGAAGCCCAATCTGTGATCCTGCCTCTTGCCACGTCATCCATGTAGTGTATAAACCTTGTGAAGTTACCGTAGCACCCAGTAAAGTGTACGTAACCAGTAAAAGTTTAAATGACCAGCAATGGAGGGGCCCTACAGTATATAACTGCATAATAGTGCATTAGCTCTCAAGAAATATTTTGCGATTTAATTAAAAACTGTGCATAAATATTGTACTTGTATGTTGCACATGTTGTGCCACAAAGATAGTTTTCTGCATTTGCGTACAAGTATTGCTGTGGCTTATTGGGCCCTTTGTCTTTGCGCATATTATTTGCTTATAGACAAAACGGTGTATTCGTTGGCCCATGGATTCAAAAAATGGGTATGCGATTATGCTACCGAGTGACAGAGCTAACTGCTGCAGTTGCCATGATAGTGCTTTTTTTTTTTTACTTTGCTCTGTTGCCATTTAATACAACAAAGTACCTGCACTATAAGCTCTTCATGTGGGGATGCAAAATGTAAAAAACTCTGTTATTGGTTTATAAGGCATAAGGATAGTCTATCATGTAGCCTAGCCTATTGCGAACGCTAACTAGCAACTTTCATGTTTCCCTTTTTTTTTTTTTTAACTTATTGATGAAAGATCTGTTCCTTTAAAGTTTCTGGGCCCCAAAAACCGGACTTTCTGGTTTTCTTAGAGGGCAGCTAAGGAATGCGTATGCTGGAGATAAGCCCCTGATCCATGTGGTCGTCTTATAGTCTGCTGCCCTGGTTTTGGAAGAGGTTGCGGGGGAGGGAGGTTTATGGCCTTTTCCTTCGCTTTGAAACCCCTTGGAATGTGGGCTGCATTTGGCGCCACGTTAGAAGTGTGGCGGCCAGCTTTTAAAACCCCAGGAAGGGAAAGGCTTTGACTCCTGCCATAACTCCTTTTCAAAAGGCGTAACAATTGCATTTTGTGCAAAACAAAAGGTTTTGTAAGTAGAACCTACCAAGGTTCGCATATTTTATAAAAGATCCTTAGAATCTCCTTTTTATGCCCAAAAGCGTACCTTTGTAACGTTTTTAAAACGTGGTGTGCTTTCTGCTTAAGCTATTTTAGCTGTATTAGCTACTAGAAGGAATAAGGAATCCCTGAATATTCCTTTTCCCTGCAGTACCGTGGTGTAAGGAAGAGGCACCTACGTCCCTCACTACACAATAATAGTAAAGACTAAGTGTCAAAAGTCAAAAAGACTTTATTCGGTTTTGATTCAAACCATAAAAGTGCATTAACATTATACACAATTTAAAACATTGAAACACACAATTATAAAACCTGATCAGAAAGTGCAAAGTGCAGGGTACAGCAAATTTTCATACCTAACAAATTTATTAGTAGGTGTAATCAAATTAACAAAGATTCCATCATTGGTCCAAACAATTTCTCATCCTGATACAGTTTTAAAAATTCAATTACTTGAAGGATACTATCACTGTGCAAAATTTGCAGATACAATAAAGCTGGTCTGATACGATTAAAATTAAGTTTCTTTAAAAGGTCTACCAAATAGCGTTTGCGGGGGTATTCATAAAATTTACATAAGAATATAAAATTCAGCATATCCTGTGGAGACACACCGTCGCAGCCACAGGGAGCTGCAGGTTTAAAAAAAAGCAGCATTTTTAGGTCTGAACAGCAAATGGTGGAAAATATTAAATCTAAACCCCGTTAGCAGGAACTTCTCATGAGAAGACAGCGAACCCATCAAATATGGCTCCATCATATCACCTGTTTTTAACATAGCAAATCTTCTGACACTTGGTTTCAGGAGCTCATCACCTTCCCTTTTAAGCGTTCTGTCAAAAAAGAAGGCTCGTTTAACTGCATCCACATCACCCTTCACAATCCCACTCGGGTGTTCGAACAAATCCAGGCGGCCAAGCCTAGAAAAGTTAGATTTCAAGTACTTTAACCAGGGTGTACCCATTGCCTTATCCTGTGACAAATAATCTCTCATAATCAGGTGGGTCAATGGAATATCTTGATTCAACCACAGTTTTAGCCAGCAAGTCAACGGGCGTAATGAAAAAATATCACAGAGATATTGCACCCCTAGCTCTTCGTGCACCACAAAATTGGATGTGCCTACTGGGACACACAAGAGGCTTTTCATAAAAGAATTTTCTACGATCTGTAGTTTCTCACAGGCCACATAACCCCATATTTCACTGCCATAGACGGCAGATGCCACTGATTTTGCGTTGTAGAGTTTCAGCATGGCATTGTTGGTTTTTTTCCCTAGTTTGGATGCAAAGTTAAAAATAGTAGCGTTCACCCTTACCAATTCCTTTTTCTTTTTGCAAAGGTGTGGGCCCCAGCTAAGTTTTGAGTCAAAAGAGACCCTCAGATAAGTGAATGTCTTCGAGATAGGAATTGCTACATTATTTATTTTAAATGAGAAGTTCCTTCTTGGTTGTTGGCCAACTTGCATAATAAAAGATTTAGAGTTGTTGACCAGGAGGTCCCTATCCATCATAAAATCATTAAAAGCATTTAATAAAGCTTGGAGACCTCTCTCTGTTCTAGAGATTAAGACTGCATCGTCAGCGTATAAAAGGACGGGAATACCACGCCTGCCGACTCTAGGACAGTCGGCCTTTACATCCTGCAATACGCTCTCTAGTTCATTGATATAAAAATTAAAAAGAAAAGAAGCAAGGATGCAACCTTGACGTACACCCTTCCCGATGTTAAAATTATCAGTTACACATAGCTCTTGAGAGTACCTAACATTAGCACTGGTATTGTTGTGTAAATCAACAAGGAAATTAACAATCCCACTGTCAACACCCTTATCCCTCATCGACTGCCACAGCTTTCCCCTGTTGACACAGTCGAAAGCTGAGGACAGATCCATGAAGGCAAGGTGGACAGTGCCCTTTTGGGCAGCAGTGTACTTACTTAAGATTAGAAAGAGGTTAAGGCACTGTATAATGGTAGAACGTCCACTGCAGAAGCCATACTGCGAGATGGACATGATGCTGTTTTCCAGCGCCCAGTCAGAGGGCCTCCTCAGTAGGATTCTTCCCACTATTTTGACCATAGAATCAATTAATGAGATGGGCCTATAACAGAGAGGGCTACCCTTGTCCCCCTTCTTAAAGACTGGGACAATCGTTGACACCCCCCATGACTTTGGGCAGCCCATTTTGGCCGCGGCGTTAAAGACCGATTCTAATATTGGTGCCCAAAAGTTGGGGTCAGACTTATACAAGTCTGGCGGGATCCCATCAGGACCAGGAGCTTTCCCGGCTGTGAGTCCCATTATACCCTCAATAACCTCACCTCTGTCAAACCTAATAGGATCACTACTATTAGGGGAAAAAGGATTGGGATTAACACTCAGCGTGCTGCCATACAGTTGGGTAAAATGTGTGACCCATTCCTCCTTTGTTATACAACATTCTAGTCCATCCCCTGGATCCTGGGTCAAGAAAGGTCTTTTTACTAACGCCCAGAATCTAGAACTACACTTCAGAGTAGAGGGTTCGAGAATCTCATTCCATGCCTCTTCCCTTAAAGACTCCTTACGTCTATTAATTACGGACTTCTTTTCTGCACTGTTGGATATTCTCTTTTATTCTGGGTTTTGTTGTCAGTGCTGCCCTCAAGTTACGTGAGGCCCTAGAACAATCCTGATTAAACCATCTTGTTACCCTGGTCTCTATGGGCTTTACTGGAGCTGACATCAACTGAGACAGAAATACTTTGGAAAGCACATAGGACCTGACAACGTTCCGGCCCATCTTGAGTACATTTTACAATTTCCTCAGAACAATGTTCCTTGATATCTTTATACAAACGGTCTGGTGAGATCATGGACCATTTCAGGCGCCTTCTCCCGTCAGTAGTGCTCAGCCTACCACCAGTGGTAAAGTTCCATCCCTCCATGGCCACCCAGGGGCCCCTCAAAAGTACAGTCAATGGATTGTGATCACTGAAGTCACTGTGTTCAATAATAAAAGAGTCCACGAAGGTCTGCATTGATACTGAAAGCAGGACATAGTCAATGAAGGTACCCTTCCCATGGCCCTTAAAAGTGGGAATCTCAAAGCGCTTCGAAGGATTCCTCAGAGCCCTTGTCGGTAATAAGTCCAGATTGATCAACAGGTCATTGAAGGCTTCCCCCTCCGATGTATGTTCCAGATGCAATCCCTCTGTACGTTCACAGTGCAAATCTGATACATTTTTAAACAAGGGATCCCCACATGGGTGAACATTGAAATCACCCATTATCATAAGGATATGGAGACATTCCTTCAGCGAAGTACTAATAAACACATTCAATGCCGATATAGAACTAGGAGCTAGACAAGAATTAACTGCATTATAAAAATTCACCAGACCAACCAGACAGTTATCTCTACTTAGTACTAAACCAATTATACCAGAGTTATCTGTTAAAACTCTACGTATTTTACAGGAGAGTGCCACCAAAATAAACGTTACCATGCCCCCCTTAGGTCTACCTCTGCTAGATGCTACCGCAGGGACATAAAAAGCTTTATACCCCTCAAGAAAACAGTCACAGTTCACTAGCCAGGTCTCCTGGAGGCAGATGATCTGAAACTGCTTAATGTAGCTGACCCAATTACAATCTAACATCTATCAGCCATATTCATCAATCTCCCGTTTTGCGAGGCCCTAATAGCGAATTATAGCGATTCGCTATTAAGGACTCGCAAAACGGGATTCATGTAGGGTTAGCAAAAATTATTGCGATTCCTACTGATTCCTTATTTGCGATTAGCAAATTGCTAATCGCAAATAAGGAAAAACTCCCCATTCATTCCTATGGGCCAAAAGGCCCATAGGAATGAATGGGGAGTATTCCTTATTTGCGATTAGCAATTTGCTAATCGCAAATAAGATTGGGATTTGAAGGGTGCCAGGGGTGTCCAAAGGACACCCTGTAGCACTCCTCAAATGCACATTTGAACAGGTGTTGCGCACACACATGTCCAGAGGACATGTGTGTGTGTAACATGCAAAAGAAAAAAATGCACTAAAGTGCTTTTTACTCTTTTTTCGCAATTTACCACGAAGTCAGATTTCGTGGTAAATTGCGACCAAATATTGCGAATTCGCAATTCCAAATTGGGTGATGAATTCGATTTAAGGAATCTCTATTAGAGATTCCTTAAATCCAATTCCTCGCAAATATGCGATTTCGGTAATAGCGATTTTTGCATTTGGGATGATGAATCCCAAATGCAAAAATCGCACTCGCAAACGGCCAGATTCTCAGAATCTGGCCATTTGCGAGCGCAATTCATGTTGATGAATATGGCTGTTAGTGCCCAGTCCGGCAATATTCCAGGAGATTACATTATTTCCATGTGGTTTCACCTGCGTGATCTCCTTGAGAGCCGCTTCCCCAGAGTTTACATTTCCTTGGCCCAAAGACGCCTCCCGTCAATCACATGCCTCAACGCCTGAGAGCAAATCAAATCTATTATGTGTTTCCACCATAAACCCATTCCTATTTTGATTGACAACATTGTCCTGGTATGGTGGTGCTGGGGCCATGGGCTGAGATTGAAACAGAGGCCTGAAGTTCCTGCGTCTATGCGGGGCTTTAAGAAGGTGAGAATAAAAGTATCCAAGTGGGCGGACACGTATGCTATTTGCATCAGCCAATAATGATGTTGCGCTTAGTAAAACTGTTGCCACATGTTGGGGGTGTCTAAAGTTGACAATAATACAATCCCCACTGTTTGTCTTTCTAGATGGGCCAATCCAGTTTACCCTTCTCACCGTTTATATCTCATTGGAATATGCAGTTGGAAATCCACAATTGGAGCTCAGCCAAGCTACTGCTTTGTTTTTTAGTGAATAATGGGATTCCCCTTGTGACTGTGCAAGATGATCTTCTGTAGTTGGAACATTTGTCAAGACAGCCACATAAGGTGCGCAGTCAGGTGGTAGATTAATGTAACAGCTTCTTCTTTTTGGTCTGAACTCAGGCCTGCCATCCTGATCTGCTGATGTCGGTGCAGTCAGGACCGTATTTTGTGGGGGCTTTGGTAAGGGGTTATCTGCTACAGTGGCTTGCCGGCAGATCTCCTGAGCCTGCTCCCTCAAGGGACCCTGCCCTGTTTCCACAGCCTTAGGTTTAACAGTAGGGGCCGATGACTGGTGTGTTGACAATAGACCCCCTAGTCGGTCTACCTCTAATGCTAAGCTGTCTAGCTTGATAGACAGGGGACTGAGCAACTCTTCCATTTTTCCCACCAATTTTCCTTCAAGATTACTTATCAGGAAGGTGAGTTGTTCAAAATATGTTTTAATACCATCCTCATCATTTCCCTCCGGGGGACAAGGTCCTAAAAGTGGGTCATTACTGATCGATACAGCTGTTTCGCCTCCCTTTTTATTAAGCTTACCCCCCCCCCTGTTTAGGCTGAGATTTTCTACAATTTCTCACAGGTCTAGACACTGACTTTACCGGTTCTATTTCCTCAATGGAGGTATCAGGGGGTCTTCCTGCGTCTCTACATGTACCTGTGCTACAGTTATTATGGAATCCCTATTACTAATAGCAAGGGTATTAGGATTATCAAGTATAGGTGTATCAATTGCCACGAGAGGTACCTCATCCTGTAATGATGGAGCACTTCCCAATCCTAAAGAAGCCCTTCTCTCGTTGTTAATCTGATTGACCTTTTTAACTAGGAAATTATCCATAGTACCCAGCCCAGAGGTAGGTTTATCTACTTTGCCTCTAGACATCACGTCTGCTTAAAAAACAAAACCTCTAAAAGAAATTATAAAACTCAAACAGTCACGAAAATGAGCAACTACAGGACACTTTGACAAAGCAGCCAGTCTTATCGGTAAAAAATGTAAGTCTTACTTATCAATGATGACTCTAACAGCAGAGCCAAAATCCGTGGCCCAGCCCAGTCTCCTCGGGCCACAGAGGCCCCGCCCTTTTCCCGGGCTTAGCCCGGCGCGTCCCCACGGGACGAGGAAGCGGACGAGGCTTTATGCGCCTCCTGGTGCGCCTGGTGATTGCACGGGCGTTTGCCCCAAAGGATCCTGGGGGCTGTGGTCACTCACTGGACGGCGGAGCAAAGCCCGGCCGTCCGTTCCGGTGGAAAAAGGGGCGGAGCCAAGCCCGGCCACGAGGAAATAGGAGCGGGCACAGCAGCGTCAACAAATCTCCCCCCAGGAAACCAGCAGCGTCCGAGGGCATCAGAGGACTCGGCCCCTGACGCGGCTTTATGCGCCTCCTGGCGCGCCTGGTGATTGCGTGGGCGTTTGCCCCAAAGGATCCTGGGGGCTGTGGTCACTCACTGGACGGCGGAGCAAAGCCCAGCCGCCCGTTCCGGTGGAAAACAGGGCGGAGCCAAGCCCGGCCGCGAGGGAACAGGAGCGGGCACAGCAGCGTCAACAAGTCTCCCCCCAGGAAACCAGCAGCGTCCGAGGACTAAGTGAATAGTCTTAAAACATTTTTACACCATATTTAAAAGTGCCTAAAAACAGCGCCTTGACGCCCTTACTGTAAGCGCATTCGAGTAGACATGCTTTTAACCTTCCAGCCTGGTAGGTTTAACCATTGACTGTGCTGCACCCTTTTCAATGCTACGGTAGCACATGGGGCCATAACCTGTGTTCCTGGTCCTACATTAAACATTGTAAAACACGTGGAGCATCCATCCATGCTCTTGCTGCCACATGAAATAAATGAAAGAGCAAGGTCTTCTTACCTTGTTTGAGGATGAAGCATCCTTACACTGCAGAGTACTCCCCCCGAATACCTGTAGGTTGTTCTGCCAGAGAACAATGCGCTCACTTTGGTGCAGGAGGAGGAAAAGGGCGAGCAGTGGTAACCCGCTGCTTTGCTGAATATTTTTTTCCCTTCTGCAACATTCCTTGATGCCACCTCTCTCCTCAGAGTTCTGGTGGCCTCGCTCTTCTGTCCTATGTCTGCTGCTGTGCTGCAGCGCACCTCTGATCTCCATGGCGGAAAAAATAATCGGAGATCCTGCACACACACGATGGGGGTTGTAGCCTCACCAGGGGGGATCAGGTTTCGCAACCTCCTACAGCAAAAAATAAAATAAAAAAATACAAAGCACTTTCCGAACTCCAACCACTAGATGGCGGAATATGCACAGCATAGTGAATCCAGAAAGATTCACGCTGCAAAACTTTGCATTTCAGTGCATGAAGCGGACCACCACACTGAAATGTGTTAGTCTAACGCCTGATGGGTGGTACTTGGCAGAACTGGTCTGGCCTTACCATTTTCTATGATGTTCAAAACCCATTGATTTGTTGTTATCGATCTCCATTGTGGTAGAAAATGGGACAACTGTCCTCCCACCAGTAAAGCAAGCTCCAAGATGGTGAAACTATGGCTGCTTTCCTGTGACGCTGGCGGGGTAGGAAGAGGAGGAATATGGCTGATGGGTGGCTCCTCATTGTCTACCTCTGTCCCGCCCTCCATAAAAGCTATACAGTGGATTGCGGAAACTCTGAAACTGCTGTAATCCCTGAGCTGCGACTGAAGGCCCAAATATCTTTCCATCACCTTGAATCTCTTCGAGGTCAGAATCAGCTTTGGAGCAAAACAGTCTCAAACCATCAAATGGCAAATCCATCAGGGTAGCCTGCATGTCCGGCGAGAAACCAGACCCTCTCCCTCAGGTGTGCCCCCTTGTAGCGACTGAAGTCCCTATTGCTCTTGCTATTAAATTAGCTGTTTCCAGGCCTGACTAAATACCCTATCGAGCAGTGGCCTGACTGTTGTTCAGCAGTTATGTAAAGTGCCCCTGAACATCCTCAGGTAATTTCGGACCATTGTTGTGGCAGATGCCGTCACAGCATGAATGTACCAACCCAAAAAACAGGTTGCGTTGGTTGACTTTAAAGCCATGCTATTAGAGAAAAACACATTTTTTCACAGATTGTTCCGTTTTCTTTTGATTTCCTGTCCGCTGGGATGTCGAAAAAGACCCAGGAGTTAACTTTTAAGAACAGGAAGCCTCTACCACCACCACCCAACTCTTAGGTGAAGGACGAGTGGATATAAACAGAGGATCCTGTGGAGCAGGCTTGTATTTCCTCGTAATGGGTCATGATACTGTAGAGGATGACATAGGCTTTTGCCAAATCTCTAGAATAGGCTTAGTCAGTGCCTCATTAAAAGGCAATTCAGGCTCTGATGATGAAGCAGAAGAATGCAGTACTTCTGTCAGCGAATTAGATTTGAATTCAGTTGAAGGAAGAGGCAGTTCCAACATACCAGCCACCATTACTGAATGGTATCTTGTGACCTCAGCTGGAGGAAGGCCTTTGGGGACAACAGTTCTCATTCTGGGGAAGTGTCTAATCCACTTGCCACATCCTCAAATTCTGTATCAAGTGACACTATTTCACCCTCCTCCAGTTCAGGGTCTCTTTCCCTATAAAAGCACTGCTACTCTTCAAGAAACCTTTGCACCTCCCTTCGAGATTTATGTCTTGACTTCAACAATGATGGCGGTGAAGCCAGTATCTGCGTCGGTGACATTGGTAATGACACTGCTGACTGCGGGAACTATGTAGAACAGGCTAATCGTGTTGGAGTTGAATGATGTGACGCCTTGCGGATCCAGCCGACATCGGAAAGGGTGCAACCAGAACTGGTAACTCCTGCGGAACTTCTATTGGAGAAGACGTTGCCTTTCTCAGCACAGGGGGAGGCCAGGATGCCTTGGCCATCGACATATATGGCAGGAACTGCGCATGCTGATATTGCACCAGAAAACCACCCACAGAGTAGAAAAAAGGACCCATGGGTCCCACAGGTGCACCAGATGGAGTCATCGACGTGCTAGAAATATTTATTTTTCCTGCAACATTGCAATATCCTGGAAAACATGTTGCAAGACTCCTAACACTATGGAGAGCCTAGGAAAGAAAAGTAATGTGTCGAAGGAGTGAAAAAAAGGGAACAGATGTCAGCACACCAAAGAGGGCCTCTTATGGCTCCAATGACATGGTGCGGAGCCATGGGCATTGTGATGTTGATGCGGGAGAGATAAGAAAAGTTTCAGTGGAATGCTGGTGCATTGGGGTGTTCAAAAGGTGAGGAATCAACAGTGTATCCATCAGAAGTTTCTGTTTGTGGCATGTAGTGCTTTAGATTCATATGCTTAGCATATGTGCGCTATCTGTTGTGTTGGGCTGGGAAGCATGCAAATTGTTTTTCTTTGAAGAAGTTTTTAGAGTCACAAGGTTCAATGACTTCTCTTGCTTGCAATGTGTAAGGTCCTCTACTTCACTGTTAGATTGTTTTCCGTTTGGCGGGTTAAGATTAAGTGTATCCTAGTCAGATGACCATGGAAATATAATGTAACTATGCTAAGTGCAACCCTGCAGGTTTCCTGGGAGGATGGTGGGCGCATGTGAATCTAACATTCACCGTTTGATGGCATGTGTGGCTGTAGGTATACATGCTTAGCATAGACTGCAAAGCAGTTTTCCTCATAAAGGAGTTGATCACCTGTTAGGGGTGGATTTGCTAAAAAAAATAATGTGCGTCAAACGGCTTGTTCTACATTGGCTTTTGATGGCCCATGACATCTACACAGTAATGTTTGATAAATGTGTGCAGTGTGGTCCATGTAGCTGCCTTACATGTCAGCCATGGGTATATTTCCTAGGAAAGCCACAGTAGTTCCTTTTTTGCGATTAAAGCTTGCTTTTGGATGATAGGGCAAGCTAGTTTAGCTTTCGCATAACAGATTTGGATACAATTTACAATCCAAAGTGCTATGCCCGATTTAGAAATTGCTCTTCCTTTGTGTGGGTTGTTGAATGCAAGAAAGAGTTGTTGAGTCTTTCTGAATGGTTTAATTTGATCAATATAGTACATAACTGCCCTTTTTACATCTAGTGTGTGTAAAGCTCTTTTAATAAGTGAATTGGGATAAGGACAGAATACGTGCAACTCAATAGATTGATTCAAGTGGAATTGAGATACTACTTTTGGAAGGAATTTAACGGTGGCACGTAGTACCAACTTGTCTTTATGAAGCTGGAACAATGGTTATTCTGAAGTTAATGCCTGAAGCTCACTGAAACTTCTGAGTGAAGTGAACACAATGAGAAATGCAACTCTTCATGCAAGGAATTGGAGAGGTCATTTGTGGAGAGGTTCAAATGGGGTTTCCCCTAACCTTGTTAACACAATGCTGAGATTCCAAGCTGGAATGGGAGAGACTCTGGGTGGGATAACTCTTTTGATGCCATGTGAAAAAGCTTTAATTACAGGGACCCTGAAGATAGAGGAGTGTTCTCCGTTTTGTAGATACGGACACTGCAGCTTAATGTATGTTGTAAATTCAAATATTCAAATTCTAGGAAGCCAGATTGCAAGACTGAGATCTGGGGTTTGGATGCCTTACTGCTCCCTGGTTTTGTGTTAGAAGGTCCATGCCATTAAGGAAGTATCTGGTGTGGAACCACTGGGAGTTCTATTAGTGTGGTAAACCATGGTATTCTGGCTCATGTGGGAGTCACTAAGATGAGGGTTAAAGATATCTGCTGTAGTTTGTGAACCACATACAGAAGTAGTGGGAAAGGAGGAAACGTGTAAACAAATATCCATGACCAACGCATCCATAGTGTGTTGCCCTTGGACTGTGGGTGTTGGAACCTGGAGGCGAAGAGTGGCCATTTGGCCCTTTCTGCTATGACGAAGAGGTCTATGTCTGGGTGACCCCACTGTTGGAAGAATGGGTGTAGGACTAGTGGGTTGAGCTCCCCCTCGTGTACTTGCTGCTGTCTCTCTTGCTAAGGAGATCTGCAAAATCACTCTCCACCACTAGAATGTACTCCACTAAAAGGTGAATGTTGTGCTGGAGAGCATATCTCCAGATGGTTTGGGATAGTTGAGATAGCAGAGGTGAATTGGTGCCCCCGTTTTTATAGATAGGACATGACAGTCAAGTTGTCTGTTCTGATAAGAATCAACTTGCCTTTGAGGTGAGGGCAAGTTGATTCTGAAATGTATTCAGCACTAAATGATCAGCTAGCAGCTCTAGGTGAATGATGTGGAGATGTGTTTGGCTGGTTGTTCTCGTTGTCCAGTGACACTGCACAGCTAGCTCCTGTTAGTACACTTCCAAAGAATATTCCCTCTAATTTTCTTTCTGTTTGTGCGGCAATGAAGGTTCTCTGTGCACTGCAGCTGATATTGTGTGTACCTAAGACATGCATTGTTATACTATGCAAGCGCGCAAGCTATGAAAAATTGGTTTAGATAGCAGAAAGAGGGAGATATTCCTTAATTCCTTCCCAGTCGATTTACTCATCTTTCTACTATGTGTCCCCTTTTTTCATAGTTCTGCTTCCTTCCTGTCTACACTGTGTCTCCTTACCTTTACACATATTGCAGTATTCTACTGCTTGGCTTATGTTTCTGCCTTTCTTTGCATCTTTTTACACATTTCCTCTACCCTTTTCCTCTGTCTTACCCACTATCCCTTTGCTATTTGCATTCTTTCCCTCGCCGTTTACATGTCTCTTACTAGTCTTCTTGTCTTCAGTTCTCTCTGTTTAAATGCCTCCCACTATCGTACTACTCTGTCTTACAAATTGTTCCATGAACACATTACTTTATCTATAGGCAATTCTGCTAATTCAGAACATGAATGCCAATGTGCATAAAAATATGTTCAGAAAAGGGACCATTCAAACTCTGCTCTCATTCAGGGCTTGACTACTTAGCTGTGAGAGGACAGCTGTAATATTTTACCCAAGGTTTCAGAAGGAGGCAGCATAAAGTATAAATGCTAAAGATCTGTAATTCTGGCTCAAAATAACAGTGAGCATCAATTAGAAGGTATTGGGAGAGGGTGCTGGTGCTAGAGCTGCCTACCCCAATTGGTACAACTGTTGAAAGGTTTGGCAGTGTAGTTTCCCCAAGGAATACAAGGCGCACACTGGGTAATGGGACAGGTGGTGTAGGCCATAGCTTCTTGCTCCATGTTTCTGTTGCTGAGAGTCCACACTTGTATGGGCACTCTGACAGGGCCTTTGAAGAACTTACACATTCGCACCAACAGGTTCCCATATGAACCCAGTGCCCCACCCACACAGGACCAGGGAAGAGGAGCATTTACATATTTGCCTAGTTGTTTTGCTTTGTAATGTGGCATTCATATAGCGTTCCTACCCTTGAAAAGGCTGCAAAGTGCTCTGATGTTCAATAGGATTTCCTATTGAAGTGCATAGTTAAATAAAACATTCAAAATAGTTTGGCCTAGCTGTTGAGTTAGGTGTGTCAGAATTTTGGAATACTGGCATTGGTATAGAGAGTGCTTTAGGCTTTGCTGTGCATAGTGAGGCCTAAAGTGCTATGCACAGTAATATGGCTCAAAGCTTTTTTTTTCGATCCACAGTTTTCAGTCACATTGTGTTAGATAAGCCTCCTCCCTCTCTAAAGACTGAAATACATTGTTAAAAATTGTAAATAAACCCACAGGAGCCTCTTCCCGGTCCTTGATTAAGAACAAAAGACACACAATGCTCATTCACAACCTGACACTGCTCAAAAATAAATGTACAGTGAATATATATATATTCACTGAAAAAACCATAGGGTTCAGGGACGTTATAGTTAGCTGGACATTTCACTCTTATAAAACCATAGAAATTCCACGTTATACTTAGTTCAGCTAACTATAACTTACACACTCACAATGCACTGCTTATGACATCACTTTTTATATCATTCATGACATGGTCAGTGACATCACTGATGACATCATCCAGTGACTGTGTGTTTCTGTAAAGTTTAAGTATGTTTTATATATATATATATTCCAAGGTGTATTGAAGAATGAGTGGGTGAATAAGTGTCTGGATGGAGGATTTAGTAGGTGTGTGACTGACTGTATAAGTGAGTGATTAAAAGTGTCTTACTGAATGCATGGGTTAGTGACTAAACTGTGTGAATGTCTGTTTCAGTCTGTCTGTTGTGCAAGCTGCTGCATGGGTTGGTCAGTAGCTACACGAGTGTCTATATAGGTTATTGATTGGTTGCCTGAGTATTTTTTTGGGAGATTGGGTGTGCGTGTGGGTGGGTGAGTAGGAGGTGCGTGACCGTGACTGTGGTCCCGGCGGGACCGTAGGAAGTGGTCTAGCTGGGGGAGGGGCTTGGGCATAAATTGCACGTCTGTCCGGGCGCGACGTTGGCGCGCCAAAGGCAAGCCCGCCTGCGCCCCGGAAGCAACTAGCGCCAGCCACTCTGGTCGGGCGGTGCCTGATCTTGCCTTTAGGAAGATTGTTTACACCCGCGATGGACTGCTAAAGCTAAAGGGCACTAGCTGTGGTGGTGGTATGCAGTGGGAAGTCTGCCACAGTCCCTTTAGAACCTGCCCGTTCTGTAAATTCTGCTTTCACCCCAATCTGACCTACCCCTCTATCTCGGACTCTGGTGAACCTAGGATTTTGGCAGAACTCATTAATGCGTGCTCGATGGTTAAGCATGCATCGGACATCTATGAGCTATTGTGAGAGAAGCGTGAGTGAGAGAAGCGTGGCTCAGTGGTTAGAGGCGGCAGACCCAGAAGCTGAGATCGGCAGTGGACCAGGGTTCGATTCCCCGCCTCGGCGGGTCTCGGGCTCAAAAATTCCACAGTGTCGACAATTCTCGCTCTGGTGCCTACTCGACTCACGGGGTCACACTCTGCGACTCTGGGCAATAGCTTGCTTAATCTCCACTACGGCCCCTCGCGGCGGGATGCCTGGCTTTCACCTTGTGGATACCCGGCCGGGGTATCTCACAGGGGAATACCAGGACGGGTTCCCTAAGCAAGCGCCTTGAGGCCCCTGGGTTCAAGCGCGCTATATAAATCGAAGCACATTTACATTTACACATTTACATTGTCGGACACCAAACTGGACGTTCTCTTCATCATGGAGACCTAGCTCAATGAGTCTTGTGCTCCGATAGTGGTGTTCGCAATCCCGAAGGGTTATAAAATTGCCAGAGGTGATCGCGTTACCAGGAGAGGAGGGGGACGGCAGTGGTGTTTAGGGACACATGGTCTTTTACCACTGCAGCCATAGGTGACTGGGCGGAGGGGGAAGCCTTGGACTTCGCCTTCACCCTATCCCCTCACTTCACATTGGGCGGTACTCTGGTTTATCGTCCGCCGGGTCCTCCCGGAGAGTTTCTTAAGGCTTTTGACGATATCATTATACCACACGCCCTCCGCTGCCCTAAGTTTCTTTTTCTGGGGGACTTTAATATTCATTTGGATACCCCGGCCGCTTGGGATGCAGTGTTTCTTTTGGACTCTTTGGGCCTAGCGCATCTGACACAATATGTGAAATTGCCTTCCCACTCAGGCGGCCACCTAATTGATTTGGTCTGGACTAATTTTTCCATTAAGGTAGAGGAGCCCGAGCCTGTGACATGGTCTGACCACCACCTGATCAGGTTCTCCTGGTCCTCGGGCAGGCCTGCTAGAAGCCCGGTCCTGCCACCCGACCTACACCCTGGGAAGATTAATCTTCCTGCTATCTCGACAGCCCTACTTCAGTCCCGTCCGACCCCCGCCTCTGATTTGGAAGGGGCAGTGGATAGCTTCGATCGCTGGATTAGTCAGGGGGCAGCGCCAGCTATAAAGCTACTTGAGGTCGTAACCGGCGCTCTCTCCCCTCGCAGCCCTGGTACTCTAATCAGCTCAGGGATCTGAAACTGGGGTGCAAAAAGCTGGAGCATAGTTGGCGTCAAAAGTATTGCCTGTCGGCCAAGAGGACCCTGCGCTTGACACAGAGGGAGTACTATATGGCCATTAGGAAAGCTAAAAGCGACTATTTTGCCGGGGGGATTGCGCTGGCTCAGAACAATAGTAAGGAGATCTTTGCTATCATCAAAAGCTTTTTATCCCCCTGCGCAGAACAAAGGGCGCTTCCGGTCTCTCAACAATGGTGTGAGGAGCTGTCCACCTTCTTTGTGGACAAGATATTATGGATTCAGGACAGTGTCGGCTCGCATTTCAGAACTGTGGAGCCCCCTTCCCCAGGGTCCCCCTCCATTTCGTGTGCGGTCACCCCTCAGCTCACCTCATTTGCGCCTGCGGCCGAGTCAGACATTCTGGCCATTCTTAGCTCCCTTAAGTCTGGCTCACCCTCTGATCCATCCCAGGCGCGGCTATTAGATGGGGTAGCCAAGGAGGCTTGCACAGCCGTAGTAGACATTGTCAATCTCTCACTTCAGACCACCTTGGTTCCAGCTCAATGGAAACAGGCTAAATTGCTACCCCTTCTTAAGAAATCCTCACAGGACCCTTCGGTCCCCGCCAATTACCGGCCTATTTCGCTACTACCAGCCTTGGCCAAGGTTTGTGAAAAAGCGGCTTTTCGGCAGCTCGAGACTTTTGTGAAATCTTCAGGTGCTTTGCATCCAGCTCAGTCGGGGTTTAGATCTGCCTATAGCACGGAGACTGCTCTGGTGGAGATGTCGGAGACGATTAGGGAGTGTCTTGACGGGGCGGCAGGGCGGCCCTGATTTTACTTGACCTCTATGCCGCCTTCGATACGGTGCCCCACCAGCTGCTTCTGGCCCGGCTATCTGCCATTTGTATTTCGGGCCTGGTCTGGGAGTGGGTCAAATCTTTCTTGGATTTCCGCTCGCAGCAGGTCTGCGTGGCTCCCTGCTCTTCCTCTGTTAGGAACCTTGCTACGGGGGTCCCGCAGGGCTCTACTTTGAGCCGCCTGCTATTTAATATATATTTAACCCCTCTGGTTTATATAGCAGAGGAGCTTGGTGCAAAAGTGATAGCGTATGCTGACGATACTTTGCTGCTATTTACCTGAAGGGGCTCGGATCTGGACACCAACACCGCCCAGTCTTGCCTAGCATCGGTATTCTGCTGGCTGGTCCAGGCCTCTCTGAAGTGCAACAAGGACAAATCTGAGGTTCTCTTGTACGGTCAGTTTCCCTTGGATTTCAGACAATCTTTATGGCTGCCAAAATTCCCCTGCACTCGTTCTGAGGGTGGACCTGTAAAAAATGTGGGGGTGGGGTTTAGTGAGGACCTTCGGTTTATCGCCCACGTTAAAAAACTGACTGGGGTCTGCTTCGGCACCCTCAAAGCACTCAGAAGGGTGTCCCTCCGCTCCCGAGAGTGGCCAAAGAGACAGTTGCTCGTGCTCTGATCCTCTTGCGGCTAGACTATGCCAATGCTCTGTTCATAGGCATGCCTGGCTACTTGCTGCAAAAACTACAAACTATACAGAATGCTGCGGTTAGACTCTTGTTTAATGCCGCAAGGAGATCCAGTGCTCGACCATATTTACGGGATCTGCATTGGCTGCCGGTTACGCAGGGAGTACAGTTTAAAGCCATCACTCGGTCACTGGGCCCTACATGGTCACGGTCCCATCTATCTTAGGAAGCGTTTTGCCTTCTATGTGCCGAATCGACCTCTGCGGTCTGCTTCCTTCCGCTGGATGATTATCCTGCACTTCCGCAGAGTTTGTATGGGAGGCCAGTCGCTTTCTGTCAAAGCTTCAGCAGCCTGGAATTCACTCCCTGCGGACCTTCAGCTTATCCAAGATTTTCAACTTTAAAAAAAACCTGAACACACATCTGTTTAGTCTGACCATCTAACTACTCACACTTCTACCCCCAGCCAACTTCCGCGCCAGGACACTCTAGAGTATTAGAGCGAGATACAAATCCTCTATAACAGTGGTTCCCAAACTTTTGACTCCTGAGGACCCCCATTGAGTCATCACTGGAATCCGGGGACCCCCAAGCAATTTGTATGAGTTAAATTTCCAACATTAAAACAGTAATTCGAAAAAAAATACACATATGTGCACACAAAACAAATACTCAAAGTACTAATGATTTAGCAGAGGTCCATGGGACCACTGCCTGACCTTAAAAAATAATTTTGCATGCATTTGCAAAGGGGAAGGGGTCCCCTGGTGACCCCTTCCCATTTGCGAATGCATTACCCTCTACTTGAAGTAGGTGGTAGTTGTGACTATTTTGCGACCGCAAAACATTTGTACATGGTTTTGAGACTCGCTTTTTGGAAGGGAATGCCCCTTCCAAATAGTAAGTTGCAAAACCTATTTAGAGAGTCGCAAACAAATTGCGACTCGCGAAATAGGCTATGTACATGGCCCAATAGGGTTTTTGCATGCACAAACGGGTTCGCGAACCCGTTCGCGCATATAAAAACAGATCGTACATCTGGCCCTTAGTATTTTATATTGAAGTAATAGCCCCTCTGTCACATGTATTTCATTTGTTTTGTTGCATCTCTCATACCATTGTAGGATGTCAGAGCTCTTTACATCACACACATATAGAGACATTGAATCATACATGTAAATCAATGTGTATATAAAATGTTTAAAGAGTGCTTGGTCTGGAAAAGCACAAACTAAGGATTCAGAGCATAACACAGTGGCTAGCATTGACTTTAACATTAAAAATGTATTTTCACCCAAATATATATTTTTAGCAGTATCAGGATAATGAATAACTGGGACAAAATATAAGTTACTAACTGGTACCATGCAGTTTGCAAGCAGCTCTTTGATGACAGTTTATAGGTCCCTCTGCTAGATTACGATTGTCACTTATGAAGTGCACAGTAACAAAGAATCTCTGTGACAAAAGCAGTAACCACGAACCTAGGCACATAAAATGCTGCTTTTTAAGATGCATGTTACACGTTCTTTGCAGTAGGCACATTAACCCTCTGTGCTAAATTAGTTAAATCAAAGCTGCCACTGAACAAAACTCTCCTCGCTCTCCAGCAGGTACATTCATCACTGGCATTCTCTTGACACTTTTATTGTTGCTGGAAAGCTGCTAATTATACAAGAAATGTTTCTGTGCTTTTAAAACTGTTGCCTACGGACCCCCTGGGAATGTGTCACGGACCCCTGGGGGTCCGCGGACCACAGTTTGGGAAACACTGCTCTATAACATAACATGTGAGAGTGGTTGATTCACTGGGTGTATGCGTTCAAGAGTGCATGTAGAAACAGCTGTATGGGTGCGTGAGTGCGTGTATGGGTGTGTTGGTGAGTGAATGGATGTCTCAATGGTACATGTCCAAGTAACTACATATGTAAAAGGCAGTGTATGTTAATATTTGATGTATATAAATGACCATACTTGATAGTCAGTGATTGTGAGCCTGGCGGCTGTATGGAGTGTGTACTTGTGTCAATGATTATATAAGAGAGTAAGTATGCGTTAGTATCTGTATGAAAAAGTGAGGTGGTGTGTGTATAATTGTATAGGTGAGTAAATGGGAGTGTGATTGATTCTTAGCATGACTGAGTATGTGTGTGAGTAACTGCATGGATGAGTGGCGGTGTGTGAGTGTCTGTATAGGTGTATGAGTGCATATGATAGTGTTGTATTGATGATTGACTGCATGTATGAGTGATTGTATGGATGAATGAGTGGATGTGTGTGTAGACCTAGGAATCAGCGAGTGCGTTCGTAGTAACTGGTATTGGTGTGTCAATGATTTCGAAAACAGTAGTCTGAATTTTACAGTGGGTGTATCAAAGGTTGTATTAGAGTGTGAGGAGGTGCATCAGATTTTCATTTGGATGAGGTCATCAGTGATGTAATCAGTGATGTCACTGACCATGTCATGATAGATGTAATATGTGACGTCATGAGTGGTGCATTGCGGGTGCGTGAGTTATAGTTATCTGAACTAACTATAACGGTGGAAATTCAATGGTTTTGTAAGAGTGAAATGTCCAGCTAACTATAACGGCCCTTAAACCTATGTTTTTTTCAGTGAATTTCCAAAGTTTTTTAATTGCTAATTTCTAACTATAACGTACCTGAAACCTATGGTTTTTTCAGTGAATTTCAATGGTTTTTTAAATGCTAATTTCTAATTATGAAATCCCTATTAAGTCCCCTAGAATCCTGAAGGTCCCTGGTGGCCAAGTAGCCCACCAGGTACATCCAGTAAGTGCCACAGACCTGCGTTTCAGAGAGGTGCTCTGAGGCCATGCCCCTTTTTACACCACGCTGCCAACGCAGAATCTGGCGCACTGCTGCTCAGAGGATGAAGTCCACTTGTGTCTTGAGGTCCTCAGGACACAAGAGGACCTCATTGCCCCACCAGCAGTGCACCAGAAGCCGCGTTCGCAGAGTGGTGTAAAAAGGACCATGGCCTCAGAGCGACCGCCAGTAGGTAATATAGGTTAGAGAAACGTTATAGTAAGGCTCAGATTTCACTTGTACAAAACCATAGAAATTTAGCAGTTATAGTTACCTCAGGTAACATGAACTGACATCCCTGCACAAAATAAAAAGAATTGCACCAAATCCTGGGTTTGCATCGTCTTTTTCCCGAACGGAGTGTACAAGAGACAATATACATATCTATATTAGAGAGATGTTGTAGTAAGGCTCAGATTTCACTTGTAAAAAACCATAGAAATTCAGCAGTTATAGTTACCTCAAGTAACATGAACTGACATCCCTGCACAAAATAAAAAGAATTGCACCAAATCCTGGGTTTGCATCGTCTTTTTCCCGAACGGAGTGTACAAGAGACAATATATATATCTATATTAGAGAGATGTTGTAGTAAGGCTCAGATTTCACTTGTACAAAACCATAGAAATTCAGCAATTATAGTTACCTGATCTAACTATCACTGACATCACTTACATATAAACTAAGGTACCACAAAAGTTAAATTAGTATGTTTTTGTAATACTAATGAGTGATAGAATTTCTAATATATGTCATGTAAGTGGCTGTGTGATTGTCTATATCAATGTGAGTGGGTGTCTCAGTGCCTGTATGTGTCTGTGAGTGGCTGTATGGATGTGTTTGTGGGTGTGTGAGCAGATGTATGGGTGAGTTAATGGCTGCGTCATTGGCTGTACTGGACAGTGTGTGTGTGAGTGGCTACAAGGACAACTGAGTGGATGTGTGGATGGCTATATGGGTAACTGAGTAGTTGTATAGGTGAGGGAATGGAGGTGAAAGTGGATGTATGGGTGAGTGAGTAGTTTAAGTGTGTGTATAGATAGGTGAGTGGGTGTCTCTCACTGTGTTGGAGAGTGACTGTGTGTGAGTGGTTGTAATGGTGAGTGAGAGGGTGGGTTTATGAGTAGTTGTATGCTTATGTGAATAGGTATGTAGGTGGTTCTGTGGGTATCTGTGAGTGGTTGTATGGATGAGTGAATGGCTGTAGGGGTAAATAAGTGAATGTGTGAGTAGCTGTATCAGTGAGTCAGTGGTTGTATAGGTTAGTGCGTAGGTGTGAGTACCTGTATGTGTGGCTGAGTAGTTGTGTGAGTGAGTGGCTGTGTGAGTGAGTGGCTGTATGGGTAAGTGGTTGGGCTTATGAGTAGTTGAATGAGTTTGAAAGAGTGTGTGACTGATTGGGTTGTGGGAGTGGGTTTATGAGAGGCTGTATGGGATGAGAGTGGGTGTGTGAGAGATTCTGTGGATAATGTCATCAGTGATGTCACTGACCAGGTCATGAATTATGTAATATGTAAGGTCATTAGCAGTGCATTGCGGGTGCATAAGTTATAATTAGCTCAGGTAACTATAACTGCTGATTTTTTTTTTTTTACAAGTGAAATCTGAGCCTAACTAGAACGTCCTTGTAATCTTTGCTTTTGTCAGTGAATTTCTAAGGTTTTTAAATTCTATTTCCTACCTATAACGTCACCGTAACCTTAGTTTTTTTAAGTGAATTTCTAAGGTTTTATTTAAAAAATGTCTAACTATAACCAGTAACCTTTGACAGTGAGTGTGTGAGTGAGTGCATGAGTATCTCAGTAGGTCTGTCAGTGGGTGTGAGAGTCTGAATGGTACTGTCAGTGGTTATGTAAGTGTCTGAGTCGGTCTGGGAGTGGGTAAGTGAATGTGTGGGGAGTGTGTGAGTAGGCACCCCAGGACATAGTAGAAGCCAGCCCTGAGGGGTGGCAGTCCCAGGCCCAATAATGGCTCATTGTGCCCCTCCCCCTTCTGTTTTCACAGGTATTTTAATAGCTGGCCCAGGGAAGGTGGTGGTCCCCAGGGAGCGGGGAGTCTGTGTGGCCCCCTGCTAACTATTCCTGCAAAGCCTCTGGGAGGGTGGTTGTTCCCAGGGCTCTAAGCTCTAAAGAGCCAATTGAGAGGGGTCTGCTCGGCCCCCTTCCATTATTTCAATAAAAGCCCGGGCGGTGGTGGTCTCCAGGCTCAAAAAGGCAGCCAAGTGCGCCACTCCCTCCTTTTTTTTTTTTTAAACAAAACCACCAGGACCTGGCCCACCTGAGGTCTCTTTTCAAAACAGGCACAGGAGCCTGCACATTTACAAAACAATTTTTTTGCAAGAGTCACGAGTCTGTTGCAATTTTTGGTGAAAATGTAAAAATAAAATAAAAAGTGCAATGCTTTTTTGCCCTGGCCGGTACTAGAGCTAAGGGGTCAGGGTCTTCCTATTCTGCCCCCTTTTCTTTTTTTAATGTTTTTTCTGGTACTCAGCTGAAGCCAAGTCCCAAGATGGCTGCCAATACTTTCTGCTTGCAAATAATTTTTTTCTTTATTATCATCCACATTACTGAACAGATTTAAACCAAATCACAAAAAGCGCTCTCTCTGAACCAAGATTTAGCTTTCTGCCAAATGTGGTGTAATTTTGTCCAGCCGTTCGGGCTGAAGTCAAGTCTAAAAACCTGATGGGAATTAATACAGGGCAACTCACTTTTTTGACTCCCCCTTTTTCTCAGGCCCCACTTGACGGCTAGCCCTACAACTTTCCATGCAAACTAGAAACTAGAAACTAGAAAAGATTGAGGCAAGTCCAAAAAACGTTTGCTATGGAAACATGGCCCTAAGTACAACTACTTGCGACCGCCTGTAGGGAAATATAAATAGGCAGACAGAGCAAGAGAGAGACCTACACATTCAATGATAAAGTTAAAGTGATATTATAGTTAGGTCTGGTGATAATGTCTTACTTTACGCAAAAAACAAAAACCTTGGAAAATTTTGAAGTTAAAGTGGAAAAAATATTGAAAACTCACCAGCTCAATGCTTGACTTGCGCTCCCTTCAGACACTACTTTTGGCCTCACATATTACTTCATTCAAGACATGGTAACTGACATTAAAGATGACATCTCAAATGACATCATTGATCATCACTGATGACATCATCCAATGAGTGTGACAGTTTGCTATATACTTCTGACATTGAAAGATATTAGGAGAGCTACATCGAGAACATTTTGAATACCTTCTGTAGTGCTAAGTGTAAACCTTTGTACAATGCTTGGCCTTTAAGGGTGCCTGCATGTATCGAAGGTGTGGGCTCTCTGAAAAGAGTTTTGCACAACCCAAACGCTGTATGTAGTAGTGCCTTCATCATCATAGGGTTTAAAAGTCTGTAAGTAGAATGCTCCCCGTAAAATGTTTTGCACAGAAAGACAGCCATGCATAGTAGGGGCATGGCGATCTAATGTGCTTGGTTGTCTGGAGGGAGTGAACTCTCCATGAAGGCTTGACGCTCCCCACGCTGCAACAGCACCATCTGTTGTGCCTGTGCTCCCTGTCACTGCTACTGCCTCTACCGCAAGTTTGAGGCAGTGGCTGGCCATAGGTCTGCTCTTGCCTGTACTGTATTGCTTATGTTGCTTCTGCTTGTACGGTATTGCCCCTGTTTTACTGTTTAATTGTTTAATTTCTCTCCTCCTTCTGTCTGATTATTAATTTGCTCCTTTTTTTCTTCCTTGTTCCCTCTTTATACTGTGCCCTTTCTTACCTTCTGTTCCCTCGCCGCTCCTTGCCCCCCGTTTTCCCGCCGCGGCGTTCCCTGCTGCCCCACTCCCCTTCTTTGTACTGTATTTCCTGTTTTTCACTGCTTAATTGACTCGTTTCCTCCCTCCCGTTGTATTCTGTGCCCTGTGCCCTTTTTCCTTCTGTTCCCTCGCCGTTCCTGCCCCCGTTTTCCTGCCGCTGCGTCCCCGCCCCCCGTTCGTCCGCTCCCTCCTCCCAGCTGCTCCTCCCTCCCACCTACCGTTCTTATGGTGGGCACAGCATGGCAGCGCCGGCGGGCCCGCTAAGGCAAGCCCATCTGCCTGGACCGCGCCCAGCGCCAGAATCCCTGGCACTCACGACCGCCACGCCGCCCGGCTCCGCTACGATGCCAGCACCCTCCACGCGCTCAACACCGGACGATCACACACCTGCTTCCTGTCCTCCCCGAAGCGCACCCAAGGACCCTTCTCCTGCTGGAACTGCAGCTTCACCAGCACCCGACCCGCCAACCCGCCCACCAGGAAAGAAGAACCCAAATACCTCAGATGCATTCCTCTCAAAACGCACTCCCCATGCAAATACGCCGTTGAACTCTAGGACCTACTCGACTCAACCTCCCCAGACGTCGCCTTCCTGAAGGAGACCTGGCTGAAACCCTCCTCGGCACCCGACATCGCCATAGCCATCCCAGAAGGCTACAAGATCACCCGCAGGGACCGCACCAACAAAGTAGGAGGAGGAGGAATCGCCATCGTCCACAAGAAGACTCTCAGAATCTCGACCAACACCGACGACACCCTCAGCACCGCCTAACACCTGCACTTCCAGATCCACACCGACCCTAATACCACCCTTTGAGGAACCCTCGTCTACAGACCCCCGGACCCCAGCCACAGTTCAGCGACTCCATCGCCGACTTAGTCAGCACACACGCCCTTGCCTCCACGGACTACCTCCTCCTCAGGGACCTGAACCTCCACCTCGAGAACAACAACAGCACCAACTCCACCACCCTGATCGCCAACCTCGGACTCAGACAACATGTCACAATACCCACCCACTCCGCCAGCCACACACTCTACCCCATCTTCTCCACAAGCTCCCACGTCTCCTTCAACTAGACCACTGAACTCCACTGGACCGACCACCGCTGCATCCAATTCACCTTCCGAAACCCACCACGCACCACCGTACCCAACAGATCCCTCGCCGCTGCTGGAGCAAAGTCACAGAAGACCAGCTTAACACCACCCACGCCCAGAGCCCACCCTTCCGACCCCACCGACCCCAACACCGCCGCCCGCAACCTCAGACAGTGGATCGACGACTGCACCAACACCCTCGCCGCACTAAAGAAATCCTCCAACAGCCACACCAGCAAGAGGGCCAGCTGGTTCACTGAAGACCTTCAGGCCTCCAAGCAAACCTGCTGAAAGCTAGAGAAGAAATGGCACCATCAACGAACACCGGACAGCCACGCAGCCCACAAGATCGCCACCCGCAGACACAATCACCTCATCAGATCCGCCAAAAAGGCCTCCTTCAAAGTCCGCCTAAACAACAAAGCACACAACAGCAAAGAGCTCTTCAACATCGTGAAGAAACTCTCCAACCCCAGCTCCAACACCAAGTACATCCCACCCTCGCAAGATCTGTGCGACGCACTTGCCACATTCTTCCATCGCAGACATCCACAACAGCTTCAACACCACGACCGCCCGACAACCACTGAGAACCCCGTCCCCATGACCACCATTCGCACCGTCCGCCTGCTCTCCTGGACCAACATAAACGACGACAACACCATCAAAATCATGAATACCATCCAATCCGGATCTCCGTAAGACTAATGCCCACACCACATCTTCAACAAAGCCAGCACCACCATCAACACCATCTCCGGAGAGCCATTAACATCTCCTTCGAGACTGCAACCTTCCCGGAGAGCTGGAAGCACACCAAGATAAACGCCTTACTCAAGAAACCCAAGGCGGACCCCAAGAACCTCAAGAACTTCTGGCCCATCTCCCTGCTCCTGTTCCTGGCGAAGGTCATCGAAAAGACCTTCAACAAACAACTGACCCGCTACCTCAAAGAGAACAGCATCCTGGACCCATCCCAGTCTGGGTTCCGCAGCAACCACAGCACCATAACTGCCCTCATTGCAGCCACCAGGGCCCTGCTAGACAACAGGGAAACCGTGGCCCTCATCCTCCTGGACCTGTCAGCCGCCTTTGACACTGTATGCCACCGCACACTACGCACATGCCTCCACGACGCTTAGATCCAAGAGAAGGCCCTGGACTGGACAAACTCCTTCCTCTCCGGCATAACACAGAGCGTCAGCCCCCTCCCTTCCGCTCCGAAGCCACCGAGATCATCTGCGGCGTAACCCAGGGCTCATCCCTCGGCCCAACGCTGTTTAACATCTACATGGAACCACTCGCCCACGTCGCCTGACTGCACGACCTCAACATCATCTCTTACGTTGATGATACCCAGCTGATCCTCTCCCTCACCAAGAACCCCCATGCCGCCAAAACCAACCTCCACGAAGGAATGAAAGCCGTCGCCGAGTGGATGAATAACAGCCGACTGAAGCTGAACTCGAACAAGACAGAAGTCCTCATCCTCGAATCCACCCCCTCCGGACTAGGACGCCAGAGTAGCGAGGGCGATTCAGCCGCATTAATTGAAATTGACACGCACCCGTGTTGATCCCGGACATCCTAGCGGCATTCCTTTTGACTCCTTGCTATACCATACGTGAGGCACAGGCACAATACTTTCGCCTTTCCTAATGCTCATGCAATCTGGCGTTCCGGTAAGAATATAGTAGTCACCAGATATTGGCTTGATATTGGGTTGCCATCTACATTCATTTACCTATCATTGAAATTGAACTTGGTTACCCTTCGGGTTGGAATTATCACCGGAACTGGGCCTTTCCTACCTTGGATTCAGCCTTTGAGCCCTGAAGAGTTGTAGAAATTGTTGTATGTCTACAACGAAACACGTGTCGGCTGGCTGTGTATTATCTCTTACTTGATGACCTATTAAAAGGGAGAACACTAACTCCAGAACCGACGTGGGACGTATTTTGCTTTGCCATTTCATTTACTTAACACATTGTGTGCATATTTGTCTTGAGTGCGCAGGACTTGGTGTTTTACTTGTGTTTGTGTGACTTGCTTCACACAACATTTGAGGGGTTTTAAGGGTCTCCCCTCCATGCCAGCACCAAAAACTGATCTTGTCATTAGCATTGATTACTACGTTAATATTGCTTGAGCGGCAATAATTCCCGTAAACTTAAAACCCGTTGCTTTTGAAAATTATCCTCCTGGACTTGTCAGCCGCCTTCGACGCGGTATGCCACCGCACACTACGCACATGCCTCCACGACGCCGGGATCTAGGAGAATGCCCTGGACTGGACAAATGACGTGTATTTAACAAGGACCCCCTGAAAGTATGGATACGATGGTTCCTAGGTCAGGGAAAACAAGGCTTTCGACAAAAAACAACCTAGGCAACTAATGTTTTAAGACATACAACGATATATAAGAACAATTGGCTACAGCTTACTGCAAAAATACATATTTTATTATTGGTTTTAGAATTTTAGGAAAATCAATGACACAATGCAATTAAAAACAACAAAATGACAGAATTAGAATCATATAGAATACAATGTCAATAAAATGTATGCATTCAAAACATTTTATATGAACACAGGTTAAAAAGATTGAAAAATAAGTGGCACAATAAGTCTCTACGCGCGTTTCGGCGACCAGCGCCTTCTTCTGGAGCAAAAATATTTACAACAAGGGGTGGTGAGGGACAGAGTCTCTGAATTAAACAGAATACTCTCACCCAGTCAAGAGATCAGGGCTAGATCCAACACCGTTTTTTAGCTCACTGCACCATCCCAGTTTCAGAACCTGGCTGTATGCAAATTAGTCTGTTCCTGTCCCAGTGCATGATGGGAACAGGGCAAACCAAACTACAAAAGCCAATTCTTACACTGGGAAGGAAACAAGCTACCGGGGACCGGTTTCTGGCATTTCAGCCGTCTTCGGCCCGGCTTGCTTGAATCCTGATGGTGCAATGAGCAAGGGACTCACATCTGAGTATACCCTTCCACGCTTAGGGTGGACAAAAATATTTACAACAAGGGTAAAGAATTGGCTTGGTAGTTTAGTCTGCCCTGTTCCCATGATGCACTGGGCCAGGGACAGACTGATTTGCATATAGCCAGATTCTGAGCTGGGATGGGGCAGTGAGATAAATAACGGTGATGGATCAAGCCCTGATCTTTGGACTGGGTAAGAGTGGTCTGCTCAATTCAGACACTCTGTTCATCACCACCCCCTTTTGTAAATCGTTCTTCTGGAGCAGCCACGTAAACTGAGCAGTAGTGATAATAAAGCTAAAGTAGATAACGTTTCAATTTGTTGCTCGAATTCTCCCTCTGGTGATTTGATGTTACAGGAGCTGATTAGATGAAACCTATCGGTTTGATTCCCGCCAACCGGAGACTTATAGCAAGTATGTAGCTGGTTATATAGACTTGGTCAATGAAGTCTTCTTTTTATATTTGAGGATCTGTATATCAGAAAACCTCCTAATTTTTGTAATAAATGCAGTACAAGGCTTGTTTTTCTCTCAAATTTGATGGCTGGAGATAAAAACTTGGTATGTTCTCTTCGTTTATGAACATGCAAAAAGGGGCTAGCTTTTCTGCCTTAAGCCATAAATTCTTACTGCAAGATTAAGGAAGGTTCTCCAAGGATTATGGGTTGTAAATATGAGGCAATTGTTTTAAAAGATCTCCCTGCCCGAAGATAATCGGCAGAGCTCCGTATGTCCAACGGCGGGACGTCAGGGAAGGCGACTCCTGGACTGGACAAACTCCTTCCTCTCCGGCATAACACAGAGCGTCAGCCTCCCCCCCATTCCGCTCCGAAGCCACCGAGATCATCTGCAGCGTACCCCAGGGCTCATCCCTCAGCCCAACGCTGTTTAACATCTACATGGCACCGCCCACATCGCCTGACTACACAACCTCAACATCATCTCTTACGTCGATGACACCCAGCTGATCCTCTCCCTCCCCAAGAACCCCCACGCAGCCAAAACCAACCTCCACGAAGGAATGAAAGCCGTCGCCGAGTGGATGAATAACAGCCGACTGAAGCTGAACTCGGACAAGATGGAAGTCCTCATCATCGAATCCACCCCCTCGACCTGAGACGACTCCTGGTGGCCGACCGCACTGGGAACAGCTCCACCCTCTCCATGACAAAGCAGGTCAACACCGTCTCTTCCTCCTGCTTCAGCACCCTCTGCATGCTCCGCAAGATCTACAAGTGTATCATCAGGCTGAACTACGGCAACACCCTCTACGCAGGAGCCTCAGCCAAACTCCTGAAACGACTTCAACACATCCAGAACACCTCTGCACGCCTGATCCTTGACATTCCCCACCGCAGCCACATCACACCCCACCTGTGAGACCTGCACTGGCTCCCCGTCAACAAGAGGATAACCTGCAAGCTCCTCACCCACGAACACAAGGCACTTCACAACACCGGACCAGCGTACCTCAACAGACGACTCAGCTTCTACACCCCCATCTGCCGACCTCGCCCTTGCCACAATCCCCCGCATCCGAAGAGCGACCTCCGGCGACAGATCGTTCTCCCACCTCGCCAGCAAGACCTTGAACTCCCTCCCCACCCACCTACGCCAGACCCAAGACCTGCTGACCTTCAGGAGACTCCTCAAGACCTTGCTTTTTGAGCAGTAGCAGTATGTAGCAGGGAGCGCTCCGTGAAGAGCTGCACAGAGCTACCAGCCTCTCTGTAGTAGTGGCTTGACTTTTCCTGCAGCTGCAACAGATATATACACACATTTTTAACTTTAATTTCACTAAAAACGCAGAATATATTTACATCAAACCACAAAAAGCATGCTTTCTGGGTAAAGATGTAACTTTGTGCCAACTTTAGTGAAGTTCTGTTCAGTCAGTTTTTTCTGTATAGTTGGCTCATTTTCCCCGTGGAAATTGACCCCCTATTTTTTTTAGTCCACGCTTGACTGATCACAACAAAACTTTCCAGGAATCAGCTGAGGTGGATGAACGTTTGTTTAAGAAGATTTATCAACTGCGCCAAAGTTATTAGTGAAACAAACTCTCTCTATGGAAACTCAGACCAAACTATAACTGCACACTGGCACCTCAGACTTACTCCTATTGCAGGTATGTGGAATTCATATAGCCCGAAGCCCAGGACCTCCTGACCTAGGCTACAACTAAGTCAAGCAGGTTTTATTATCTGAGGTAGCAGGATTGGTTTCTTTTTGGCCTGAACTATGTATTAATCTAGATCTATTCAATGCCTGACCCTACGATGGCCGCCATTCGGGACACTCCATATTCAACCTACTGGTTAAACCCATGATACAGCATATGCCCTGAACATCCTGAAAGCAGCATAGAGGGGCTAGAGGAGAGCGCCAAGACCATACTACTAAGCGGCCGGCTTGTTGTGAAGGGAGAAACCGAGTACGGCAACGCACCTAACCCAGTCATCAAAGAACTAGCGCACCAGGTCGCAAGAACCCCGACCACCGGAGCAGTGCGAAGCGTCCAGAAAGATCTGTACCGCCCCATCAGCAGCAGAGCCTTCGACCAGCTGAGAACGTAAGGCGGCCAGTGGCTGATGCGGTGGTGTCCGCCTTATGCAGCTCAAAAAGACCACAAACAAGACCATGTGCCTGTGCATGCCGATCACCACTGCGGGGCCCACTGGTACCTTAATCCTCGCTGAGACGGACTCCACGACCGTCCTTTTTCCCGGGCTTCACTGTCGCATTCCAATCTGCGCGGCGGGAGTTCGGTGCTGTTAAAAAAATCCTTCAGTCCGAAAACATTCCATACGCTATGTTGTATCCTGCGCGTCTGCATGTGGGATCGGAGGGGAATTTCAGAATCTTCACAACCCCAAAGGCGGTGTGTGATGGTGTGGACATGTACTCGGGTATTTTTGTACTAGAGCATTTGATTCTATCTGTGCTCGTGTTGGTGCGCACAGATATTTCTGTATGTATGCTTATGTCTGTGCGTGTGATGGTGTGTGCATGTACTTGAGTGTTTTTGTACTAAAGCATGTGTTTGTATGTGTGCTTGTGTGTATGGATGCTTCTGTATGCATGCTTGTGTACGCCCTCTGTTTGCGTATGAGTGTGTGTGCTTGTGCATGTCTGTGCGTCTGATTGTGTGTGTGCATGTACCTGTGTGTAAATCCTTGGGTATTAATGTTCTGGAGCTTGTGATTGTATGTGTGCTTGTGTTTTTAGTAGTTTCTGTATGTGTGCGTGTGCGTCTGTGCGTGTATGAGAGTGTGAGCACATTTGTGTGTGCTTGTGCATGTCTGTGCATGTGATGGTGTTTGCGTGTCCATGTACTTGGGTGTTTTGTACTAGAGCATGGGATTTTATGTGTACTTGTGTTTTTGGATGTCTCTGTCTATGTGCTTGTGTGTGTGTATGTGCGTATATGAGAGTGTGTGCCCACATGTGTATGTGCTTGTGCATGTCTGTGCGTGTGATGTGTGTGCACGCTGGATTTGTTATTCTCTATCAGCCACTGTCCTGGAAATTGACTCTAAATGCCAGATGCCTGACCTTAAGATGGCCACCCGTGCACATTACAGTCTCCTGCCTGACCCCAAGATGGCTTCCTTAGTGGTCCCCTCCACATTGTTTTACTTCCCTGGGACAACAATTGGACATTGATCAGACCTTGAACCTATCCCCTAACCTGCTTTCACATCAGAACTTGGAACCTGTGGAACTTAACCCAGACTGTAGAGACCAAGTGATTTGGCTGATTCCCGTTGGAGCTACCATATAGCTAAAGAGGAGATGGGTTGTGGACTCCCCCCCCCCCTGATATCACCTACCCAGCCCGACCTTGGGCAGATCTTCCCCTTGTCTCGACGTCCTATCTTCCTCCTATCCCTTTACCCTATCCCCTTACCCTTCCTTGCGCCATTCATCTTGTCCCCTATGTTCTTTTCTTGATACTTATGTAATTTTTAACTGATGTAAATTGCAACATTATTGTTCCTCATGTATAGCGCTCTGTTTCTTTCGGGTCTAGCCAGCGCTAAATAATAACGTATTGATTTAAAGTTGTTCCCATTAGTACTCTTTCTCTCTTTGTCTACTTCCCTAGCTCCAATCCCCTCTCCCCTGAATCTCTCACCTTGCCTGCTAGTTTGCCTAGCCCCCTGTCCTTTGTGCCCTTTGACTAAGCACTCCTTCTCCCCTTTTTGGGATCCAAATATTTATACTCTGGAGTCTCAGCAAACCCGCTGAGAGAGTCCACTGCACCAAGGGAGCCACTCACAGCTGATGTATGGTATGGCACCCCTTGCCAAAGCACTCCCTCTCCCCTTTTCGGGGAAGGATCTAGTAAATAGGCCTTGGAGTCTCAGGTTCCCCTCTGAGAGAGTCCACTGCGTAAAGGGAACCTCCCACAACAGAGATAAAGAAGTGATACCACTTCTCCTGGGAGCACAGCTTACTGGACTTTGGACGTAGCTTTGACTTGTCTACCGGTTTGTGTCCCTGTCGCCCCTCCCCATCTCTTTCCATCCTGTGTCCGTCATCCTCCTCTTCTCTTTCTCCCCTCATTACCCCTCCACTGAATCTTTCCCCTTGCCTGCTTTTCCCCTTACGTATTTGTGCTTATTGTTTTATCTCGACCTTACAAATAACTATGTTGCCATGCTCTAATAACTGTGTAACCTTTGTAACAATGTAACCTGTAACTATGATCTGATGCTCATGTAAAGCACTCTGATACCTCCGGGTCTAGCCAGCGCTACATAAAACCTTTAAAAAAGAAAAAATAATCGCTTTGCGAGGCATGCAGTATACACTGCAGCGTGGCAGCTTCATGGAAGCTCCGCCCACTCTCTGCCAATTGGCTTTTGTCTTAAATGCTGCCTTCTGATTAGTTTGAGGCTTGTTCGTCCCTCCTCATTCATCCTTCCACGGCTATTGGCCCCTTTACTCCTAACACTATTTTCTTCCCTGTCTTCCCCCAATCTGTGACTCTCCCCCCCCCCCCCACCCCGACTCCCGTTGGTGTCTTCTTGCGGGCCTGCACTTACGTTTTTACTGGAATAGGTCTCGCGTAAATGCGAATCCTATTGCATTGCCAATGTTTGCTATTTATTCTTGTAAGCAGTATTTCAGTAAATGTCACGACGTGCTTTGCTTACGTTTAGCGTGCTGTGTGCGCTTTCACTTTTAGCCTTGTAGTGCCCAATTCCTAATTAGAGGAATACTCCTGAGCAAAGATGAAATCACGTGATAGACGTCACCTCAGTCTTCCGTGCATCATCCGTAGCATTGGTCATTCATGACTCGAGCGGAGCCAGCCATCCAAAAGCAAAAGTTGAGGGAACGTGTCTTGTGAAGTTACTGTACCTGATCTCTATACAGCGGTACAGGCGCTTGGGTCACGGGGGTAATTGTAGTAAAGAGGATCTGGAGACAGCAGATATCTTTAGCAGTATTCTTTATTGTAGATAGGAGGTGGAGTAGCAAAGTACTAACAATGTACTACAGTAATCCTGCTTGAGAAAAGTGTTTGGCTGCACGGAGATTGGGAAGTTTAGACTAAGCCACAGAAGATAAAGAGAGTGGCATAACAGTGCTGGTGATCAAAACCTATAATAAACCTATCAGATTTAGATCACAGTTAGGCCCAGGCACCCACTAAAAAGTGGCACACGTTCCCAAATCGTTAGCATTTTTTGGTTTTGTATAGTGTGAACCTGGCACAAAAGACATTGGAGCAATTATCCTGAGCGCCAGCAATAGTGCACAAGATCAAGATCGCTTTTATTTTAGGTAGAGAGAATAAGTGACTTGCCCTTTGTCCGGTGAGTGACTTCCGTTCAGTCACACAAATGCATGACTGCTTGGAAAACATTGCCAGGAAGATCGCTTAGAAAAGTACCCGGTCAAACTATAAACATGATATTAAATGCTAATAAAGTCACTCTCTGCTCCGTTTCTAGATTTTTTTAATGTGTTTCTTTATTAACACAACAACCGAGAGCCTAACGTGACATTTTATAAATCCACTTTTCCAATAAAGAAATTCAATACTTTCATTAACGCAGGCCGCCTGCTTCCCATTTGCTAGCAGTAAGGCATTCTAATGTGCACTGACGCTGTAATGTCACACAACGACTTTACCAACCAGTTAAATGATAGGCTATATATACATCAAAGGCAACAATCTAGTAGCATGTGTGAACCTCTCTAGGCGTTACAGACTCAAGTGATCTAAAACACATCTAAAATGCACATGCTGCACAAAACAAGAGCACTGCTCCCCTCGGTGTGCGCACCCACCTGAGCTCTTGGCTAGTGTTACCTGCGACCTGCCACCATTCGCATCATCGTTGTTTGCCATGGCGCCGGCTCTTTGTCCAGCCCAACACAACCCTTCGTGGAACTTATGAAAGCACAAAACAACCAGTTGAAGCCAGCAGATGACTGGTGGAGGATGCCAGCAAAATATGTGTTATGAAACCTCTGGTTACACAAGCTGGAGCGAGTACAAAAGAAACCGGCCTTCGACATACTACAACTCACGTCATCACATCGCCACAACACCCTCAACTACTCTCGGGTTGGTATGTTTCTTACATTACTATATCAGTAAATAACTGTGTTTGCATACATAGGTGGCTATGTGTAATCCGGATTTAAAACGAGAAAAAAAGACGATAGCACCTTGATTGAGCTGGCATATTTGCATTTTATTTTCTCATTATTTTTCTCTCCAGTCTAAGGATTGTTAATACTTTTCCATTCAACTACTGCTCTCTGTTTGCACGAGTTGTCATGGAGTTAAAACGCTAAAGCTCAGGATGACGTGAAAAAGATTGTAAGATTCCACTTCGTCGAAATAAAACGAACATGTAATTAAACAAATTATTAAATCTACTCAATTGTACGTGTGATTTGGTTAAGCGATCCGTACAAAAGAGAAACATCTCACCGGAATCATCTGCACTTCAAATGTGATTTTTTTAAATTGTATTTAATGGGTTCAATAGCACTCCTGCAAGTGTGGACTACATAGCAGCAGACGTGGTACATAAGGGCATCACAATTTTCTTTAACAGTTCCATAGCACCACACAGGAAGTACTGTATTACGCTTTTGGGAATTTGTATAGTGCACCGTCTGCCATTAGTATGTAGCTCACCGTCTGTTAGATGGCGCCTTAGCACACCATTCCGGGGCTTCCTTTGCAAACCAGACCCTGAGTCTTCCTGTAATATTATGTTGATAATATGTTCTGGGTACTGTGTTCTGGTCCATCTTTGGTAGGTCTCGGTGTCATGATCAGCTGTCTCCCAGGCAAGTAGCTTTTCATTTGTGCCGCAGGTAGAAGTAGTCTAGTTCTAGTGTTGCTGGCTGTACTGGTGTCTGAGTTGAAGGCACCATGATATACCATCAACTGGCATTGTGTTGGCGCTGTGGGATGCACATGGATATTGGGTCTAAATATTCACTGTAGGGTATGTGTGATTTTCTAGCAGAGTGTTTGGATTTCTTCTGTCAGGTTTTTTTTGTTCTCTTTATTGGGTGTGGTATGGCTGTCCATAAAGACCAGTTATGCACTCAGAAGGTAATGCTTGTTTTGTTGTATTGCTCGCTTTTATGCACTCTGTTTCCTTTGTAGGTGTTTTAATGTACTTGAAAAATAGTAAAGGTCTAAAAAAATGGTGTGGTACCTCAGAGCCTAAAACGTCTTATTGTAGATTCCTCAGACACAGGCAGCTTGTGATCTCCTCACGATTGTCTTACCCCTGAAGGCTTCTGGGGGGTGTAGTATTAAATCACATTTAGTACACTTGGAATTAAATAAAAAGGTGTACTTATTTCTAGTAGGCTCTGGGTTGGCTATGAAAATGAAAATTTTCTCAGATTAATGAACTGGATCATTTGTGACTTGAAGATTCCTGTTAAGTAACTCTTTTCTCAGCATCTGCGGCTGCTCAAGACCTGGCAGATGTACACATATTATCTGTTTCAGAAATCTATAACATACATCGCACCTGTGCTCTGCTTTTAACAGATATCCCCTAGGAAGCAACATTATTCTGCAGTGCAGCCACTCTCCCCGCTCGCCCCAACCCATCCACATCACAAACTCCTATGCAGCACTGTTGGGCTGAGAAAGGTTTTCATGGTTGCTGATATAAATGGACGCAAATAACCTTCATGTGCATGTAGGACTAATGTCACAATACATGGAAAGGTGCCTAACTCCCTGACTGCCAGCGGGTTGGTCAGAAGGCAGAAACAGCAAGGGTACGGGACCAAAAGCAACGTTTAAAAACGAGTTTGAGGTCTCGGAGCCACGCCAGTCCCTGGCTCGGACCGCTCCATGAATTCTCTGCCTAAATGTAGAGTGGGACCTTAAGATAAGTAGCAGAGAATCGACCAATGGGAGCGCTGAACCAGTTAAGAATGATTGAGAAACTAAAGAAGACACTGATAAATATTCAGCTTCACATTATTATTGTTTTGCAGAAATCGGAGATGAGCGGTTTCCACGCATAACATTACAATACACAGATAAGAGTCAGGTTGTCAAGGAAACCACAGCAAATAAGTAGGCAACAAGTAAAACATGTAAACTTATAAATCAGCCTGGACAGGTCGCTTACCAACCAGGAAAAGCAGTGAAACTAAATGAAGCATTCGTGGGATCACCACAGACCTTCAGGTTTTAATTCCGATAACAGAGTTGAAAAACAATCAACTTGCCTAAAGAATTTTCAGAATATAGAACGGGCGAGTGACTATAGTCAGAAAGTGAAAAAGGACTGCCTCCTCGGCTGGAGCACTGTAAAGAACAAGCTCTCGGCATTGCTTTGGGGGAGGGGGGGTGTGAGCTATTGCCTTTGAAGTCTGATGCCTAGGCACAGACAAATGGTGGTGCGCGATGTGAATGCGGGGGGGGGGAGGGGGAGTGGCAGCCTTTGATGTCTGATGCCAAAGCACAGACAAATGGTGGTGTGTTATGTGGCTGGCGTTATGCGCCTGTCTCACATGAACTGTATGGGATCCGCAGCCGCTTTGGTAGACTTTTCTTTTTCCACTTACTATAATTCTCGCCAGCAATGCGCAAGCGCATTGGCAGGCGAGACCTAAAAAGGTTAAGTGGCGCATGAAAGAGCAGAGGCAGGCAAACCGAGAAACGGCGCTGATCCATTCACTAAATGTACTTTGTTGTTTGCATTCTGTCTTTTTATGTTCCCTTGAACTCGCAGCTCTTGCTTACTAATTAAAGAAGGCCGATCGTGGCTTTTACATTAAGTAGATGCGGTCTCCCAGTGCTTGTACATGGTAGAGACGGATTTAACATGATAACCGGCCATGATAGGTGTGCGTGTGGGGCAGCTGTGAAGAACGGTGAAGCGGCGGGCGAGTGAAAGAGCAGAGGCAGGCAAACAGAGAATAGGCACGGGATCAATAAATAAATGTACTAAATAAATAAATGTACGCTGAAAATCGTATGACGAGGAACGCTTTGAAAGTGAAAGCGGGCTCGGCATGTTGTGCGAGTTAAAGGCACAGCATAGGGCGGCAAAGCAATTTAAAAAAAGAAGGGGACGAGCGAGGGGTGGTGCAGAGTCCACGGGAGGCTACCATTGTCCCTGCTTTGAAAGTGAAAGCGGGCATGGTGCGCTGAGCGCGAATGAAAAAACAAGTAGTCCCTAAATGTATAGATAACAGCCAGGAAAGGATGTAAATGGTAGTTGGTCGGTGCTGCTTCCTGCACAATGGAAGCAAAAGGGAAGCGACGTTTCGGACCACCAGCCAATTAAATAGCTACATAAAAAGAGCAATGCCATATTTAACCAATGGCAAGCTAAAAAACATATATACACGCAATGGGTGGAGTTTCACCACTAATACTAACTACTTAATGCCTCGTAGAGGCAGCGCATGCGCTGCCCTATGCGAGACCTAAAAAAATATCGGGCTCAAACAGCTGTAAGGTTTGCCCAGCCAGTAAAAGTTTAAAACAGCACCTGAATCTTATCCAGCATCTATGGAGACAGAGGGAGGGGTGGTTTGCTTCAGGGGTGCGGCAAAAACAGTAAGAGAGAGAAGATGCCTCTTTTAAAACCGCAACAGCAGATGGCTGCAGAAGATGGAGAGGATTGAGCAAATGCACAGGCCCTTGTGAGGCGGAAGAAGAAATTACCAGGATAGGTTGGAGCCTTAAAATAATGGTCGTCCGCAGCTCTGGTGAAACTTTTAAATCTGCCAAAGGGCAGGGAAAATGTAACATGAGGACAGAAGTCAAAGTAAGGAAAAACAATATTCTGCCAGGAGATACAGGGCCCATCGTACATTGGACTAGGAGGCACATCACAATGCATGAACTAGTAAACAAGTAATTCCTCTGGCAACTCTATTTAAATATTCCAAAGCACTGCCAACAACACAAGGATGCTGCTCAAAATTCTAGGACGCTGCTAGCCGTCGAATTGCTGCTCAGTATGTCATAGCGTTATGCAATGCTTAATTTGTAAAAAAAAAAAAAAAAGTGGTGGGCCCTCGTATTCCCACCCCCTTTGTACTAGAACAGGATCATATGAAGAACAATGTTTCAAGCCCACAATCAAATTGTAGGTGGTCCTAGGAATATTTGAGCCCAAGGGGTTAACTTTGACCATGTCAACAACATGTATCACTTAAACCAGCTGGTGGGCATGGACTACAGGTATGGAATAAGGTTTCTATAACAGCTGTGTGTCAGGAGCACGTAAGCGGGACTAGAGGTCAAAAGGCAAAGTCGAAGAGACCCAACCATGAACCGTGAACAGTACCCTTCTATTTGATTTCACTGTATTGCATGGAATATGCGAGATTGGTTGGATACCAAGAATTACTGACTTTTTTCATTTTCCTTGAGAAAGAAAGAAAGAAAACAGGTTCCCACCCTAGTAAAAATAGCTTAGAGAAAGAAAAGCGGTCCGGGTGAAATTAACACCTCCACACTGAGCTGACAGATAACAGTAATTCAAATGGTATGCAAGATATGTACACCTACCCCTGGCACCAGACTTTGTTTCAAGCTTGTCCAAATGAATAAATATCTCACAGCACCTTTCTTATAAAGGCCCTCCCTTCAGTGCACCAGGGCAGCAGAAATCCTCCATTTTCTCAAGTGAAGCCCAGAAGCATATGTGTGTGCACAGCCGATTTTCCCTCCATTTGATAGCAGATTACAACAGGCCTGCCTGTGTTCTCGCGGACCTTTCGGTTCCCTCGCGCCGCCCAGCCTTTCAGTTTTCATTGGCCTGAGATAGGAAAGATTTCAGGAACCAGAAAAAGAGCGAAGCAGTTGCTAACATTTTTTCACTGCAAGTGGTAAATTCTTCTTGAGTGAAGTATGCATTACATACGAATGCAGAAACCAACAAAATAACAAGCAAACACATACTGAAAAAAAACACACCTGCTGATTCAATCGTGACAAAGTAAGAGCAACACACTTACATATGCCCACAAATCCCTCTGGGCTCCACGCGCAGGGCAACAGACATGGTGACCGACAGACATGCAGCTCCTCGGAAGAAGAAGAGAAGACATGGAAGGACGGAGCTGCCAGAAGGACAGTCTTGCATCCAGCCTTCCGGTTTGGCAGTCCATTAGAGCATAGCTGACTCTGACCTGGTATCGGAGTCCACAGGGGGCTGCAGCTCGGGATCACCGGAGAGCAGCCGGACCAGCAAGGACCTCCACTGCTTCCAGAGAGCAGGGCAGCTTACAGGAGCACGGTGACTTCGTGAGCCGAAGTGTTACTGCGCATGCTTCTGCACAGACACTATCTGTGCCAGCTCTCTACTCCTCCTCTGTGCGGCAAGATGATAACAAGCAGGAACTACTTTAACAAGCATTTGCAATGCAATACGACTCGCATTTACGCGAGACGTATTGCATCACAAATGGGAGCTTCCGCATTTAAGAAGCACGAACAGGAGTGGGGGGGCGAACAATTTGGGAACTGCGGGAGGGGGCGGGGGGGACACAGGGCAGCAAATAGTGTTTGAGTAAAGGGGCTGATAGCCTCGGAAGGAGAAAAATTACGACATAGCCATCAGGAGGCGGGACTAACAAGTCAAACACCAATCACAATGCAGAATGTATTATTGAAGCCAATCAAAAATATGGGTGAGAAGTGGGCGGATCTTCCCCCCACTATATTGTATACTGCATGCCTCGCAAAGCCAGCAGCGCGTTGCGCTGCAATGCTATGCGAGACCTAAAAAGATGGATAGTTACAATTTTGTGTTCTCTGTTTTTAATGACTTGATGCCGAGCAGTTATGGTATGTTATTGGATAATCAATCAAAAACAAATATAAAAAATTGAAAGGCGGACATGGTGTCATACTCTTTACTAGTGAAGACTGTACATTTGGAATATCTAGCTCTGTTGTAATATATCAAAAGTTATACTCAAAGATTTCTCATCCTCATGTACCAAAGTACTAATAATTAACATTTAAAGATCCTTATAAAGTAACAAATCAAGAAGAAAATTGCATCTTCATTCGATACAGCAGGCTCCACATTACCTATGATTCCAATTCGAGAAACATGACTGGTCGTATTGGTTACTTATTCTTTGATGACTCTTTTCTCCATGGCTCTTCATCTCCTTACAAATGAGACAAAATATGGTGCATCTTGTTAAACAACATACAAAAATAATTGTGAAGAAACAGCGTTAGGATAAATTAGCGGGTCTGAAGATTGCCATGTGCACATAGCGGGTGCGTACTCTAAGTACAAAAAACTGCAACGTCACAATTAAATATGCATTTTCTGTTGCAGTCTGAACTTAGACAAGACAAACATTTGTACTTTAATTATTACTAAAACATATGCTGATCTACAGACTCTTCACAACGTATAGATTATTGTACATATGGCTTGTATCACCATTTTGTGAAAAAGCAGTTAGGGTTGGTTAGTTCCTATTGGGTAAGGATAAAAATGTATTGGCACAGATGAATTTAAAATTAAGTATTGGCAACGATAGTCTTGCATAAGAGAGCTACTGGCCATGGCAATGTTTCGAAGGCATGCTGTAAAGGAGGGTGGATGCTTTGCAGTGTGGCTAAAACTAATTAAAGTGCTATGACACAGCCAAGGCTAATGAACTTTTTCTTTTAAGTGTGTTAGCGCTGGATGCATCAGAGACCTTTTCTATTATTATTATTTTTAGCCCTGCTGCACAGCGCCACACTGCTATACGGCAAGGCTACAAATCATTTCCAAAGACAGAATGCCCACGCTGTACAGCAGGAACAAAAAGCAATGACAGAGCCAATAGTCTCAAAGGGAGACCTATTTGCTTTTGATTTTGAGTAAATCATTTAATCTCTCCATTCATGAAAAAAAAACAATGTCATTTGGTAAAAAATCCTATTACATAAGGAAAACAATTGCACCCATGTCTGTGTATTAGTGAAAATACATTTGGAAGCAGATAACATGTTCTCCCAATAAAAGCAGATAACACCTGTATTCAGAAAAAACATCAATTTCAAAGGAGAAAATGGCCTCTTTGAAGTGTGCGTGGCATAGTAAAACCTAGATCCATATGGCAAGATATTCACCAAGGAGTAGGGAGAAAATTAAAAGTAGAACCTCAAGCACAGCACGACTAGCAGAAAGACAGCAATCAAGCTGAAGCAATCAGTACCTGGTCCATCCTCCAGTCGAAAGAAGAAGTGAAGCCAGCATACACTGGCCAATTAGAAGGTAGCAAATAAGAGTGACAATGAAGCCAATGAATGTTGAGCGATAAGCAGGACGCAAGCCCTTTGTTGTATACAATATCACTCACAAGCAAGAGTACATGCAATGCATGCGCTGTAACATGTGCGACCTAAAAAAGCATTGGTAAAGCCAATAGTTCTTGGCCTTGCAAGAGCTTTGGCTTTGCCATTGTGTTTTAACCATGTTATACACCAGGATGGGTACTGTTCAGCATGTCTAAAAGTTAGTGGCATAAAGGAGAGTGGAGTGTCGTAGACTGAAGTCGAGTGGCAAAGAGTGTTGTGGAGTGTCATGGAGTGGCGTTCGGTGTTGTGGAGGGAGTAGATGCCAGTGGCGGTGCGTCCATTGGGGCGTTGCCCCACTAGCCATGGATGACCGTCACTGTGACATGCATCATAACAAGTAAAGTTTTACAAACACTTTTTTTAAATAAATCACAGCGCACTGACTCTGCGCTACCGGCCTGGGACAAGCCAGAGAGAATCGGGCATTGCTTAGGAAGTGGGCCGTGGGGGGCGTGGCTGCAGCAGAGTGAGTGACAGCACACAGCACAGGCGGCAGCCAGAGCACTGAGTATAGCCGTAGCGTAAGCACTAGCAGCTACAGCGGGGTGACACTGACTGCGCATGTGACAGCCAGGAGTCATCAGATCTTAGACTTGCCTGCGCATGCGTACATGTATAAGACCTCCCCCCCCCCCACACACCCCCCTATTGCACTGAGACACAGGCAGGGACCCGGTCTCATTATGGGCAGATTTTATCCTGCTCAAGGCCAATCCTGGCGCAGTGGCGCTGTTAAGGCTGCGCCAGGATTGGCTGACTGACACACTGGTACAGCAGGGATGGTGCTGCGCATGGGTATTGGCTGCTAAGCTCAGAATGGCCAATCACATATGGCTTTATCAAGCCATGTCGAGATGATTGGCCATTTCTGTAAGCTGCAGTCACGTCACCGCGAGTGGCGCACCCTGCCACTGCAACAACGAAAAGTGATAGTGAAATTAGTTGAGTCAGAGAGCGCGTGACTCCAGTGACTCGTCGTGACTTGTTGTGCCAGTGTGCCTACAGACGGAAGGACCCGGACGGAATTATATTGCACTGGCCTGCCTGGGTATGCTAATTTTATGCTTCTCTTTTAGATTCTTTATATAGTGGGAAAATATCGTTGATAAATAAGCAGTTGGCTGCCCAGCAATACTTGGTTGTTTTGACCCTGACCCCTTGCCCCGGCCTCAGCACGCCTTGCTACGCTTGCGGTGGGAGATCTGACAGTACTTGCAGGCTGCAGCGGCATCTTTTCTCTGACCCCTGGGCCCTGGCCCTAACTCTTTTCTGTAGTTCCGGACCGGTGCTCTCCCTGGGTGGCAGGACTGAGAGGGAAATAGTCGCCGTCGTTCTGGTTAGTGTTGACAAGCTTGTACACGTTCCAATTCCAAATGCACCCCCTTCTAGCTAGTGATAAAACTGTCATAAGCTCCTGACAGTCTGACCCCGGCTAATGAATATCCGATGGCTGCAACTGAACAGGCCTCAATCATGGAGGTAGCTGCTAGCCTGCTCAGTCTGTGTATATTAACCTCTGATAATACCTTAGGTGCCCAATGCTGCTGTACTGTCTAAATATGGAGGTGGCTACGATGCAGCTGTCTAGTTGCTCACTGTGCCACATTGGATTCAAGCCCCTGGTGCTGTGGTGAGTAAAAGAACGATTAAACTCAGATCTCTTAACTGGGGTCGAGGGGCAAAACGTTTCAGCACTTCATCTTTTGCCACATACTAGTATCGTTGGCATTTCAACTTCCAGCACTGTAAAGCATACACCTGCCGATGTCTGTCTTGTGCTGATATATTCAGCAATCGGAAGTATATTTGCCATTGCCATCCATAGCATGTAGGAGACTCAAACATTTAAAAACAAGATTACTAACTTATTTGTATTAATAAAAGGTGCGTATATATGCCTTAGTAAATACAGTAGTGATGTTTGTAGGGATTGAAAGCTGCTAGCTTACATATGGGAAAATAAATTAAATCGAATGCAAAAGGGAACTATATCTGCCCCATGTATCATGGAAGATCAGGACCAAAACAAATGCTGCTTAGAGGTTCTGGGTCATTGCAGTCAATAAATCGCATGAATTTAATTCAGGCTGTCTTGGGAGCTCAAGGTCGAGGAGTGGTGTTTGCTTGTGGTGGTTGTTTTTTTCACCCGAAGCCGTACCGGATGTGTTTAGTCAAGTCTATTATAATGAATGTCGATCTTGGAGGCTTTAGTTTGAAGGAATTCTTCAAAGATGGCCTTTTATCATTCTTATGAGTGTTTGTTTGTAGGACCCTAAACAGATCATGACGCATCTCTGATGTATTGATGTCTTTTTATGATCTGGAACTTGTTTACTTGAGCATAGTGACTGTCACCTGCAGCATAAAAGTCGTTAGGCCGGGAAAATGTTTAAATTTACAAGTAAAGCCCTGTGTTCTCAGACTTAGTTAATAAAGTTATATATAGGTAGCACACTGGACTCGGGCCACTCGGCAATAAGTGGCAATGATGTTGTGTACAGGTACCCCCTCCACTGTGCTTGTACACTTGTTCAGAGTGTCTCAGATAAGAGCATCCTACTAAGCTGATGCAGTGCACTCTCAATAGGGTGCCGTCTTTTGTCCCAGACCCTCACGACTCACCAAGGAATAGGATATACACTAATTTGCATCCACCATCACATGGAAACAGAGGCAAAACACAGGCACAACCAGGTCTCATTGTACGTGCGAAACACTGGCATCCTTGGGTGCTTTCACTTAGTGATTCACTAACCACTTCCTCAGCACTTCTCGGCCCAGGCAGGTCTGTGCTCGATGTATGTTCTAATCTCAACCACTGCTGACTTTTAGCCATGTGATGTGTCGTCACCCTTTACCCCAGTGTGCGGCCACTACTGCCTTGCAATCATGTGGTTTAAGGGCTAGAGCGGCCGACTTGGCAGCTGGCGAACCATCTTCGAGTCTGTCAACAGGCTCAAACAATTTTTGAGATTCTGGGCAAATCACTTAATCTCCCTCTACCTAAAAAAAAAAATATGAACCTGTCCGTCTGTAATGCAAGTGGTGCTCATGTAAAGCTCTCCGAGTCTGATACCTGCTGGTCGAGTTCGCTCTGTGTAAAACGGCAAAAAAAGGGCATCCTAACTTGTGTAACAATTATTTTATGCTCTATGAGTAAGTGAGTCGTGAGTGGAGTGCCATATACAACCAACTCACCAATTTTAGATCTCTAGCTGTTACCAGTGGCTGCCCTCCATTTATTGTGTTGATTCAATTACTCCTGGTATGTTAAGTGTACATTATT